>NC_139720.1:47066242-48266242 GCF_964211835.1 Anser anser
TGTTGTTGAGAACCAGAGCAGTGTTTCCAAGGAGTGCTATGCTCCTGCTCTGAGGCATGGCGCTGACATGGCTGAAACATGCCTCCCATGATATCTCTGCCCCCATCACCATGCTGTGAGAGATCTGCATCACATTCCCTATAAAAGATAGCACCTGTTCATCATCTCTTACCTTCAGGGTTATTCTTTTTCCTGGTTTTCTTTTTGAGTGGTAGTTTATTCAGCACAGCGCTTGTGAGCCTTTGATGGCGTGAGGTAGGAAATCATTGCACAAAGAGTGTAACTCCTGGCGATCTGAACTCTGCTTTTAACACAAAGCAACATTAGCTTTATCAAAAGACATATTGTTTCTACCTGCAGTTTAGAAGCTTTTCGTTTTCTTTTTGCCAAGCCATTCCTTATGTTTCTTTCATCAATTGCCTTTCAAGAAAGGAAAGAATACAGCTTTCTTCCTTCAGAAGCAAACTGCCCAGACAAATCCCACTTGCCCTAGAAATCCCTCTTTGGGGTCAAATTTCTTTCTTGGATACTTGATTAGGGACTCTCAGAAAAATCAATGGGAACCTCTTTCAGTCCTTTCAAGTCTGGCCCTACTGAAGATAAGGAAATATAAAATTCCAACAGAAGAATCCACCTTTTCAGAAGAAATCCTTTCAAATGTTTGAGGCAACTAGAAGCCTGTTTCTCTTTCACTTTCAAAGAAACAGGGCAGTACACTTAAGAATAACATCCTAACTGTTCTTTTAACCAGACAAACAAATAAGCAGAAAAACATCGTCTTGAGCCCTTAGTTAAAAAATTCTCTGAACATCATCTGCAAGAAGAAACAAAATATGGGATGTATTGAAAATACTGCAACCTTTTATCAGGATGAAATATATACACAGATATGTGGTTATCAATTTTGGAAACTTACATACTTGGAATAAATACCAGCACAGTCAAATACATTGGTGAAATGCAAGTGAGTCTTTTGCATGCTATAAACATATTGGTGCCATTACCTGAATGAAATATAATAAGTTTAATGACAAATAATCAAAAGCTTTGAAAAATTAGTGCGCAGTTAGATCTAAAATGGCCAGGGTAATGAACAATTCTGCTTCAATATCATCTTTAGGCTATTCAGACTATCTATTCTTTTCACATAAAATAAATATGCAAAACTATATCAAGGGAAGAATAGATTTTAACATGGTTTTCAATATAAATTTGGCAATATGTCCACGAAGAAAGTGCCAGTCTGACGTGAATTGTTCACTTAAAAACAAGACCGTTCTCCTAAACAAAACAACTATCCAATAAAGTGTCATTGTTTTATAGGAATGTAGTCATAAGGAAAGTATGAATTCAAAAGCTTGTTTTTTTTTTTTTTTAAATCTGCAACAATTCAAGCCTCAGTCAAATAAACCACTTTGTGTAGTTCCTTTCATTAGTCACATGCCAACACACATTGTTAAATTAGCAAAAGATCACACAATGCCTTCTAAATTAATGACCAGGCTTTCTTTGACTGCTCTGAGGTCAGGATTTCAAGTTGCTTCATTTTGTAAATGTTAAATGCATTTTTACCAAGACTTGTACTGCAGAGCTGGTACATAGCTTTGGAAGAATGATCTCAATCCTCTTCTGCCTTCTGCGTTGTCAGCAAAGGAGCTGGCACACATTTCCAGGGCACAGTCTTTGCACCTCATAAAATTTTAAGTAGCAGGAAAAAGCCTAAATCTGTCTTAAGATGATATTAGATTTTAAGATGGTCATAGTGCTCAGTTTCCTAACTTGAATACATTTGATATAAAAGAAAGTAAGAGGTACATTGCATGAGATCCTTAGGAGAGTATAGCAAATGATTATTTTTAAGTGTAACTATTTTTAAAGGATAAAATTGATGTTTTCATGCTTAATTTTTTGAACAAAGCCTACAAATAGTCCCATAGTCATGAAGATCAAAACAGCCCACTGAAAAAACAGGATTTCGGCATTTAAACTAATTATCTAGAGTCTTCTGAAGATTTCCAAGAAAGGATATTAAAAATGTTAAAACAAGAAAAATGAGTTTACAAGTTTGCTTATTTATTAAGTAAACAGCAAAACCTAATCATGAAGGTTTCAGTGGTTAGAAGTGAGCTGAAGTTTTAAAGAGACATTTGGAAAACAAATAGAAAAAGTCATCTGTTCCCTGCATTTTTAGGGAAAGAATGATCACATACTGCTTTCAAGGTAGCTGTGTAAACACACATACATTAAAAAATATTAAATAAATAAATAAGTAAATAAATAATGATAGTAAAGTGATACCTTGCACAAGAGAATGACAAATCTGCAGAGAAAATCAAGCAGCCTGGCAAGTTACCATAAGTAGTGCAAAACTGACAATATTAGACTACCATCTTTAGCATACAGAGATACACACCAGAAGATGCTTGACTGGTGGGAAAAGGATATTTTTGAAAGAATCTGTGTACAAATATACAAGACAAATGTTGGGCAATGTACGGGTATGGAGTAAGATTTCCTTTGCTCTCTGCCTGCTCAACTGTAGCCATTCAATTAGTAATTTCCTGTGGTTGAAGGGTACCACATCTTTTCAGGATAGAGGAAAAGCTGGGGATGCTGCTGGAGGGAACTGGTTGCAAACCAGGACATCACATCTGAGAGCAGAAATGGATCTTCCCTTACTTCTGCCTCAGCAAAAAAAAAGAAATACAATCTGCATTACTGTTGTTGATTTGGGTTTGGAAGACACAGGCTGGAAATGAACATCTCCCAGTACACAACAATAATGCTTTCAAATATTAATGTTTCTAAAAGAGATGACCTTGTAATACAAAAGTCTTTGCATGCAACATAGGTCACAGCTGGAAGGTGAGGCTGTATCAAGGCTGAATCTGTGCTTTTCCTTGGATGCAGAGGATGCACTAATGACATCTTTTGAGGATTCTCAGATTTCTTATTAACATTCTTATCATTGTCCCAGAGCAAAGCATGTGGCTATGAAGATGGTGTTAAATCTGAACCTGTGTGCATACTTCAGCTTCTTCAGGATAATGCAGGAACCAAACTGGGCTGTAATCAGAGGCAGAGAAAGGACAGGTAAGGCTACGAAGCTGGGTAGAGAAGGGTGCTGGACATTAGGACACAAAACCTGCCAATGAGGGAAAACACATGCTGGAGATCAAATCAAGCAGGTGTGGTGAAGCAAAGAAAAGGGTCTTATTTTCTCTTCTACCTGATGTGAATTGGGAGTTAAACCCTTCTTTAGGATAATTCCACCAATTTCTATTATTTATAAATGCCAGTATCAAAGCAGATATTAGATATCTTGAAACAAACCACTAACTCAACAATGGGCTGATGAAATCTTGCATTGATATCAGTTCAATGGATATCCAATTCATATCCATTTTGAAGATGCCAGCATCTTCAAAAACACTTCGTAACATGACCTGTTTTGCATAAGCTTACCCAAAGTGCATCTGAAACAGCTTTTACACACATCCTCTATTTCTTCTGACCATCTGGGGAAAATCAGATTCAGCCAGGAGTGCTGTCTTCATAGACATCACAGGGCCTGAGGCAATGCCTCCTGACCCATCGTGTCCAAGCAGGGCACCTGGGTCAGTGGCATCCAATGGCAGCCCCAGGAGGAGAATGACAAATAAATACTGTATAAATTATTCTGTATCTCTAAGACTGTATTGTTTATTTCTATACAGCCCCCTCCTAACTACACATTCCACATGTCTTCAAACATGGAATAGACATTGCAAAAACAACAAAACCAAACAAACAAAACCAACCAACCAAACCAAACCAAACTAAACCAAAACAAAACAAACAAAAAAAACGCTAGTCTTTGCTCTACTCTGCACTGGTGCAGCCTCACCTCGAGTACTGTGTGCAGTTTCGGGCACCACAGTACAAAAAAGATATGAAATTACTAGAGAGTGTCCAGATAAGGGCTACAAAGATGGTGAAGGGCCTAAAGGGGAAGACGCATGAGGAGTGGCTGAGGTCACTCGGTTTGTTCAGCCTGGAAAAGAGGAAGCTGAGGGGAGACCTCGTCGCAGTCTACAGCTTCCTCATGAGAGGGAGTGGAGGGGCAGGTGCCGATCTATTCTCTTCAGTGAGCAGCAATAGGACCAAAGGAAATGGTGTCAAGCTGCAATAGGGGAGGTTCAGGGTGGACATCAGGAAGAAGTTCTTCACTGAGAGGGTTGTCATGCACTGGAACAGGCTCCCCAGGGACGTAGTCACGGCACCAAGCCTGTCAGAGTTTAAGAAGCATTCGGATTGTGCACTTAGTCACGTGGTCTGAATTTTTGGGTAGACCTATGTGGAGCCGGGAGTTGGACTCGATGATCCTTGTGGGTCCCTTCCAACTCTGGATATTCTATGACTCTATGAAAAAAAAAAAAAAAAAAGAGAGAAGAAATGGGAAAATAGCTGAGATTAGTAATCTAATCAGTTCATTATGAATAACAAATATTCTTGGGTTTACAAAGCAAAAGGTTGGATTTCTTTATTTGAGAATATTTATTACAGAAATTACATCACTGTTTTTATCTCTAGTTTGTGGTATGCACCTGCAGAAAAAATTAGTTCACTTCTTTTGCCGGCTACTAGTTTAATAATGTCCTATTCCATTTTCCTGTTAGAATATTACTTTTCCTGTGATTATAGATGTGTCAAAATGTACTTTCCTTAAGCATGCAGAAGAAGCATAGCATCTTTTTATGAAATGAAAGAAATTCTGAACTTATTTGAATTGTGCGATCCATAATAATGTAATACCTGCTCTGATACAGTGGCTTAGTGGCTAGATTCCTCTACAGTCTGAAATTCTTGTAACTACTTACCCCTGTGACACAGTCTCAGGCCCCGCAACAGGCTGGTGGTGAACTTAGTCTTTTATATTTTTATAGTCAGAATTATAAAGAATATCTTATTTCCCATTTCTTCCAATTATTTCATTCCTACAGTGTCATTAAGAAAATTTTCAAGTGTGTAACTTCAAAAATATTTAAGAATTGCACAAACCCCACTGTGTATTCTGAATGTTCTTGTGGAAATACTCATACAAAATTAAGAATGATGGTATTAAGGCTTTTGAAGAGCAATTAACGATGATGAGGCAAAATTTTGGATCTATTTACTTTAATGGTGAAATTCCCATTGGAATTCCCAATGGTTCTCCCTACAGGACTTTTATGATCTCCCTGTTTTTATCTCATCCATTCCGACAGTTGCAGAGGAATTAATAACTTGGTGAATTTCTTGATTCAAGAGAGGATGACAGTTGTTTAGCCGAGCTTGTGCAAATGAAATCAATGCCATGGTACTGGGCTGAGGGAAGCAACTGGACATGTTGTAAACATGATTTTTTTTTTTCACTTGAAGTCTACAGGCTGGGAGCTGTGTTAGATCTGAGCTCATTTTAAGAGATAAAAAAGCCTCAGAAATCCCAAAGTCTTTCCTGACTCACAGCTCTGATGTTGGCGTTCTGACACAGAGCTAACTATCTCACTGCTGGGCAATTACATAGATAATGAGCGATGGCTGGGAATGATTGTGGGGATTGACCAGAAACCTGAACTAGAAGAAGATACCTACTGGCGTCTGATGGATTTCCAGGCACTGATCTTAAATATACTATATAAGGCTTCAAATTGTATCAGACCACTCAAACTCCTAGCTGGTCTCTACCAAAGCTTGACTGTACCAGCTCACCCCAGCTATGGCAGAGTCAGGGTGCCAGATGATGCAAAAGGCTTTAATCAAGTATGTTGTGCTTTGATTAGATAAAGTCCTTTGCTGTTTATATGACACTCTTTTCTTTGGCAATACATTTCTTCAACAGTTTGAGGACCAGAAATTACTGTATACATTTCCTAATATTTTATTTTCCAATGTGAAAATATTTCAAATTCTGTCTAGGCCTCAGAGGAAAAAGACAAGTAAACACTGGAGAGGCGTAGTCCTCCAGGTTATTTTCATCAACTATATACAATTACTTCCAGTATATGATAATACATAAATATGACCTAGTATAACATATTGTAATGGATCATAAAACTGTTAAAAAGTACATTTAGGACTGTATATGAATGCAGTATAACCCTAACCCTAGCTGCACCCTAACCCTAACAGTGTGAGAATCCACTCATCTAGGTGGCATTACATTCAAAGAAAAAAAAAAATCCTTTTGCAAGAATGAATCCTATTAAAAATGAAACTGTATGGAATGATCTAAAATAATTTTAATTACCAGAAATAAATCTTTCAGAAAAAAGGAACCTGGCTTTAAAAAAAAAAAAAAACACACAAAAAAAAACCAAGAAATATTCTTTGTGTTGTTGATGAACTGCATGAAGAAATTACAGCAAATGGTAAGTATTTGAGTCATCCATTCCAATTAAAATTTAAATTGAAAACTGGCTTCTAATGAAGAAGAGCTTAGTGCTGGTCTTGAGGGATCTCCTGTCACTGGGCAAAGGGAAAAAGTGTACAAAGGCAAAAAAGATTTCAATCAGGCATTTCCTAGGTATGTGCTTCACTGTAATATAAAAAGGAGAGCATGCTGCCTGTTTTTTTGAAACAGAACCTGTGCAGGCACAGTTGCTCTTCATGGTACTGCAATCCAGTGAGAAAACCTTTCTACTTCTAGCAGAGGAGCAAACAGCAATAAAGGAGAAACAATCCCATAATTTTGCCCATCCTAGCAAAATCATTATGTTATTGTTGCTTTTGGATTTTTTTGACAGCTTCAATCCACCAGCCCACCCAAATTGCTGATAATAAACGTAATGGAGGTTGAGTCCAGACATATCTTCCAACACCTGCACCTGCTCAGATACTGGTGTCTGAAGAGTCAACATTTGCTACAATAAGCACTGAAGGAAGTGCAGGCTCTTTCAGTTTGAAAACATTAATACTTTTGTTTTTAAACTTTAAATTGATGTTTTAATGTGCTACTAAGTGTAATGAAACCAAAAATCCATCACAATCTTAAGCTAATAAATTGCCAAATGCTTTGGAAAATTCCCTATGCATTAAATGATAACCTGCAAAATGAATGAAAATGCTAAAGCCATAGCATCTTCCAGACATAGCTATGTATCTCTAACAGTCTAATACAATATAATGGAGAATACAGCGATCATATTGTATTTCTAAAGCTTGTTCCTCTGTTACCTCAGAAGCACAAGTTTAAAAGAACATTTATAACATAATTCAGTGTCAGTACTTTCTACCAAGCATTCTGAGTAGCTGAGACTTAAAAAAAAAAAAAGAAAAAAGGCAGAAAAATGTAGGAAGTATAAAAAATCAACCAGATCACCTTAGTTTATACAACAAGGTAGGTTACACAGTATTTCCCTATATGGGCATTTAATTATATTTTGTACAAGTGTAGTAAATTGCCTTCTTAAATCCTATTCTGAATAATGAAAAAAAAATCACAACAAAACAACCAAACAAAACCAACAAGCAAATAAACAAAACAAAAAAATGAACAAACAAAAAAAAACCAAAGCTCTTGTTTGTTGCAGATGCCTCTCTGAAGTATATATTTTTTGTTGTTGTTGTTGTTGTCCCCCCTCCCCATCAAGGTAATAAACGTGGTATTAAAGCAGTTCTCTTTCCCTGGCTGTGAGCTTTCTGCAGATGAAAGTTAACTCCTGTCTTTCAAAACACTGTGAGTGACAGGTTGCATACCAGAGCACAGAGATCTTGCAGCTAATCTATCACCAACAAAATGCAATGTCTCCCCACAAACCTCCTTCTGTTACTGTGCTCAGAAGGTTGCAAAAGCAATATTTCTCTGGCTACATTTACAGTAGAGAATGCGGAAACCATAAAAAAATCACAAGGACAGATTTGACATAGACAACCAGTTGAGTTTGATTAAAATGTACTAAAATTGTATTTTTTTCATTTAACAGTAAGCTTCAGTCAATGTTGTTTAATGTCAGTACTGTTAATGAAGTTGTCAAGCTTGTCACTTTCATTGAATACCAACTTTGCTAAGAAACTGGTACTACAATTACCTCCAGCTCTATACGATTAAATTCGTCAAAGCACACCAAGGCCCCAGATTGTGCCAGACCTTTAAAGAATTTCCCCATGGCTTTGTAGTCCAGTCCATCAGAATAGTTCAACACAATGCAGTGCCAAAAGAAAAGAGCTTAAAAAGATCATTTTTTTATTTAAAATGTATAGGATTTGCCAACATTTACTGCCTGTTACTCAGCTTCCCCCACCACCACCCCCAGTTCTGGAATTTCCCCTTATTTATCCAATCTGTAATATAAAACCAAATCATGTAGCTCTTAACTAACTCAGTCTTTCACAGTAGCATGTGAGATGCACTTACGCACAATTTTAAAAATAAATTTCTAACAGCAGGAAAATAAAACAAAAAGAGGAGCAGCAGCAGCAGTTTCATGTCCACCCAGTTCCAGCATTTGACTATACTGCTCACCATCTGAAAGAAAAATCAGTTCTTTTACAGAAGTCACATAACTTCCAAAAAAAAATAATAAGAGGAGAGGAGAGGAGAGGAGAGGAGAGGAGAGGAGAGGAGAGGAGAGGAGAGGAGAGGAGAGGAGAGGAGAGGAGAGGAGAGGAGAGGAGAGGAGAGGAGAGGAGAGGAGAGGAGAGGAGAGGAGAGGAGAGGAGAGGAGAGGAGAGGAGAGGAGAGGAGAGGAGAGGAGAGGAGAGGAGAGGAGAGGAGAGGAGAGGAGAGGAGAGAGTTTTGAAGTTTAAAACTCTCAAGTTTAAAACTAGAGAAGAGGTGAAGGAGATATGCTTCTTGGTTAAAAATTCAGTGAGAGAAACGAGACTCTTGGATTCCTCTCCTTTCTCTGCTGACATATGGAAACCCTCCAGCACAAGGCAAGTATTCTCACCACAAGGTACTTGGGTGAGAGAGAACGTCTACCTCCATCTCTACCTCTTCCTCTCCCACCTTGCTGCCTGGTAGTCCAAGGAGGACCAAGCACATGGAGAGGAACCTGATTCTAGCTGTACAGCCCAAGGGCAGGTACCTCTTTGGGTACACCTAGGGCCAGGCATTTCCCATTGGCATCCCCAGGGGACACACAAGCCATATGGCAAGATGTCCAGTTTTCAAGTCATTGATTTTTGTACTTTGATGTTCCCCAATTTTTCAAGTGGATGGTTTTGCTATATGTTCTTTATACCTACCTGGAAATAGTCACCATCTCCTGAAGAGCAAGCAGGGGAAAACACTATCCACAAATGTGATTTTGTAGGAATTAAAATTGCTATGAAAACAAAGACATAAGACACAAAAAATCTAAAAATAAGCATGTTGACTTACACTATGCTGGAGACACATTTGTTTCATTGCTATACGTGGGTTGAAGATTGGAGAACGTAAAAGCGTGAATGCTATACCACTGGCCAATGGTCAAATGGTCAAAGCCCAGTTTACAACACAGTTTTGTCTAAAGTGCAGTGCTTGCTGGGGTTACATATTCTTTCTGGAATAAAATTCTCAAAAATATCCACAGAAAAGGGATATTATGAGGAAAATAAAGTTGTGAGTTGCATTGCAGGCTTAAGAACATGTTGTGATTTCCAGCTTTGTGATTTCCACTATATCTTCCACAAGTAATGACCTCTTTTGAAAGGCTGACACAGAAGCAAAATTCTGTGCACATACAATGCAGCTGCAGAGAAGATGTTTCCTCCTGACTAACTACCTTCTGCAGTTCCCTCCCTGGTCTATGCTTATAAATAAAACACATCTAAACTTCTCAGGTTTATACTTAAAGACAAGTGAAATAGATGGGCATTTGCAGACGTATCACCTGTGGAGCCATTAGGCTCCAGCTCATACAGATGCAGAAAGAACCAAGTGAGGTCTCCCCTGCCATTTTCCGGAACTTCAGCTCCAAAGTATATGGAAGTACAGGAGATACAGAAACGTCCTAAATGGATCACACCAGTAGCCCTTCTAATCCACCAGAGGTCAATTTTTCACATGAGCTGGTAAAGACTATGTAAGTAGGCCTCAGGACTGAGAGGGAGAAGTGACAAAACAAGCAAGCCACCATGGATACGTACTAGCAGGAGTTATCTGGTCAGGCCCTGCCATTTTGTAGGAAGGGACCTTTTCAAAATGGGATCAGAGATGAGAAAAGGAAGAGAATAATGGATCAAATTCAGTGATTATCTTAGACATCTGCATACTAATACATGAGGTTTGTGGGAGAAACAAGAGAAACTTGAAGTCTTCACATGTGATCAAAATTAGTACTTACTTGGCCTAAGAGGCTGAGTCCAATCACACTCTGAGAACTAACATATGAAGGGATATGAAACTCGCTTGAGAAGTAAAGGTAGACAAAAAATGAAGGATCAGGTATTTCAAATATAAAGACACATTCATTTACTCCGAGGTCCCAGAACATAGAGGGCTTTTGAGTAGCTGAAGAACTCTTAAGTAATAATTAAAAGGAAATACATGTGGTGGTTATCTATTAAAGCTATCAAAACTGAATGATCTGACAGAACATGCTCTTACGAGCAATGTGCAGGATCATTTAAATAAAAGGATTTGGCGGCACTCAAGCATTTCAACTACTCAGGCAACTAATGGAAACTGGATGTACCAGGAAACAGAAACCTGTTCTTCTCCAGATGCTCTGACAACTACTACTTGATAGAGATAGCAAAGAAACTGGCAGGAGAAAAAAAAATAAAATATTTCTAGATTTGATTCTAGTGGTGTGAATCTTTTGAAAACTTGAATATAGAAAACAAGTTTAGTGGGCATCATTATGGAGAGAGAACAACAAAACAGAAACCAGTAAGCTTCAAGATAACCTCAACAAATTGACTGACCAGATCTCCAGGAGCGAAGCTGAAGGGGAAAAAGAGTTCATGAAAGATGGCAGTTCTTCAGCATGACTGTACCAAGGACACAAGCGCAAATCAAAATAAAGAGAAAGTGAATGAGAGAGTTCAGTAAACAATAATCTTTTGACTTAGCAGAAATACTTCAAGACACATACAGGAGGCAAAAATGATGTCAGTTTACTGACAGGCTTACAGGAGTAGCATAAGACTATAGGGATAGACTCAGAAAAGCATGAAATGAGATAAAACTATGAAGTGACATGGTGCATAACTAGAAATCATTCAAGAACATGAGTAATAAAAAGAGATGAAAGAAATTGCTGGATCACAAATTGCAAAGGAAGAATTATCAACGGGTAGTGATGAGAAGACCAGAAGTACTGCTTCTTTTCTATCTGTCTTTACTAGAGAGGCCAGCTACAATATGATGGCCACCAATACCAAGGACAGCAGGATAATGTTTATATAATCTTTCTGGATTTCAATAAAGCTTTTGATACTGTCTCTCACAGTATCCTTCTGGACAAAATGACCAGAATACAGTTAGATAAAAGCATAATAAGATGGTTGAACAATTGGCTGATGTGTTGGGCCCAGAGGATTCTTGTAAATGGGGTTACATCAGGCTGGCGACCTGTCACTAGTGGGGTTCCCCAGGACTCCATTTTATGACCAGTCATCTTCGATGTTTTCATAAATGATTTGCATGAAGGACTTGAAGGTTTTTTGAGTAAGTTTGCAGATGATACCAAACTGGGTGAAGCTGCTGACTCTGTTGAGGGTGGTGAGGCCTTGCAGAGAGATCTGGACAAATTAGAGAGCTGGGCAATCACCAACAATATGAAGATTAAAAAGAGCAAGTGTTGGATTCTGCACCTGGGAAGGGGCAGCCCTTGTTATATGTACAGAATGGGGGATGAGATGCTGGAGAGGAGCCCTGCAGAAGGGGATCTGGGGATTTTGGTCCACAACAAGCTGAATGTGAGCCAGCAGTGTGCCTTGGAGGCCAGGAGGGCCAACTGTACACTGGGGTACATCAAAAACGGCATTGTTAGTCGGTCAAGGGAAGGGATTGTCCTGCTGTACTCTGTGCTGCTGTGCCCTCGCCTTGAGTACTGTGTGCAGTTTTGAGCACCATAGTATAAGAAAGACATAAAGCTGTTAGAGAGTGTCCAAAGGAGGGCAACAAAGATGGTAAGGGTCTAGAGGGGAAGACATACAAGGAGCGGCTGAAGTCACTTGCATTGTTCAACCTGGAGATGTGGAGACTGAGGGAAGATCTCATTGCAGTCTACATTTTCCTCATGAGGAGGAGCAAAGAGGCAGGCTCTGAGATCTTCTCTCTGGTGACCAGCAATAGGACCCAAGGGAACAACCTAAAGCTGCAACAGGGGAGATTCAGACTGGATATCAGGATATTCTTCAATCAGAGGGTGATCACACACTGGAACAGACTCCTCAGGAAAGTGGTCATGGCACAGAGCCTGCCAGAGTTCAAGAAGCGTTTAGACAATGCTCTCAGACACATGGTCTGATTTTTTGGATGGTCCTTTGTGGACCCAGGAGCTGGACTAGATGATCCTTGTGAGTCCCTTCCAACTCAAATATTCTATGTAATGTCTCAGGTTAATGTAGGCAAATAAAAGGTTAAAAAATAATCAGCTGAATTACAGTATTCAAAGAGCTGGCTAAAGGAATGTCAGAATCTTTACCCATTATCTTTGAGAATTCATGGATGACGAGTGAGACATTAGAAAACTGGGATGGGACAATAGAAAAATGGTATTTCTACAAGAGGAGCCAGAGAGCTACTAGCCTAATATCAAATGCCCAAAAAGCACTGGAACAAACTATTAAAGAAAGGACTATTTGTACACCCTAAAAAGAAAACAAGATAAGCAACAATAAATGTTGGTTTGTCAGGAACAATCACATCAAAACAATCTAATTTCTTCCTGTGACAGGAGAATGACTAGTGGATATGGAACCTATAGTAGATGTCACAGACCTTCTCTTCAGTAAAGCTTTTGACACTGCCTCTTAAGAAAGCCCGTGAAAACTGTTCTGGGGGAAATTATTCCAGGCGGTGTTGAAAACATATTTAAATGCAGCTACCAGGGGCTCATTATCAAACAGAGGACTATATCAATCAGGGTTCTGCACTGTATTGCACCTGAGTCTGCTGTTCTCCGATATTTCCATTAGCCTACCAGATGTCAGAACAGAGCCTAAAATCTTAAACAGCATACCGTGTTACTAATGTGAATAACCAATGCCCTGTTCTTTCAAAAGTGCTGGTATGAGAGGTCAAGAAGCACATAAAGATGCTCACAAAATAAACAACCAGTGCTGAAGAACCTTAAGCTAACATGCCATGTTGAGTTTTGAAGAAACTGAAGAATAGCTGTTCATCAGTCGGAGAGGAAGGAGAAATGGGAATGATCTGTAATGAAAGACTGAAAAAACTGGGTCAATTTATGAGACTGAGAGAAGAGAAAATAGCAAGCACCAAAAAAGAAAAAAAAAAAAAGCTCCTGCAAAAAAAAGATTTTTTTTTTTTTATGGTTATGGATAAACAGGCCATGGAATGTCTATTCTTTTGTGTCAGAGAGAGACAAATGTACGTGAGACACTGTTTTTTTTATTCCTGCTCTGCAGAAGAGAGACTGACTAGGATGATCTCGAGCTCTTTTCTCAGATGATCTTTTCATGCAGTTCTAAAATCAGAGAAAGGTGCAAGGCATATGTGGCAACCTCTGACAAGAGAAGTTTATATCTATTTTTGTCACTTATAGGGCAGGAAGTTCAGTGTAGTGTCATGGGAACATACCCAAACTCTCTACAAACATGGTGATTTCAAGTGACTGAAGTAACAGAGAGCGTAATTCTGGGTGATATCTGTGTTCCATCTCTTGCTTGGTTAATATGGTCATATCCACAGAGTGCTCCATTTTGGATTGGAGGCATGCCCCTGGCAACAGGCTCATGCCCCACAATTTCAGTTTTTATAATCCTGACTAATTTAACTGTGTAAAAAGAGAATTCTATCCAACACAACTGTAGGTTTTCATTGTCCGTGCAAATGTTCAGTTCTTGTTTTAGCTCCTGAAATTTGGAAGTATCTTTAATGTCTGGGTATACTGGTTAAAGTACACTTTTTTATTTTTATTTTTAAAGTTGATCTTTTCTCAGTTTTACTTTGTCTTCTCATATGTGTTTAGTAAAAGGGGCTACAAGAGTAAACCACCTCTTCTGGGCAATGCCCCTTCATACATAACAGTCCTGACTTATTTTCAGACACTTCCCATTTCAAAATCTCACTCTACCAAAAACCGTACCAGAAACTTGTCTTTTGACGTCCATTCTCATGTTATTATATCTTTCCAAATAAAAAGAGGACTGAGAAACAACATTAGAGAGGAAGAAGGGAATTTTTTTAAATCGTGGACCTGTTGATGTTTTCAGTATTATTTTGCATCCAGTTCCTTAGATAGCCAGTATGACAGGGTTGCTTCTTAATCTACTGCCCTCACATTTGCTTATTAAGCAGAGGTTTAGTGACCTGTTCACAGAGGTATCTTTTTTCCTTTTTTTTTTTTTTTTTTCCTTATTGATTATAGCTATTTTCAAAGTTACAATGTGTATGAATACCCTGATTATTCTCTCTTAAGCCCATTACCCATCTTCAACAGCAGTGATTTCATTTGCCGCTGTGCTAGCTGGTCCTTTTGTTTTGGTCTGCCTGAAGTTCATACTTTCCTCCCTCAGGACACTAGGTTGGAGCCCCATGGATCATGGTGGAGAGAACAAAACTTTCCAAACGCAGTGAACAAACACCAGTGTGTTAACTCTAAAGAAAGGCCAGAACATCCCTTTGACTTGTCTAGAACTAGACATAGGCTTAGAGCCTCTGTGGGTCTGACACATCGCCTCCTCTGTTAGAGGCACTTTAAATTACTTACAGAATCAGTAGTTATACCAGTGAGGGATTTTGCCCAGTGTGTGCTACCAGATGTTCCATGGCAAAGTTATTTTAATACACCTTTTGTCTGTAATGACTGAAGGCAAGTGGCTCTCCAGTGGCACTGCATTTCAGTTCCATACACGATGTAGAAAGCTACATTCACGTGGTCAAAAACAGTGCATATATCTGGAGAGGGGGAGGAATGCTGACTAGAGACTTTTGCCTCTAGCAGCAACAGCAGCCACAGCCATATCCATTGCAGGGATTCAAATAACAACTTGAAAACATCTCAGTCATTACAAGTATAAAATCCTGAGCATCACATGACACATGAAATGGCAAAGCCCACATTTCAGTATCCTAGAGTTTCTCATGAAATAACATTTCTTGCAGTGTTCATACATCTGCCTATTCTGAAACAGCAACATTGCCCTCAAATCTCTTTCAGTGTATGTTTTGTTCCTCTCCCTCTCCCTCCCTCTCTCATCTCATGCTTTTCTCACCATATTGCAAGCACTTCTGTGGTTTCTTAGCTTCTTCCCTTTGCCTAAAGTCTCTAGTCTCTTTTCAACTCAGGAAGATTGAAGAGTTGTGCCATTTTCACTGCTCAACAACTGACATCCTCAGCGATGTTAACACTTTTCAATTATTGAGCAAGGAGTGCTGAATAGTTGGATTCAGCTCTTCCAGGAACTGGCAGAGCAACTGGAAGAGCAGCTCTTCCAGTAACTGGAAGAGCAAGTTGCTGAGCACAGTCATTCCTATTCTTCAGTAATGGTTTTTAGCTCTTACTTTCTACCACAGATTTGTGATTCTCCTTGCATTTATCCATGAAGTACAGCCTGAGAGGAAGAGCAGAGCATCAGAGGAATGTCAGGAAACTCCTTTCCCTGAGAAGCCTGCACTGGCCTGAATGAGTAAACAAGGATCTATAACAGGGATTTCAGTAGCTGACTTTGGGCACTTTGCACTGGTAGTCAGCCAAATAACATTTTGTTCAACTGATAGAAATAAACACACTCTTAAAGTTTAGCACACACCAATAGTCAAGGTTAGTTAGAAATTGGAAACCAAGCATGGGATGTTTTGTTTCTACACGTATGTCTATGTTGGGACTTCTTTCTTTTCACATGCATGTACTTATGTACTTAAGAGATATTCATAATAAAATCTTCTGTCACCCACACATTTATTTTCTTTATGAAAATACACTGTAATTTATGCTTTAGTAGCACTGGACTTTTATCTGACAGATACGTGAATTTTAGAGCACTATCTCATGTCCTTATTTCTGTATTTCCTTACACTTTAATTTTATGATTTAAGAAGAAAATGAAAGACAAAAAAAAAAAAACTAACAAAAAAAGATATCTAAGTGCCATCTGAATGTGTTATTATAAAAAGAAGCAAAGCTCCAGTCACATTACTGTATGTCCCCAGCAAATACTAATAACGGTTTGTATGCATAATAAAAATATATGTTTATAAAACATCATATGTAGAATGATATAGGGATGAAAAATATCCCTCTGGGACTTATACTGTTACTGTTTCAATGAAATTCAGATCCTCTTTTCTCCACTAATTTAACAGCACACAAATTCGGAATCCTTCCAGTCCCACACTGTGCCACAGAAATGCTTGTGTACACAGACTGCATTTCTTTAATCAGTGTAAATTCACCCTGCAATTTTCTCTCCCTACCACTACCCCCTTGAGCAACAGGTTAATAAATAAATAAATAAAGCCCATTTAGCTCTCCCTCAGTTGTGTGCAGGCAGACATCCTCTCCAGGTCTTTAGGTAGATGAGCAACTGTGCTGAATCCAGTGACTCACATACTTGTAATTATGTGCACCCAGGGAATCTACATTCTTAATTTGTTTTTTGCCTCCTGTGGTGTTTAAATCATGAGACTTTTTTTTTTTCTTTAAAAAAAAAAAAAAGACCTGCTTGTTGTTCTGGTTGTTCCTAGCAAGTTTCTCTTTTTCCTTGTTCTAGCTGGGTTTTCAGGTGCTCCAACAAAATATAAGTCTCCTACCAGAATCCTTATAGAAGAAAGAGTTCCAGGGTGAGTATACTGTATTAATAAATGAAACCCAACCTTTTAAAAATTACACTGTCAGAAAAACCCATTAGGCTGTAAAAGAGTTGAAGTAAACATTAGATTTTAATATCTACTGCTGCTTAGATTTTTCTGAACTAAAAATCCCCAGTGAGCACTTAAAACTTCATTACTACGCTGAAAGGTTGTGAAAGGCTATTTAAAGGTTTTCAATTTTGCTGAAGTCTAGAGGTTATTACAGCTTGAAAGAATACAAACCCTAATATTACATGGAATGAAAGGAATCAAATTTATGTTCTCATCTCCCCTGTAGTTTAATCCAGTTCTATTAAATTCAATGGAGAAAATTAGGGCAAGTTGAAACTTTTTAAAGGGCTGATGAAAAATAATATTTGGTCATTGTAGAAAACATTTCTGTCTATTACTCACACTCCAAAGGATATTTCTATCTCTTGGTCCCACAGTCACAACTTATAGTGTTATCAGTCTCCTGCTCAGAAACCCAGGGCTATGACCTGTGTCAGACTCATACCAAAATGTGCAGAATTACACAAGAAAAATGAGGATATCTGACTCCAGCTCATAGCTGAGGTTATCTATAACTTGATATGCAGACTTTCATTATAAATATTTTAAGTTTTTTTCCTCCTTTACTTAATTTGGGAAGGAATATTGGGTGACTCAGATGGTATGGGCTATCTATCATCACAGCAGACAGCTGTAATGGAAGTTGACCAAACAGTGCAGTGCAAATTATGATGAAGAAGAACTTTTATTCTTATCTACTGAGCAGTCCATCAGGCTCCAGGTTTGGTCTGTCCCAAGAGCCAAATAAAAGAAAGCATGCGCCTGATGCACAGCTGCAGCTGGGTGAAGAGGTGTTCATCTCAAACCTCACTGGGACTGGAGAGATTGGCAAGTACTTTTCATTTTGGTTCACTATACATCTCAGTTCTCACAGTTGAAAGGGATAGGAACCCAGTTACAGAGATTTTCCTCAGAAAATTTCCCCATATATTTTTATCTTATTGCAAAATAGTCAAAAATACTTTGAGTTTTGCTTATCACCACTCATACCTGAATGTCTTCTACCTTGAGACAATTTACTGCCATTTATGTTAAAACGTCACTTTTTTGGAGAGGTTCGGTTCCAGACTTCGATCCTAATTTGAAAAGGAAGCAGAGAGGTACCCCCACCCTAACAAATCAGTGCTTTTGACCTCTCCCTTTGCCCTTCTTCTACATCATCTCTTAGCCCTTTAACTATTCCAGAAATCACACAATTCTTAATGCAAGGTTTGTGTGAGCTAGCCAGGAAGCACAAAAGATTTAAGAGGCTCCCAGATTAAAGCAGCTGGAAGGGATCTCCAGAGGTCTTCTGGTCCAGCATGCCACTCGAAGGCATTCCAGCAAGGTAGGGTAGCTCCAGGCCTTCTCAGTTTGAGTTCTTAATCTCTGGCAGCGAGATAACACTATCTCTGCAGGCCCTGAACCCCACCTTCAGCTGAAGCTTTGGCTGTGCAATTTCTGTTCCACTGCTCAGGCAGGGCCCACCCTGAATATGGACACACTGAGAAGGCTTAGGAAGGAGGAGATCCAGCCAGGCACTTTCATTAAACCATATCATTCCTTATGGCAGCCAAATTCAGATTTAACACTAGAAAAGCTGCAAGAAAACTAACAAAGGTTCAAGGCTGTTTGTTCTGCAGGACCAGTATGAGCTCTGCATAGCAGTTCGCATAATGCATCATCTGAAGTTAACACATACAGTATTCCCAGGAAACTTCATCTTAAGAATAACTTTGGGCAGCAAAGAGAGTTAGTCTATATTTTTCTATAGAAGCATCTCTAGTTATAAAGACACACAAAGACACACTACATTTCCAACAATTATTTCCTGTCTTGAATGTATGCTAATATCAACTGTGCTCAATGAGGTGTATTGGTTTTAAGATGCAAATTGCTCTTCAACTTCAAACCTTAATTTCATTCACTTTGGAAAATTGTAGCTTGCACTTAATATGTGGACAGAAACTTCTATTGGCCTTTTTCTGAGATTGCTGGCTGTTACAAGAGAATCACATATTAAACACATCATTTCAAAATATTCTTCAACATTTCAGAATTTATACCACTTTGACATCACTCTAATACATCTTTACATTTTTATTGAGTAATTAGGATTTCTACCCTTTTTAGGTAGGAGAGTTAATTTTCATATTTTTGCCATAGAATAAGTGCCAGAAAACAGATTGAACTCTTTCTGAATTTTTTTCTTTATGTTTTTGTAGAGATGAGATATAAAAAGATATTAATTTCTAAAGTATTGGCATGTGTGCAGTTTTCACCATTCCTGTAAAGGTCAGTGAGTATGCTGTCATTGGAGGAGAAGCAAATCAGTGCTCCTTTGCCCAGGAAGGCAGGCGTTATTTGAATCATTCTTGCTAGGCAATTTTCATCTTCCTTTGAATTTATTACTTGTGTCAGCATCAATGACAATAAATCAAGCACAAGTTGCCTGTCCACATGGACACTTCTATTGTCTCAAAATGAGGGAAGCTAATGCAGAAGAGGAAATGGATTCAGGTAAGCATGTTTCCTCAGCAAACATGTGAGAACAGTATTTGACCCAGCTCCCATTTTTTCCACTGCAGAAGGCACAGTTTATGGGTTTCCTTGGGATTGTGGTCTTCTCTGCCCAGCAGCTTCTGAGCTGTGGAGTCCTGCTGAAGCTAATGTAAATACAGATTTTAGAAGAATTTATCTTCCAACAACATCTTGAGATGTCACTGAAATACTAATTTTATATTAGCATTCATGATGCATATGTCCTAGTAACCAAACTTGTGTCACATTAATTTTCAGTCCTCAGAAGTCCTCAAATACTTCAGGTCTTCAGGGAAGCCACAGTTTTGCTCAGCTGGATCTGAGTCTAGACCAGTACTGCACAGTTGGCAGTGGCTACCTAACCAGCAGTCAGTGTTTCTTTAGTCTGACGCTGTTTCAGGTCTCTGTTCTTCTCTTAAAAGCCCTAAATAGTTGGGCTGTGAGTGAGCCCAAACTAAGTTATGAGCTTAATGACTTGTAAGCCCTTGGTCCTCTGAAGAAGCTGTATCTTGTAGGGATGCAACACCTGGAAAAATCCAACCTTGAATCCAGGGGGGCTTGGCAATATCCAGACAAAAGCAGATGAGTTCAAAACATATGGATGCAGCACACCAAACTGAGACAAATGTAGAAGTTTTTAGGGTGCTTTTTATGCCTTCATCAGACTCACCTTTTACTAAATAAACAAGAAGAAAAAAACAAGAAGAAGAAAAAGCTATAACTGCTGACACCCTGTAATAAACAAAATTTACAAGAAAGGAACTTTGTGTCTTATGCTCCCATCTCCTGATTAAACTGAGTTGAAAGATACACAGTTTTAGGCTGTTTTCCCTTTTTCTTATAACATCTCCAGAATATGGTCCTAAAATGTTAATTTCAGAATTAACAGGGGCTGAACGACTAATGCAAAATGCATCTCAGCTTTAAGTGGGGACCTGCAAAAGATATCTCCATAGCTTCCCCAGAGAAAAGTGGTACATTTCTATAATACTTCAAATATTTCTTCAGTTATAAAATGGGATGCTAATACACACATATACAGAGAAAAGCAAATGCAGTCAGCATCACTGGGCTAACTTTATAATACAAAAATCCATCCACATTAACTTCATAAATACCCTTTACTGTGGTATCAGCAGTTTCTTAACCCATCCAAATGCTTTGGAAAGGCAGCTGTTTCTCCCATCAGTACTCAGATAGTGCTTTCAGTAAACATAGTGAGAAGTCTGAGAATCTAGGAGGAGACTTCAGCTCCACTTTCCGTCTGGAGTACACGTTGCATACAGAATACGTACATTGAGTTAATGAAATGTTGCCTCACAGGTTCCAACAGGTGACTTTGAAAAGTGTGGCATTTAAAGGGTTAAACATATAATGATTACATACTGAAGTTTCTAATGCTAATGTTTAAATGGAGTCTAGTTGATTAATGAGGTCTTTCATTTGCAGTCACTACAAAAATAATTTTTTTTTATCTTACTTGCACAGTCTACAGTACTTTCAAAGACACCGGCTGCTCATTATGAATAATCACACAGTGTTCATGAAAGAAGAGTACACTGAAAATGACAAAATCACCAAGTTATTAATGTGCAAATATTCAATGTAAAGTGAAAATTATTTATATATATAAAAAAAACCACTCTGAAATGTTGTAATGTCATTTGTATAATTTCACAGTTGAGAAAAAAAGAGGGATGTCATCTTACTTTTTATCTTTCTTTTTTGATACTTGCTACACCCAGGATTAATTTTCAAGTAAAATTTAAATCTTCCTTTCAGACAGCTGCTGCTTTCAGACTTAAAAGAAATATTTAAAGAAAACAGTCTGCTTCAAGAGAGTAAGAATATAAACACTGTACAATTAGCTATTAATTACATTGTAAATCTGTTTCTTTAGAAACATGTTTAATTTCTGCTTTTAAAACATATCATTGGATTTACATTAAAATATATTCTACTGTCTTTCAATTTCTGTTCTGACATCCAAAGGTGTCCTTTTCATATGAAAACATATTGATACAGAATCAATGCAATAACATTTTTTGACCTTCTGTGTTTTGGATATGAAAACAGTAACAAAAAGGAAGAAAGCCAGGGAATGTGATAACATCAAATTTAGTAAATTCAAGGAGAGTGACTTTCCACATGATGAACATTTAACCTGCAGAAGACTTGAAAAATAAGAAGCATCTTTGGAACAAGGAATGGCCTTTGAGGTAGGAGTCAGCCTACATGGAGTCAGCTGCTGGAAGCAGGCAGGGAACTTACTGAGGCAGAGAACTGCATACCTGCATTTGGAAGGAATCCCTGCCCTTTCCATTGAAGCAGCTGATAATAATTTACCATATGCAATTAGATGTTTAAATGTAGATACCTGAGTTTATATTGCTTACATGTCCATCTGTACTATATATTAAGGTGTCCACTACTTTAAAACCCAGTCCTCTAAATGATCTCCTGTTTGTGGTATTTCTTAGAGACAAAGTGGAGAAGTTATAAAAGCCCACAAAAGTAATGAATTTTCTAATTTATTCATGTCTTGGAGCTATTTGTTGGCATTTGTTTGCTTGTCTTGGGGTCAGATTTAATGTTTGACAGTATATTTTGATGCACATAGATCTAGGGCTCTGAGATTTCTAGAGGACATTTTATCACTTTCCAGACACAAAAAATACTCACACCTTATCCTGATACAGATCTTTACTTTCCCACCATGCTCCTAAGTGATACCAAAAGAAAAGAAAGGTAGGAAGGGCTGTGATTTGAAAATCATTTAAGCCTCTATAGGGTTTTGAAGGTCTTTGAAATGTGTTCTGAGTTTCATGTAACACCATTTCTTCAAAGCAATGAAAAGCTTAAATTAGTGTTGCTTGAGAACATTTCAAGACTGATTTTTCTGTAAATTAATTTCTTGTGCTATTTTCATTGCTTTTGGTTTGCAGTAATTTAATCAGTCTGTAATCTTCTATCAGTTATCTCACCACCCTATAATGTTCCTTTACAGCTGAATGGAGACCTTGCTTACGCTTCCAAGCTATTGAGGAGACACATTCTGGGTGCTGCTGGTCCCCAGCTTCACGTCTCAGTGTCTGAGAAGCTTAAGAATAATTAAAATAAGTCAGTGTCATCTTTAAACATTCTATTTTTCTCATTATGTGCACTGAATAATACTTACCCTCACAGATTCATTTTAAGTCTTATATTCTGTTGATAGGTTTTTCATGTCTCAGTAGAGATTGTTTTGAAAATTCCTTGGTTAAGACTATATGAAGTATCTTAAAAAAAAGGAAAAAAAATCCTAATTATGTGGGCCCGTTGCACAAAAATAAATAAATAAATAAATAAAATGTTTCTGGCTGTATTTTTTGTTGTTGTTTTTGTTCTTTATGGCAATTTACTGCTGGGTTTTGCCACAAATCCTCTGCAGAATCTATCAATCATCCTGCCATAAAGTAAAAGAATGCTTTACTCCCTTTGTGTGACCCCAGTGCTGTAATATTTTTCTAATTAAGATCACTATAAAATTCATTTTTCCTCTACTTCCTCCTCCACATCCCACTCCCAATTTTCTCTCAGAATATGAAGGCTACCATTTCTGCCTACTATCAGCATAAATCAATTCAGAGCAAATAGCCTAGTGTGATATCTATTAACTTGTCGCCAGGGATAAAATTTATTTAAAACTTAAGAAGTGTTTTGCCATATAAAATGCTACACAGTGCTGCAGTAAATAGTACAGACGTCCCTAATAAAGCACTTTTTTCAGGCACCATTTTTAGAAATACAATCTAGCAATACTAGAAGACTGAATGAAATTCACATACCATGAACATCTTTAGTGATTAGTGTTTTGAGATTAACACTTACTTTTCTGGACAGCTTGCCTTTTATTATGTCAACAAGATTTTCTACTGGTTTACTGTCCCTTCCTATTTTCTAGTGTTCCCAAAGGAGCAAGTTTTTGATAATGTTTCATATAATGACCTAAAAAATAAACAAAGCAGATTGATAGTCCAAATAATTTTCTGATAGAAATCACGGCATGGAACTCAGCTAATTCCATATTTCTTTTATGTAAGTTTTATGGTAATTTGATTTTAGTTCCACGAATATGAATGCATTTGTTAATCAACTCTGGCATGTCCAAAACAGTGTAAGAAATCCTCTCATATATTCTGTGTAGATTTGAAAAACTCCTTTTGGAGGAAAAAAACATTTGATAGGTCTATAAAATAAAGTAGGATAAAATATGCACTACAGCACTTGTTTGGCTAGTCACAGTACTTGTATTTTTCTATTTTCCTGTTTGTTAATATCTAATGAGAAAAAGAAAGAAAAAAAAAAAAGAGAGAGAGAAATCACTAGAAAACAAAACAAATGACAATTAGCTATTTTTTCAGCAGACTAGAAACAAAAAGTAAAAACAGAATTCATCTCCAAATACTTGTATCAATCTTTTTAAGGACAACAAACATAAAGAAAATACTTGGTATTGCATGCAGAAGTTCTCTTTAAAATCCTATTCATTTTATAAAGGAGAAAACATTGCTGTATTTTTCCAGTTCCATGTACCACCCTGTGTTAACTTCTCCTTAGAGATGTGTTGGATAGGTCATTTAGCAATTTTGCATAAATTGGAATGTTTCAGATTTCCCTTATCTAAGTATGATTCATTTAGCCACTAAAACTGCTATTGAAACCCATTTTGCATCATTAGCTGGCATTACTAAATCGTTCAGCATGCTCAGAAAACACAACCATGGGAAAACATATGTTCATGTGAAGCACTTTTGATATGCTGTTATAAAGAGAGTTCCAGTACATAAACCCGTAACTTCTGCCTATAATATGAAATGTGCAACAAGTAGGCCAAGTCTTGGTTATATCTCTGACATAAAAGCAGCAATTTTGGTTTATTTTGCCATGTGGCAATTATGCCGTCTGCAAGTGACCCCTTTAAAACTCCTCTGTAGTCTTCTGCACAAAGTAGAAATGAGCCATTTTTATTGTTTGCTTTCATTTAAAATTTATTTTTGCTTTAAACAATTCCAGTTCATGATTTCTATCCTGGCTGGTGAAAAAGGAGATCTTGGTTTGGTTGTCTTTTGTTCACAGACCCCCAGCCTCACCTTTGTTCAGCAGCCATAGTGCAGTTCTGGGTTAAGAGGGTGCTCCCTACAGCAAGGGGGAGACCAGGCAAGGAGCCTGCCTGCAACTATGGAGAATTTCCCAATTAACAGAGCTGCATATTCCATGGATACATCTCTTATTTTTAAGAGTCAAGTAAAGAAAGAACTATTCTTCCTTATTCTTCATGGTCAAGAAAGGTAAGAACCACCATAATACGTTTTTACAAGCAAGTAGTTGCCATCGGGTTACCACTTTTTAAAAAAAAACCTGCAGCAACCATATTGATTCTTTGCTGCAAAAAAGATACAGGAAAGCCAAAGCTACGTGTGTATGATCAAAGCTCTTTAAAATACAATTTGGAGCTCTTTTCCAGAAATTCAGTCAGTGAAGTGGCATAATTCCTACCTTGCAGGTTTTTCCATGTTAAATCAAAAGACAGAGACTTTCCATGGCACTCCCTGGACCAAAGTGGTGGTCTGGCATATGGTGGCAGATCTGCTCAGGCCGGTCACTGCCCCGTCCAGCCATCCTTTCCAATGTCTTGCTCCTGGCTCTTAATTGTTGTGTCCCTGCTGCTGCACTCATGTCCATGCACTCAGGTAGGCTGGAGAAATTTGATCCAGCTGAAGAATGGAAGATGGAAGATGGAAGAAAATGATCGAGACTGTTTAACTTCCAGCCTGCTTCACTGCCTGCCTGAAGAAAAAGCTATGCCAGCACAGGACTGCAGGGTGAGGAGAGAGGCATGAAACACAGGCAAAAGCCAGCAGCAGGGGCAGTTCCTGCTCGTGCTGGTGTAGCCACCAAAAAGCTATTCAACTCACCGTGTCCACAACACCCTCACCTGTTACCTATTTGATTCTGATCAGTGTGTCTCTAACTGAAGTTCTGTCTCCTTTCTTGTGTTTCTAAGCACAAAATTCCTCAGTGTGTGAAGGCTTAGGCTCCGCTTACCACTAATGCCTGTCTTGCTCTGTGCACAGTGAGAAATGCCAGTACTCACTAGAGCAGGTCAGCAGAGATGGTCCTTCTTCCATTTGGTCACCAGCTATCAATTAGGTCGTAACTGCTGGCAAGGGTTTCTTCACTGGCTTTGTGTACCAGCAAAGCAGTTAAATATAGCAAAACCACTGTTTGCCTTCTTCCCTGAGAGATATCACAAGGACATTTCGAAATTAGCTGAATGATCATTAAATGCCTTTCTGATACAGGGAAAAGATCAATCTTGCTGGTATGTAACATATGCAGGTTGTCAATGAGTTGCCCTTGCAGTGGTAACACGGGAGATATTGACATCTTTAGGGATGCAGTACTTCCCAAAGCCTTTTCCCTTGTGTTATGGGGGTCCTATACAGCAAAAGAGAGCTTGCACTGCTTGGCTTGTTCAGTGTTTTCACATCGGACTCTTCCAGCAAGATTCTGCAAAACAAGTTGTGTGCACTGAGCACCGCTCTAGCAGGGAGCCAAACATCAGTTTAGAAAAATTACCAGCAGAGAGAGCTAATTTCAAGTAGCCATAAGGGCTGAGAAAACACTCAGGAACAGCAGTGTCTGCTCTGCCCAACTCATAGGCACTGCAGAGAGAAACAGGGCTGGAACTGGGGTACTTGGGGCCAGGAGCAAGCTGTTCCCAGAAACACTTCTGAGGGCTAAGATAACCTGTCTTGTGTCTGGCCCTGCAGCACCAAAGCTAGGCTCAGATGACCCGTGGCTGATGAAAACTAGAGTGCTATTTTACCTAATCTGTGAGTCATCAAAACAATCTCATTCCCTGACTCCTGGTGAGGATAGCTCCAAGACAAAGCAGCTTCTGGTATGCATGCCGTGTTTGCTGGAGACTATCACCTCTCAGTAAGGGCACAGAAAAAGATGAGAGGTTTTAAAAAATATTGAAATGCCACCACTGTACAAACCTCCATAAAGCAAACTGAAAGGTTTTCTCCTTTCTAACAGCACAGCAGACTCTTAGTACAGCTGCTTAGGAGCTATTTTTGTATCATATCGCTCAAAACCACTGCGTCTCGCTGCAGAGAGGGGTGTTGGGCGCTAGGATGAAAGGGAAACAGTGATGCTGTGTCTGAGGAGTCATTTTAAAAGCTCCATGAATTTAGTGCAGCTCCACAGAGGAAGGGAGTATTGCGAGCTGACAGAATACTCTCTGCCATTAATTAAAGCCTGTTTACTTAGGGATCGTATCTTAATGCAAAGAAAGAGAATTATTTTTAGAGAGATTTCACCTTTATTACCGTTGAATGAAATTAACGTTAGTTGAATGGCTCACTTGGAAACATAAAAAGCAAAAGCATCTTAGAGTGCCAATTACAAGCATAAGGTCTGGAATGGCTCTCACCAGCAAGCAGCAGCCACCGGTCCTCATGAAATGACTCCACAATGCCCCCTCTCTCTCACTCTTGTTGTTGAATTTTTTTGGCTTATGATTCTTCAAAACAGCTCATTTTGTTGCAGACAGAAGCAAGCACAACCCACTGTCCAAGCTGACCGAAAGCTATGGAAGTTCATGCCAGCATGGCTACAACCCCAAACCTGCCCCTTTGGGTGAAATCATTATACAATATTTATTCAGAGATGTTTGCCCAGTTTCAGAGTGTATGTTTTGATGAGCTGGAGAAGCACCTTTCTGTGCTGACACCAGTCAGTCCAGGGACAGCTTTGATATTTGCATGTCTTCCATCCAGCAAAAGGATTTTACAAACAGTAACCTTGAAGGAAGTTGGCTTTCAGCCATGAATAGAAAAAAGTAAATGTTACATGTCAGCTGAGAATTCTATATAGAATTTGGAGGTGGAATGGATTTTGTTTTAATAGAAAGTAAACTTGGGAGAATCAAAATTTTTCTGTCATATTTCAATTTCCTACATGCAAAATTCAAATGAAACTGATTGGCTTAGGTTGGATTGATCCATGCAGAACTAATTTAGTTTGCTAAATAGAATTAAAATATCTTGTCTCAGGACAGTTCAACATTAATCTTTCCTTGAGCTGCCATGGTGCTTCAATGGAGCTACAGTTTATTCTCAGAGAGACAGGTACCTAACAGTCTGCATGCCTCATGGTCTGGTCCACACAGTTTTTAAATGAGACCAAACAAAATAAAGCCATTGCTTTGCTGAGTCTCACTTTGCTATATCACTTTTGGCTAAACCTGAAAATATATTGAAAATTTGGATGAAAATTTAGAAACCTGCCTGCCTAGAAAGCTAAGAGTCTGTTTGTACCAGGGACTGCAGGGTGGGGAAAAAGATCACACAAGGTCCTCCACATGTGGAGTGAACCTCCCAGCTCTTTGGAAATGAACGGCCTCTGTTGCCCACAGTTCTGTCCCATGGCCACCAGCCATGCTCTGCGGGCAGGGAGGCCAGGAGCGCATCCCCTCCCATGGGTACGTCTGTAGGACCAGAATGGCAACTCATAAACGACACCTCAGGTTCCTCCAGGTGCACCAGGAAAACAAATGCAAGGTCCGTTGCCTCGAGTTTTACATTGCAACAGTTCTGTGCAGAAATCATCCCCCATGATTGCCAAAGGTGTGATTTTATTGCTCTGAAAGCTCTGAATTGTGCCGTTCAAGAATAAAGGCAGCAGCTCTCCCTTCATAACATCTTTGCACGGCTGGATACCTTGTCATTGAATACTTTCCCCTCAGTTTTTTTTTTTTTTTTCTTCCCAGCACAGTTTCAAAATTGATCCCTGTTCTTTCAATAAGCTCAGGACTGTGAAGGGTTCAGCAGTAGATGTAACAACTGGTTTTCACCACTGCAAATGCAAGTGTGGAACAGTACACACTTAGAAGTAGTCTTTCAACATTTTATTTTTCACAGAAGGGCTATTTCTTTTCAGGACACTAATGAGAAGAAGCCTGTATAGGGAAAAATAATAATAAATAAAATAAAATAAAATAAAATAAAATAAAATAAAATAAAATAAAAATAATAAAATAAAATAAAATAAAATAAAATAAAATAAAATAAAATAAAATAAATAAAATAAAATAAAATAAAATAAAATAAAATAAAATAAAATAAAATAAAATAATAAAAAATAAAATGGCATACACAGGTGTCAAAGAAATTGCTGAACAATTATAAGAGTCCCTTTAGTGATGACATATTATTCTGTCCTGCTGGTGGAGCTGAGCCAATTTGTCCCAGTTGCTCCCTCTTTAGACACCCTTCTCCTGGGGACACTGGGAGGGGTGTTCCTCTGGGAGATGCTGGATGCAGCTGAGCGCTGGGAGGTGAAACCTTACATCTGATCTTTCAATCAGTCTTCTATCACAGGATTTTAACAACACTTAGCGTCTTTTGGGGGAAGTCAAGATTTTCTGAAAATCTCTGGTTACCAGCACTTTCATTATTCCGGTGATAACTTTGAATCTATGCATGCGCGTGCACACACACACACATGGATATTGTTCTCAAGATAAGAGGCTTAGAGATTAGCAGTTGCCTTCTTTGCTTATGGTAGAGCTGAAGAGGAAAGACAAATACATAATGCAGCAAATCCCCAAGCAACAAAGTCGGTGGAGGACACCGATTTATACCAGACAAGGACTAAAAGTGCAGGGCTCCAGCTCTCCCTGCTGAGGGGGAAGATGCTTTATTTGTTTTCTGCGATCATTCCTGTAGGCTATGTGGATCATTAGAAATGAACTAATTATACAGGATGTTTTAAAGGTATTTTATTTAACTAGTGACGTACTTTTAATGTAATCAATGCCATGTGACAGGCCATACATTACACTAGTTGGAATTAGGTATTCAGTGTGAATCAAGAAATGACATTTCCTTTGCCTAGCACTTCTGTTTACTAGCATCCCACTATAGGTGCCTTTTCTAACTTCCACAGTGTAGTAACTTTCTAAATTTTGTTGAGGGATTCTTTACCCAGGTAGATTTCAAAGTTAATATTTAATAGGAGCTTGTGCCCCAGTTTCAAAATAAATTTATTCTATATGCTCCTAAGCCTCACCAAAAGTCAGTCATAAGCTTTTAAGTGCTTATTGTGTAGAAAAGCAGGTGTAGATTTATCTGAATATTTTATCTACTGCCCAATGAAAAATGAATATTAGCATTGAACAAATTACCATGTTAACATTATAGTCACCTTATTATTTTTACAGCTTTGTCTGGTCACAGCTTAATGTTCTGTGTAAGTTCAGCTTCATCTGCATTTATTGATTCAAAGTCTTATTTAAAAAGAACTCATTAATAAATATATTTTGCTGTCATTCTCACTTATTCACTGCATTCACAAGACAGAATTAATTTTACCCAAAGCAAAATTCAAAAATAAAGCTAAGAATAATGACAAACCTCAGTATGATAACACTCCTTTTGGGTTATAAACTTCAAATCATGATTACCCATTGATGACTGCAAAGGTATTCTATATTTTAAGCACTTATATTTATGGGCTTCTACAGGCTGTAAAATGACTGTGCTATAAATAGTGCCTTTCTGTAGGAGCATATTGGCAGACAGCTCAGTGGGCATGATCCTGGTTTCTCCTGTGTAAATACTGTGTTTTATCCTGATGTGATTGACATCTCTGTGCTGATGTTTTCACTTCTAAACTTATTTCACTGTTTTCACTGCTTTATCCCTTACTTCAAGCCTGCTTTAATTTGCCTTCTAATTATTTTCGATAATACGTAAACTGGGGAAATGGGATCTCTTGCTTTACCTGTACCTGAGTCTGCAGAAATCCCTCCTGCCCAGGCCTGAGAAAGCAGGGATGCCATTAGACAGGAGAAGTTATGTCAAGAGGAGGAGGGCAGGATCTGTCTTGTTTTAATGCATCACCTCAGACACCTCAGACCCCATCCGATATGCAGGCAGTCATCCTACAAGGATTAACTGTTGTTTGAAATATTACCTCCCAGTCAAGATATCTGTGTGCAGGTCCAGACAAAGTTCTCCACCTCTTCCGAGGAAGAAGAGTGGATGAGCACCTGAGAGACATGGGATTTTTCAGAGTCTGAGTGGCTTAAAAGCTGTGGATGTTCAATGCACAAGTGCCTTGACCCTGTCCCTCATCCAACGCCCCCCCCACCCTTTTCAGATTCTCATATGCGGCCCTTGAAATCACACAGCTTAAGGAAAAAATGGTGTGTTTGATAATGAATTGGTAACATCTTCCCCAAGCTGTCATATCAAGCCTGAATGAGCCAATATACTCCAGAGAGGAGCTAGGGTGCCCTGCGTGTTCTGACTGCTCTCTCTGTTTCAGGGCAAAGAGAATAAACCTGGCTGCTCTGTGACTGCCTGGGTGAAGATGAAATATTAGAATTTTGTTTCAGTTTTTGCTGAGACTACTACTAAGGGAACAAAAAATATTGGAAAAGGGGACTCAGGGGAATGGGAACAGAAGTGAGGGAAGGTGTCTGAAACCTGCATTCACATCTTTGTTCTGGACCAGACTGCATGAGAAGCATTCTCTTTTTCTTTTAATTATTCAGTAGTCACTGAACCAAAGGGAAACAGTGAATATAAATATTATTGACTAGGATGTGGGAGATTCTATCCTGACCTTTGACTGAACCAAACAAGCTTTGTATCTCTCTAAAAACAAATACATCACCTTCAGTGAAGGAAACCCCAGGCCTGCTGGAATCTCAGGGAAAACAAACTATCTGCTTAGCCTTTCCTTGCATGTCTTTCCTTGCACCTCAGCAACTATCCTTTCTGGAGAGAGACTAATGGACTTGGGACATCTTTAGTTTGGCCCATTGTGTCCCATTCTGTGTGCTTAGAGGGTCAGGGTTGGACTGCAAACTTCATCCTGACACAGACACAGACACAGACACACACACATGCATTTTGCAATGAAAAAGTGCTATATGAAAAGATTCTTGACCAGATCTAATACCCACAGTCTTGTCAGCTGTGGGGACACTCTCAGGAGGGGCTGGAGTGGATTTTTCTCACCCCTGCTGAATTCTTACTGACAAACAGCACCCTTTTCCCACAGTCAGAACAGCCTAGGAGAAGGGAAAGTAAGAAAAATCTGACTGATGGGTTTTCTGCACAATTTACACCTTCTGTAAAGTGTAGATACCCAAAGGCAAATGCAACAGGAGTAAATAACTCTGACAGCACTGGAGGGGGCAACTGGGCAGTGGTGGCCATGTCATGATGCCCATCATGTATCCCTTGTCTGTTGAAGAGCTCCTCTGTCTCCAGCAATTTCAGGAGTGGTTTCCAAAGGGTTTTATTGTTGCTATATTACCCTGGTGCTACAAGCTGAATGCAGGGAGCAGAAAGGCAGTTGACTGCTGCCCAAAGTATTGATAAAATATTTCATTTGTACCCTGTGATAAACATAAAAACCAGTCAGACTGCCCAGCAACAATTTCTTCCCAACATTTCTGTTGTTGCAGAAGGTAGACATGACAAGACTGAATACCTGCTTGGCTCATCCAGTGCTGCATCCTGCCTCGAATGTTCAGCAGCTTGGAGGGTGCCAACGAGGGGCAGGAACCCTACACCAGGTGCTAGGTGCCAAAGTACACTGCAGTTATGATAGATAAGAATACCACTACTTTAACACACAACATTTTGTACTCTGCTGAAGTAAAACAGCTGGAAACCCAATCTATTACATAATTTTACCAGGTAAAACATTTCTATTTCATTTCTATAACTATAGAAGCAACCAAAAGTGAATGTGCTAGAGTGTGAAATATTTATCTTCTGTTGCATGCAAGAAATCAAAATGTCAGGTGCTGTGAAGGATCATAACAGGCTCAGAGAGAGAGAATGGCCCTCCACTATGGTTCTCTGTAACCAGAGAAAGATGACTGCCATACAGAGCTAACACATTTTATCATTAAACAGCATCTTTCAAATGCCAAACTTATTTAGTGATCTTATAGTTCCATGTTATCTCTTACAAAAAATGTGAAAAAGTAATATGCTTTTTATAGATTAATCCTCATAATTCTACACAACATACATGCAGAGATAACTCTCACTCACTTTGTCTTCTCATTATCTAAACAGACATGCCTTTCCTTAACTCATCAACAGAGGTCATCACACAAATGCCCTTGTGGAATATTCATTAATCAAACAACTAATTTGAAATGGATCTTCAAAGCATTATTCATTCCCCATCATTCTTCATACATCAATTTAAATGCTTTATGTGTATAATGATTAGGTTGATGTTTAATTAATTGTGAAAATGTGAATTAAAGCTAAATTACAAGACAAATTATTCCACAGCACACAAAAATCTTAGTTCTCTACTGTTAAGTTTAGAAATCTCAGAGTTTCCAAAAACACCTTTATCTGTCAGCTTTGCACTGTGAGATTATAGCAGATCAGTTGGCTACATTGTTTAATACCAGTTATAGCCTCAGTGCCACTAATTTACTTCGTCCAATTGCATAATAAATGTGAATACAAATACACATCACCCATTTATAATTAAGGATAAATAGGATATCTGCTGTTTGAAAGGCACTCAAAGGCTCAGAACAGTGGGAGATACACTAGAGATGTCCTACTTCATTTTGGGATTTACCTAATCTCATAAAGCCATTAGATCTAATAATTAACTTCTCAAAGATCACCAAAGGTAATCCACCATCTACAGAGTATGAAGTAGGCAATATATTGAGATACGTCTCAGGCACAGCAAAAGTTAGTTGCTTTTACGACAGAGTAGCATCCAAATCGCAGCACAATAATTACATCTATCCTATTTACAAACCAGTGGATCTACTTTTCAACTGGATAAACCATTATTTATGTTCTTTGCTACGGGTTTTCACACATTGTTGCTCTTGCAGAATGGATTCAGCTTTGAAATGCCAGGAGGGCATTTCAGAAATGGATGGCTGATCCCAGTACAGTGCAGCCCAAAGTACTTTGGTATGCTTTGTGCTGAAATACATGAAGTAACAATACACTAAACTGATTCAAAACAAGAACTTCTTAAAAGTACATGTGAAAAAATAGTCAAATATATTTATGCAACAAGAACAAATAAAAAATCTCTGTTTCATTATAACTTAAATAGAAAGAGGCTATATATAGCCAAAGTAGCGGATAACATGGTGCATGATTAAAAAAATAACAATTATGACAAGTGAGGAACACATCTAATTTTTATTACAAACATAAATATAACTCCTAAAAAAATTATTTTCCTCTGGTTATTTAATGGAAATAGGACAAGAAAGGCCACTCAGATTAAAAAATAAATAAAAAAAATGTCCACTCACAAAATGAATATTGCAAAAGCTGTGCAGAAGTATTTATATTGAATTCAAACAAAAAACAGGACAGGGAATGTATTTTACAGGATGGGAGGATAGCAATTGGTCCCAGTGTGGCAAGACAATAAGCATGGGCATTTGTTAGTGCTGAGATGAGCTTTTCTTGGGTAGAGTTCACATATGCTCCAGCAATAAGATCTAAAACTACATCCTTTAAACCTATCCATATTCAGTATTGTACCAAAGCATGAACTACAGTTTCATTACGTGCTTAAATGTGTTGTATTATATATATATATATTCTATAATATATATGCATTCATCATTGAATGGACAAGGCCTGAAGGATAAACAGTAGTATTTGAACAGAGCAACTCAGAATGAGTTTTTTTTTGTTTTTTTTTTTTTTTTCAAAAGTCTGCATGAGGTAGTCTGAGGCACCTCCTAATCTGTACGGCTCAGTAATGAGAAATGTTGAATCTCTACAGCTCTCACTGACTCGGATCAGATGTACATCCAATAATTGACCAATTCTCTAAGACTTACTTTCTGTAAGCAACTGAGAAAAAATGCCAACTTTTACAAAACACTGCTATTTCACCAGCAAATCCTTGAGTGTGCAGACCTGGGCCACCAAAGCAGTATGAATATTAAGGACACTGACTAGGTGTCAGAATGAAATTTCAGATCAAATTAATGTCAGAATATAAGGAGGAAAAAGCCAAATATTCAAGCAACATTTCATTAATTTTCCTGTTTGGGGAAAGTTCAGTAGAGGTTTTTAGATGAACCAAGAGTTTTTAATTTGCTCAGCTGTCTTGAATAACAAGTACCTTGTTTTTCCTTTCCTTTTTTTTTTTTTCTTTTTTTTTCTTTTTTTCTCTTTTTTTCCCCTCTTCAGCTTGGATAATAGCTTTATGGTCTACAAGCCACACATACTAAGAAGAAGCAATGTCCAAATTCCACTTCAGCACATTGCAGCCCTTAGCAACTGATAAAGCAACATTAATAAACCTGGTCTATTCCAAGTCAAAGCAGATATCATTCAGAGGACGTAAAGTACAGCAAAAGGGATTGAAGTGCATGTCTAGTTTGCAGTGATTTATTTATGAAATTCCTAGGGGACATAGCTACACAAAGGTCTCAAAGCTGTGGTCTGTGGTAAATAGTATGTCATAATATATTTAACAAATGATAATTCAAACCACAGAAAACTACACAGGGAAAGGTTCAGAAAATGTTTCCTGGCGGGGAAGTTACCGAACACTTGGTTTTAACAGTTTTATTATAGCTTAGGGGTAAAGACACTGTTGACTCTACAAATAAATAATTCTTCATCTCAACAACCGAGATTGTTCGAAAACTACAAATTTGAGGTCAAGATGTAGAAGTTTCCATGAAAACAACCTTGTGAATCTTCAGGCACTAATGAAGGAGGTTTCACACTTGGCAATAAGCTTTTAGAGGTTATACAGAACCAATAACTATAACAATAAAATATGAACAAAAGGAAATTGATTTAGCATCACAGGAAACCTCAGGTGGTATATCATCTCAGAATTAATCACAGAAAAATAAAGGGAAATATTGTACAGAACTCCTTTACAGTGTCTAGTGTCTGTTTGTGGTTGTAAACGACCCGTGCAACAGTGATCCGATGATTTTTCTTGGAAAGTCATTCCCTAATCTAGTATTGCTGCTAGGATTGGTATTTACAAGCAGTCAGCCAGAATTTTCCAGCCCCCTGGTGCTCTATTCCCTCAGAGCCCAGTAAGGTCATTATTGCCCTTTTTTACTGCTATAAACAATTGTTTCCTCCCCTAGATGCTTGGATACGCCAAGTACTATGGGGAAAATACCATTATCAACACTCATCTGCATCTTTTATCATCTATTCAGCCAGTGCATTTATTTTGTCCAGCTGCATGCTGCGTGTTACCACTGACTTACTCCTCACCACACTGCTGTCAGCCTGCAGCCCACTTCCTGTGAATTTAGCTGCATTGCCTTTCAGTTTCCAATGCTACTTTGTATAGGATATGTACTTACAGGATATATGTTCTCATGGATCCACTTAATTTCTGTTTTTACAAACACCTGAATAATGAATATTGGAAAAAATTAACAGGAATTAAGCTGGGTGTTGGCTGGCATATCCTACTGCTCTAGGAAAAGCTTTAGGCTGGAATGTGTGCCATGTTCTGCCTGTGACAAGGTGTTTTACCTCTGTTTTCAGTCCAAAAGCTGAAAGAAATGATCTGTGTGAAGAAACCTCGGTGAGTCTGCCCTTGGTTATTGCAAAAGCCCTTTGCCAAAGTCCATTAGGGATGTGCTCTAGCTGGGTTCTGACTTTCCTTCTGTTATTGCTGTTTTCTTTCCTCTATTATTTCCAGTGGTATTTTCTGTTAAAGAAGAAAGAAACACTAAAGCTATACACAGTCTCATTAAGCCTGGATACAAAGTTCATCATATACAATGATGAGGACTGTGCATAAATGTCATTCTTCACATGCAAGTGAGATATTTAGAAATCCCAGCTATATCTCTGCCTGGCTCCCAGGAGATCATCCTATAAGTTGTCATATTCACATTAATTAATTCAGGGCTTGTATCTTTTATCATAGACTTTTTTTTTCTTCTTTTTTCTTTTTTAAGGAAAGGCTACTGGATGGTCACAATGAAAAGGGCAAAAGCCACATAGATAGAGTCTTCTGAAAGGTCAAGCCGTTAAGAATTTGCTTAGATCTTTCATTGTGTCTGCACTTTTGTTACTGATATCCAAAAGCTGAGTCCTAAAGCTGAGCAGGATAGTCAACTCTTCCAGTCCCAGCGGACTCTGTGTCAGCCTCCATTCATCTGCATTGTGTAACTTGGCTCCACTCAAGGTTCTCACTGAAATTACCTCCTCTGTTTGTCATCACAGCTTTTTCACTCTGTGTAAACAATTCAAAATGTCAGAAGCTATTAAGACACCCTTTAAAACATTGCATCCTTGGAATCCTTGACTACAGTGACAGACTGAAGGAAAATGCAGATTTAACAACATATTATCAAAAACCTCAAAGTGATTACAGTGAGGTAAAGGGTACACTTACCACCAGTCCTCCAGCTATCTTGATTGTCTCCTCTGAGACCTTTCCTCATGTTTTTTATTGATTTAATAGTAAGATGTTTCAGAACATCTATATTCCTGCTCTGCACAGATTATTGTTGAGTAAAGATAACCATCATAAATAAATAAATAAATAAAATACCAGTTTATTCTCATTTGCCCCTTGAAAAATACCTGCTCAGTCAAGAGAAAAATCAGGAGCAAGATACGGTTAAATGAAACTCTTTTAGAAGAAGATGTTTTTACCAGCAAGTAAAATAGCCTGTTCAGTAAGCTTTTACTGTTCAGATCTGTTAGAAGTGGTCTTGCCTGCAGATTTGTATTTTCTCCTGTATCTCCAGGAAGATAATTCCTGCTGATGACTTGTAGAGCTTCCAATTCCTACCTTTTATTTTTTTTTAGCAAGCAGTAGAGAGAAACACCTTTAACAGCTTAAAGCTTCAGTTCCCTTACTAGCACTATTATTTGTCTTCAAAATATATTTTCCATCACCCATCCAACATCATTTCCCAATATTGGTACAATACAAAAGCAAAGCCTGTGGTTTAGCAGTACGTCACATTCCTTCCACTTAAAATACCAGAAAGTATTATCTTTAAAGAATGCCACTATGGAAAATGTGCAATTAGTCAACAAAGTAATTATTTGCAAGGACCTTCATTCCCGAATTAGAGGAAAGTATTCTCTCTCTCTCTTTCTCTCTCTTTTTAAGATAAATAAATTACACAGGGAAGAAATACATGAAAAAGAACTCTGTATTTTGCTTAATTAAAAGCAGTAAATACTCCTGAAATCACTAGATTTAATTTGACCCATTCACGTTATTTTTTTAAAAAGGTGATGGGAATATTAGTAGCTTTTGGTAGCATGATGACAGAGATTTGGGGGTACTTACAATCATAATTTACCCAAGTTAGCATGAATATTGCTTTCGTACCCTAATCACTGCTGGTTTTCCTTCCAAAATAGCCTTCAACAAATTTAGCTTTGATTTATACTCTGAAAACAGTGTGAGACATGAATCATCTCCAGGTTAATCATGCAGTTTCTGCGATCTCTCATTTTCCTTTGGATCAATGGAACATGAAGGTCTCTGGATCTTGAAGGCATCTCAGGGCAGCCTACATCTGATGACTTCCAGAGCTGTAAGTGCAGTACCAAGGCAGCAGTGTTTCCAGTCTGTGGAGAGCAGACCAGTGGTGGTGCACCTATGGGCCATTTGTGGCTGCTGTGTAGAAACTTCTAAGCCCTCTGAAATTCTGTCATTAAAAACTTTTGGGGAAAAAAAGGTTTCACAGAGTCATAGAATTATAGAATCGTAGAATCACAGGATCACAGAATGGTTTGTGTTGGAAGGGACCTTAAGGATCACCTAGTTCCAACCCCCTGCCATGAGCAGGGACACCTCCCACCAGACCAGGTTGCCCAAAGCCCCATCCAGCCTGGCCTTGAGCACTTCCAGGGATGGGACATCCACAGCTTCTCTGGGCAACATGTTCCAGGGCCTCACCACCCTCTGAGTGAAGAATTTCCTCCCAGTATCTAACATAAACCTAACCTCTTTTAGTTTAAAGCCATTATACTTGTCCTATTACTGTACTCCTGACAAGAAGTCCCTTCCCTGTAGACCCTCTTTAGGTACTGGAAGGCCACTGTAAGGTCTCCCCAGGGCCTTCTTTTCTCCAGGCTGAACAACCTCAACTCCCTCATCCTGTCTTCGTAGGAGAGGTACTCCAGCCCCTTAACCATCTTTGTGGCCCTCCTCAGGACTTGTGTTAATACTTCCATGGGTTCCCAGGTTCTTTGATATACTGGGAGGAATTGCAATGGTCCTTGAGCCAACAGCATTCCCAAGTGCACCTATCAGTTAGATTTATGACTGTTGCACTTCAGGAATGTTAGTTCCCGAGCTGATCATCTCCAAGGCTCACCCTGAAAACACCAACCAAAGCAGACATCACACACCCTTTGCATCACTGCCAGGGACTGATCTTTCCATTGTAAATGGTTAATGCACTTCCCCTGCAATGTGAGGCAGCCTGATAGTCATCTGGAGATAAAAGGATAAAACTGTGACAAATGTGTGGTCTTAAATACTCTAGGGTCAAAACTGGCTGTGAACATACATGAACCCACAGAAAATGCTTGTATCAGCACGTGATTTTGTTTTTAGCTGCCATAGGGTAAGAAATTGTACTGGTTGATGATACTGTGATGCTGGCCTAATGGTATCAGTGCTTGGATTTACAGTTTTGTGAGATAAAAAGATTATACCCTTATCAGATAGAGTTATAGCAATTAAAAAACTGCCGTCAAGTGGAAGTCTAGAACAATACAAGCAATACACATAAGCGAAACCTGGTGACATTCTGTTTTGTGGACCTTACACCAATTGGGAATGCACAAGGGAGAATCACTGGTGTCAACACCTTGAAAGAGTCGCTGCTCTGCTGGCCAACACCCAACCACACAGTAAACCAGCCTGGGGTTGAACTGGTTGAAAACAAAACAAAACAAGATGAAACAAAACAAATAAATGAAAAATAAATAAATTAATAATAATAATAATAAAGGAAGTGAAGAGGAAGAGAAAGCTGTGGGGCCTTTTGCTTCAACTCACAGAGCTGCCATATGCAAGCAGCTGAGTTGGCACTGCTGGATAGGAGAACACTCCCTTTGTAGGGCATTAGCCTGTTTTGTTAGCAAAGATTTTGCATCATGGTTCCACAAGCTGAGATGCTGTCTTGTCCCTATCATCATTTTGATCCTTTATGTAGATACATTGCTAGTCTCTTGCCAGATATACACCAATTTCCATTCCGTGCAATGTCCCTCCCCACCCTTGAACCTCAAAACAGCACACATTTCAAGTTTTTTAGCACTATACAAACAGGTTTTCATCACCATATCATATTTCACAGCTCTCTGGATGTTTTGCAAATGGACAATACTCCTTCCTATACATTTTTCCTCTAATGTCCAAGTCCAGCCTCAAGTACCTGAATATGTGTCATAAAAATCTTAGAATGCCAGTCAGCAAAAACAGTACATAGTTTCAGGCAATAGCTGCCCTTCTTTTACTTGCATCTTGTAGTCTAACCACAGTTTCACTTATCAAAATCACTTCTACTACAGGGATGCAGAACACAGGTAATATCCTTGAATCCTCCTGCTCTGTGTGCCTTATCTTGCTGGGGTGACTTTCATCAGTTTCAGTGCACTTCTCCCTTGGATTTGGCTTTGGATGAAAAGCTCTCTTTGCAGACCAGAGGCATCACCTCCAAATTGCTAATTATGAGAACATGGACAAACTGCAACAACAACAACTACAAAACACCGTAAAATAACAACGAAAAAGGTGTTATGTTTATTTTTCCTGTCTTCCCACAGTAGATAACTAACTGTTGCCTATATAAATCAAGTGGTCCTAAGTTATGTTGCCAGCTTTCATGTTTAGAACTAATGCATATTTTTGCCTGTAAGTTAAAAGATTAAACAGTCAAACAAGACAAAGGACAGCAGGCCACCCAAACATAATGGCTAGCATTAATAGAAAGGCAACTGAAGTCTCAGTATCCCACGGGTACCAAAAGTTTTTTTGTTTAAAGTACATGTCTCCCACAGCTTCTATTAAACTTAGTGAGAATTGTGGGGTCTTAAAACTTCATATTTTGGAGACTGAAATCACAAGTTTTCTGCAGTGCTGAAAACTTCACCTCATATATGAAAACTACAGGCAAAATGTTGGATCGCTCAGCAGGCAATAGGATCAGATGTAACTTACCAAATACAGATGATGTCTCCTTCTAGCACAGTCCACAAACTTCTTCAGTCCTCAGACACTAGCGATGCCAGAAAGTCCATGAAAGGGAGTCCTCTGTAGCCTCAAGACTCTCTAAATTTAGAGAATATGTTTTTGTTGGGTTCAGAAAAGCACTTTTGGTGGAAGTACTTCAAGATTTTGAAATCAGCAGACACTGCAGATAGTCACTGCTAAGGAGGTTTGTGGTGATGACAGGTAAAGTTAGGAGCTATAGGGAGAACCTAGAGACTCCCATCTGTTTTTCCTGCAATTAAGGGATAAGAATGGATTTTTTTTTTCCTGTGGAGTGAGTCAGCAACTGTCTGAAACACTTGGAGAAGTCATCTGAACCTTGCTGCTCTTTGCCATAAATTTTGGCCCACTCACAAGGATGAGTAATACTACAAATAAATGAATAAATAAATAAAACCCAGAAAATCATTCCCTTTGTCTCGTGTTGGGTCTTGAAAGAGCTATCTTCCTGAGGGTCTCTTTTATTGAATCTTAAGGCATTTAAAGATTTTGGTGTCACTCATTGAAACTGTGAAGAGTTCAATTACAACATATACACCCAGATGTTGACTCAAGTCTTTGTTTCTGATGTTTGTGTTGGATATGAGCTAGCTGATTTCTGTCTACTGCTGAGTGAGAGATACTGAATGAATGTGCAGTTTAAAATCATCAACAACAATAAAATAATAATAATTAAAAAAAAATTAAAAGGTTTTACAATCAAAGTACTCACTGGAAAGACTGAATAAAACCTGAAGACAGAGCTTGGAGCTTAAGAAGAAGTAAATTCAGGAGCTCTTTCTGTCATCCACTATTTTCTCTTATTGGGGTGAAGAGATACTACATCTAGGCATTCAATATAAACTCATTATTTCAGTTAAATAATAAATAGCATAGTCAGCTTGGTACACTGGAGAAATGTTTCAGCCGTATCTTGGGTTTTCCTGTTGGAAGAGATATTGAATGCTAAAACTAGAAATGAAAGTTCAGGAAAAAATTCACGTTTCATTACCATAAACCACCAGGCTGTACCATACAGTAGGAATAGCAGATCCCTCTTCTGCCTCTCATTTCTGCAGCTTGGGAACAGAAGTAACAAGGAGAGCTGAGCACAGCTGGCACAGCTCCTCCTGCTGCCTGAAAGTCCATCACCAATTGCTCTGGTCAGTACCAAAGTTTGGCGTGGGCTTGAAGCAAAGCAAATCACTGACAAATCCTTTTCAGCTAGACCAAAATGATGAAGAAAGACCACAATGAAGAAAAATGTCAAAATCTTTGGGGGGTGGGGGGGCCAGTTATTTTTAAGGTAGTTGCTACATTCTCACACATTATATCTCATTTGCACAAAAAACATGTCAAGAAATCTTCCCTTCATTCCCAGACTTCTTACTCTTTTTCATGAAAGGAAAAGCCTACAATGCTCTAAACAAAAGGTAAGACAAACAATATAGGAATATTAACACTTCTTTCTGAATCCAAAGAAGCCAAGTTGCATCTTCAGATACCTGAGCTCCAAATTGTCTCTATTCAGAATGTGGACTAAAACTACAGATCAAGGTGAGGATACATTTAAAAAATAAATAAAAAATAAAAATAAAAAGTCCAGAGAAATTGAAAAGACAGATTTTGACCTCTCCAAAAGGAGTGTTTCTGTGCAGGGTCTAACAAACATCCCCTCTTAGACTGCAGCAGAGCAGCAGAGTGAGTTCAAGGCATGTTTTGGGGAGAGGGTGAATGCCAAAGCTTAGGTGGTTTGTACATTGCTAAGTCCTGTCCTGCTCTCTGCACTCCAGCAAAATCCTCCTGAAACACACAGCGTGCAATGAGCTGGGAATGAAAATTAAGAGGGCTGAGGAGGAAGGTGAGGTGCATTTGATAAACAGTAGCCACTTGGGAAGGGAAGGAAACCTAGAAATATTTTTTTTTTTAATTTTTATTTTAAAGAGGAATATTCTTAATAGGAAAACTGTTCAGCAGAGCAAGAGCCTTAATAGCTTTGGGCTGTATTACTGCTAAATGAAAAGAGGCAATACTCCTACCATTGGCAGCAGAGGAACTGAATGATCACAATTTTAATTGTGCTCACTCTTCTGCCATTTAAAGACTCTAAGAGACAGATTTCCAATCTGTCTTTGCTGACCCTGAGGCCCTCCCTATTTCAGGTTCACTTTCGTGCCTGTACCTGAGGTCAGATGGTTGCAGAAGTCTATCCCTCTCTGTGACCCAACTGCTCACACAATTTAATTTGTGGATTTGTGCTGGCAGAATAAGAGGTCAGTTCCTGAAAACCTAGCCTTAACATTTCCTGTTGACAGCTTCTCAGATATTGCCTATCTGCTACCCATATCACAGTGTCTGTATTCTTTCCTCATAGATCTCATAACAGTAACAAACCACCCTTCATTCTCCAACCTGTCATCTTTTTGCCCTGTGAATTTCCAATAGCATCCTGAAAAAAACAGCAGAGGCTGAGTGAAAGAGCTAAGATAATATTGCTACCTAAGTTGTGCTCCTGCATAATCCCCTAACCCATGGCATATATTAATATAAAGCTATAATATAAGTCAAGCCTAGGAACAAAACATTACAGGTTTTCCCTTGTTTATTTGTTTGGGTTTCTCTTTGTTGCTCCATGTCTGTTAATATAAAAGACTGTAAGCAGTGTTACGCGACCAGTGCATTACTCTCAGCTAATGCATGCCTATGAGGCATTCCAGCTGCTCCTTCAACCTGAGCTGTTTTGTAATGTGTGTGAACCTTGTTTGAGCTGGCATGATATAGTATCTGGAAAGGCAATTTAATGCAATCTCTCATCTATTTCACTGATTGCAACCATTTAGTGCAATCTTAAAGAAAGATGATTAGAACTCACTGGTTCTTAATGTTTAATTTATTTACATTCATGTCTGCTAGGGAGCCATTTCATTCATCTCCTAAATGATAGCATAAAATCATTGAAAAATGATGTGCAATAAACATTATTATTATACTGCTGTCCTCACTAGCAGATAACAACTGCTGTCATTCGTAACAGTGATTGACCTATATGGCACAGCACTTTAAATTCTAACCATAATAAAACACATTATAGGCATAACACTTCTGTATTGATGCCTGGCACAATAACAGGTTTTTAGTTAAAATTCAGCAAGACTGGCATTTCTGTGCAGGTAGGTTGAAGCACAGCTACTCTTCAAGAAAAAAAAAATCAGCACAAAAATGTCATATTAGCTGAAAAGAAAGGGTGAATTTTTGGAACCATGACTGCATCCTAATTGGCACTTCTGGTGTTGTTGCCTGGTGCAGAGGCATTCATATTAAGCTGAACAAATGCCACATTTGCATTTCCGATAAGTGCTAGCATTTTTCACATTTCTCATGCATCCCTTGTTTAAATAAGCATACCTGAAAAGTTACCTAAATTAGCCTGCCAAGATGGCTTACTATCTCATTCTCATTGGCAGAAATGTGGAATTTTTATAATAATAACCTTGATTCAGTGTAAGTAACCCTGCCAGAAGCATTTGGGGGATTAAAATAAGTGCAACCTCAAAAAGTTAAAGTGGCTGCGATGGGTATCTTCTAACAAAGCAGCAGACACCAACCTGTGCCAAGCAGCACAAAGCATTTAACAAAGTTCCCAGCAAATGAGTGTATTCATGAGTGTAAAACTTTTTTTCTTTTTAATCTTATACAGTTGTTTTTGTTTTTGTTTTTGTTTTTTATTGCAATGTTATAAAATGCTGTTTCTTTTATTTCACAAAAAGCAATGTTCATCATTTTATTACTTCTTTCAAAGGTACTGTACTATGATGAAAGAAGGTATACATTTTTCTTGATGGAATCAAGGCAATGAATAATTGAAAGTTACTCTTCATTCCAGCTGTGCCATGTGGCTTCTAAGTTTATGGTAAAAACAGATTTGGAAGTAAAACTAAGTTAATTTTGCATAATGTATAGATACATACATAGATATACAATAAATAAATAAATGTATGTATCTATTAACTCAACTCCTCCAAAGCATAGCACTGATTAGACCTATCAGAGTGTTCCTCTATCAAAGAACATGGAATCAAAATGCAGCTGTCATTCAGGAAATGACTATGCCAATCAAGCATTTTCCACTTACGGAAACTAAAATGGCATGTTACTTTTCTTGAAGTCTCAACAATGAGAGAGAGAGACAGACGGAGGGATGGATGGACTCTGTTTCCTCTACACTATACCACATTGCCATCTGAATTGCTTGCCAGTTTCCACCCTGTCACACATGTGCAAAGCCCATATGGTCAGGGAGGTTGCCCAGGTGTCACCGCTCTTTGCCTGCCAGACTGATATTAAAGGTAATGATTCAGGAAAAGGTGGGATGTGAGCCTAAGTCCAACTTTAGGTTGAAATTTAGCACCTGAAAAGTAAAGGAGCAACACATCTGATTTGATATATGCTGAAAATTCTGGATACAATAATAGTCAAATGCAAAGAAAAGCTGTAACCTACCTTAAGTCCCTTTTCAGAGAACAAGCTAATAATAGTAAAATATGAGAATTCACAAAGGACTAAACCAGGTCTTGTAAGTGGTTCTGACCACTATTTTTCACCATTGCTATGTTTAATTATTTTATCTTAATGTCTGCTGATATTACCTTCTGTATACACATGCACATACACATACTTTTATGGAAGAAGGTGGTGAGGGAAGAGGTTTTTAGAGAAAGCTGGTGAGCTTGCACATCATGGCGGTGTTGCCATAGGAGCAGGATTGCAGGCATCTCCTGGCACTGGTCATGGCACTGCAGGGTGATGGCTTTCTTGAGGGGGACCACTATTATCTAACTGGCTGTTCCCTTGTGGGAAGCAGAAGCTCCTGGAATGGTCTTACATGGCTGACCTCTCTGCTCCTCCATTACCAAAATTCCATATTCCCTCTATAAATTCCCTTTCCATAGCAGAACTCTTGGACAGTCAGCTTTTCTAAATAGAAATATAGCTACTCATACAAATGTATGAAAACAAACAACCAAGCAACAACTAAAAATCTAAGCAAACAACCTACCCCAAACAGGATTTTCAGTCCAGTCTCAGTGATGTACAAGCAGTGTTAGTTTTTCCTTATGCATTTGTATATCTCTTACCAAATTTGCTCTAAAATGCTAGTACTTCCCCTCCATAAATAGCCCTTTTCGGGGTTGCTGTAGTTGGAGGTTTGGAGCAAAGACTGTTCAGGACATGGCATAGCTGCTTCCCTTTTCAAACCACTGAAACAAAACTCTTCAGATATCAATATGTTTGGCTGCATCCCCTCTCAAAACACATGCATAATTTATATTGCATCAGTTGATCAGCTGAAAAGCAAAACAAAGCAAGCAAACAAACAAACAAACACAAGAAATTTCTTTGAAGTCCCCCAGCATATTTAACAGGTATATGCTAGCCTGAGGTGATAGAGTGGAGACTCTGGGGTGTCTTTGTTTTTTAATTCTCTGGAGATAATTTTAAACCAGTAGAAATTACTTGAAGTGACAAGACATACTCTGACCTGCTTTGCTAAGTGCAGTAGAACCACCCCAATGCTGCTCAAGGAGCATTTGCTTTCTCCTGGAAGTAAAGCTTCACCTATTTCTGGTGAATTTGGAACAGCTTTCATGCCCCTGGCAAGAGATTATTAGTCCCCTCCTCACTTTGCTTTGCCTGGCCAGAAGGAAGAGAGAACATCTAGCCCAGCCCTGTTGTCCATCCAGCATGGAGTATGTATGGTCACCAAGAACAACTTTCAACAGTTGGATAGCAGTTCTATCCTAGAGAAATGAAGTCACGCTAGGTGTTGTAAAACTAGGTGTAGAAAATATTTGGTGTTTAGTATAAACAACACACATTTCTCTGGTTTCCATCCACCATTATCACTGCTGTATGCATCCCACTAAACTAAACCAGACTGACAGCTCCAGCTGTGCTGGTTCCTGTTTCGTCATGCTAGTGCAGGGGAATAGAGTGGATTCAAAAGCTCTGGGCACCATATAGATCAGTGAGACTTTCCATTAATGCTCTGTGGTAGCTACTACCCTGAGTGTGCAAGATAGGTTCAAAATAGGGTCAAAGTAACCACCAGAGATGGGGGAGCAGTGGAGGCAGCCGTGAGTCAGTGTTCTTCCAATCAAGTTGCTCTGAACTGGCAAGCTCCAAACAAGGCATGTGCAACTATACCAGCAAAGCAGGGCCCTCTCTTCCTCTGGCCTCACACAAGTGCCATTCATAGTTTCCTGACTACTTAGACCATGGGCACATGAACAGGTTAAGTTTTGTCAAACTATTACAATTTTTAAAGGCTGTAAATGACAGCATAGTTCTTAAAAGCACTTCAGACTTACCTGAAGAGCAGCAAAAACATCAGCAGATGAGTCAGGGCAAACCATGTCACACTCCCAATCATTTATTTGCACTGTGTAATTTGCTCAAGGTTCACAACTTCAGTGTCACCTCCTTGTTCTGGAGTGCCTAGTCTTACAAAGTCTGAGCTAGTCACACAGCAAGATTTAATGCTGATAACAATACCTCCCAAATCCTTGTTGAGTGTGTGTGTTGTGGATAGCACAGGATGGAACAGGGAAAAGACAGCGACTACTCTCTTAAGCTCCTTTTGAAGCTTCTGGTATTTCATAGCTATCCGAGGGCCAATTAGGATTCTGATTTAAAGCTTCAGCAGTCCCCGAGGACAATAGCAGCTACAGCAGAAAAATAAATACTTGAGTTTTCTTTTACCTTAGACCAATCAAGGAAACACTGACACCAACACATTTTTCCATTTCCCTGTGACCACTATTTGCCACCAAAAAATAACTTCTAACCAAAAAAGTAGAGCGCATCAGACAGAATGGTGATTTGGGCCATGTGTGATTTGGGCCTTGGGAAACAGATTGAAGTATGATGTTGCACCGACTGTAACAAGGCTGTAAGAGTCAATCTACAGGGAGCAATGTTTTTATCTGGTCACCTCTTTCACTAAATACACAAGCAGAGCACTCCCTCTTCTCGTTAATTTGGCCCATTTGCTCTCCGTGCTTCTTTAGAAATTATTAAGAAAAGTGGGCAAATTATGGGCCTGCAAATCTACATGTTTCTGTTTTGTACAAAGCATTGTGACCTTTTTCTGCTCTCCAGTAATTCCAAAGTGTCTTGCTTTTAAAAGTTCAGACTTGTCATGTTGCTAATCCTGGATGAGGACAAGCATGCAACATATATTTGAAAGTTATTGGTTGGAAAATAAGAATGATATTAACATTCAAATTGATTAACCTTTGCAGGGATATCATATTATAGTGGCAGAAGATGGGCTGAATATCAAGGATACTATTTTAGGTGTCTGATTGAAATGCTGTGACTCACCACCCCTCCAGGCACCCGTTTCCCTCCTCTGCCTCTGAAAGGAAGCTGGCCTTCTCTCGGCACCCAGTGCCTCTTCCACTGTTTCCTTTAACATGAGTCAAGACATGATATACACCTTCCAGCAATGACTACCGAAGTAAAGGTACTGAGGATGAAGAATCAGGGGATTAGAAAACATTTGTCAATCTGCTTCTGTACTTAGAGTTTTTATTCCTGGCTGGCTGCTTGTTGGAGCATCCTGCAGGTAGGATCCCCCCTCAGGTGCTGGGGCTCAACCCCAGCAAGCTTCCCAATGCACCTTTGCTGTGGCCACAGCCAGCACCAAGCTCACCTGGCAGGGAATGCTCCCAGCTGCTGCTTCTCCTGGAAGACCCCATCCAGCTTTCTGAGTGCTCCTCTGGTGTTTCAGTGCAAAGTTAGGCAGCTCAGTTCAAAATTGAATGGGTCAGTCTCACTTCTTTAGCAAGCAAGGGAACAACCAACCTGCTCATTGCTATTCCCCAGATTCCCCAGCCAGGCAGAGTCTAACTCAGAACAGCAGAACCTTTTCTTATGCAAAACTGGAGGTTCAGAATGGTCAAAATTGCTACAGAAGATATTCAAAAAGTCTCTGAGTTCTGAAATTCACCATAGAAAGTAATAAAAGTGTTATCATATCTGTTGTTCAGCTATGTACAGTAATTAGGTTGTTCATGAGTATTCATTAATTATTTTTTTTAATAAAAAACTCCTAAATGACCTCTTTTAGAGACAGCCACATCTCTTTTCTCATTCAGTGGCCAGGGGGTGTAAAATGAAGAATGAGAAATCTCAGGTGCCTGAGAAAGGCAAGGAATGTTGGTATCCATATTAGTTAGGAACAATGGTTTTCCTAATTTTCTGTGTTGAAAAAGATGCCACTATGCAAGATGCCACTATGGAGAAGTACGAACCAAAACAGCAAAAGACAAGAATGAAAACACCTTTAGAAAAAAAAAAAAAAAAAAGAATTAGTGAATTTGGCCTGTAAAAAAAAAAAAAAGTGGAAATTGAGGCAATTTCATCCCAATTGTATGCCCCCAAAAGAAGAAATACATTTTTTTTTTCATCTAAGTTTGTGCTGCCTACATTATCCTCCATAAACTGACAAATGATACCATTTTTTTCATTACCTAGAAAGTAGCATTCAAGGAAATAAAATCCTGGCTAACAGCTCTACCTTTACATACATATATATATCCAGGAGAAACTAGACTAGACTTAAAGGAGGAGCAGCTTCTCCAAGCTACACAGCAATTGCCTTCTCAGGCTATAAATTGTGAGAATGGGAACAACAGGAATCTGAAAGTGCTTTTACAATTACCACTTACTGTTTGTAAAGCTGGAATGTTTTCAAAGGTATCAGCGTTATACAGCAAAATCTGATTAAAAACATGAAATGTAAAAGTTTTATTTACAGGTAATACTAAATAATCTCCAACTCCTTTTTATTGCACCTAAAAGCTAGATCAGAATTTAGAAGTTCTATTGTTAAAGCTACTTTTATTAGCTGGACCAAAATAATAGAAGAATGTTAACCAAATCATATATAAGGCACTAAAAATGTGTATAGTGCAGAATCCTGCCTCTACATAAATGAGTAAGCACTTTGACCCTGACTTCCAGAGGAATCTGGGAAGCATATGACAGCGACTCATCCAGTGTAAGTCACCTTCTACAGTTCCTCTGCCAACCTCCACTCCATTATCCTGGTCTCTGCCCTCTGATGGTCTCCAACAACTTTGCAGAGGTTAGAGGAGGAAGAGGACAAGAGGACACTGTCTCATCACTGTGCTGGGGAAAAGATAAGAAACTCCATCCCCAGCCCCCAGCACAATCAGAAGATGCCTATTCCTATCTGTTTCTGCTTTTGGAGCACAGGAAGACCAAATCACACCAGCTTCCAAAAGTACCACCTCATTTTCCTTTGCTCATTCATGGTATATGTCCATATTAGTTCTTCCCTAATCACCATCATCGTCCCTGTCTCCTTCTGTAGAAGCATCCCAGTGTACTTGCAAATCTTTTATAATTTAGGCACCATCCAACTGACTGTATTCTTTAAGATCATCTTCTGTGAAGGCTAGAAATGCTTCTTTCAGATCCTTTGTTTCATTTTCTCCAATTGCAATAGATTTATCCTTGGGGTGCCCTCTCTTTGTCATAAACTATTATGCTATTTTGCACCCCTACCCACTTCAAAACAACCACGTGTAATCTCCATTTATAAGAAGGATAGCCACTGATATCCAGTGCAGTCTGCTTACATCTAATAGCAACTTAAAGAAGCTGAGGGCCAACATGCATATAAAGCAAATTGCACAGTGCTGTACTTAGACTTCCTGTGACCTGGTCTCTTGTCCCTGAAAAAAGAGAGAACAAGAAAGACATAGCATATTTACATCGCTGAATTCCTATTCCTCACAATAGCGTTCAGTCTTTCATTAGGAAATTTTTGACAGTGAAATTAAATGCTCATAAACTGAAACATTGTAGTTAGTTCTCTTCCTTAAATGATGAGGTTGCTTTCAACATACTCTGAGTCAGGACATCGAATTTATTCTCCATGCCCCTGCCAAGACTATGAAACTTCATCCAAACCCCTAGCTGAAACCCTACTATTGCTCTTCGGAGGCCAACTCTGAAGGTTGCTGTGACCACTACAGAAGAGCAGTTGGATCTCCTACAGCAGCATGTCCACATTCAGTCCCACACCAAGCATCTTTCAGTGTATTTAACCTAACTTCCAGGTACTAACTTCACGCATTCAGTTGTCTTTGTGTAAGAGATGATTGCATTTTTTCAGTTATTACTCAACTCTCAATAAATCTTCTATTTCTTAATCCATGTACAGTGATAAACCAGGTTTGCACATGACAGTGGCTGACTAACCAGTACAAACTCCTTTGGCACTGCTGGACTTGAAGGAGACATTTCTTATTTTCAATGGGTTGCAAACGGCATCTCTTTTTTTTTTTTTTTTGACTTGTATTAATACAGCATATTAAAATCCATCTTCAGTGGGCAAGAATTCTGATGTTACATATCTACAGGGCTGTAAAAACATTTTGATCTTCTCTGCCAAACTTTTTTTCTGGAATGAAAGCTATGTAGAAATTCTATTACAATTTGTTGTATACTTTATATAGTTTTATATATATATGAAACTATTGATATCTCTATGTAGCAAAAGATATGTCTCACATATTTCTAACAAATGAGACTGTTATTAGATGCATGCGATGAATTGCCTGGAGATATTACCATGGTACTGTATGTTTTATCATGCAAGCTGAAAACTAAATTGTTTTGTTCCCTTGATGACTGCAATACACACAAGGAACTCTGTAAACTTCAATTACAGCTGCCAAATTTTTGCACATTCCCTAATCAGTTCAGTTATAATAAAATAGAAACTTGAAGTCTTTATAATCTGAGGCTACCTGGAAAATATGTGGGTGGAGCTGATGGAAAGACTGAGAAAGGACAAGAACTGCACCAGGATATATATAACAAAAACACAGATTCCAAACACATCAATAGTTTCAGATGAGATAGAGTTAATTTTCTTCATAGAGGCTCAAACAGTGCTGTGTTTTGGATTTTTGATTAAAATAGTGGTGATAACACATGGATGGTTTCAGTTGTTGCTGAGGAGTGGTTGCACAGAGCCAAGGCCATTTCTGAAATCAGTTATGTTGTATAATGTCAATGTATCAAACCTGTATCAGTGGCTCCTGCATATCAGTGTTGATACTTGTTGCTCAAAAACCATGGAATCACTAGCATCTCAAATATCAAAACACAGGCAAACTGACAAATTGCATTTGTAAAGCTGTCTGAAGAAGTTAGGGTGAAAGGTACAGGAAATCAGTAAACTTGCCAGACTATAGAGCCAAAAAGCCTTCTTCCAGCCAAAAGAGGAAGAGTCTCCAGTCTCTACGACTGTGGAAGAGAATGTATTCCATTGCCCTTTGCGATACTACCCAAAAGCTATATAAAATGAGAACATTAAAGAGAAATTAAGGGTCAGTATCTGTAGTTACCATATTTTCTCACATTCTATATTATGGTGGCAAATCCTTGTTTTGGATAACTGGAAAACTGAAGGAAACTTTTAAAAGAAACTATGGACTTACCATCACCAAGCATTCAAAAAATCACACATAAATACATGACTATCAGGGGTCATAAATTCAGTTTAAACATCTGAGATGAAGACTTATTCTCAGTGAAGTAGATGGCAGATTTGATTTCAACAGTGTATGGTTTCCACTCTGTGACATTTCCTAAAAAGCTTCAGGTTGATTTTATTTGCAGGTCAGGCTTCTAAGTCTGGAAGGTACATTTAAGTTGCATTTTCACTTTTTATTTTTACCTGCAGAAGAGCTAAAAACAAACAACAAACAAACAAAACCTTAGCTTTTGGAAAAACTGAAAATCTCATTAGAAATAACAGAAGGACACAGACCTAGCGCTTTAAAACATGCCATGCTTGAGACACAATATGAGTCAATTCTGTCACAGTTCTCAGCTGCCATAGTCCACCTGGTTAATAAACTTTAGCAGGAAGGGAAGGACTAATGACATCAACTCTGCTGAAATTTGGTGGGTTTTGTTTTGTTTTTAATCACTTGTTCTAAATTAACCTAGTAAAGTAAAAAGTTTATCTCCCATTCCAAGAGGCGTCTTTTTTTTCGGGGGAGGGATATGGTAGTAAAAGCCCCCTCTCGTAACATGTTATACACCAGGGTCTGGAGTTTCTAAAAATCCGTGACAAATTCTACTATCCTCCTTACCATAAAAAGGATTTTGCATGGGGATAATTCCCTTCTACCCCAGCAGGTTACTTTTGTCAGCAATCCTGGTGAATAAAAGTTGTGCAGTGATAAAAATAACGAAAACATGACCTGTTACTTTTGTTACTGATCAGATCCAGTGACAAGGAGTGCAATTTGTGTAGACAAATTTAGAGAGGAGATGTACAATGTGCTCCAAGACATTTTTCTTGGGTATGTAAACTCTATGCACATAAATGTAGGTTATGTCTAAAATGAGATAAATACAACCTAGAGAAATGGAGTTTTTGTAGGCCATTAAGAATAAAACAGATGGCCTGTCTTCCAAGCGCTCCCAGAAAAGACATAGCAAACCCTTAAAAACAAATGGAAGAAGGAAAATGGGTCCACCCAAAACATTACTTGACCTAACAATTTAGAGTGGCTTACAAGGTTACATGAAGAAATACAGAGTGCCCCCAAATGTGCCCACTTTGGCTGTGAGATGCACAAGAAGCCTGTAACCATGCTGAATTGCTTCCCTTCTCCGTTTCTCAATTACTGCTTTCCTATCTCTCTGTAAATCTGATTAAATTGTGCCTGCTTAGTGAAGGGCAAAGGAAAGAGGAGATGGACCTGGCTAGGACTGAATAGGAAAGCAAGGAAATGAAAAAGACAAAAAAGAGAATTTGTCTTATTATTTTTTAAACCTTCTACGCTCTATGACACTTAACACCATGCAACTTAGAAAGGATTTTGGAAAAGCTCAAACAAATACTTTAAAACAAAGGAAAAAGCCAATTCCAGATAAAACATTTTTCTAAGCTCTGTATCCAGATTACATTGCAATAACATAAGCAGAGGCAGGGGTTGATTTTTATGTTACCTGTAAGACTCCAATCTAATCAACCACATAACTAGCTTAAAAATTTGGAAGCTTTTCTCCAGCTCTGAAGAGTTACAGAATTAGACATCAGTTCTTCATACTGCCTGTATAAGCCTTTATGTCAGGACCACTGAAAAGAGTTCTGCTGAATACACTTCAGACAGAGGCATGGAAACGCAGCACAGAAAGTAGGCTTTTTTTTTTTTTTTTTTTCATTTTAATCCCCTGAACAAGAAATCACAGACTGAGAGTGGAGGCAAAACTCAGTTTTCAAACCCAACATTCATTCAGAGCGCAGTGTTACTGTCAATTGTGTTGATGGCTGGCCTGTAAAGGAATTTGCTAAGGATTTTCTGGGAGAGAAAAAAAAAAAAAAAAAGATAAAGAAAAATTCTTGCTCCTTGATCAGGTTCACCACCACTTTTTAGCTACTGCTCCATATGATCTTTTGTCTGTCTCCCCTCCTCCCCATCTGTTCTGATGGAACCGTGCCCACTCACAAATTGGATGGTCCCTGTTGCAGAGATGCCAGATGCAGGATGAATACTTGAACAACAGAAAAAAAAAGTAGCTTACAAACACTTCTGACTGCCAGCAAGACATGGCTGCATTGCAGAAAGCACATTAAAAAAAAAAAAAAAGGAAACAAACAAACAAACAAACAAACAAAACAACACCAAAACAAAACCAAAACCAAAGAAAAATACCCAACTTGTTTAACTTTTCAAGATGTAGCTGAATTACAGTAGCAAAGTGTACAAATGCCTCCTCAGCCATGTGTGTGAGTGCACTGGCAGGCCTGCAGATATGGCAGCAGCAGATTAGTGAGAGTTAAGATTTGCTTGATGCATTAATCAAAAGAAAGGAAACTTTTAAGATGGTCAGCTCAGAGGGTGCGTTATTTTCAGCATGCATCTCAACACCAGGGAAAGCTTTGGCTGGCAATTGTTTATCACTGTTAACATTTCTCACGGCTTTTGCTGTTAAGGTAGTGATGGGCTGCAAACACCACTAGGTCTGAGAAGTAACATTTCTTACATTTTTTGACTGCACTAAAGCCCTAGGAAATGTCACTTCTCTGCCTATCAACTTCATCAAATATTGAGACTGACATTTTATTCAAATCTCTCCTGTTTGCCAGTAATTACATAGCAGTGTATTCTACTGTAAAATATGGAAATGAGTGGAAACAATAGGGATATGAGGGGAATATACAGTCACTGAAAAGTGCACACAGCAAAGCTCCAGGCACAGAAATCCCCTCCCCCCCCCCCCCATTGTTTGCACCTATAAAAAAATACTTTATTTCCAGATTGCTTCTGGTCTCTGTGGAAATGGGTTCAGGGAAACACAAAAAGCAGACAGTCAGATATATAGCCAGGGTCAAATCTTGTCAGGAGTTCAGGGTAAGATGTCTAGCAGAGGACAGCAGCTGTTGTTGATGGCTGAAAAGGTGGTGATAATCCACTGAACTGCTGCTTTACCAGGATGGAAGGTGAAGCTGGAGGCACCATTTGACTGTTTGACAGCCACAGAATAACTTCAGTGTAAATAGCTGAGATACTGCTTAAGTTCTAGGCTAGGTGATAAAAATTTTAGGTCCATTCTTACAAGGGTACCATCCCCATTTCAGTGGTCCACCAGAAAGCCCAGCAGCTGCACCCCCAAATTCAGTTTCAGTTCTATGTCCTTTTGCCTTAAACTGCTATGAAAATGACTGGATAGGGAATACATTTTTAAACAGGGAACAGTTATTAAGCACTAAATTTCTACCAGTATAAGTCATTTAGTATTAATAACTTCACTTCGTAATTAACTTTGCATAACAATAGTAGCTGGATACCCTCATCCTGTGATAAGCAACAGGCTCCTCTGCCCTGGAGACAGTATAATCAAAGCTGACAAAATGGAAAGAAAGGATAATGTACGAAGAGATTAAGTGAATGTCCAAGGTCACACAGACATGTGCCATAGAGGCTGGAGCTGAACCTGAAGATTTGGAGTTGCACTGGCAACTGCTGCTATTTTTATGTTCCTAAAGCACGCTGCTGTGAGAAGGCACAGCAAAGGAAGGTATATTATGGATCTAACTCTCACCTGAGGATTAGCTATCCCTGAGGTCAACCAAGTCAAATAGCAGCGTTGGATCTAATCCGTCTGCAATTTAGAAGATGGTCCTTCATCAGTCACAGCTCTACAGTGAGTGCTGAAAGAGTTAACAGACTGAATCTGCTATGAATTCTACTGAGACAATGAGAAAGTAGATGAATGTCTCATCAGTATTAACATGGAATGATGTTAATGTTTATTAACCTGAAAATATTTGGGGAACACTAAGGAAAACAGAAACAAAACCAAAACCAAATCAACTGCTGGGTGTCCTGCAAAATCTTTTTTTCCTGCCAAAGGCCTGTCTCAATTGACTGTCTGCCACCGTGAGTGTAACCTACACCACTCTTTCTGTTTCTGTCCCTGAATGTCTAAGCATTTTAAATATCCGGTGAGATAAAGACACTTCTTTATTTATGAGATGACAAAGAAAAGACAAGAAGGGGTGGCACTGCTTATCTGTTTTTTTACTCCTGAAGTATTAGCAGGTTATCAGTACCTCTAAACAGGATAGCAATTTGATTTCAAAATTGGTTTCATTGCTGCCCTTTTCACCTCATTTCTCAGAAGACTTGGAGTCACATTCTCCATTGATTCTCCTCCTCTGACCCAGTGGAGATTGAAGAGATACTTACGTTCAAGTGTAACTTTCTTTAAAAACTCAAGAAAATCTCTGCATACTTTCTCCATCAAGGCTTTGTTTTGTTCAGTTTCCCATCCCATTTATGATCAACTTGTATACATAAATGTGACAGTGATTTTTGATACAGGTGTGGAACTATCCAAGGGCTGATAATTAAGGTATGTTCAAACAATTAGCTGCTACCAAAACTAAATCATAAATGCAAATAAAACTTGTAGACCACAAATACAGCTATGTCCTACCCCCTATGCTATAAGCAGTTACACATTATTTTTCCTTTCATTGACTGAATCTTTGATGCATATATTCAACTTTGAGCACTGCATTTTTGATGAGAATAAAACTAACAATTTTCATTGCTGGCTTCCATTTTTTTGATCTAGCAGAGCAGAAGGTATTTAGTTGAAAAAAAAAATAAAAATCTTCAGGGCATAATGATACTGAGGTGACTCTGTGCTACTTCTGTACCTGGTAAGATGGCTGAATATGTCCCTGCCGTACTCCATGTAGTTGTGTCTGAACGAGACTGATTGATCCTTACAATATTGCTAAGTCAGTCAATGATTTTGGCTAATAAATCTGGGTTACATATGACAATAAAATGAAGCCTGCCCCTTGAAACACAGCTTATGACCACATCCCTGCTCTTGGGCAAGACTTTTAATAGTTTTCTCTGCTTGTGAAGGGGGTAATGGCTTGTAGAAAATGAGTTGCTTTTCTGGATCCCACAGGAAAACATTAATACTGGAGAGCTGTATGTCCTTGTGCTAAGGCTAATTGTCTATTTCATTTGCTTTTTCTTTTCCATTTTTCCCCAGCAATTCATAGGTAAAGGAATGCTTACTTTACTGCTTCAGAGACATTTATGGAATGCATATATTTTATTTAATCTTCATCACTTAGCCATGCAAATTATGTCTTCATCTATTGCTGTATTTCTACCCTTAAAAAACACCAACAAAAAAGTTTTATTCAAACTGGTTATCATAAGAAGGAAGCTTCTGTTATCAACGTTTTCACCTCCCTTCAGATAAACTACTACACATTATAGCCAATACTACACCAATATTATTCATGTATCAACGTGAAAGGAAAATTCATTCTTCTGCAGCCCAGACAGAGCATTACGAACACGACACATATTGACAGTAACCTCACTTCACAGCTATATTCTTTTTCCTTGGTACTGGTTTGTATGTAAGGCTAAAACACTGGCAAAATAAATAAATAAATAGATGAGAGAGAGAGAGAGAGAGAGAGAGAGGGAAGGAATGACAGGCCAGGGAAGAATCTCATTCTTTGTAAATGAGAAACTCAGCTCATGATATAACCCTTTCAGCCAGGAGCAAACTGAGGCTTTTCAACTCCAATTGTCTGATCTGAGGTACGTTCCCATTTTTAATGAGACATTTACTAAACTTCTGCATATATAGAGAAAGCTAATTTACTTCTTTAGAGTTCAGACATGTTTCCATCTCAATATAATTAGAGCAAATTGTCTTTAAAACAATATTGATTTTAGATTAAAGCTTTCCATTGCAATACCAGTAGAGGCAGCGTTTCTCTTACTTAACCTTGATGACAGATAATGTCAAATTCAACAAAAACTATTTAATAAAACAATTTTGACTCTTAAAAGAGAAAACTAGTTAAAACTGTGTTAATTGCTCTATCAAATGAAAAATATGCATCCTGTTATAAATGGAAAAGGTTCACATTCTTCTTATATTTTGTTATTAATATTTCAAAAATATTAAAAAACATTTCTGCTGCATAGATGCTTGTTTTTTTACTTTATCTCATGAACATGGCTTGATTCCCCTGCTGTATGTCCAAAGGAAATATGGTAATGTTCACTTTTCACTGTTAACTCTCATGATTATTCTCAGAGATAACCAGAAACTAACATCTACCCATCTGGTATCACATCCAGTAAGAATCCATCTTCCATTTTCCTAAAATGTGCTACTGCCAAAAGAAGTGAGTCCTCCTGAAAGGGACAGAATAAACCAGAACATCTTCTGGAAGAGGAATCCTTCAGTCAGCCAGAGCACATGAAGTTTGGAAGGTTAAAGTTTGGCAACTTTATGAACAGAAACTCAAGTGCCTGCTCCCCATTAGTTTGAAGAAATGAGAGAAGTTGCTTCAATACACCAGGAGAAGGGCCATGGAGCTATTCCCACTTCCATCTTCAAAAGCACTGAAAAACTAGAGGCTGGCACTACTCTGAGATCATCTGTTCACACCAAATGTCTGCCAAAGAATTACGGCTGCTTAGCACAGATACTTGACCACAACTGTGTACACCTGTCCCATTTGCAGTTTGGATGGCCATAAACCTAGGCTCTGAATATACATAACCAAGACAACAGTGTTATGACCAAGTGGTATATCATCTTCCATTAGACAGGGAAGGTGAGGAACACACACACACGAGGTAGAGAAAATGAGGTATTCAGAAAAAAAACATAGCAGTAAAGAGGTAATAATATTTAGCTTGACTCTAACCTAAATATTTTAGCATTACTAGTAAAACCAAGACAAATAGCAGCAGTTTTCAGAAGTACATTTGCAGGATGTCCAATCCTGAACAACTCTGTGCATTCAAAACATGTCTACACCTCTAGCTATGCTTGTCATAGTACATGGTAATAGCTGCACTCTTGCAGGTAATGAGTAAATTCCAGTTATTTTGGTAATGTTGTTTTCAGTTCATCATGGTTACAGCCTACATTTTCTTGCCACAGCCAGCATGAATGACGGAGAATGTTGACACTTTTACATTTACTATCATTTTGGGTGTTGTTTTCTTGGTAATATAGGGATGTACTATAATAAAAGCAGTCACTGTGTATTGGTTGTTTTTATTCAGTAAGCTTAGTGTGTGTCTGGTTCCCCAGAGAGGATTTGGAAAGCTGTGCCTGGCTCTAATGCACATGTATAGAGTGCCTCTCTTTGCTGAGGCCCTAAAATTTTCATGCATTAAAAAAAAAAAAAAAAAAAGGTATGAAGAGAATGTTCCCATATTTTTCCATGTCTGGCTACCTCTGTGAATTACACAAAAAACATTTCATGTGATCAGGCCAGATGTTGCCACAGTGCAAACAGGTGCATGACCACAGCCACATTACCATAATCAGTTCACAGGACTGAGACTGAGAATTGCTTTGCTAGTACAGCAATGATACACCAAAAGGGTAAGGGTGAGAATGATCATCTTCAGAGCCCTTCCAGTACACCAGTGTTTGATTATTGTTATTCCTCATTCTCAATGATCTAATCTGCTCCCCTCCCACTACATACTTAGGGGGTTCACTGAGATTAGACAATTTCAAAGGTCTTTATCCTCTGAAGTTTGCTTTCTGGTCTAAAAAAAAATATAATAATAATAACAATAACAATAACAACAACAATAATAATCATCATCATCATCATCATCATCATCCAGAGGGGCATTCCTCTTAAAGAGATTCTTGGCAGAAAACAAAATTTGATTATGACTATTTAATTAGGCCCTATCCAACCTGGCCTTCCAGGGGTGGAGCATCCACATCCATGGAAAGCAACAGAAAGAAATACAAGTTCAAAAACAAAGTCAGACAAATCAGATTATAAAACACTAAAATATGACATCACTTTTTAAAGAACCTTCAAAAGATTTCAGTGCAAACAAGTGAAAAGTCACTAGTGTCTCACAAAACAACAGTGTTTGGAGAAAGTAACAGATAAAGCTTTAGATGCTGTTTAATTATAGCATTTAACATTTGAAGATACTGTTATACTTAGCTAGGAAACTAGTCTTGTACAGCCAAGAATCCTCCCTGTTAATGGACTGCAGATCAGACACAATGGGTTTTATACTGTATTAATTCTTTCAAGAGTTCCACTATCAACTGACTGCAGTACCTCTACTGGAAATAATTGTAAATGTTCTAGTGCCAATAAAATGACTTCTAAATTGCCAAAAGATGAGATTTTTTTTTCCTGAAAGTTCCTTTTTTAAAAAAAAGATATTTTAAAGTTCTGTATATTCATTAACTTAATTTTCACTTCTTTATTTCCTGCTAAATCTTCCAGAATGTTTTATACTAAAATGCAAGAAGACCCCTCCAGATTCTATTTCTGGAGTAGCTGCTACACATATCATAAAGCTGATCGTCCTAAACACCTAGATTTCAAAAAAATAATGTTAAGCAACTTAGCATGAAAATTAAGAAACTTTAAAATCGGTTTTATCATCAATCTTTTCTCTTTCGGTAGCAGCTGCTGTTCTCTCTACCCTAAATGTACTCATGGTGCAACTTCTGGACCAATAGAAGCTGGGTATTGTTTTCAGAATGACTGAAGTACACTTAATCTCATTGACTTTCAGTTTTGCTCACCATGGCATGCCCCTTGAACAGTAAGTGACAGATGTGTCTATTGTCCACAGTAGGACTTAAAAGGCATCAGTGCCTTTTTGACAGGATTCATTTCCCACCTAAAATGTTCTGTCAGACGGAAGTTAGACACACTATAAAAAATCCTTCTTCCTGGATCACAACTGTTAAAACAGAGCTTTTAGAAAGACATTTGGAGGGCTTCTGGGTCTGGTATGTTATGACATGTCCAAGAGAACCGGTGCTTGCTGATGGATTCAGGAAGAATCCAAAGCTTTGAACTGCTTCCTGTGAAAAGAGAACTAACCCACAGCAACGCTCTCATTTGGGCATGACACAGGAATAAGTCTACTTTGTTTTATTTGTGTGATACCACTTGAATTTATTCTGAAATAATGTCTGTTTCTAGAATGATAATGTATTCCATGTTTATTGTCCATGTAACAAAGGATTTGGCCTTTTACACTAAAGAATAGCAAAAGGAAGGTGAGAGATTTTCTTGGGCTAAATGATCATCAGTACCATTGTAGAGACAAGTGTGGCTGCAGTAAGCAGTCAGGTGTGGTTTCCAAAAATGGTCTGGGCAAAGGTTAGAGCCATGGTGGGGCTATTTTTCTTTCTGATGTTGATGGCAGAGCAAAGTGTAGTGCATCAAACCTCCCAGTGCTCCTGCTGTGAGCAGTAGCTAGGCTGTCATTACCGGCTTTATTCCTATATTTGAAATCAGAATTCTTCTGAGGAAATCTCTGTCCAGTTTAATGCTCCTTAGCACAAAATTCAAAGGACTGGATTAATGAATTTAACTCAAAAAGTTTGTGAATTTGTGCAACCCTGTCATTTTTCATTGCAAACAGCCTCTACTGCAACCCCCAAATCTTGTGCACTAGACTGTGTGTAAACTAGCCATATCTCCAAGGAAAATGTCCTGTTCTATACAGAGATTTTAACAGCTGAGGCACAAAAGAAAATAACGGTACCTGGCAACTGATGTCTCTATAAATGCTTTCTTTCAAGTTGGATCTGCTAGAAAAGCTCCCTTTTAAGTTTGATGAACAAATGCTGATTGCACCATGGAGACAGTTACTACAAGTTACCACCAGCTAGTGGAAGCAAGGAAGAAGACAAAACCCTATAATATTCAGGGAATGCTTTCCTCTGCTAATCAGAGGAAGCTGGAAGATCAAATATGTGTTCAGTGGGCAGTTGTTACTGGGTTGGCTTTTTATCTCGGTTCAATAAATTGACTTGCTCACTTGTTACTAAAGCAGATTATTGTAAATGGGCTTCTTGGTCAGCAGCACCTCTTGATAACATTTTAATTAAAATTAATATGTGTCTCATTTGCTTTTGGGGGTCTAATATGTGACACTTCAGGACACCGACAGTGTCAGATGCCATTTTCTTCAATTAATCGGTACATAATTATATTCAAATGGCTGGGAAGAGTGCAACTTTTTCCTTCGTGCAACATTTTCCATTTTGATATTTGCTCCACTGATAGTGCCCAGTACAAAAGTCACACTTCCCCTCTGAGAGAAGACACTGTGTTGAACTTGCAGATCTTTCCTATGTCTTTTCCCATTACAAAAATTGGTACTTATGATTCCTGTCATTCCCCATCAAAATAAGGTCAGCTCTTAAGTGCTGTCTGGCTGTTGTCATGGACCCTTCCAGACACCTTGTCTACCAGTCTGCATCAGGCAGCAGTGTGCCTCTGTCTCCAGATGGAGAAAGGACAACATCAAGCACCAAGGGACACATCCTGCCCCCACTTCTCCCTGGAGGAGAGTCACAGACCCAGCTTAGGCTGGGGTAGCGCTGGCCAAAGCAGGCAGTACAGCATGCAACAGTCACAGCTGGTGTAACCTGCAGGCTGGGAATGCCATCACCACACTGGGCAGGATCAAGATGGGCATGTGAGAAAGGGAAAAAATAAAAATACTGATGTAAAGCAAAAGTAGCCAGGCTTGATAATCTTTTGTTTCCTAAGATGTCTAATGGGACCTTGACCTGCTGAGCCAGAGCTCCTATGGGGGCCATCAGTTTGTGGCACTCATACACAAATCTGCATGTACTTAACTCACACTGCCGCATTTAGGAACAGGAGTGCTAACTTCTCTCTTCTGCATTAAGAAAGTGAAAGCATGGAGGCTAGTTCAAAGACACAAATGTTATCTGTTCAAAAACATCAAAAGAGATAGGCCTCCGTGCTTCAAGCTACCACAGGAATTACTACATTTGTTTTCCTTCTGGCATTAATGATAAATAGTCAGAATCACTGTTCTATGTCTCATACCACACATCCTTCTTGCAAATACACATCTACTTCCTATCAATGATAGACTGTCTTCTCTGCACCTATTCATAAAATGGGGATCATTATTTCCCTTTGTACTACCCACGCTATGCTAAAAAATAATGATTAAAGAAACAGGACGGTCATCTTGCTTCTTTAGTCCTGGCATCCCACTATCGTTATAAGTATTTTTCTACAGTGTTTCCTTCTTTACGGACTCTGTAATGAACTTTTTGTTCATCAGGAAACTAGCTTGTAAGCCGCAAAGATCAGAGCTTTATTTCAAAGGGAGGGAAAACAGTATGTCATTTCATCTCATGCACATTTAGGTGAATTTATAACTCAGGAAACAAGTTACATGATCTTACTGACAGGCATTGATGCAAAGAAGCAGTGCAGCAGAATTTAAACATTTTAGGCACCTCCAGAAAGAGATGTAAGACTCTCTTTTGCAACACACATAACCAGTTATCAGAGAAGTTACTCTGTTTTCAGCTCCATAAACTCACATGTATGTCAACGCTCTATTTGTGCAGGTGACTTTAAAAAAATTATTATTTTTTTTTTTTTTGGTGCTGTGTTGCGGACACCTGTCCACTTGGAAACATCTAAGCCACAAAACAGCTGTCAGATGGTAGCAACTTTTGGTTACTCTGAACCAGGGCTGGATTCAACCCAACAGTGACTGAGAGGTGAGAGATTTGGTATGATCTTATCAGTTTTCTGAGCCATCTGGTTCCAAATGTGCAATTTAACAGTGAAATATTGCTACAAAGAATCTAACAGCATTTGTGAAGTTTAAGACTAGAATTATCCTTTGAATGATAGATACAATCGTATCAGCTTCGGCATATTATGCATTTAAAATATAGCTACCATTTGCAGTGAAGCAAAGATAACCATCATTAATTCTAATGCAATATAGAATGATGCTCATATAGAAGTGAAATCTCATCCAAATATTTGATCTGATGTCAAAGTAACACATGTAAATCAAGATAAAGATATCAACACAAGATAAAGCAGTTAGTAAAATCATCTGTGCAAACTTCCATCCGAGTACTTCACTTTTCATATATGAGGTAGAAAACAGCTTCTCTTGCACTGCATTACCTGTATGCAGTGTCATACACTATAGCCGTGAGTGACAGTCTTCAAAAACTGAAGGGAAGAACTTAATAGGTTACTTCTGTCAGTCTCACTGCAATAGCCAATGAGTGATCCACAAAATTCAGATTAGCCAGAGCACTTCCAGAAAGGGTATCCCAGCCTTGCTTCTTCCCTCCCTCCTTACACCCATTCTCCAGGTGTAGAAATGAAGCACAGGCACTTACCAATATTTGCTGAAGATCGCACAAAAACCTCTAGCAGAGGACTAAGTTGACAGACGTCTTCCAGGTCCATATGTGCATCCTAGCTGGATGATGGTATGCATTCTCACGCTCCTTCTACAATGTATACAGTATTTTTATGACACACAATTCCCAATGAGTTTGGAAGCTTAGACATCAAATTGGGTGGACAGTCCTTGCAGCCATTAGGAAGCTCTATTAAAGTGAATACACAGCTAAGAAAGGGAGGGCTATACTCCAGACCAGGCTACAGAAATAGCATCATAATATTATTTATGATTTCATTTGAACTATTAGTAAAATATTCATTCATATCCTGATACTAATATAAAATTCTTTATTATCTAGTGATACTAAATTTCAGGCTCTCACAGTTTTAAAGTAGGCCAAATGCTGGGTTTGAATACCCTGACATTGTCTTTCTAGAACATAATAATCAGTCAAATGTGAAAAATGAGCTTGAAAGTTAACACACCAGTATGGATAAGAACAATTCTTGAAGAGTAAATTATGTCTAATTAACTAGAGTGAGATAGCAGCTTTTTTCTCACATCGTGTTTCATTTCATTGTTAGGAGTCATAATCTTTACATTAACCAGCTCTTCAGCTGAAATGTGGGGGAGTGCTACTTGTGAAAGGCTCCAAAACTGGACTTAAGATATCAGGCTGTGCAGTTCCTCGTAGCTGAGAAATATGTCAAATGCTGCTCTCTGTTGTATCACAACCCTGACATTGGCTTTCAAGGAAGGATTCAGCCTGAAAACCCCTTTGAAGTGGAATAGAAACTTTGAAGGCAGCATCAGAACAAAATCACGTTCCAGTCTTCACATCTGTCTGTGCACTTGGCAGATGCTGCACACCAATAATTTAAATGAAGGCATTTTTTTATTCTCAGGCTTTGTGATAATTCCAGGGCATTTCCTCCACCATATTTGTAACCTATTCATCATACCATTTCACTGCATAATGAAGACAAATGCCAACAGTTTAGCAACAGATTTGGATAATGGCGAGATGTACAGTAACACAGAGTAATATGACCAGGCTTGCAAGTTCTAATTGAATATTTTTCTGATCCTATTTCCATTAATTGTTCCTCCTGTTTCATTTTTTTTTCTCACCATTTTATATGCTGCCGGCCCCCCCCTTCCCTCTTCTCCTCAAAGTGCATCCTGAAAGCATTTTCAAGAAATAGATTCTGCTCCCAATGTGGAATCAGGCTTTCTCCTTATCAATATACACTGCTTATGTGCCGATGAACTATCGAGTTGCTGATGGAAGAAACAGTACATATCTCAGGCATGGTACTTAATTGGTATGCTGGCCCATGCAAAGCTATCTGATTGCATTCAGTGACTGGCAGGGACAGAAAGCATTTCCAAGGGAAATAATATCTAGCTGTGAATGTGGGAATATGTGTGTAAGAACTGAACAGTAAACACCAGCCTTAATTTTAATATCTCACATCATGTAAAACTTAAAAAAAGATGAGTGCTCTGATATTCAAGCAGACCCCTGCGGGACAGAAATGTTATCATAATAATATTATAGAAACCAATGTAAAATATCCAGCTGCTGTGAGAGTTTTAGGGGCATCAAACGTTCTTGAATCACCATTTTCCTTCTACAAATGAAAGTATTTACCTATTAACAGCAGCAAAAGTATATTATTTTACTGGGCTGTATGACTGCAAGCAACATTGCCTTTCAGTTTAGGCTTTGATAGGTTAGCATTTAATGTCCCAAACAGCCCTTAAACGCTCCAAGGTGAAAATGTAAAACCGTAATCCAGCTCTAAATGGTCATTTAAAAAAATGATCATCCCAAAGCTCAGGAGTGCCTTTATCTGTTTATGAAGCATTCCCGTTAAAATAGTTACACTAGGAATGTGGGGAGGATGATACCCATTTAATTTTACGGTGTTTTTCTCTCTCCAATGATAAAAGATGGCTGGGACTGCAACAAGAGCCAAATTCTCTTTGCCTTATTCACACAACTAATCACATTGACTACAGTGGGACTGTTTGTGGAGGGGATTTGGCCTGGACTCTTACTGTGTCAATTATCTTTCTTTACAAGCAGGTTTCTCTTTTTGTCTTACTCTCTAGCCAAACTGTTACTCATACGTTTCCAGATTAAATGCATGACAGACAACACCAAAGATTTGAAAGCTGCAAAAAGAAACATCAGTTCAGATCTCTGGGTTCAGACTAAAAACAAAGAAGCAAAACAAAACAAAAAACTTGACAAAACAAAACATCTTGCTGACACAACTTTTAGGGAATTGGTCAAGGAAGATTTACACAGAACTGTTCAGACAATACCTGTATTGTTCATCCCTTAGGCTTTACATCTGCTTTCCCAGAAATGAGAAGGCAAGAAAGACTTTGTGATATTCAGAGACAATTCGTGTGCAAATCCTGACCTTCATAAAGATGTCCAAATGTTCACAAGTTGATAATTTTTTTTTAAAGTAATGCGTGACATAAAGAGAATTGGGAGACTCTCTGCCTGGGCAGTCATTTAAGCTGGGGCAATGAGCAAGTACAGGCTGCTGGCCACGTACAGCTCCTTGTCTGAACCCAGCCCGATGGGCTCCTGCTGAGAGCTTTTCATACCTCAAAGACAAATCGCGGCAGCCTTGGTCAGCTCCTGGGTCAGACACCTCCAGAAGCACCTCGGGACCACAGTGCTGATAGACAATGGCTGCCCCGTTTCACCGGATCCGCAGCAGTTATTGAGAAGGACCTTTACCACTTCAGACAGGTGTCCCCACTTTCTCACCCTGATTCCAGCGTCACTTGCCAGCTTCTTTTGGGGTTGCTGTTGAAAACAAACAAACAAAAAAATCAGTTCTCCAATGCTCTTCCTTCAGGGCTATCTGCTAGCCCAGCCTCATTTTGTGGAGGGTGAGAAAGTGGAGCTGGCTTTTCCTGAGCTCCTCTTGTACTCTCTGCTTTTGTGGGATGGGGGGAGGGCTGTTCTGGATTATTTATGTATTTATTTACCTGGCTGGGTGGCAGAAGAAACCTTAGCAAGCTAGGCAGGGTAGTTCATTGTAAAGTTCTGTGAGAGGAGGGGATGAAAGCACTGCCTTCCTCTTGAAGATAACTCAGCAAGAAGGAGAAAAACTTTCTCCATAGCAGCCCACACCTTCATCCTGAGAGACAAAAAGTGTTCTACAGAATACCCAATCCTTTTCTGAGAGCCTGGAAGAGGGCTCAGGAAAACAGCTGACCCAGTGAAATGCCAGATTTGCTCTGCTTATAATCACAAGTATTGATACCCCCAAAAGAAGGGAAAATCCTGACAGAAAAAAAAAAAAAAAAAAAGCTTTATTATTTCCAATGCACAGATATAATAAACACCTGTGATTACTGATTCTTCCAAAATGGTATGGACTGTAGATTTATTGGGAAGCAAGTGTCAATCCTCCTCAGACCTTTCAGATCCCTTCAGTTTTACAGAATAACGATGGGAAGGGTACAAACCTCAAATGATATTTCAGCACTGGATATGATAGCAGCAAATTCCCAGCAATGGCATAAATCTTCAGTTTCCCATATTTAATCACTTTGCTTTCTTCAATGTTGCACACTAAAGGACAGAAGGGACAAAAGATTCGATAAACAGTTCTGCACCCTTTGTGCCCTATTCTGGATGTGAGTGTACGCTGCAGCAATCTGAGATGTCAAGTCTAGCTGTCAAGGCAAGAAAGAACAGAGATAAATGGTTGCCCTGTCGCACAGCCATGCTTACTGCAAACTAAGCACAAACATGGTATTTAGAGCCCTAACATTTGAATAGGTTACAATACACCTCCAAATGAAAGAAAGTTTCCATAATTAAGGGATAAAGAAGTTGACAGAATTTCTTAGCCTACTTGTATAACATTTTTCTAAAAGACAGAATTTGAGGGAGATTGGATTCACTTCAGCAAGGTATGCTGCACAGCGAATTGTCTGATGCTTCCCAAGTACATTTTGCCAATTTTATCACCAGTAGTAAATTGGGCGAACTTCTGAATTTCAATGCATGAGACTCCTCATGCGTCAAGATGAGATAATTCTGTGACTTGGATGATTACTTCTGAAGGCAAAAGGCCAAAGTTTTCTCCTTGAACTTTACATATGAATTGATCAAGTCAATGCATTTTATATACTTTAAGGTACCTCCCTGCTTTGCCTAGCCACATCAAGGGAATACAGTGGTAAAAAGCCATTTTCTTTCTACTTGCAGAACATATTAGCATTTGAGAGGAAAACATCTATAAAAGACCTTATAAAAGTCTTCAGAAAATCCATTAATCCCGGACATTTTGTCCATAGTTCCTTGCAGTGCTATCAGAGTGTCTAGGCTATTGACCTATAATTAATAGGATTTTTAAGAGTTCTGTTATGGTTACTCTTCAGGAGATGAGTGAACAGATGGATAGGATGGTCACCCCCTTGCTATAACCTTTGCCTAACAAAGCTGATTAATTCAGTCTTTCTAGTTGATAAGGCATCCAGTGTGTCTTTGTCTACAGATAATTAACTAAGATACAAAGCAGAAGGAGTCAGAGGAGGTGAACAGCAAAGTGAACTCTCTAGGCTGAATCCTACAGACTGGGGACTAGCAGCAGAGGCGAGGTAAATGATACTGTAAACAATAAGTCAGTACACCACCATGAGTTAGCAGAAGCATTCATGAGCAGAGGCACAATATTACAACCTAGAAAATAACAAAAAAAAAAAAAAAAGCAGACAGTGACCAATGCCAGAAACTATAAGCTGGAGCTCTCACATGGTGCCACCTCTGCAGTCCAGCATTTCACTCACTGCTTATTACACTTCCCAACACCTGGAAGCCACCTGAAAATAGTCCTCCAGCATTAGGTGCCCCTGAGCATGAGGCATACAGCTGCATCTTTGCCCTGAGAGGCACAGGGGCAGGCCCAGAACAAGCAGAGAAGTCAAGCAAACAGTGTGGTAGCTGCAGATGCCCTACAAAGCCCCATGGATATGGTGCCCTCCCTTCCCCATTTGCTTTTGTTTGGCTGCTTGGAGCATTTCCACAGGCCCACTCCAAACGGAAGGCTAGCAGCTGTCTGCCTTGCCTCATTAGATGTGAGCAGTAGAGGTTGCCACGATCTACTACACTTAAGACATTCAGAATCTCCCAGACATAATTTACTCTTAGCTCCTTTCAACCCCAAAGCAAGCTAACTATGAACAACAATGATGGGAAAAAAAAAAAAAAAAAAAGAAGAATTCAGGCCTGCTAAACAAACCGAAGTAGAACAGCTGCAATGGGAAAGGAAAGGAGGCCAAGTGAATTAAGCCTCCCATGTTCCTTACTTAGCCTGCCTTTCTTTTCTCTCCCTAACTTCCAGCTGAATATAGTCCTTTACTGCTGTTCCTCATAGCTTGCAGCTGCACAGCTCCAAGCCTGCCAGGAGACTCAGCTCTCTTGTCAGTAGTGGGGAGGCTGCGGTGCCAAGGCACCACAGTGCTACCCCTACCTGCTCCTCTGCCCCTCCAAAGCAGCGTCTGACTTCCTCAGCATCTTCCCAGTTTGTCTCTGAGGCCATGCCAGTGCATGCCACTGTGTGCTCGTAAAGCACTTATCTTAAACACAATAACTTAGGAGGCAGCCTCAGCCACCACTTTTCATCATGAGTCTTGATGCGACAATAGGCTAGCTGGTATGCTGCCTCACCTTGCAGTGAGGAGCAGAGGGAACATCTAATTCCTTCCTTGTCAGAAAACTGGAGGACGAAACGCTTTTCACATCTTCTGTTTCAGACTAACACTTCCAAGTGTTGCACCTTACAAGTAGCTGTGTACAGGTTTTCAGTTTGTTTCAGAAAGAAAAAAAAATAAATCTTTGTGCCAGAACCCCAGCTTTTTTTTAAGAACATAGGCTGAAATTTTATCAGCACTGAAATAAGAGGTTGTGCAAAAGCTTTGGGCCAAATTCTCAGTTATAACTATTGATCCAGCTGTGAAAGGGCACTACAACTACCCGAACGTCTGCCCTGGGATTGCAGAACTTTGCCTGGGGGAACTCCCAGAAATGTCTCCGTATTGATAAGGCCACCCAACTCCAACCCCACTGCATGCTCACACCTCGTCAGAGAGACAGGAAGACACAGCTCTCTTCTCACAGGCTAGTTGTCAGATTGAGGGTTCCCCTGGGGCAGCACCATGCTGAAGCCAGCTCACTGAAAACAGCAAATTAAGGTCAGTTCCTGTCCCAATATTTATTAAATATATTTTATTCTCTTTCTACTTAAGCTGAACTACATAAGCAGCCCATAGCAGAGACCAGAAAACAAACACTCTGAGCCACTGACCCAAAGGACACGCACAATCCCTTCCTATGACTGACCCTCTGATATAACTTGCCTCTTTTGAGAGCATTTTTTTAGAAGCTGACGGATATGGATTCATTGCCACGCAGGCAGAGAAGAAAACTGAGCTCAGGTGTCTCTTATCCTAGATGAGCACTTTGAACATGGAAATAACATAAAAGAAGTTTATAACAGCACCAGTATCCAGTATTACAGTTATAGGTAGCAATGGAATCTCACCTTAACCATATTAGATAGATAGATGATAGATAGATAGATAGACAGACAGACAGACAGAGTTATATATATACAAACATATTCAGGACAGTATATAGACTGAAATTCAGGAGAAAGCATTTCAAGAAACGTGCATAGTTAAGCAATCTTGACCAGTCAGTTATGAACATTTATTACATTTCTGCCTAGTAAGTGTGCTTGCTCTCTTTATTCAATAAAGCTGTGCCACTGAAGAGGCTATTCATGTAAGCACAACAGCACTATTTAGCCCCATCATATTCCTAAAACTCCTAGTAATCATGGTATAAGCTTGAAAATCAGGGCTGACTTGGATATTTATTAGTACAATTATGTTTGCAACCCATCATAGACTAAACACAATTTTTGTAGCAATTTTCAAATCATTAGCACACTGTTTTAGTAACATCTTATCTCAGCTATTAGACAGGCTGTCCTTAAATTGAAGTCATTAACAAACATTCCATTACTATATTGTTTTGCAGTATGCATTCAGTGTATTGGATAATTTTGTAAAGTAAATAGCCCCTGCATATGAAACAAATCAACATATATCTAGAAAATGTAATTATAAAGCTTAACTAATCTACTTCATTTTGTATTATATAAAAAATATTTTCAACTTTTATATGAAGTAGCTTCTAAATAATAGAATTTATTGTACATGATTAATTATAGCAATGATGGCCATCTATCTGTGCTAAAATATGACAGTTTAATCTTCTAAATCACATCAGGAATGAAACAATTCTGAATCCAAGATATCTCTTTATAGGTTCTAAGTACAGCTCATAAATTACTATGGCTTTTAAATCTCATCTACATTCATAGAGCGGAGAGGCAAACCAATACAATATTCAAGACTGTAGTCTTCTTTGAGTAAAATTCTTGTTCATTAATATATTTTTAAGGTGTTTTCACAAGAACAATGACACGTGGATAACTTCCTCTTAAAGAACAACTTCAAATGCCAATATTTCATAGGGCAGGTAATTTTTATCCTTTGGAATTTTTTTATGGAAATTCAACACAGCGCTTTAATCACATTCAACTGTCATCCCTCTCAGAAGGATCAGTCCAAGTATCACGGCTGGGCACTCCCTATCCCCAACAGTTACTAAATTTTTCTCCTTCTCCACTTGAAATTCCTAAATCTACAGAGAGTATCTCTCTCTACCTCTCCCAACCTAATAGACTCAGAAAAAGTGTGACTTTTTGAGGGGAGGTAAGAAAGGCAGGCTGGTTAGGAACACAGTAGCTACCTGCTGGTGTTATGCTGTTCATGAGTTACTGGGGTTCTTTCACAAAGGAAGGTACCAAAATGAAAGAATATTGTCACCAGTGAGCTGGCAAAGATGATAATGCATGTATATGTGGGAAGAGCTTTATTTCTTCCCCCCCCAGGCTCTGCCACACAACGTGTAGGCCAGTCCCGTATCATGGCACTAAGGTCAGGCATGAGAGCAGGAGGCCACCTTTCCTCTGCTTTCTGCTTGGCACTATGTTCAATAACATGTTAGCCTTTCTTCTTTGTGATTGGCATGTTGGTATGTACAAGGCAGGCTCATAATGCTTCTCCAAGCAATGACCTCAGGTCTCGAGACAAGTTGCCACGCCATTACTGTGTAGGACCTGCCAGCCCTGAGATGTTGATACTGATTAAGCAACCTGAGTGACATCTTAAGCCAGGCCTGGTTTTGTACTCTAAAGTAACCTAAAGAGCCAAAAGGGCCTAAGGTGTGATGGGTGCTGATGCTTTGCCTCATCTTGCTCCTCTGTTCAGCATAGTCCGTCCTTCAGGCTTCCTCCTAATCAAGGTCTTAAGAATTTCTCAGATGGCAGCTTTGCTGGAAGATAAACCTCAGGTGTTTCGTTCCTGCCTTTTGTGCTAGCATAAAAAGTTTATGCAAAAAGCATGAATCTCGCACCTATCCCAAACTGAAACTTTCTCTCTGTACCAGTGTTGCTTATTTCTGCCCATCCTTCCAGCTCTGATTCAAACAGAAGAGGAGCCCTCACTGACTGAAACCACAGGTAGCTATGCAGCTATGCTCAGGAGAAACCAGCCCTGATGCATAGGACAATGTCTCAGGGTACTCTCTCTAAAGTTGTGCCTACACGGCAATTCGTTGATCAGCTGGGAACCAGGGAAGTTTGCAGAGAGATTGTTGTTCAGCAAGCACAAGACAAAATAAGTAAGCATCGAAATTTGTTGCTTTCACTTGAAAAGCTCAAACCTGCCACACTAGAAAAACTTATGTTTCAGTCTCATCAGAATAATGTTGAATAATATCTGTATTCAACTAATCCAATAGCACAAAGTAGAGCAGCAGCATATTGCTGTTGAGATGAAAAAAAGAAACATCAAGCAGTGGAACAATAGTAATACATGGTAATAAAGACCCCATATTTCTTGGTGTACAGGTGAAAGAGGAGCAAATGCATGAGAAGAGGCATCCCTGTGTATGCATTTCTTCTGCTTTTCTATTCCACAAGGTTAGTGGCAGGGGAACATGCGGGGCAGAGCTGGCATGTAGGGTGAGCCAGGTAGGAGCGAGTTCAGCACAGGTGGAATTTGCTAGCATGTCTGCACTGTTGTCTTTGCTTGCAAATCTTTGCACACACACTGCTCGTGTGAGAAAGGCTGGTTTAAAGATGAAACTGGACAAGGTTTTTTTTAGCTATGGCAAACCTACTTTGCTTTCCTCAGCATTTTCTAAGATTGTTCTTCCCCCATTGGATAGTGTGGCTGTTTTGGTGAATGTTGCTGTCAAGTCCTATGAAAAAGAAGCATTAACTGAAGATCCAGTGTGAACAACAGAAGAGCAAAAATTATAGAAAATTTCAATAATAATGACTACAGGAGATGTTAAACAACTGTGCCACTGGCTTTTGTTCTCCACTCCAACCAACCACAAAAATGTAAGATCAGTTGGAGAAATAACATTCACCACACAAATATTTGGCTATAAAAACGATGAGGAAAAATGAGTTTTTGCACCAGCAATCCTTATCAGAATGATGCAAAGAAAGTGCTCTGTAAGAGCTTGTTTTATAACTCTTCAAGTCCTGCGAGCATCACTATGCCTTATGTGATGCGAAGAATGATTCTGCAGCTGCATATCAGAAGAACAACTTTCTTTCATTTTGATCACTTCTCAAAATATTTTAACACACACGTCATTCTCAGTAAGACTCCTGTCTGAAAGTTTTGGTTAGATATAAATTTTCACATGAATCAAATTATGTTTCCCAGTACTAAAAGCTGAAATAGCTCTCAGATGTCACATTTCTATTTCCTGTTTTCTTCTCAAAGGTCAGAAGAACTAATAGCTTTATGGATCAGTTGGCCAACAAGCAACTCCTCTCCTAAATTTTCAGGAAAAAAATAAAAATAAAAAGAAATCTGTTATGCAGAATGCCTGAAGGTAATTTGCCAAACACAAAAGAAAAAAAAAGTTTTGTTCAGAAATGTTTTTTTAATGAAATCTAATTTTGCTTCATGAGAGGTTTCCAAAGAGAATAACATTTCTGGGGGGGGGGGGGGGGGAAGAATCTCTTTAGTGTTTTTATTTTGCTGTGTACTTTTATTGTTTTCAGCAGTCTCCTCCAAGTTGTCCCTGATTTAAAGCAACTGCAAAGAAAGATGTGACTGTGAAAAAATGGGAGAAACAAAGTGAGGCCATGAGATGAAAATTAGTTTCAGCTTCCATGTTGTAATCTGCTGTGGCATAAATTCACAGTAATTCTTATTTCAACACTCTATATACAGCTCCCCCCACCAGGAGCATCCTCATGAACTCTCAACAGCAGCAGAGGAAAAACAGCAAATTAGCCAAGGGGACGCAGTCAGGAAACAGACTGGAAGCACGCTGTCCTCTGGACAACCCCTGTTGTTCATTACCATGTTGGCATATTCCCACAAGTAAGATTTTGTGTCAAGAGAAACATTAGAAATGGTATTTTACTTCTTTCTTCATTCAGTTTTAGGCAGAACATTTCTCAATCCAAATAAAAGTAGATGGATGTTAATACAAGAATTCATTCTTCCAATTAATATCACGTGATCCATTTCTACCTTATTTTATCTGCTGTAGCCAATGGACCTAGGGAATCCTTTTAAGCAGCAATTTGGAAAACTGCCACAGCTCCCATCTCTTTAGGGATTTCCTGATTTTTTTCCCTAGTTGTTCCCACCTAGCATCAGTTTGAGAGATCAATATTGTTATTGCAAAGGTTGTAACATCTCAAATTTTATGCTTGGCTAGAGAGGCTCCCTTGATTTATTACTCTAAAGATAATGTATCAGCTATTAAAACTGTTGTAGCTTAATCAGATATACTATCTCTTTAGTTTATTGGACACAGATGCAGGAATATCATGATAAATATCCACATGCCTGGAATAATCCCGAATGAACCATTACACACAAACGTACTAAGGTTATCTAATGATGTAAGTACAGTATTCATTCTCGATTTAGCACATTTTGAATGCCACTAGTGATCTATATATTTACTAAATGAATTACATATAATAGTCCTCATGCTGCTGTTTCATGGGATGCCATTTTTCTTGCTGAATCTTTTGAAACTTTTCCTAATGTCACTATCAGCTCTGCATTATCCGGAATCTCCTCATCTTTGCTACAGTGTTCTAAATAGTTTTTGTAATTATCTATAGAGAAAAATACATGTTGTACATTTTAGAAGTTATAAAATGCACATCACTTTTCAGAACTACATATTTTTATCCAGAGGAGATGGAATTTCCACCAAAGTATAACCTGAGACCAGAGGAGTCAATGCTATGATAAAATGACAAGGGAGAAAGCATATTTTCTCAAGTGGGATGAACACCTCTGGACATCAGTGTCTTCTGGCCAGCTACATGATAGGTCTAAATATTGTTAATGCAAAGAATTTGTAAAAGAAAGAAGATACCTACTCAAATTTATCTATCCTACTATCAAATTTAAGGTCAGATGGGGACACAGGGTAGTCTAAACAATTAAAACAACTTGGTCTAAAGAGACTTCAGAGGGATGTGCAGATACGACAGGACTGATGTGGAAAACTCATCGTTTGAACATCTGGAGTGTGTCTGCAGTTCCAGTATCTGCTACTAATCATTGCACCTTTCTCTCCCTCTGCTTCCATTCAGAATTATTTACACAATTCACGTGTGGAATATGACGTACCAGGACATAGCACTGTTAACAAATAATTCCTCATGAGAACTGTCTGAAATGCAGGTTGTCCAGATGATGAGTAGAAATCGTCATTGTTTGGGGTATTGGATTTCAGATTGACATGGAATAGAACCACAGTGGAGTGTAGTAGTACTTCAGGACATACCTCCCCCTGTCCAAAACCAACTCACTAGCAAGCCCCAAGCAAGGTCGTAGAGGTGTCTACAACAGCAGTGCTTAAGGCAGCCCCACTACCAACCACACAGAAAAGATCTGGGAGTCCTGAGTTCCAGTGGTGGCACTGGGCTCCCCACTGGTTGACATGGTGCTGGTACTCAACCACCACATCAAACCAAAGTCCCAGTGCACCCAGACTCCTCAGAGATGACATACCTACTAGTGAATGTGGCATCTCCACCAAGCCATCATGAGTGAGTCAGGTTTTCAGAAAATTCTGTCTTTCATTAATCACGGATTTATCAAAACAAACAAACAAACAAAAAGCATTTTCTGTCCACAGTTTTTTTTTTTTTTTTTTTTGTCAGAAAAACTGTCAGACACCATTAGTCCCAGTGTCACAGGGGTTTTTGAACTTTGGTGTCAAACAGTGAACAGATGACAATGTCCTCACACCAAACCCAGGATCAGATGCACATTACTTGCAGTGAACAAGTGCTTGCAAGACTGCTATATTCTGCACTTGCAAAAGACATCACTGAGGTATCAATGGAAAAGATGCTATCAGAGACTAAAGTAGCAGTGCATATTAACATTATTGACCTGCAAAATTGAGAGATCCGTTATCATTTGTAGGTAGCTATAGCCAGGAGGACCTGAAGAATAGCAGCTTATTGGAACTGTCACAGGGGAAGATAGGATCAAATGACATGGTGTACTTTCATACAAGGATTACTATGTCCTGACAAGTGCTCTAGGAAGACACTTAGCATCTACCTTGATTCAGGTACAGTCTCATTATCAAGAGAGATGAAGTGGCCTCAACTCTACAAGGGCAAACAAACAAACAAACCCACAACTGTGAAATATATTTTTTTAACAAATATCTTTAAATGCCAATGTTGCATATTGTCTTGACATTTGAATCTTTCTGCAGGTGCTGTTTCAAAAAAGTCCCTGCAGAATTAATAACACATAATCACTAAAATAACTTTTTGCAAGTCCCTTGAGTATCTGTAATTAACATGTTAAGCTGCACTTAAAGAGAATAAAGTATCATTATAAACATAATAAATCATTTCATGTTACTGAATTATTTGTCTGTAAAATTACCCAGGTAATTATCTAAACTTTACTAATAAAAGGTTTCACTAACTACCACTTATACAGGATAGAACCAATGCATTGAGCTTTCATGTTCAAATACAGCCATAACGCAAAACACATTGCAAATGCTATTGTCATCTTAAAATAAAAACTGAGGTATACATGCTGAGCTCAGTTAATTCTAAGGCTGTATTTTTGTTACATAGGGGTGTTGTTGCTTAACCCAGCGGGAAGCTAAGAACCACACAGCCGTTTGCTCACTGCCACCCCACTTGCAGTGGGATGGGGAAAAGAACTGGAAAAAAAAGAGGTAAAATTTCTGGGTAAAACGTCTGATAGTTTAACAGGACAGAAAAAGAAAGGAAAATGAAATAAAATAAAAATAATGAAAAACTGACATAAGTGATGCACAATTTCTCACCACCCACTGACCAATGCCTAGCCAAACCCTGAGCAACGGTAGTCCCCCACCCGTACACGCCTGTCCAAGCGCCCCCAGTTTTGCTGTTCAGCATGGCGCCACACTGTGTGGGACACCTCTCTGGTCAGCCTGGGCCAGCTGTCCTGGTTGTGTCCCCTCCCAGCTCCTGGTGCACCCCCAGCCCCTCGCTGGCAGGGCAGCGCGAGGAGCAGGAACGGCCTTGGCTCTGTGCGAGCACTGCTCTGCAACAACTGAAACCATCCATGTGTTATCACCACTATTCTCATCAAAAATCCCAAACACAGCATTGTGTGAGCCTCTATGAGGAAAACTAACTCTATCCCAGGTGAAACCAGGACAAGGTTGCATTTCTATACTGACCTAACTAGAGGCAGGCAACTGCATTGTAAAATATAAGAAAGGAACTGAAATTTTCACAGAATTGTAACCAGCCAAGGCGAATCTTAGGCCTAAGATAAAGGGTTGGAATAGAAGAAAAATGATCTGTGGCACATTCAGTCAAGATGTTCATACCGATGTGGCTGTATTGGTTTAAAATCACAACCTTTCTTCAGCATCTTTACAGCCTACTTTAAGCCATTTGCAGGGTAGTAGAAATTTTTATGCTAATACAGATGACAAAAAGTGGGAACTAAAACTGACAACAACATGGCATTGCCCAAAGGGCTAGGACCAATGCTTAAGCAAGGGCTTTCTAAGTAGCACGAGTGGCTGATCATATATATGCCACTGCTCTGAGGGTAATGAAAGCTGAGGGTCTTGTTCTTTCTAGAGCTGAGTCAGATACGTGACCCAGAGGGGATGACTTTAGCTCCAGAGCTATGGATTAAATAGTCTTACACTAAATAAAACTGCTGTATGATCTCATTATAGGTAAGATGTAAAACCTTTGGGGGTTTGGGTTTCTTTCCTTTTAAATCATGCCAGTAATGACTTTGTCACATCTAGATCCTGTTGCATATGCAGGATTCAGACATGCACTTGATACTGTGGCCCCAGGTTCAGCCTCAAAATCAAGTGTGCCACACATCAGCTGAGCCACAGAAACTGCTGCCAGCCCACAGCAAATACAAACTGAACTGACTGAGGTAGGTTGATGTGTTTCACTCTAAGTGCCAAGTCACATTTTCTCCCATTTGCAGCAGACTAAAAGCTTGCACATGGACAGCTAGGATGCTACAAACATCCCCTTTAGGGCTACCTCAGACATAATTCAAGCACACCTCTAAAACCTGAATCATTAGAGCACATCAAGAGAGAAACTATGTTTTATTCTCAGCTTGTCATTTACAAGCTGCAGAATCACATTTTTTTCCACAAATCTCACTTCCATTTAGGTGACTCACTAGGAATTAGGCACTGAAATACCTTTGATTTTCTGGCTCTGGGAGCCTACCTATTCCTAAATTTCACGAACAGGCTGTTGACCTCTGAGATGTTCCAACCTCAGTTGCACAACTCATAAATGCACTGTCTCACTCCCTTCTGATTCTTCAAGCTTTGACTTCTCAAAATACCACATCCCAAAGGCAATACTGGTAGCGTTAATATTTTCTTGTCCAGCTGATGAGTTATTAGGATGCTTAAGACTTTGCCTAAGAGTTCTTGGACTCATTTCTCTCATACCAGATATTCGAGGTGGGGTATCTGAAGTGGGAATTACTCAGTCGTTCTGTCTGAAGGTGTTCCATTTCAGGCAAAACATTACCTGTCTTTATAGCAGGGGAGAAAGCTAGGATCTGAGTGCCAGCCTCCAGTGGGTTTATTGTGTAGACTGGGACACAAAACTAATGTCTAACGAAAGACTTAGACAAAGCACACTTAAAAGAATGCATCTCCCTGCTTATGAGATTCAGAGGCTTTTACATTATTTAAACACAGAATTGGGAATCTTTGCTTTCTTCTTTAATTTTGCATCCGCTGTATTCTAAGTTTTTTAAACAGCAGATTCCATCACATGAACCACGCTCAGTTCATTAACAGGGTTAGAGAGTGCATAGATCCTTACCTCAAACTACCACTGTGATAGTAAAACTTTTTTTTCTCATTAAGTGGATTGTAGTTCTGGGTTGTATTTTCTTTTTTTTTAATCAGCCTGAAGAGCGCATAGGAAAATTCAGCCTGAACAAGCTGTAAACAATTGAAAGCAACATCTTGTAACATAAAGCACTGCACAACCTTGATTTCAAGAATCACTACTTCAGATGAATAAAATTATAATCATATATAGAGTTACACAGGTTGTTCTTTTTTTCATCCTTTGGGTTTAAACCACTTTATAACAGAGGACTATCAGAAACACTAGCTTTACCTCAGCTAGAAAAATAGTTAAACTCAGGACAGGCTTAGTTACCTTACAACTTCCAATCGAGCTGTAACCTCAGAAAAGGCTTGCTAATTAGCAGTGATCCTGCTCCCACCCTCAGGAAGGGAAGTGTGACAGGTAAGAGCATCACTTCTGAAACAGTGCTGAAAACTGGAAACAAACTGGGGTTCTTAGACACATGAGCATAATTTAATTTCTTGGAGAAAAAACTCTAAGTGCTTGGAGACTGAATAGGATCCTACTCCTTCCTCTTCCCTTGGAACAGGGAACTGAAAGGAATCACAGCTTCACCTTTGTAAGGTTTGGGCCCCCAGTTTTCCCCACTCAAAGGTATTTTTCTGTCTTGAAAAGCATAAGAGATGGAGGTGGAGCATAGTAAGTAGTGGTTTGCAAGGAAGGTTATATTTTAAGAATAGCAAGTAGTTTGTATAGTCCCAGCTGTTTGCGAGCTCACCACATCTCAGAAACCCTATCTGAGCTCAGAGAAACCTATGCAAATATTTTACTGTATGCCAGAAGCATCCTGGAGAGCTACGCTCCGTTACTGATGCAGACACATGGAAGGGATTTTTTGGGGAAGAGAAATCTTGCCATGGTGACAGGATTATTGGAGCCATGTCCTTGTGCCTGTGTAGCCCCCAGACTGCTGTCCACATCTGTGAGAGAGGGGAAACAGCCCTCTCTGAGGGCAACTGCCAAAGCAATTTGCCTCAATTGTATTCATAGTATTAGAAAAGACACAGGCTTGAAATCAGACTCTCCTATCCAGCACTGCCAAGGATTTCTGTCATTAAAATGCATGAGTACAGGACACTGAAGGTCTCACTCCCATCTACGTGCTTGCTACCTGGCTCCACCAAATCTGTGTTTGAGAAGTAGCATAGAGCAGAACAGCCACTAACACTCCAGGTACCCTCATGAGCTGTTTTTCAATAGAGAGGATTATGCAGTTACTTCAAAAGCAGGATTGTTTTATCCAGCTGCTGCTCATTAAGGACATTTGGTGCAGTTAGGTAATGCATTTACTCGCTGGTGTCAAGCTGATAACTGCCTCCAAACTACCTGCCTGTCTCTGAGCTGTGCCCCAAAACTGGTGCATTATGTTGACTGCTTCCACCTGAGGCAGTAGAAAAATGAACACTGGCACACACCAAACAAAGACACCCACCATTTAGTGTAGCTCCCTGCATTCCATGGCCTAGAAAATGCCAGGGGCATGAGGGTTAAGAGCCTCTCTGATAACAAACTGGCCATACTGAATTCTTCAGTTGCACTGTTGTGAGCTATATAAAAGTGTCTTCTAGATTACAAATCTCCATAGGTTATGCTTTTATTATAAGGAACTACATTTACGCAGTAGGGGAATTTGAGTTGGAAATGTGACACTGCTAGTAAAAATGTGAACTGGAACAAAAATTACCCAGGAAAGAAGCACCTTAAACCTTTCATTTCAAAGAATCTGCACTAAGCCTGAAGAGAGCAAATAATGAGCAATGAAAGGAGTCTTTGTTATGCTGTGATTTCAAAGCTCTGCCAAAATGTCAAATAATCCATTTAATCAATCAGAAAATTAAAGAATGTGGTAAATTCCCAAGGTAGTTTGAGGTTTTAGCTGTGTCAAGTAATTCAGCTACTGCATAAAGCTTATGTCACAATAGCAATTACTTAATAAGTCATTTTTGTCTAACCACATTGATGTAAAAATACAATTTAGTTTTCAAATTATTTGCAGCTGTGCTCTTATTTGGATACAGCATGCAATACCTCAGGAGATGTTTACATTTGTCACTTCAAGCACAGCCTTAATTTAATTTTTATCACACTATATCCTTCAAAAAGTTCCTATTATCTCAACACACTAAGAAATTGATTTCTTAAAACGGATCTTCATGAGATAATAAAAGGAAGGGAAGACACTATCTGTTGATTCACATACAAGTTTCATTACAAACTTGTAATACCAATACCAAGACTATCATTTGAAATACAGATTCGTTATGAAGTTTGCATTTCAAATTTGATGATTTATTTCAGGACAGAGTTTAACGCTCTTGTGAATCCTAGATTATCACCAGTTAAATTCTAGAAATGTGAAACAGGCTGCACTGAACATTTCTTTATTTACATTATAAACTGTGTATTTTTCTATTCTCCTCAAAGGACAAATTTGACAGACTGGTTACAAATGTAGACTTTTGCTTCTAACAATCCTAATAAAATTATAGATTAGTTTTGTCAATGCGAAACTAAACACAGGTATTTTATTAAAGAAAAAGTTTCAGTGAGAAATTAGATTCAATGTATTAGTTTAGAAACTTGAGAATACTTTTATTGTCAGCAAAACAATTCATTACTACTGCATAAAAATTACATAGTTCAGCTTAAGGTTAATAAACCTTAATTTTAAATCAGACTGTTTTAGATTTAGTTCTCTTATCTACACATTTCCATACAGATTTCCAGGAATTTCTTTCCGAATGCTACCTTGTTTTAGTGGCGAGAGATGTATTTTATGCTTACCTATAACAATACGGACAATATCTGTTTTTCATCCTCATCTTTTAAAAATTGAAATGCTGACACAAAAGAGTCACAAACTCCATCAAATATATATCTACACTTCATTTTTTTTTTTAAAAAAAAGCATTCAGCACAGCAAACAAAGCCTGACCTGCGTTCATGACAGCAGGTGGTGAGTGCTTTGTGATCCTGCAGCCTATTAGCATGATCTCCTTCAGTGGCCGAATGAATAGGGACCTTCCTTTCAGAAGCCACAGTGAGTTTCACAAAAGCGTCTGTGCAGAGGATGGCTGGAATGAATCCAGAGTCATGCAGCTTTCACTAACCCACTGATCCTTTCTTTGGCACTCTATCTCCCCTGCTTATCTACCTCTCCCTGTTCCCCTGCCTCGTGTTTCCCAGGACAAAGACTGGACAAAGACTAGCATGAGGATAGCAGAAGTATCCCACAGAAACGTATTGAAATGGGCCCTAAGATAAGAAGGTCTTGGGGTATCTAGGACTTCCACTCACAGCTTCTTCAAAATTTCAAGAACTTTGACCAAAGAGAAAGCACCAAATTTGTATCTGTACTCTGACTACTGTTAGTCTCCATATTTCATCAAACCAGGACATCTGCTCATACCTCCCCTTCCAATGTCCTGGAGCATAAGTGCTTCCAGAGCCAAAGAACCAAGAAAACACCCTCCTCATTGCACTTCCTTGTTGGGGCAGGAAAAATTAGCATACAGAGTAGGAAACATACATGAAATAAGAAAAAAAATCCTTTCTGTCCAAATTGTTTTAGGAGAGAAATATTTTTTTCTATGATTCTTCTAGTTCCCCTACTTGTTAAAGTTCCAAAGGTATCCCAGTTAATTCCCTCAAAATACCATTCCTAGTTGAGCAAATCAACCAAAAACTTAGATCCAACCAAAGAATTTTTATTTTCAATCTGGAAAAAAAAAATAATCTCAAAACATTCAGCTGTCCAAGCAAGTAATGTAAAGACATGCAACATCTTTTAGCTATGGCTGTTGCAAACCAGAAACAAATACCACCTATGTTGACAAGGGAGAGAGAAATACGAAAACTCATGTAATGTTGGCCAGATGGTGAAGTTACGGGCAATAGTTTGTAATTAAAAAGCGTGTGAGAGAGAGAGATTTAAAGTAATTCACTGTGTACAATATTTCTTAAGAAATCAAGAAAAAATAAGATATTTAAAATAAACATTAAACTTTGTAAAAAACACTTGGGTAGTAAAACACCAGGTTGACAAGGTACCTTCCAATCTAATTAAAATAATGCTGAAAAAGTTGATCAGGAAAACTTACTTTCCTCTATATACATAGACCCTTCCACCCCCACAAACCTGCCTATTTTTCCAAAATCCAGCACAAGGTTGTGGATGAAGTCAACTGATGCTGACATCAGCAAGACAAAGGTAGTGCTAGGAGAATAGGTAAGTGTCACTATCCAGAAATAGTATCTCCAATTTTTAGGCAGCTATTGCAAACCTCTCTTCTTTCCCCAGTGGCATGGCGTTCCCAACAGTTAACAAAGCCTTTTGTACATCCAGATTGAATTGGTGTAATTTATTCTCCATGTTGCTACCCTTGAAGACTGTTTTAAAGCACTAGCTCCAGCAGAAGAAAACTGCCCTTCATTTTGCATTTCTGGCCTTGGAAAACATGTTACACTTGTTTTCAAAGGCTTAAATCCTTTCACAGGTGACACTCAAGCTGTTTTCATTGTCCTAGTAAAACATAAAATCCTGCTTGGATTTGAGATTGCCAGAGGTTGCCTCTCCTGAAAGCTGGTATGTTACCTAAGACAGTATTTTGAGTAGTGCCAGGTATAAGTATAATGTTGTCTTACTCTTGACTCAGGCTGTTAATAAATAAAGAAGGTACACAATATGGACATTTACAAAATATTCAACAAAGCAGTGACTTTAACATTTCATCTCTGTGACAAGACCTTGCTTTTTTCTGTCAAGTGACTACATTTTAAACATATACACACACACGCACTTTTTACTCAAATTGACACTGACAAGAAAAATACTCTCTTTGCCATCAAGGCAAGGTGTCACTTAAGGCTTGATTGTCAAGCTCTTATAAAGATAACACATAATTCAAAGAGAGATTTCTGGTATCATGTTGCAGGATTTGTAAAAAAGTAAAAAAAAAAAAAAGGGGGGAGAGGGAGAGGGAGAGGGAGAGGGAGAGGGAGAGGGAGAGGGAGAGGGAGAGGGAGAGGGAGAGGGAGAGGGAGAGGGAGAGGGAGAGGGAGAGGGAGAGGGAGAGGGAGAGGGAGAGGGAGAGGGAGAGGGAGAGGGAGAGGGAGAGGGAGAGGGAGAGGGAGAGGGAGAGGGAGAGGGAGAGGGAGAGGGAGAGGGAGAGGGAGAGGGAGAGGCTCCACCCTGGAAGAAGGGGGAAGGAAAAAACAATTAAGGTATAAATAATGAAATTTTACGGAAATAGAGTAAAGGTATCTACAGTATATCTGGATGAACCACTACAGAGAAAAGAAATCCCAAACCAACTCCTTCACCCCCAATAACAAAAGAAAAAACATCAGATACCCAAAAACATAAGTTGTGACTACTCCAGGACAGGCCATTGCTCACTAATTCATGGATTAATAAATGGTTGTAAAAATGGTTATAAAATGAGGTCATCAGGAGACACACCAAGAAAAGGTACCAAACTGAAATAGCTCTGTTAGGCCATTCTGGTGCCTAGTTTACAGGGATATAACAACCTTAGCATTATTTCAGGGAATTGCAACCTTCCTGTCATTCTCTCCATATATTTCAGTCCACTACTCTGTGACTTTAATTTGTAAAACCAGAGCACCGACTTTTTAAGGCAGTTTCAGAAAGCCATGCTTAAATTTTTTAACCTTATCCTATGTTTCATTAAGCAAACGGGACAAAAACTGTTGGCAAGATGAAACCTACAGCTTTGCTGACTGGCCTTTTATGGCAGGCATGAACTAGTCTTGCTAATGCTTCAATGAAGGTTTGCTCTCAGCAGACAGAAAGTGCTATAGTTACATTAGCACAATACAAAGCCAAGTCTTGCATTGTAACCACTTCACCCCAGAAACACAAGCACAAGCAGAGTAAACCCTCTTCAGTGACCAGAAGGTCAGGTGGGCACCCTGCATAGTTACCAGAGGTGTGGGAAAATAAGTAAATTTTTCTTCACTGGGCAAACCTTCAGACCATGAAAACTATGTACGTTTTTAACATCTCGTTACTTTGCACTACCAAATGTCCTCCACAAAAAGTATGGGTATGACAGTGGCCCTGGTGATAAAATCTGCCTTTTGAAATTCAGTTTTGTGTTTCCTCATTGCATTTTCAGATTAATTTCTGATAGAATGCACAATACTTGATAGCTTCTGCAGGCCACTGCAGAACCAAAACTACTATGGGAGAATGAGTTGGATTCTCTTCAACAGTTAACAATTAATAAATTATTTACCAAGTAAAACCAGTATAAATTCACTGAAAGAAATGGCATTGCAAAGAAAGCAACTTAGAAAGATTAATGGCATTGCTGAAACTGAGGACTTAATTTTTGGTCAGTAGAGCCCTTCCAAACTGTTATTGGCATGCAGGAAAAGAGCTCAGCTTTCCTTTAAGATCCCACCTTCAACCATTTGGCTCGACATTTAACAGAAGTACTTCAACTTAGAGAACATTTGACTCTGGAAATAATTTGGAAACAATATACAGTACTGAAAAAATACTCTTCAGGTGGAACTGTAGAGTACTTTTCAAAGCATAGTCTGCAGTAAAGATGAATTTCATATTATTTTGGAGTGATAGATTGCAGTTAATCTGTATTGTTATCATTAAACTGGGAAAAATGGAGAGAAAGAGTACAGTAGAACATTTGAAACTATCTAAAGAATTTTCTTCCAGGTTTCTGGAAAGTAATTACCACATCCAAAGCAAATATTGAAAACATTTGGGGGCAAATGATGAAGACAATTTTTATCTTAACCAAATACAAAGTTGAAAGACAAGACCAGTTTATTCTCTTGGCAGTACATCCTGGATAGTCTTGGAAGCAATTCTGTTAAAACATACGAAGGCAAATACTTTGCCTTTTAATAGAAGTTTGAAGCTAACTTATTTTACAAGGTTTTAGATGTTTTAGTTCCATTACATCGGCACAAGCAGGTATTTACCATTCGTGTAAGCCAAAGTAAAACTGAAATAATTGCCACACTATGTCTGTGAATTTGATCAAGGTTAAACTATTCTGTGTACTATTTGATTTAAACTACAAATTTAAACTTAGAAAAAATGGGAAATATAATTCTTGCCTAATTATTGTTGGGGATTTTCAATAGATGATGTCCTGAGTTACCCTAATGAGAAAGCACATTTTAACAGACAAAAAAAAAATCACACAGGAGAGAAATAATAAAGGAGTCCAAGTACCAAAAATCAATGAAGTTTTATTAGTATACATTTCAGAAAAAAATACAGAATGAAAATTGTAAATAGTTGTATCAGAACAAATAAACTTCCCGAAAATATTCCCAAAGGAAAAGAGCCAAACAGCTGCAGCAGTAAGGCAATATGTGGAATGGCAGCACTGCAAGGACATTGTCAGAGATTGTTTTCTGCCCTCAACACTGTCAGCCTTTATCTCAGTTACAGAGAGAGAAAAGATTGTGCACTTTCAGCAAGAAAAGTAAGCAGGGAAAAGAAAATTCTTTGTCAATCCCCAGATCATCTCTCAGATTTGCTCTTGAACATGGAAATAAAGAACCTGGCCCGTGTGCTAACAGGTTAGACCTTGTTTTTTTTTTTCATTCTTAATTTTCAAACAATTACAAATTAATTAGTTTTTACTTGTATTCATTTTGGCCTTTTTATTACCTGTATTAAATTCTTAGCTTAGTGTTTCATATACAGTGTTATCTTTAGCAGAAAATGAAAGATGTGTGAACAGTTTAAACACTGAACACTGATGTAAAATGGTTCAGCTCATTAGAAACTGATTTCCTCTCATCAAACTACGTGGGTGAGGGATGAAGAAACAAAATGCAAAACATGGTAGTCAACGTGGTGACATACTAAATCATCTTCCAATCATTCTCAAGAACTCTACAACTACAGCATGCTATCCTGATGGCCCCATCTGAGTTGATGATTTTTCACAATGTATTTCATGGCTTCCATCCCTACATGAGACTTTATTACTATCACATAGGAATAAAAAGCCATAAAACACTAGAGTGAATTTATCTTGATCAGATGCAATACTTATTTTCTTCACATGATTTCACCACCATTCCAAAACTAACCAATAATTTCATGCTACATTACTGAACATTTTAAACTACATTTCAATGACAAGAAACACACTGAAATGGTTACATCACAAATTAACAGAGCTTTAGCCTTTAAACACATTCCTACCTACGAGAATCAGGAAACGATCACAACACACAGCCATTTAATCCACTGATAAAAGACAGGACACCACAGAAAAATATCACTTCCACATACATCTTTCAACACATAAGGAAAGACGAGAGACAAAAAAGAAACTGGTATAGGTTAAAGCTTTGAAAGCACCACTACCAGCATCTTATTAAAACTCTTTGCCATAGTAGCTTCCTGGCATGCATTATAACAAATGCAGAGACCATCACTAAGAAATCTTTAAGACATCTGAGCTTAAGTGAAGAAACAAAGCAAAATTCCCTACCTATGGCACTGAAACAGCTACTACCACAGAGCTGCTAGCTAATATGGCTCACTAGTCCCTAGGACTGCTACATTCTGGGCTATGAGAGATTTACTATAGTTCCAAAGTCCTTTTTCTCCTGATCAAAGACCAAATGAGACAAATTATAAAATGCCCTTATTTTCTTAGCCAGACTATGATACTGAGTCCTGGTCTGAAAACAGTTATTTATTAATGTAATTACTATTCATCTTCTTATTACTACTAATTGGCCAAGTTGAAACACAAGTCTCTACGGTCATTGAAAAGTCAATACAATAATTTAACTGCCATTTGAAAATAATTTTGCTTATACACTTGCAAGCAAACTAAACTGCATCAAAAATGTCTTCTTAATCTAAAAGCCTCTACTTTACTAAAAATATTTTACATTTTCCTGGCCATGTACTTCACTGGCATGATACCAATATTAATTCTGATGTACTGTTGACACTAGAACTAAAAATTAAATCAGGTTTGATTTATATACTGCTATCCTTTCTTGCCTACCATAATCCTGTTTCTTGCATAATATAATGTTGATAGCATAGAAAAGAGCAAGAAATCACTAAATGAAAGGAAGTGCATAAATAAATTCAATTATCATGCATAAAACATGCAAATGATTTAAAGACTGCATATGAAACTCTAGTTTATATTCATTAATCTCAGGTTGCACTTTTGAGAGAGAAAGAGACACTAATTGGGTCCAGATTAATGCACTCCCAAACCTTCCAATTTGTTTTTAGGTGAAGGTTAAATGAGATGTGTTAAAATAAACACAGCTGCTCAACTCTCCAAACATCTTTCATTTGTGGGAGAAGGTAAAAACTAAAAAGCATATTGCAGGCTTAGTGTAATAGCATTTAGGCTTTTCCTGAGCTCCTCAGAACTGCCACTTATGCATTGTAGCTTCCCCACCCCCACCCTCCAAAGAAAAAATTTTGTGCTGAAAACTAGTCCAAAAAAAATCAAGCTAGTCATTTGACACAGAGAACAGGGTGGGGAGCGTTTGTGTTTGTCTAAATCCTGACGTGTTTTCCTCCCTGCCTTACCCCAAAGAATGCTGTTGTGGGACCACCTCAAATGCGATGTAGTTGCTGTAAAAAGGGGCTTGGCCCAACCTAGCATGTTGTTGTGGCTCAACACAGTGGGCAACAGGGACACACGAGAGGGCTTCAGGGCTCAGCTTTGCTCACCCAGTCAGCAAAAATGTGACACATAATGGGGCCAAACCCCTCCAACCCACTACCCGCACGGGGCTTTGCTGCTCCTCTGCACACAGGGTGTCAGCCGAATTATCTGGGAATGGAAATAGCACTCCCCCAGCTGCTCCGTCCTGCTGGCTGGCAGCCCCTGTGTACCCAGGGCTGATCCTGCCCCATAAGAAAGGGAGACAAAGGGGAAGGGGAAGGGGTTTTTTTTGGCCCAGAAATGAAAAACAAGAAAAGGGCCAGTTCCTATCCTCTGGTAGAGGAAGGTTAAATAAAGTGAACAACAACAACAAAAAAAGGTCACCAAACTAATTTCTTGCTGAAACCAATGAATTTGGATTAGTGGCCTGAAGGGAAAGGTTAGGATGTTATCAGTGACGTATTTTCTCTTCCCTTTTGTTAAAATGTATTGGAAATTAAACCCCTCTAACACAATGGGATACATTTCTACAGGGTGGAAGCATTTGAAATCTTACATTTCTGTGATTGTTTAAAAAATGTTTTCCACATCAGCTACAGACATTACACCATGAAAGCACAAAAACACATACATGTAGACTCGGACATATATTCACATACATGGTTTCAGACACAGACCCACTTCTGCTGACAGCCTGACTCTGAGAGCTTTTCATTAAAATTAATTTTTGCACATTTGCAGTTGCTAAATTAGCTGCAATAAATAACAACAATAAGGCTGAAATCTGTCAACATCTTGACAAATATTCAGAGAGCTGTTTAGTTAGGAAATATGCTTATGATATTCATTGCTCCTAAAAGAGAAAATGATTATACAGTAACTAAACCCTAAGTAAGAGCTAAAGATATTCACCTCATGAAGCCATTGCTCAACTAGCCCCTTGGCACTTGCTGGAATTATTCGCAGCACGAGCTCTACTTTTTCATTTTCTGCTGACTCCATGTGGGTAATTTCTTTCTCATGATTAAAAGTGAGCTTGGCAATTCCTTCAAAGCATTTCTTTAGGTGTGGTTGGACATGGAGTGGATCCTTTGTCTCAGAAAGGATTCCTGAGAGATCATTGCTGCATTGAGAGAGAAACCTGAAAAATGATAAAAAATGAACTTTATAGGTATTTATACAAACATATTTTACACCTCCGCCGACAACAGACAGATGCAATGGACTGTTTACCTTGAAAAGAATAGTCTTTTCTTCACCAAATAATCATTCAAGACCTTCCTGAATGTCATCCAAAAGCGATTCTGCCTCCTCCAACTTATCCAGCATCTGGGGCTGCGAGATAACCCTTGTGGCATTGGTCTCCTTCACTGACTCCTTCGTTATTAGCCTCCTGGTGGGTGAGATAGAATACAGCGAATGTAATAACCATACTTCACACAACAGGCTCTCTCTCTCTTTTAAATTGAAAATCCCCTTATTACAAAACAAGGGGTGTTCTTTTTCTTCTACCTTTAAGTAGGACTGCCACATTCATTGCTTTTTACAAAAACGCAGCTGCTTTTTAAGCTACAGATAAATAGAATCTGCTAGGCGGTAATTCCGCTCAGTCTGAATGCATTATTTTCTAAGTCACTTTGGCAAGGGACTTTTTATTATAAACTGGAATGAACAAGGAAAGTCCTTTTCTCGACTAATTATGACTATGCTTTGTTCTATACTATTAACCTACAACGCCAGATTGATCAGCTATTTTTTGCTTCAGCCAGTTCAATAAATTAACATGCTCTTTCTGGAAAATTAGAGAGCTAATTATTAAGACTTTATAGACTAATGATGAAAATATAAATAACACAGAACAATGAAGAATGGTGTATCAATAACATTCACACGATTCCTTTGATGCGCACAATGCAAACTTCCATTTCAACACCACTGATATATGTATGGGAGTTACTTTGACTTGATCTATAGAATTTTCTTCTCATAAAGCTTTGTTATATTGATATATAATAGTATTTGATTTTTTCTAAGAACTGAGGAAAAAAGGCAAAGCTGAAACACAATTTTTCATATACCTATCCCTGGTGCCCATTTTGTTTTCCTATTGTTTGACTTTCAATTTATAAAAAATCAGGAAGCACAGAATATAAAGCAAAGCTATAAAGACAGTTAAACAGACAAAAATCAGGACTTGAATTACTACTGTTTCCAATATAAGACACTCTAGTGTGTTTGATTTGAAAGTAGTTTAGTTTGTAGAGAAGAGTTTGATATTCCCTAGTAATAACACAAAGCAGAACATTGCTTTGAGGTTTCAAGACCTTCAGTGATCCAGAATGCTTGGCTCTGACAAAGAAGAAGATATTCAACTACATTCCGAGTACACAACACATTTTGTTCAACTGTTGTCAATAGCTCATAGCTACTGTTACAAAAACACTCCAACAAATGAAATGTAAATATTTAGATATCGCCACATGGTTTCCTTTATGCAACATAAACTGTGAACTGCATTAAGAAAGGGAAGAAGAGGGGGAGAGAGGAAGAGGGGAAGAGAGAGGAAGATAACAAGAGAATGAGAATCCTTTCTCCTTAATAGTTCAAATTCACTTCAATACTTATGAGTTGAAACCCATCAGAGTGGTAGATAGATCTGAAGAATAGACTGAATAGATTCAGTCCAGTATTCAGAATTACAAATAAGAAGCAATTTTGGAAACAAGAACATTTCCAGTGATAGAAAGCTCACACTGCTGCCATCTTAATATCCTACTTGCACTCAAAATAATCCCATCCCTATGTATTTTACATATTTCTGGTAGAAAGGGTAGAGAGGGGTTATTTATTATATATTATATTTATTATATTATTTTTATATTTTATTTTTATTTTATTTTATTTTTATATTTATATTATAATTATATAAATATATTTATTATATATTCAAAACAGATACTGTAAGACGTACATACAGCCAACAACAAAGACTTTGCTTTGAGATGCTACAGTTTGCTACATGAGGCATTTCTCGGTCCTCTGATAGTCTTGGCAAACTATGGATAGTTTGGGGTTGATGGTCTCCATTGTCTGGAGTCCAAACTGGATTCTGGAATGCCAGGAGAAGCCTAATTCATGTAGGATTAAGAAAGGCAAAACTATTTTATTAAGAAATAACTCTACATGTATCAGTGGAGCTTCCAAGGTGTGAGAGTAAATTAGCATCCAGACAAAGATTAATTTAACCGACTATATTCTATAGACACCATTTTAAAGGAGAGAGACCTCATCAGTTACTGTACTGTTTAGGACAGGCTTATATGTGTAGAATTGTATGTTTTTATACACTCAAAATATGTCCTTTAATATTATTTTTGAAACAAGGGCGCTATCTAGCATACTGCCAATTATCTTTTGTAAAGGAGTTTTGAAATGTTTATTCCTGCTTGCTTAAAAATATACCTGGTTCCATCCATTTAGCAACTCTTCTTTTCATGACATGACCATACAGACAGTCAAAAAATAAAGGTGGACAGAAGATTTGGCAATGTGTGGTACTGTTTTCCCTAAAGTAATTTCAGAATGAAAGATATTCTCAAACATTGAAGTGGTTGATTTCTAGGCATATTACTGGCCTTCAGATTAGTAAGTACTCCACCTTTAACATTGCTACAAACGATGGTACACAATGCATTTTGATTAAAAATGAACCTATTTTATTTCAGCTGCACCAGTTGAAGACAGTGAAACAGTCATGTGACACCCAGCACTTATACTAAGCCAAGTACTGACTGACAGCTCTTCATAAAAGCAATGGTTTTGATGAAAAATGATTAAGTGACTCAACAAATATTATAGTATTTTTAAAGACCTAGTTACATACAGGGACAAGATCTAAAAACTCCCTGTTCTGTACTTCGATCAGCTAACTATGTTTCCCTTCTCATCAGAAAGGAGAATCAAAATACGATGAAGATTACTTCTGGAAAAAGAAAAACATCACCACATATCGTTACCAAGCCTCCTTATAGCTACTGCTTTGCCTTGAATCTAAAGCAAGTTGCGTATGTCTTCCAAATATTTCTCATATGATTAAAAGCAAATGTTTTATAGGTGCTTTTAGATATGCATGCACTTTGAATATTTTGTAGCCCTTTCAATAGCACATCAGATATAACTAAGCACAGACTTAATACTCCAGGGAAGCTACAGCAGTAAAGGCCAATTTTTATGATTTTCCTTTGCCTGAAGTAAAAGGAGACTCTAGGTCCTAACCATATGGAGGATAAAATTTTACACAGTTAACATCCAAGAGCTTACCATTTCTCATCAACAGCTCTCCTTGTACTGACATGGATTTACTTGTGAACCAGAACTTGAAGTCACTACTCCATAACACCCTGCATAAATCACAAAAATGAAACTTCAGACATCTAAAACTGTAAGTCCCTTTACCCTACTATAATATTTTTATACTGAGTTGAAAAGAAAACATTTTTTCCTAGATATGAAAGCATTTGACATCAAAATTGGCAATTTGACTGCAAAAGATTTTCTTTACCTGCTTCCAGTACTACTTCATGAAGTGCAATGAGGAACAAGCCATGCACAAATGCCTGTTTGCCTTTCTCACTTGATTGGTTCACTAACTTACTGGGAGGCTATGTCTCTATTGTTTCTGAGTTCACGTCATAAAAACAACAGAAATCAATTTAAGACAATGAACTCTAAGCTTTTTTCCCTGCCCCCCCGTATTCTATAGGGCCTAAGTGGCAAAGCTAAGTCAGAAAAGTTTTAAATAATGAAAATCACTGAAGCCTAAATCACATACAATAGTGAAAGCTGAGATGTGAGATGAAGATGAAATCTAAAAGCTAATTAAATTCAACAAGAGCCTCTCAAAGGCAACATACCAGCTTAGCCTCCCATGCTAATATTCCGTTTTGAAGGGTGCAATAAATGGAGGGCCTTTCATGGCTGCAGATTTTACAATGTGATCCACCAGTTAAACCTGAGAGGGGAGAAAAAAAAAAAAAAAGATTAGATGCATGGATTACTGTACTGAATAGATGCCAAGGCCAAGATAAAAAGAATAGATAAGTTAGGGCTTCTGAGGAGCTAAATTTGAAGCCAACCAGCAAAACGGATTGAACCTTATTACCTCTAGTCACTGAGAAATTCCCTAGACAGTTGGATGTAATTTGAAAAGGTCAGAAAAAAATTTCCTTCACAGTATTATTGCTTCATGGTTTAAGGGTGTACATTTGTGAGATGCCAGCTCTAATCATTTTTATTGACTTGCTCTAGAGAGACAGACAGATGCACAGGGAGGCAAGACAGATGGGTAAGACATATCGTACCTTTGTTTCCAGTTCTAAAACATATCACAGTATTAGATATGTTTTAATGTTAATCATTTCAGTTTGTCCTTTGTCATCACTGAGAGGAACGTGCCTTTTTTCTCTAAGTCAGCTACAAAAGGGGGGAAAAATTGTGCGTATTATTGAAAATTTGCTACAATTTTTCATGTTTGACCTGACAGTTCACTGAATTCCATGTAAATCTGAAATATATAATTGAAATTCAGTAAATGTAATAGGATTTTTTGGGACAATTTTAGGTATGCTCAGTTGATTTTTCTTTTCACTTAAAGGGGAGCAGTTCTCACTGAACAGGTTATAAGAATGACCTTCAACATACTGACAGTACAAGCTTTGTTATCAATGTGGTTGTCCTATGGAAAGAAAAATAATAATAATAATACACAAACAAACAAAAAAAACACATACAAAACCACCCCAATTAAGAGCATTTAATTCTTTGACTTAGCATACACAGGGGCTTGTAATCAATATGAGCATTTGCTAACATTACATTTGCAGTCAATTTTTTTTGTCATGCAATTAAAATCAAAGTAGATTTAACAACACAAAAGCAGAATTATCCATCCGAACCCCTAGAAAAAGTTTAATTAACATTAGATTTTCTTTCACTCACAAGACATTTGTCTTCCATTCATAATACAAACATGGGTATTCACTGTATCCTGGCACTGAATGCACTGCAGATGCAATTTTAATGGCCATTGAAGTATGGCTCTGCGAGCTCCTCCACTGCATTATGTTTATGAAGCCTGCCTGAAAGATGACTAAAGCTGTTTCCACTTGGATAAGAAAGCCATTTCCATACGGTCATGTTCCCTCCCCTCAAGGCCCATACATTCAGAGTAACAAGAAATTGCAGCAGAATAGTTGCATATCTATTCACTCCTCCAGAACTTTATAGGCCTAAAAGCAGATCAGGAAGGTTTAGCCGTAGTGAGGAAAAAGAAGCACTCAGAATTGTTCCCCTAAAGGACGCTGATGCTTTCAACCAAAATGGGACTGTTTCCCAGAAGAAAAAAATAAATACATGAACGGTTTAAACATATAACTTTCTTCAACAATTTGGGAAGATTTCAAAAGGAAGACATGCACACCTGCATACATGGGAAGGAGGCTGGGGAGAGTGAATCTGATACTAGATTAAGACTCTGCTACTCTTTTTTTTAAAAATCAGACTCCCACCATCTCATCTCCAGGATGGTACTGAAACTGGATGGGAATTTAGTATTTTAAGATAACAGATGTGTAAATCTACAGGAACTGTATAGTTTCTGTGGCAACACAACAAAATCATTACGTCTCTAACTTTTTTTTTTTCCAATCAGAAAGACTGACAGAGAAATTAAGTTCTGTCATCCTCCTAATCTAAGCTTAAAGACAAACTCATGAACCCTGAGAATCTTTCAGCCAAAAAACAAAACACTTATGGATCATGAAAACAGGCAATGTTAAAGACACAAACATATAATGTCAGAGACTCGGTTTTCCAAAGAATATTCGTCCAACATATTTTGATGCCATTTACAAAACAGTAATATGACACCTCATTCCATCTTTGCAAGACCTTCACTTCTTTTGTTTCCTCTATTTTACCATCTCCTCAAGAACAGCAAGTGATGTTTGACGATCACACACCAAAGAATTAGGTAGCTATTTTACAGATAGCAGGAAAGGCTGGAGAGATGGATATGAGTACAGAATCATTACTAAGATTAATCTCAATAAGCAGAGTAACTAGCTACTGTTTTTCTTTCTTACTGGTATTCCAACTGGTCCTCTCCTTTCTGAATGGGCTAGCTGGCTTTTTTTTTTTTTTTTTTTCTATTTTAAACTTAAACAAAGATTCTCAAAGAAAGCACAGAAAATCTTCTAACTTAGGCTCATTTTTGCATCCTTCAGAATGTGTCAAATGTTTACTAATAATTTACTACTAATAAATCTCCTTTTCTTAAAGGCCACTTGGTGATGTGTGGAATTTGAACCCATTTTTATTCTTTTTTTTTTTATACAAAAGAATTAAAGCACTCTCACAAAATGCTACAGTTCACTTATTAGATGTAGTGTTTATGTCTAAAATACCAAATCATTCTTAAAATAAATCTGACCTTTTTAAAAACTTAAAAAAAAAAAAAGTAGATTTATTACACACAAAAGTCCATCTTGCCAAATTCTCTAATGTGAACACTGATTCAGCTCTCAGATCCAATACCATTAAAATTAACTTCCAACAAATTAGGTTTGGGAACAATGAAATACAATTTAAATACTGTATGTACCACCGCAGAAACAGATAACATTTTATGCATGTTTAGTGTGAAGAAAGAAAGAAAAAAATCTTGTTATTAAAGGCATTAAAGGATCTCTAAAAATATGTATATGTACTAGACTTTTAAACAGAATTTTTCATTCAGCATTTCAACTAGAATTCAGTGTTCATTGATCATATGGACAGACCAACCTGAATGTCATCAACAGCTGTTAACACAAACTCATCTGTCTTTATGAGATGAACAGTGAAGATACCTTTCCAATCAGCAATCACTTTAAAAGTATTCTCTGAGACACAGTCCTTAATGATTTGGGAAATACACTTCAAACTTTAAGCCTTTCAACTGTTTTTCAAGAGCTATATTTAAATCAACAGCCAGAAAGAATCTTTCTCCAATGCATTGTTGAATTCCACCCAAGCTGTACACACCACAAGTAATAATTTAACAAAATTGAATCCAAAATTTTGTACATTATTTTTTGTTATTTGAACTGATTTTGAAGCCAGAACATACTTGTTACTAAACTGCTTGGCTGCCCTACAGAAGTATAACGGGGATGCAGCCATGCTCTCATGCTATCTGTAATCTCATCAAGCAATGTAAAGTTTATATAATACAACACAGATAGTACAGGTTTACTTTTCAAAATTTCTATTGATAAAGATGCATATCTTTCTTAGGCCTCAGACTTTAAGTTCATTCTCTGTGGATTCAACTGTAAAACTTTAACTCCAAAATCATTTAAACCTAGTAGCAAAGGTAAGAAGACCTCCCTTTAAAGCTAGGCTCCCTTTAGGATCTACTGCTAGTGTAGGACTCAAAGAACTGCTTTCAGCTTTCTGAGCTGACAGGGCACTGGCTCCTCTCTAGCAAAAGCAAAACTAGACAGCACTAACATGCACTTTCTTTTTGTTGGATTCCTTTTTTTCATCAAGGGAAACAACCCTCCAATTTTGTAAGATATGTATATAAACATGTATATGTCTGTAAATATTTAATATCAGTATTACAAATAAGACCTAAAGTCAATGACCAGGACAAAGGAGTTACTGTATTTTGCACTGTTCAGAGAAGAGCGGATATGTCTGTTGCCCAGAGGAACCTTCCACTAAGTTAAAAACTATGGTGTTTTGATGATTTTTCATCTGTCCGTGATTGTCTTGTGATGTGTCATTATTTGTTAACCTACATTTGTCACTGACAAGCAAGCATAAAGCTTAAAACGGTACTGTTGCTATTTAAAGATCTTCATGCCTCTCCCCCATGACATTCTATTTAGATGAATGGATTATTATTTTTCAGTATTTGTATCACAGTAGTGCCTGGAGCCCCCAGCTCATAACATCACATGGCAGTGCCTACTAGAAACTACTAAGTTCTTCAGCTTGCTCTCCCAGAGGTCTTGAAATCAATCCAGATGAAACAGCAGTTGGAAATGAAAGAGTTTTGAATGAATTTCGGGCAATGACTTGCCCCAAAACTTCTTTTTATCCCTCCATCCACACAGTTTTGTAAAAGACGTGGACGTGAACTTACAGAGAAATAGGATGGTATAAGTAAGGAATCAAAGTTTGCATTATAACAATGAAATGGGGAAAGAATTAAGATAGGGTCCAACACTCTATAACACACTGATGTTGTGTAAGGGAAACTCAAGTTGTGTAGGTCTAAAATTCAAAGTACAATCATGGCCAAAAGATTTAAAAATAATTATAAAATATAACTGAAAGAAAAGCCAGTTAACGATAATATCAAGATTTTATTTTACACATCTGAGAGCTCATGCACCTGGAAGGAAATATTTTCTTCCACTGGGAATCTGGCTATGCCTTCCTTCCAAGAAAAAGTCTTTACCCAGAGAGAAAATTAACATAAAAATATTCTTTGATTTAAATATGGTTTGATATTACTCCGAAGACTAATAAGCATACAGAAAATTTGCATCTAAGAGAAAAAGAACTTTTGCAAGGTATTTGCAAAAAGACACTAATTCTGTCTTTTTGTGTTGAATGATGCTCCCAGTTTAACAATGGTCACCCAAAGTGGAATTGGAAAGAAAAATAAAAGAGAGGCAATGAGGGTTTATATAAATTTCCTAGGTAATCTTTAGTCATTTTGGTGGGCTATGCATTTGTGCATGCATATGCATATGAGAATTCTAAATGGAGATGGAAGCACACTTTTTATACTATGCAAAACACAACTTTTCAGACAGACAGTTTCACTAATCTAAATGCACTTAAGCATATTTTTATCTAGTCATGAAATTTTCATTTTGAGTTTGTAGGCTTGGAAAAGCACTGTCCAAAATTATGTATCTTTTAGTAGATACTCACACAAATGGAATGCCCTAAGTTTATCAACATAAAAATGCCACACAGATTGCTTCAGTTAGCACATATATACACACATTGGAAAGAATCCAAACTAAATGCAAATATGTATACTGCTTATTCTACTTCTCACAGCTGATAATCGACACACAAAATAGTTCATTAATACTATAGCATAACAATACTCAACATACTGAACCACATGAAAAGCTGAATAGCTGTAATCTGATGGGAAATATGGTACTGACTATTTTATTTCTGTTTTATATAGTTGTAAATAATTTTAGATCAAAGGTGCATTTTATTGTACTTCATGTAGAGAAGCATAACAGGAATGATGTAGCCTGGATTAAAGAAAAGAGAAAATTTTAGGAAATGTATTTTCTCAGTGGATATAACTAAGATCAGTGACAACAAATAGAATAAATTTTTGATAATCAGTCTTGATTTGATGGAATTTTGCATATAACATGCAGTTATTGTACTTTCCTTTTTTTGTCAGACATACTGTTGCAAAGGCTCGTAATTTAGACAAGTACTAAATTAATGCATGAAAAACACTAGATTGAAGCTAAATCTGAGCAGAATAGAAATGACTGTCTAGCAGAGAAAAACATTTGGAAAACTTCACATACAAAGCGACTGACTGAAAACATTACACAGAAATAGTTCATTAAGTGGTAGCTTGCAAGTCTTTTTGAAATCCATGCTGACACAAGACTCTTAGAAAACATTATTCATCATTGAACATAGTACTTCTAGATGTCTGCAGTAGCCTACTAGTTTAACACAAAGGTTAAAGATTTTTTTTTCAGGTGCATAGCATCATTTGCATAGTATTAGAAATGAACAGCAACAGTAATAAAGCAAGAGCAACCAAAAGCTCATAGCCAGTAAAAAGACCTTAACGTAGAAGGGAAATATGATAATGGGAGAAATCAAAATTACCCAGAGTATGTACCAAGAATAAGGAGAAAGAGACGGAGATGAATGAGGTTCAGGATGAGGTAAGATATAGTGATGGTAAAGAAATAGAAATCAGTGTGAAAGTAAAAATAGCAACAGGGCAAATAAGTGAAAAGGAGCCTGGACAAGGAGGATGCAAGGGGCCTGGAAGTGACTGGAGGACTTCCGCTATGACAGAGTCCTGAAGGAAGATTTTTTTTTTAAAAAAACAAAGACCCTACACAGCAATGGACACTTGGGGATGTAACATGAAGAGAAAGAACATTTTCTAAATGATCTTCCTATTTTTTAGAGTGTTAATTTTACAATGTTATGCAATTAACTTTGAAAATAGGAAACACTTAATCGATTTAAGTTGTGTAGATTTCTTGGGGAATAAACATATTCACTTCGTTTAGGAACAAGAAATTGTGCAATTGACCTAAACTAAGACTGACTTAAAATACAGTTCAAGCAAGTAACTGAACTTTGCTTTCCTGTAAGTGAACTGAGAGCTGTTCCTCTAAACTTACAAACTATTTCAGAATAAAAGCAGACTGTATTCAGAAAATACATGTTAAATTGAGAAAGCTATGAAAATGTCAAATACTATTTATAAAAGCAAAAATAAGATATTTTTGACTTGCAGTCTATGAAGAGATTTCCCAATACAGAAATAACATCCTACTTGTTTTGAGAATCACAGTGGCAAGTCAGAGGTAGCCAACAGAGCCAATGCTGACACATGAATTGCTTTGAAGATGAGAAACACGTCACTGAGTTGGCAACAGCAGAAACTTTGAATACAGTGGAAATATCACAACAGAGGGGGGTGAATACGTATGGTGTCCCAGCATGTTCACAGGGCAGCATCCAACACCATACAGTGCATCAACTTTCCTTATGGGTCATCTCTGTATCACAAGATTCACAATAACACAGACTGCATGGGGTGAAAGAGAAGATCGTAAACATTTAAGGAGGACAGGAAGAGACACTTTCTACATTAGTCGCAGATTAGTCTACTGCTGTAGAAGAGTAAAACGGAATTCAATATAAACTGTTGAGTAGGGAGCAAGACAGATGTTCAAAGACCAGGTTGGACAAGGCCCTGGGCAACCTGATCTAGTGGGCAGCATCCCTGCCAATGGCAGAGGGGTTGGAACTAGATGATCTTTAAGGTCCCTTCCAACCCAAACCGTTCTATGATTCTATGAACTAAGGAGTGGAGCTAGAAATCATTTCTATTCTTCCAAGTGCTTCTCCCTAACCACCACTCTAATATCACTACATGATGTGGCAATGTAAACCTTGTGAAGGTGGTGCTGAGTGAGGAGGAGCTAGAATCTTGTTTTATTCTCTTCCTCCTTTAGTTCATTTGTGCAGTTTGTTAGGTATATTTCATCAGAACCAAATATGTATACTTGAAGATGTTTTTATTATGGTATTGTACAGGTTTTGTTCATTTGCATCATGGTAGCTCATAGCGCCATATTTCAGACTTGTGATGAAAAGCGTGTTGAAAACACACAGATGTTTTAGTTGTCAATCAGTACTGCTTGACGAGGGTCAGAGACTTTGCTTCTCACGCTGCCAAATACTACAATCAGAGCAACTTCTTTCTCAACAGTTTTGTTCATAAATTATGGCTGAATATAGGTCAAAGTATGGAAATATTTTGTGCATTAAGTGCTGGCTTTCTCAAGACCTTTATGTGGAAGTTGCTCCATTATTTTATTTGGGGAGTTAAAAAAAATAAAGATGTGTTTTAGCTACTTTTAAACAACTAATTAAGTTGTTCTTCCTTTCATCTACCAGTCTACCTGAAGACTATCACCAGCCCAAAAGAGCTAATCTCTGAATCATTTATTCCATTCTGGACCATTTACTTCACTAGTGAAAGCAAACACTGAATGCAGTTTTTCATGATATTTTCAAGCTCCATCTTAAAACTAGTTTGGATTTTTGTGCCTGCCTCTTTCCCTCTTCTGTTCTCCAGAAGATGACGCTTCTGTTTCTCATTTACTCTTTCAGCTACACCTTGCATAAGGAAGTCAAGCCCTATTGAGTGTGGTGGAGTACGTCATAACATGGTCTACTACAACATTTTCTGACTCAGAACTCCTGTTAAATATGATTTATTTGGGATAAAAGCTCTTTACTAGGTCAGATGTCTGGACTGAAGAGACAGTTCATTATACTGGATCACTCTTTATTTTGCAACTGTAATGGGAATGAAGTGATTCTTTTACCAAAGTGGTCAAAACCTAATGTGCATCACTACTGTTCTCCTCTCTAGCCTGAGTTAATTGCCAGCTGAACAATGCAGGTATCTGTGGCTGATTTATTTAGGAATATGCTCTATGTGAAAAGCCTACACAAATGAAGCATAAGAGGACATGACTAAAATATTCAGGTATAAAGCTTAGGAGCTTAGATAATTACTTGTAGAAAATATGATCAGCTCTACATGTCAACTGACTAAAAAACAGAACTATTGAACCTTTAAAAAAGGAGCATTGTGCTACCAAAACTAAGTAACCAGGCTAAATTCTATTCACTATATTCTCTATAATTCCGGAATAATAGATTCAAAAAGAGTTCTCCCATTGCAAACACACACACACACGAAAATAGATTTTGACCAATGTAGTTCAAAAGATTAAACATTTTTTATAAATATAACCTTAGCCACCTATACGGAATTAGGACCTTTACAGACGTCTGTAGAACATTTATCCAAGAACTGTCCAAATATGAAAACTGAAACATTATAATTATTATTTTGGTACATATAGTACCAATATAGCACATATAGCAATATAGCACAGTACTTATAATCCTTGCTTTTCATTTTGACAAGATATCGTTGGAAAAGATTTTGATGAATTACTGACTTTCACATGGGAGCTGACCTTGGAATATTTAAGCTCTATAGCAAAAGTAAGAATAAATGGACTGAAGAATAAGCATATGCAGTATGACTGCTGATCTTTATTGAGAACATTTAAGTCAATGTATCTGCTCTAAATATTCTTTTATACTACTCTGCAATGTATTTAGTTTTGCATCCAACAATACTATTGAGTGATTAAATGCATTATCTGAATACATGAAATCCATACTGTTCTAAATAAAATTGAGAAAACTGTTGCATTTCGCAGCACAGCTTAATGTAATTAAAGCTTTTCTGCAATATTTTGAAATACACAATCCAATCATCCTCTTATATCAAAAACAGGCACATTTTTGTTATTGTTGTAGAAGCAAATAATCTCTATTGTTGCCAAAGATCTCTCTGTTATTGAGATCTGTTTAACCTTTCTGTTATTTGGTTTTATTGCACTTACTATCTGGCTTTATTAAATTTGCAAAACAGTTTGTTTATCATCATTCAGGGAAAATAGGTGGCTATAATTTGCAAATATATCAGTCAAAAATAGACTAGTTAGCTGTTCTTGGCTGGCACATTGTCAGTGCACACAATGAGTTCCTCCCTCCTCTCTCACACTTCTTTCTCTCTCACAAACATACACACACGCACACACTCAAAAATGTCTCCAGTGGAGTAAAATATTCACATTAATACTGGAAGCGATGGAGAAGAACCCCGGCCGACATCCCATCTGTTCCCATGAATTAAATTTAGAAATCATATGTAATATAGACATTTCTGTCTGAATATCATAAAGCCTTGACACATTCAGGCTTTCATTAAAAAGCTCTGAGATGTGACTTGAATAACAATCTGTCTTAGCTAATTAGTATTTTCAGTTTAGCATATTCACTTTCAGACGTATTGCTGTTTGCACATGGTAATTTAGGTAAACAGAGCCCATCCACAGCTGCATCAATTAACACTGCTAATCAAAACTGAATTCAGGTAATTAGGCACATTTATGCAAAAAGTGTGTAATTTGTGGGGAAAGCTAGATTCTTCAGTAATATTTCAATAAGTAGGAGTCTCCTTTTGCAAACAGGACAAGGAAATAATGGTAAATCAGCTCTAACATATAGATGATGTATACTCAGTGACAAATATCTAAATTAAATCTCACTAATTGGTCTGTATTTTCAGAAATTTGACTATATTTTTTCATATAAATGTTTGCCTCAACATTTCTACATGGAAAAGTGAATTCAATTCCGACCAAAGGTTTAGTGATTGTTAAGAGAGGACTTTAAAAGTTAATGGTTCCTCAAGCAATTTTTGAACTGTTGAACATAATGGTCCAGCTTGTTCTCATATCCAGTCAAGCAATTTTTAATGAAAATGCCCTTACTTCATTTTCAATTTTCAATTTATTCAAAGAAGAAATAGTTTATTTTAAAGAAAAGTTTCTAGAAATTTCTCTTGCCACAAATTTTAAGATTGTAAAATAGTAAATACTTCAAAAACATTCTGCTTTGACCTACAAAGTTTTATCACAATAACTACAATTTCATCTCTTACATTTCCTTCTTTTCCTTTCCTCTCACCACAAAATAAAATAAAATTAAAAACCTCTAAAACCTCCAAAAACGTCAAAGCTATATAAGAATCTGTACATTTATAAACAGATTTTTCATTTGTATAGAAATTCAAAGAAGGAACGTTCATTGTAACATTGTGCTCCAAAAGTTTTCATATGGAGCTATTCAAGTTATTCAAAATCAGTTCTCTGTTATGCACACTTCAAAAAAGCTACACAAGTCCGATGGACAAAAATTCCATAATCAGCTTATAATTAATCTTCCATAAACTGTATGACTGACGAAAATATTGCCTAGGTAATTAAACAGAAGCATGAATTTAACATGAATTTACCATTTTTGCATACTTCCAGCTGATTTATTCTTCCCATTACAAATAAGACAAAATAATTTTCCTTCCAAAGTAGTATGATAAATTTAGTCAGACTAGTCAGCTTGCATCTCTGTCCTGGTTTCATGGTGACTTTGGGGGTAAGGTATATAATACATTTTCATCATGTGTAAACACACAACATGGATTATGTGGTTTTTGATAAAAACTTCAGTGCTAATTCTTTACAACATTCAAGTTTAACACCATATAGCTACTGCAATTGCACGGCATATTTTGCAGTCACACTACAGTGCATATATCACAATTTAGAAAGTTTCCTCTATGTAGAAAAGTGTAATTTGTTCTGTTATGAAAAATGCTTATCATATACTGTAGTTAAAACTCCCATTTAAGTTAGCTATTGGCAAAGCAGGATATTGAGAGACTATTAACAGAGTTCAGAAGAAAAATAAAACTTGTGGAAGAAATATGATTTTGAAGTATTTCCTATTCAAATAGAAAATGACTGATGTAGTTACATGCTAGAATGCTGAAAAATATGATTTCTAAAAAAAACATCAGGTCATCCTGAAACTATATGAAATTCCCTATGTCATTCTGTCTGGGGCAATGGGAAATGATGTTATAACTTCACCTTTTTTTCCATTTCTCTATTGCAAGACAGATTCATGTACCCTTATGTGTCATAGCACAGCCTAAACGGCTGTTCGATCTCTCATACAGCTTATTTACATTGACATATAGCGAATATCACCAAGCGAATATCACAGCAAATGTGACCAGTTTCTGAAAGAACTTCCTCTGCTTGATAAATGGGCTTTTGAAAGTGCAAAACAGAAGGTGTTACACTAACAGTGTTTATTTAGATATTATACTCTGTAGGAAGCGAGTACTGTGACAACACACTAGCCCCACCCCCCCACCCCATTAATATATTTTTTTAACATAAAGTAATCAGATTTAGTAAATATTCTAATAAATTTTCCAGAAATATCTTATTATGTTGTCCTGTTTCTTCTGCCTAACAATATCAGTTAACATAAACGTCTCTTCACTGATCACATATATAGTCTACATTATTACTTTATCATGAATTGTCCTGACGTGCCACCATTTGAAAACATTGTGGTGTTAGAATATCATTGTTCCTTGAGATTTTTCTTTTATGTTGAGATTTCATAAACGTGGCAGTATTAGCTAATAACAGTGCCTAAGGAGTATCTCAAAAAACACAACATCATATGAAATTTGGCTGGTACAATAGGAATTTCTCGGACACGCAGCCCCACTCTTTATCCTCTCCTGTGGGCTCAACTATAAAATATGGAAAGGAATGGAGATATACAACTACTAAAAATAAAATAAAAAAAGTTGGTTGCTACATATTGTTAATGAAATATGATGGATATATATGATTAGAAAGATCCCGTGAAATATTGATTTCCTCAATTTTTAGAAAAAGTATACTCTAAGCACTCAAAAGTATTCCAGGATTATAAGCAAAACAATATATATATATATATATATTTTTAAAGTCCATGTTCATTTTGTATATAGAGAATACATCTTGTTATTGGTAATAAAAACTATTGAAATGTTTCATATCCATAGAATTCATAGCGTTAATCACGACCGTGTAAAAATTGTAGTTCAAAGAAAGCAGAAGAGCCCAAAGCGAACAGTTAGTACTCTACACCTTACTAGAGAACAAGAAAAGCTCAATAAATTACAAATGTTGAAGTGCTAAAGTTCCATAATTAAAAATCAGGCAGAGATACTTTTGGCAAATAGATCTCTTTGTTAAACATCCTACTAATCCAAGCCTGAAGGTATAATTCAGTACCCTGGAGGATCCCCTCTATACTTCTGCCAGATGTTCCATTTAGGTCAATCCACCGCAAGTTTAACTTTTATCTATTCCTCACTTTCTTCACTGGGTCCCAGAAGCAGCAGTCCATCTCTCTGAAGACTGTTTAAAGTGTAAATGAAAAGACTAGATAGAAGTGAGCCACTACCTCAGGGTCCTTATTTCTGAACTACAATTCCTTGGACTTCCCTACCTTGACATATGCAATATGAAGTCTTCCTTGATGAAAACTGAGGAGGAAGACTGAATACGGAATGCAAATAGCACATTCGTTATCATTTTAATACTTTGCAGCTGTTTGAAAGAGTAGGAAATTTTACTTGGCAGAAAGTCCAGTCAAGGCCAAACAGTTGCAGCAGCCCTTCTGCAAATCCCACCATTATTACTCTCAGCATTCAAGAAAAAGGCTTCAAAGAGCCATTTTATCTTTTCTCAGATGATCAGAGAGAAGTGGACTTGGGGCAGGGAGGGGGGTGGGTTGTAGTTTGATCCAGTACACTTTATGCCAAGGACCACAAAACCCCCTGGGTGCAGATCTGATCCACTTGCCTCCCTCCCTGGACTGGCAGGCAAAGGAAGGAGGCAGCGATGCTTCAAGGGCTTCTTTATGCAACTCAACCTCAGGTAATTAATCTGCTTCAAATTTACTGCTATCTTGGTGCAAGGCTTTTAACCAGATGCATCATTGCTCACCAAAAGCAACAGAAAGATGTGAATTTAAAACAGATCCAATTATAAGGGTTCTAGTTAGTGTAAATTTAAGCACTCAGAGTCACCACAATCCTTGAGAACTGCTTTTAGACAGTATGCTGTTTTATAATAACACACTGATCTCTTACTCTAGGAAAAGTAAATGTAATTCATTACAAAAAAAAACACGGTCCTAATATTCTTTTTTTTTGTTGTTGTCAAAAAAAAAGATAAAAAAGGTAGATATTCTGGGTGGAATTTTGAAAACTCAACTTTTATGAAAGACCCATTAGAAAAAATACAGTGAATGTATCACTCAGGTCTTTAAAATTTATTGTTATTTAATAAAGTGTGCACTTTCAGTTACCAAATGTACTGTGAAACAAAGTTACACAATCTATTAGAAATTAACTCAAAGACGTTTTCAAGGACTGCTTAGCAGCATAGCCACAGTGACTGTCGTGATCATCTGCATGACTTGACTCCTAGAAGTAACCCCCAGAGGCTTTAGTCATCTACTAAGATCACGGCCTAATCCTACCCGCACTGGCTCTGACCTAAGAAAGTACGTGTGCACATGTGGTCTGAAGGACCAGGACCAACGTGTTCAAGTGGTGCAACCATTCCTACACCTGCACTTCAGCTGCTATCTAGTAATTGCCGTCAGTCAAAAAGTATGCTTCCACAAGCTTCTAAAGCTGACTTTTAAGGGCCAGGGAAAAAAATAAAAATAAGAAATGCAACATATGCATCTCTGCATCTAATTCCAGCATGGCTGTCACAGGTAAGCACCCAGCTCCTGCGAGCTGCCTTGTGAGGCTCAGCAGGACCCCTCACCTGTGTTATGCTGTCCGCTCGTGTGTGCTCCAGCCAGCTCAAGGTCAAAACCAGAAGATAAAGCATCCCGGTATTGCTTTCTACCACTTACCTTGCTGATGTGCTTCCATGTGCTTCTGCTGACATCCCTGCATGCGAGGACTTGTTTCAGGCAGCTGCTCCCAGGTTTGGCGTTCCCGCAGTATGGCTGCTGTAGCGGTGATGAGCAGAGTGGAGGCAGGATGCCACTGGCCAGCTCCAGCAGAGCCCAGTCACGCCGTCTGCAAGCACAGCTCACTGAGTGCAAAAGGAAAATTAAAACATTTTTTTCCCCCTTACACTTGAATGACACAGCATACTGTTCTGTGTTTGCATTTAAATTGGACAGAATAATTTAGCACCAGCTTTTAATTTCAAAAGGGTTAATCACCTCAGCAAAGGTCAATCAAACTTTAATCTCCAATAAAATTGCAGCAGCTTCAGTCACCTGCAGGACATTTATTATATTCTTATTTCCATGCAAAAGAATGCACCGCTAATCTTCTAACTCTTTACATTAGCACATTTGCCATTAACATTTTACTAAAATTATTAATTCCTCTGAAACTATTATAAGAACTCATTTCTACACATCTTAGAAGATAATCCTGTTAAAAACCAGCCACATCTACTGTGACATTGCTTTAGTTGTCTGCTCTAATCCTCACAACCGTTTGATACTCCAACTGAGTTCCAACAATGCACAAAGTCTCAATTACACAAAATATTACAGGGTTTAGTTTAGAACAACAATGTACTGTTTTAGTAACTTAATCTTCCCTATTGTCTGCAATTACAATACTAATCTATTTTGCCACTGTTCACAGCATTTTCCATTCAAAATAAAATATCGATTTTTAATTTTGCTTAGTAGCTCTTGAAAAGCAGTAGATTTACAAGGCTAAGATAGAACCTGGATTCTCTTACTGACAATAGGAATAATCGCAATGGTAGAAATATTTTCACGGCCTGCAAAAACTGTATTTTTCTCTCAAAACAATTTATCTGAAATTAAGCTAAATGAGAACTGAAAAATCTCTCTCAAAAATACAAGCCAGGATTAGTTTGAAATTACTGTGGCATTAACAACAGCTCAAAGCTATATAATTATTTAACTCTAAACAGAAAACTGTAAAATAGAAAACAGTACATCCCCCAAATAAGTTGTTTTTAAATAACCATCAGCTACGTTAACTATACAGCAAAGCGTTCCTTCAAGCATCTACCGTAACAATTTCATCTGAATTCTCAAAACTATTTTACCTGTAAAGACACAAAGAAGAGCAACAGAAAACTCAGGGAGAGCTCATTACAGAACTGAATCATAATACAAAGAATTCATCTCCCAAATTTTAGAATCTAGCACCAAAAAGTCATCATTAGTAGGGGAAAACAAACAAAACAAAAAAAGAAACAACCAAACAACAGCCTAATAATACCAAAACAAATGGTTCTTGCTTATTTTCTCATCATGGCCATATTAATTCCTGTGAGAAAGAGAACGAACCGTCATATGCTATCTCATTTCTATTTAAAATGGATTTTTTAGCCATAATAACATTTTGACATACCGTAATGTAAATAAACTGTTCTTTCCCATCCCAATATTTCCTTCTCTGTCTCTCTGTCTCTCTCTGTCTCCGTCTCTCTCCTCTTTTTGTTTTAATATATGGCACACAGACAGACACACGCCCCCGTCACTGTCAATATGCACACTCATTAGCAATATGTCAGGCTGGCATTTTCAACACATACTCCAGAGCATAACTGAACTACCACGCAGAGCACACACACACATACACGTAAAAATACAACCGCAGAGAAGAGCTCATTGGAGTCATTTTTAACTTGGAAAACTACATGAACGTGCAAAAGGAATAAGTGACATTCTCAGGCAATATTTTATAAAAGTGCTGTGAAGTGGCTCTCCAGCTGACGGAACTGATGCTGTTCTCGTTTCAAACACACACACAAATATGTATATACAAATGCACATGTTTTAACAGGATATTTTAACACTGAATTACAAATGCAAGAATACATCGTTTTTCTGGTTTTCTTCTGCCTTTTAAAATGCATTCTAACTTGAAGAAATGAATGAAATGAAATATTATGAAATATAAACCTGAACTGAACTAAGAGTTCCTAGAATATAGACTGTCAACAGCATTCGTAACTCCTATAATGAAGGAAATTAACTATGAAAACAATGACATCCATATTTTTTGCAATAAGCATCTGCCAATGCAGTGAAAAACACCTAGAAATGGTGAGTAGTATTTAACTACAGTTCTGATTATGTACCTTTTGATTCATTGATAAAACATTCTAAATTGCCATTGCCACTGCTTTAAAATACAACTGAATAGCTTCATGTGCCACCCTGAAATGAAAGATATCATCAAAGGACCATTTACTTCATTTTTCAAAAGACTAGACACAGGAGAAATGTATGGGGAAAGGAACATACCTTTAGTTATCCCAGCGAACGACTTCTCTGCACATCTACATAGTCCTGCGGCTCCACCAGTACAAAAGTCAACACTGCAGTGCTTGTGATCTCTGTGACAATGGCATCATACTGCCGGCAATTTTTTCGATTAAACTTCTCAGACATGGTAGCAACTTTGTTAATTATGATATTAGCCAGCTGGCGGGTACAATCAATCATCCACTGTAAGAAAGCCAGACAAAGAGACATCTAATCATTGCAACCAGAGCAGATAAATTTTGTTCCTTTCTTATACGTGTCACAGATTCTATCCCTCCTGACCCTCTACACAGCCATCGACTGTCAAATTTAGATTCAGCAAGCTCCCAGCTTTTCTTTATCCCTGCCTTAGATCTGAAACTCCTGGTTATCAGGAAGACAAGCGTCACCAGCTGTCTCAGAGCAGGAAGGCAATCAGGTGAATAGTACTTATTATCTCTCATTGCCTTCTGAGGAGCGACAAGATTGATTTTGGACCAACAACACATCCAGATCTCAGGGGCAGCTATTGCAGCTTCCAGTCCAGAATGTGGTGCATATGTAAAGCTGACCCCAATCTTTATTAATACCACATACTTAAAGTTTGAGGGTTGGTTACTTTTTTGTTTCTTTGAGATTTTATTTTTATTCCTACTCTTATTTTTTTTTTCTTCACAGCTGTACTGGATATTCCCTTATTCCAGGCCTCCTTCCCCTCCAACTCCAAAAAATAAAAATTAAAATTAAAAAAAATATATTAAAAAAGTCAAGCTGACTACACCAGTACTCAGGGGACTGTGTTTCACAGTTGGATAGTCTTAATTGGGCCCACAGAAGCAGTTAGCTACCACTAAAGGCTTCTCTGTATACATCTTCCTCTCAACTAGCCTGATAGTCTATAAATCCCAACTAGCAAAGCCTACACTTTGAGAAGGTTTAAAATGCAAACACACTATAAGCCCCAAATATAAAAGCATCCTAACAAAATATGAACTGATAGCAACGTTTCAGCAGTGCTCTAGAAAACAATGCTTGGCTTTTTCCTTTACTGCAGCATTGGACAATCTTGCGTTCCTGCTGTAAGAATTTTTTTTTCCATAAACCAAATGCGCTGCAAAGTACTGGAAGGTAATTCATATAAAGCAGAAACAAAGGTTGCAGTAGCATAAATGCCATCACAATAACAAATTCCAGTACAAAACAAAACCACCAATTTGGTACATTTTGAAATGCCTGCTAACAATTCCATTTAACTAATTAGAGCTAAGTGCATTAGTCAACTAATACTAATTTATAAGGACTTACAAACATTTTTATGCCAAATTCTGGATTCATGGTACACTGGCTGCCGTGGTACTTGGACCAAAGATCATTTTCCCAAAACTATATATTTTCATACAACGTGATCTTATTTTTACTTCACCTTAATTTAAGGCTAGTTTTATATTAACGGTGGTACCTAGTAATACTGTGCATATTCATATGTACTGTCTTCATGTCAAACAAGACTACACTCTGGATTTTGCAGCATAAAAATATCACTGTTCTTAACAAATCATATGAAAACAATACTTTTTTTTTTCTTGAAAGTTTTCACATGCTATTCAGATAAATTTTTCACACTTTCTTGGAAACCAAACAGAAAATAGCAACAGTTAGAAAACAGCAGCTTGTGGGAGTATCAATTATTCCCTGACTACACTCCTTGAAATTACAGTGTTGCCAGAACCTGCTTTACCTTTCAGAAGTCAGATTTTTCTTTTATAACTGCTGTCTCATTTAGAAAGCTTATGAAGCCAGATATGGGAATCGTTAAGGTATTCTTCATCGGTCAAAACACAACTAATTGCTTTCTCCTATGTGTTGAAAATGATGAGGACAGGAAAATAAATTACATCTTCAAATGTAATGTCATCGCTCCGGTCATTTTGGGTGACTGATTCACCAATATCTCTGGCAAATACTGAAGACTGCACTAGTTCTGTGCCACTACCTATACCTGAATTGTTAACAAGTTGGGGTCTGGCTAAGTATATCCGCACCATAGTGTTACCAATGCAATGGTAGACGTGTTAAAAAGCTCAGCCCTAGCCCAACTAAAATGACTCATTCACTTTGTTAAAATATTTACAACTGAGAGGATTTTACTCAGAAGTTAAGGAAGCCCTTTGTACATTATTCCTTCTCATTTCTATTGCTGTACTCAATATCTTGCTTTTATAGACAGCTTTTAAATATGAAATAGTTGTCTTGATCCTGACATAGAGCATTAGGCAAGAGGAAATAATTGGATGTAGCAAAAGGAGGAGTGACTTGCAAAAGACACAAGAATGGAAGGCTGCAGTAACTCATTCATTTTTCCAAAAGGTGAACCAAATCATCTGACACATAAGCCTCAGACACAGTAGTATCTCCAGTCAGCCACCCGCACAGACCTGACCAGGTTTCTAAGCTGCCAGAGCAGATCTGAGCTGGCAGAACTGGGAAACGAATAGGATGGTTTCTGACAGGTCCGAACTGAAAGTTACTTAAGAGCATCATGAAAGCATGATGAAGTCTGGTGCCCTAGCAGCACTTACGTTTGTCCATTTTCAATAAATATGTCAGGCTTTTCTCATACGTTTTTTTCCCCCCCTTCCTTACTGCAAAGTTCACTGTGAAAAAATACAGAATTAGTCTATTAGTCTCACCTACCCTCAGTCTATTAGAAACAAGGCAACTAGGCTGGACATCTGTGCTCTTCTCTGTTACCACTAGGATGAGGGAGAGCCTGACAGGGATCTGTTGAGCATGAGACAATACCAATCTCCATACCTACACTTCAGTGGAATGCCTCACCCACTGGATGTACCACTCACTCTGTTAGCTACAATGGAGGCTACAAAATTGGTCTGAATTCAGTATTAACCCTACTTTGAGCAGGAGCTTGGACTAGCTGACTTCCTAAGGTCTCTTCCAACCTGAATTATTCTATTCACCTATGAACTGGCTAAGACAAAAGCAACTTAGTTGTCAAAAGTTATGAGAGATGCACCCAATTACATGAATTACATGTGTAATTCTTTCAAGAGATCAGGCTTTTTTTTTCCCCCTTCTCTCCATTGAAACAGATGAAAATTACCAAATCATCCAACAACAAGAGGTTCAGAGAAAACAAAACATCTAAAAGGGAAAACACAATGAAGAAAGTACAGAAAGACCATAGTGGAGGTAACTGGACAACATAGTTGATACAGGAGGAGAAAAAGAAGGTAAGAAGTAAAGGAAAAGTAAACTCAGCTTCAAGTAAAAGAAAAATTTCCTTAGCAGAGAGGGAGCTACAGCAAAGGATAGGTCTCAGTTAACCTTAAACATTTCCAAATTTAAAAAAAAAATTATAATAAAAAAATCAAAGCTATGCCCACAATAATGTTGGTCCAGGTTCAAAGGAGACGTTTATTTTGGTAAATACAAGATTATCCCTGGGTTTTCACAGTATTTGCTGCACTCACAGAACACAGATGATTTCCACAGATGATAATAAATAAAAAATGAAAATAAACAAAAACATAGAAGATTAGGATACACGATCAAAAAAAAAAAAAAGAATATTCTAAAAAGAATATTCTAAAATATTTTGATCAATAGTCATAATTGCACTGCACAATCCCAGATGGACATAAATCCATTTACTGTTACATTCACCTTAAAAATGCCAGCCTAATAAACCCTCCATTTGTACTCTAAATCCTGTATATCTTCTGTTCAGTACTTCAATACCAAAAAAAAATAAAGTTAAATTAAGCAATAATACATGCAAATTATACCTTTCAAATAATGGACAGTGTAATGAAGGGAATACACTTTCTAATCAAGTAGGCTTTTAAATTAACTTTTAATGTTCAGTGGCTCCCAATTAATAAGAAACCTACCCGTCTGCCTACTACAACACACAAACTAGGATCAAGCACAAGGACACAAAGCCAATACAGGACGATGCACAGAATGCTGATCAACAGGTTTAGGGGAACACATGGCAGAGCAAGGGTCTGAGAAGCAATGTCCCCTTGCAGTGGGCCTCTTCCTTAAATCAGGAGCTTCAGATGCTCCATGATGCACCAGCCCTCTAACCCATTGAATGATTCCTCCTTATTCCAGGAAAGGACATATGTAGCTACAGACAGAGAGCTTATGGTATAGTTTCTCATTTTGGCATGTAATAAGTATCAAAAATAGTCACGGATTTATTTTACTTTATTTTTAGCAATACAAATCAAGAGTCACCCTCCATCATAAACTGCACATATATTTCATTGAACAGAATGAAACCATAAAGTTTCACAGTGCTGAACAATGTCTGCAAAGGTCATATATAGCTTCTCCTGGGGGAAGTTCCATGAGGCAGATGCGAAGAGGCCACATGTTGTGTCAATTCTTAGAACAGAATGAATAGAAGTGAAATATTAATGTGTTGTAAGAAAAATGACCTGGCTTACATTTTAGGAACTGACCAAGGAAGAAAAAGGGGAAGCAGACTATTTTTCCACCTCCATCATTATGATCAACAGGTTCAGTTTTCTCCTGTTATAACATTGTCAGTACATGTGAACTAAGGACTTTTGTTCTATTCCGCTACGACCAGCTCTTAGGAAAGCCTGAAACTATGATCCTTTTTATTGCTGGACACTCCCTTTTTCTTGCACCAATATTCTGTTACCCATACTTGTAACCACACATACATCTATTTAAAATGCCCAGTAAGAATATTTATATATATACACTGGCTCAGATACCAGCATCCTGCCTTTGACAACATTCAGTAGCAGGTGTCCAGGAAAAAGTGTAAGGGCAAACACAGAGCAATTTTTCCCCAAAACCTCTGGCCATCTGTGGTGAGGAAGTTTACTTAGTACTCAGAATGTCAGGATGGCTTAATGCAGCACATTAGGCAAAATTTCAGTAAAGTTCTACTGTGACACAGAACAACAAAAAATCAGCACAAGGAATGCAGTTAAATAACTGTCAACATAGGTGTAAAACAGAAAAGCTCGTGTGAATAGGAAACCAAGAGTGAAAGGAAGTCTACAAAAACAATTCTAACTTAGTGAACAACAACAAAATAAAAAGAAAGCAAGTCATTCGTTCACATTCAGAATGCCAACGCTGCACAATTCTGAGTGAGAGCTTTCTTAGTATCACTCCGTAAGATGAGACAATAAAATCTTGCATTGTCTTAATGGAAAGATTTTTTCATATATAAAGCATCTTCTCAAAGAGCCCCTCACTAGGTCAAGTGAGACATCTGAGCCCCAAGGCTCCAGATTCTGGCAATAGCTCTTCCCTGAAGGCAGGGTTTGCACTGTTATGCAAGAAACTAGTGTGCAGAAATTCAATCCCAATTTTGTGGTTATAAAGTCTTTTCTAAAGCCTGGAGGCTTCTAAGCAAAAGTTCCTATCTGCAGTAAACTGGAATGAATTACTTTATAGTTATGTGATGGCAGACAGACAAACACACACACATACAAACATAGTGAAATGACAACTGAATTAAACAAATGCTTATTCTGGAGTCAATGAATACAAAATACATTAGTGAAAACATACTGCCATGTTACAGCAACATGATCTTTTTAGATAACATGGTAGTTATTTTTTAATGTGTTGTTTTACATTTTTACAGAAATTAAAAAAAAAAAAGCACTTAAATCTGAACAATCCTCCCAAAAAAATCCATTTTGTCTGTACAAAACTGAAGCATATAAAACACTAATATTGTGGCTGAACTGCCACGGGACTCCTTAGAAAGGCTGTATCTTCAGTGTTCCAACCAAAACAACATAACCTAAAACACACAACACTCACATGAATAAACAAATTAATTAATTAATTAGTCTGATGATAATTCATTCTTTAAATAAAAAGTAATGGAGTTAATATATATACACTTTGGGTCTGGATTCTCCAAGGGTAAGTCTCAAATCGTGAAACTGCCGAATATGGACATTCAGGATTTTAGTAATTTTCCAGATTGACTTAATAAGCTCCTTTCAATACAATTAGTTAATTTCCTGACAGATAATGCTTTCCACCTGATTAATTGCATAGCAGTTAAAAGGCAATAGCTCCAGAGGCAAATTTAAAAAAAAAAAAAAAAAAAAAGACAAGGTGGTCAAACTCAGTTTTTTCCTCAAAATCTCCATTTCTTTCTTATAGACCCTAAAAACTGGACTCTACATCAATGGCCATATCTCTTATTTTCAGTGTCAGAGGACAGAAATCTCTTATGAAGGCTTACATCAAGCAGAACCTAAAAGAAGATGGTACAACAGCAAAAGAAATGTAATTGGGAGGAAAAGAGATATTTATTATAGCAGAAAAAATTACCCTTTATTGCAGCAGATGTAATGGGATCGTATCATATCAAGATCCTTTTATGCTTTCATTACAGAAATTGTTATGAACAGTGGTATCTACCTATGCCACAGTGGAACCAAGCCTAACATTTATGAGTTTTTGAGGCAAGTTTCAAAAACAGACGTTTCAAAGACTTGTGATAAGGAATACATGTCACTGAAACTTTCAAATCTGCCAGAACAGCACGGATACCCAAGTCTTCTGGATGTTTAAGTTCATTCTGCACCATGCTGTGTTCTTTTTAAATGAATCCTAGCAAGTTCAAAAGGAACAATTGTTCTGTTTCTCAAAAATTACTGGTTCCTGCTTTTGTTTTCTCTTATGAAGGATGGAACACCCTTATGCTGTTTGAAGGAAGATATTTTAATATTGCTGTAGAATATGACCAAATAAGTCATATCTACTTGACCATAGAAGCATCACTCAAGGATCCTTTTCCAGTTGCACATGGAAGTTTCTCCGTTACACAACAATCAACTGCCCTAGGCTTCACCACGCAGGGGCATGGAAGTTGAGCCCTCTCCTGAGGAAGAGGAAGGGGGAAAGACAAACAAACAAACAGCCAGGTGTTGCCTATTCCCAAAGCATTTCTAGGTCAAAATATGACCTGTATGTGGAGCAAAATAGGAAACAGCCCCGTGCAATGCTATATATTTAAGATGCTGCACTGCAGTGAAATATATCAAATCTCTTATGAGCAATGACTCCTTAAGATCTTAGCTGTTGGAGTCCAAGAGCTCCTTGCTCCCCTGAAAATGCTCTTGGTACTCTAGCTGCTACTCTAGCATTAATGATCACTAGAAAAATTAACTTGCTACTGTCACTCAAAAATTGAACACCAATTTAAATCTTTTTGAAAAGGGAATTTAAACTCTATTGTATAAATGCAGGAATCAAATATACCACTACAAAATGCTCTGTTGATAGGGCTAGTTTCAGCTAAAAAAAAAACCCTTCGCAGGTGTCATTTGAAAGAAAATTCTTTGCTAGTTGCCATATTAAAACTTAGGGAAAAACAAGCAAACAAAGAAACAGAAAGCCTATAACCAAGCAGTAACTTACCATTTAACAGAACTAGAACATGGAACTTGGAATATTTTAATCAAAACTGCTTAGAGCAAAATAATCCCACAGCTGAGGATACATATCCCTGCTTAACAGTTACCTAAGGAGCCATTTAATTTTGAACAAAAATTTAGGCATTCCCTCTAGCAGGGATGAACTTAAATATGTGCTCTATCAAGATGCTACACCTCAAGAAACCACTGCATTCTGCAGAACACTGCCCAGTGTTGCTGCAGTTCAGGTTTCCATGCCCACTAGCAGGCTACTCCAAAGAGTGTCCTGCTACATCCTCTGATTCTTTGGTACTTCCCCAATTTACCACATATACCAAGTGCAAGTTTGTAAATAAATGCATGAATCTCATTTAAGAATTCTGATCAAGTCTCTAAGATGCTAAGTGCCAACCCCAAATAAGCACGGCTGGCCTGTGTTTTTAAACACCCATACCAACTTAATTATCATTGTGTTAAAGTTTGGCAATTGAGTTCATAGCACATAAAAAGGCATGGCAAAAAGAACAAAGTAAAATTAATGGATTCAAGTGAAATAAATAAATAAATAAATAAAACGCTAGCGAGGAGTTAGGAAGATCATGCATTAAGATGAAAGATGAAACAGATGCAATACACAGCAAAGATCAAAGAGCTCCATCAATTCATTCTGAGAGTCAAAATCCAGCTGAGCATGGGAGCCCTGTCCGCATAATAAGAAAGGTTGACTAAAACATAAGGATTAAACAGATGAGCTGTCTCCAGTGAATGTACGGCACAGGAAGCCCTGCTGAGCCACTTGTAAAGACACTTTGGAATTGTACACCTGCTACTCCACAGTGGAACCTACAGGAAGCCAGCCGGGAAGGGCAAAGAAATCCACTAATGGACTAAATAGCTATCTTTTAAGAGAAAAAAAAAAAAAGAAAGAGTCAATACAAGAAAATGACAGCTAACAGATTTGCTCTTCCCCCTCCAGTTAGTTTACCAAACATTTCTGTCAAAACTGAATATGAAGAAATTGTTACCACTATCCTCTCATCCCCTTGAAATAAAAGAAAAAAAAGCTTACCACATACCTAACCTATGAACACAACCAGGCCTATATAACAGGGTTGTCCTAGAATTCTCAATGAAAATACCTATCATAAAATTACTGCCTTGGAATCTCTTTCACTCATATTAAATAGCCACAGCTCTAATAACTTCAGTGCTGCAGGATTAAATATGTCTGAAGGTCACTAAAAATGATATTATTCTTAGTACTAATAGAGTTAAATAGAGTTATATAGAAATCTTCAGTTTTATTGTCCTACTCACTAAATAGATTGAAATGGAGACATTTCAGCAACCAAAAATGATTCGTAACAACTAGTTTCTTTTCTTTTGTTATCTTTGTTATTAAGAAAGAAAACTAGAAAAAAAGAAAGTTCATAACAAGTAAGAAACACTATTTAACTGAACTGACTTGATTAATTCTAGTATTAAAGTAAAATCCCTGTGGTGTGTGTTTAGCCATAAACAAAACCCTTATGTAGGTTAAAAAAAAAAAAGATACTACTACCAGTCAATTCAGTTGTTTCATTACTCAAAGGAGTAGAACTGCAGTTTTCCAACACCTGTGAAAGGAACAGTGTTGTATGCTATATCTCACTGCAATGAGCATACAAAAGATACTCTTGCATCAGAAGGCAGCAAACCATTACTTAAAACAATCGGGAACAGAGACGATTAAACATAGACATGCTTGGAAATTTCTTAAGGCTCTGCTTTCTGCTGGATGTTCAATTAATGTCAGCTGCTTGCTACAGGTGGCTCTTTATTTATTTTTTAAATGAATGTTACTAACCTGTTTGTCCCACGAATGTTATTTACAATCACATCTTTTATTCTTGTTTTAGTTGACAGGACAATCTCTTCAAGGATCTGGGCAGAGCTGATATATTTGATTTGCAGGTTATCTACTGCCTGCAGATACAAGCACTTTGATTGTTTACAATGCAGGAGTAATTGGTAACAGTTAAATAACTCCAGAGACTGATTTAAGAGTCCTTCACCTACTGCATGAATGTAGGGCTTCATCCCACCGTTCCTCATCCCACTAAATTCTTAATTTCATTACAAAAATAGAATATTTAAAAGTATCAAATGCAATAATTAAAATCATCAATCACACACCAGCATTATATATATGATTAATGATTTAAAATGAATTTATATTTCAAAGTAGAATTTAAAATAAGAAAAAAAGTTTTCAAATCTCTCATTACGTTTCCAAAATTATTTGCAAAAATGAATTTGCATAGCACAATTTTAAGCCAAATTTCTACAGTGTTGCTTTCAGCATACTAACCCAAACTGAGAACATTAAAACCAAATTCAGCAAGTATTCCTATGAGAAATTTTATGTGTTGTTTCATCGGTAATATATTACTTCCTGATTGCATATGTTCAAGCTGTGGATAATATTTAAAATAACTTTTCAACACATTTGCCTAGCCCTGAGCAGTCAAAGAGAATTACTTTTCTATAAACAAATCAAGCTAATTTTCTGTTCTGTAAAAAAAAGTCACAGAGCACATTTTATCTGCTGACGCCATTTTCTGGCCGCTGAACTTTACTGCTTCACAAAATGGTGTAGGAGCACAACACTGTTAAGAACACACTGATTGCTAATGGAACAACTCTGGAGTTATGTTGCAGAATTTTGTACAGTACTAACCAGAAACAGTAATGAAATATGTCACTAAAGATATTAAACATTTCCAGATATTTGCATAAGGGACACAGCCTAACTCATGCCAAGGCACACTGTGGAAAGCCACTCAGTACTGCATGGAGTTCACCACAGTTTAAGGAGCAAGGTTGAGGTATGCAGGAGGACAGTGAGATATGGCCACCACTGCAGCTCCTTTGGAGAGTGCTGCAGCAAGACTTCACAGCTGCTTCTGTATAAAACTAATCTGGGTCCTAACAGACAAATGGCCAAAGCATCATGGGGATATGGTTCCACCTGCACATGGACCAAAGTTGACGCTAATGGCAGAGCAGATAAGCTCTTGCAGCCCTATGGCTGCTCTAAGGTCTCACTGGATTCTCTTCAGCTCCAAGCAAGGTCGACTGCAGCTTTTCTCAATCCACCTTGGGCTCTCTTTTCAAGAAGAGGAAAACATACGGAAAACTAAGACGGTGCCTAAATCTTTAACAATACCAACTGCCTGACTTCTCGGTGCATAAACATGCTTGCTAGCACACCGCAAATCAGGAAAGAGGAAGCCCATCATTTTACATTTTACAACCAACAGTGAATGACACCAGGACTCCTGCAGATCCCAGGTGCACATCCTGCAAAAATCACATAAGATACGTAAGCAGAGATGCAGCCAACCTTCTCTTCCAAATAACTTGGTAGAAATACTATTACTAAAATTTTACCACGTTTGTGAAAATCACACTATCTTAAGACCAAATTGCAACCATTCCCATAGAGACATTCCAAAGCCATTTCTCCCGAGAGAGAGCTGCCACCTCAAAAAAATTCAAACTGTTTCCTCAGCTGTTTTGGTACTACAGCTGTCATTTAAAAGGCCGCAGCCATCCCTTTTTATAATGAAGACATTATTTTGCTTTCTCTGCCTTTACATATTGCTCGACAGCTTTAGATATACTCATGAAGTAACTTTTGCACTGAAAGTATGCAGTAGATAATTTTACAGCAGTAAGAATTTGAAAGCTGATGATAAGTGAAATAGGCTCTATTGCTATTTTAATCATTAAGCTCTATGCAAAAGCATAGAGCTTAATGATTAAAATATTTGTTGAGCTTATTTGTTTCATTTTTAATTTGACTACTAATCCATCAGCTCTTGTTATCTATTGTTCTACAATAACCAGATTTTCCAACAGGAATGTGTATAGATTTGGCAGAAGGGAAACAATGTATTATCTGATTCTTTCAAGTGAAAGAAGCAACAAAAATTCCTTTTAAGCTTTATGGTTAAAAATAGAATTTTAAGGAAAAACAATCATCTGAACTTACTTTTATGTAAGCCTAACCTAAATAAATAAATAAATAAATAAACCATGAATTGCACCTAACTCCAAAAATTTCCTTCTTTGCATTTGGCTTCAAACCCGACTTTGTTCTGCCTTGACAGAAAGTAAGAACTGTGATTAATTATAACTTGCTTTTTTCAGGGGACAGGACTAATAATTTCCAAGTCACTCTGACAAGTCGTGTGTGTGTGCATACATACATACATACAACTGACCAGTTTTGCATATCCCTCAGGCTTGTCTTTGTAAACTTATTTCACTGGATTCAATTTCCTAGACTTAAAATATTGTTCTTCATATTTCTTGAAGCAGAAGATCAGAGAATAAACTATATGCAGACTCTAGTGCCATTTCAGAAACTATAGCTATCAGTGTAATCTTTTTTCTTCCATCCTACCTTCCAGTTTGTCTGAAAGTCTCATATCCATCGTACTCTAACTGTAGTTTTTCAATTGTATATCAATCAGCTAAGTATATTTTCTGAAGTTGAAAAAAAAAAGTATTAAAATTGATACAAGGCAGTCACATTGAATAAGAGAAGTGAGTTTTACAGTCACATCGCATACTCAAAACCCTGTCTATGTGGAAAAATTTCCATACACAGGTTTTGTTTTAAGATAAGATAATATATAAGAACACATACAAATTGTAAATGCTATTATACTCAGCATGAATTCTGCTTTTACAACTTGCTTTGATGCAATGTCATGAATAATCTAACTCTGTGTCAAATTCAAATATTCAGTCTCATCTTGAAACCTTACTTTGTCTATCTGTTCAGCTTCATTTAAATAGCGGATAAGGTGGTACACAAAGAGAACAAGGTTTGCCCTTGTTCTCTTGAACAAGGTTTGTTCAAACTTGACCTACAGTTTGTACCTTTAGCAAAGGAGATAACGACATGAGATGCAAATGAAAATGAACAAAAAAGCCCTAAAGAAATTTATTTTCTTTTAGGTTTAAAATAAATACCTGTACACAAAACCTGACAATATTTCCTCCGCTTTTCATATTCAGCTTCCACTGATCAAGATAGCACTGCAGTATTCAATAGTACATAATCATGTATACCTAAATCCATAGAAAAATAGATCTTAAAGTTTTTTAGTCTGAACTCTTCAAAATGGATTACAAGCATTTCTCCAAATTATTTCAGACACCAGATGCTATAAATACATTTAAGCTTGCCTCACTTCAGCAATGATCATGCATTGACTGTAGTTTTCATTATATCAAAAATGCTTCAGCTTCATCAGCAACAGATGAATTCATTAATTTCTTTATTAATTCAAACGATTTTTTTTTTCATTTTTTATAAGCCCTATGGTTCTCTCAGCAATATCGGCTCCTTCTCTGTTCCATAAAATTGTAATCAATCTCTATTATTGTCATGAAAATGGTATTTGTCACTTCGCTGAGAAAAAAATAATCAATATGTCTTGCAGGGCAGAACAGGCATTTAATGCACTGAATTGACGCCTGTTAGAGAAATTTAGCTTGCCAGCAGTTTGGGACAGGCTAATAGAAAACCAGAAAATTCACTGAAGGTTGACAGATGAATATACAGCCATGCCACAAAAATTAATATTTGGGCATTTTGTATAGCCTGTCATTTCACATGCTAGAAAGAAAATAGATTTAGACAAGCAAATCCCTAAGGAAATCCCTTTTTTTTTTTTTTTTTTTTAAGACAAAAGCCAAAAGCATGTACAAAGAGAAACTCTTCACTGTATTCTTTTTATATTTATATATGTTTCTGAAAAAAATAAGTTTTCTGAAATAATCTTCCATTTAAATATATTGCTCCAGAGAAGACGCTGAATATGAAAATACTTTTGAGTGCTATGTGACAAAATAGTGCAAAGTCTCTGAGGTAATACTGAACTCCAGATCATTCTGGAGAACACATCATTATAAAAACAAATCAGAGATTTGCTTCAAAAATTAGTACATAATCTGCACAGTGGCATTGTTAAGAATGTGTTCTGGATAATGAAAAAAACGGTTCAGCTGTCACAACCAATATCTACAAAAAATAAATAAATCCAGTCATACTTTTCATGACAAATACAATATCCTCGAAAGAACTGCTAGTATTGTTTGAAGCTTGTTAATAAAAAGTTACATGTTAGGAATGCAATCCTCCCTTCTGTCTACTGCCATCTGCAGAAGCTGTCAAAACACTCCTCCTCCCAATTACGCATTTTCTGTCTTTCACTTGCTCTATGATAAGCCTATAATCTTTTTAATTCCCTTGTATGGTTGGTTTAATAAACAAGGCTTTAAAGTTGCAGGGCTCAACAAACCCAGCACCCAACATGCAAGTTGCAGTTATCCATCCTCCAGGAGAACGTGGGCACCACTGACCCCAGACACATTTCACTGGCCACAGCAGCAAGAAATGCAGTGTAACAGTTGCGGACTTTTGCTGCAAGGCTACAACTTTGCTAGGTGCACCTGAAAATGTCTTGGCAGTAAGTCACCAAGGTCAGGTAATCCACTCCTTGTAACTTGTATTTTAGGATGGACTACTTTTGGCTTTCCTCACTGTGGAGAGACCCTCAGTTCTACTTCATGGAATTCTTTCAGAGATCTAAAGAGAACAGCTAATCCCAGCCCTAACATTATCACCATCACCACATTGCTCTTCCATCATGCAAGGGTTAATGAGGCTTGAAGAAAAGGCTGTCTGCCTCCTTTCTTAACTCCATTATTCCTAAAAAAGTCCCCTGATTCCGGGTTGGACATAAATGGGGCACCCTCTTCAGTGACCTGCCTGAGGCTCCTAGCAAGCTGAAACAGCATGAATTTTAAAACCTAAGGTACCCACCAGATCACAGAGCAGCAAAGAAAACACATCTCTAAATGCCTCAAAAGGGAACCAGTCAATTGCTCAGGGTGAAACACATCCATGCTCTAATTCCACAGACTGAGCAAATGAGCCTGGCATACAAGTGTTGTTAGGAAAAGAGGAACATTTTTTTTCATCATGTGCAAAAGAGCATTCTCAGGAAAAATTTAGGGCTGCTAAAGATGCCAATAATTTTACATAGCTTCTAAATAGTCCAACACCCATGTTCAAACACAGGAGAACAGAAGGGACACAATTTGACACCTCCTTGCCTCTAGTCACTTACAAAACTGAAATAAGACCAAGCAACAGAAGTCTATAACAAGGTGGACATTGAGGAAAATCTACATCTCCTACTGCCTTCATCATTCTATCATGGATTTAAAAATATCTGTGTAAACTAGAACTCTATCCTGCCACTACTGTGTTCATTCCTGATGGCAATGGTGCTAACACTGAACCACTTCGCCATCAGAAATTCATTGTAAAAAGTAGAGAATTGCTGACATTACTGAGGTTCTCCAGAAACAGGGAATTTAATCTAATTTCCTCCTTGTTTGTAAGAGAATTTGAATTCCAGCCTGAAAAATTTAGGCTGAGTTTCTTATACTAAGTAAAAGGAAAATAAACTTCTATCAAAACATCATCACTGACAATTTAATTTTGCAAGCCTAGTAGAAGGGAAACAGCAATACTATGTAAAAGTTTTCCATTCTTAAAAGAAAAAATAAAAGGAAATAGGAAAAAAAAAAAAAAAAAGATGTCAAACTCTATGGGAATTTGGCAACACTAACAGAGGGGTCCCCAAAAAGCTGACTATATTTCTTTTTTTCCCACCACCAACTTCCAGCTGCTATTGTACACTATAGGACCATGCAGCTGGTGGGAATGACAGTGTCACCATCTGTATTTATGCCTTGTATGAGTGCAAACATTTGTAATTAACCCTAGGAGAGTTAAAGAGTTACTACAAAAGATGACAGAATGTTAGTAGGGCTAGTTCAAAATAGAAAAGTCTGATGTACACTGTCAGGTCTGATGTGTCAAATTTGCACATGTGGTGAGAAGATGAATACACATGCTATGTCTTGGAAATTGCATGTATATTTAGGCCAGAAGTGCAAAGCACAATTTGGTGGAAATGTGACTCTGCAAATTACCAGCACTGGAAATACTTGCAAACACTGTCTCCATATGAATGTATACACTGGATCTGTTTCATGATCAGTTAGGAAGATATAAGAATAAACTCAGTATTAAGTATGGATATTTCTGTAATCAGTATGGTGGACCCTGAGGGAAATATTCCATTGATTTTTCCTTGGGCTTTCAGAGATAATTTGTAGAAGACTGATGAGGAAATTGAATAGGTTTGAAAGCACAGTCCCACTGAGGGTAGGGGTAAAAGGTATTTCCCAATTAAACTCGTTTGTATTAGCTTACTGACAAAGGGAAATAAATTTCAACCCACAGCATATATTAAAATGAGATGAGCTTTTACTGAATGCCGTAAATTTTTAGATGATTGTTCTCAATTTCATAGATATTCTTCAGTCATTTCCATGTGACCAGCCAGAAATCTCACAGAACAGACCAATGAGTAACAGCAGTGGCAAAGGAAAGCATTCTTTCTTTACTCTTCTCCCCAGTCATCAAGTGACAACTAAAGCACGAAAATGTTTCCAGCAAATACCAAAAATGTTTCTATGCAAATACCATCTGCAGAAATTATGATCTAGTTTAAAGTTTTCTTCCTCAGTTTCTAAACACAACCTTAACACAGTCTGTTTTCTTCAAAATATTAAACACTTCAAGGGTCTACATTAACATTTTTTTCCAATAAGACTCAATGAAATTATGATGTAAGGGCATGATTCTACACCCATTTAAGTTAATAAGAAGTGTACTCTGGCATAAACAGTACAGGAAGAAAGGTTAAAGAACTAAAATACAGCCATAATAAAGGATTTTCCATTTAATATCTGGCCTCATTTACCATAAATGACCATTAAATAAAGGATGACCACCAGCTTCATTCTCTTTTCAACTACAACAACCTTTAGCATCACTAATATGTTTTGCTTGACTTCAGATGAAAAATAGTTACTCAAAATATGAAGAAGTAGATACCATCTTGATTTATTATTTTGCTATTGACCAGATATTAACTGTTTAGTGAGCAACTACTTGATACTACTAGACAAGTTTGGATTTTGATATCTGTAATTTAATGAAAGGCTTTATACCATATAGATTTTACCCTGAAACATCTCCCTTCATATTTGCAAATAAATCTAATTGATCAACAGACAAGATTTCATACAGTATTAAATAAAATCCATAACCAATACGAGCAATCTTCTAATTCCTTCTTAAAAATCTCATCTTCAATTCCAAGAGCAAGTATGACAGATAATTTGCATAACATGCCCTTTAAATACTTAGATACTCAAATTTTGAGAAAAATCTTTGAAATGCTTACCTCAGTGCCCATTTCTACTCCCATTTTTTGCAGGGGGCATTACCTCGAAGCTGAATGCAGAGTAACAGCAAAGGTGGTCACACATAGCCACAGCTATGAACAATAAAAGGTGGAAGTGACAAGCTCTAGTGAAGAATAAATTGTCCTAAGTGTGCTTTACTTCCACTCACAAAGTGTGCTAACACCTCTTCTCATTTAAGTTAAGCCTACTCAGTTATGGGATTTGAAGTCAAGAGGTCCTGAAAGTTGTCTCTGCTGCACGTTGCACACCAGATTTGACTCAGATTCTTGAGGAAAACACCCTCACTGAAAATGCAGAAAGTTAAAATAGGCTGCGCAACTCTCCCATCTCCTCCCTAAGCTTCTCTTCTTGTCTTTAGCTGTAGACTTAAAAACATATTTTCTGTGAACTCAGACCTCCTTTTTTCTCCCGATCTGTGCCTCTGCTCAAAGGCATGTCAAGGAAAGGGCCAACCTCCATGGACCAGCAGAAAGAGACCACCAACACCATCACCACCACCACTAAGCAGAAGGGACAAATTTCAGTGAGTCCTTCTGCTACCTCCCCTTTTGCCTACCCACAGGGATCTGCTGGTATCAGTTCCTCTCAGAGCACAGACTGTGAAAGGGTAAAAGAGATGGGCACTGGTCCTCTTGGAGCTCCCCACTTTGTCTCCAGTTCCCATATGTGGCTGTCACAACTTCCAGTGTGATGGGTAGCACATAAACTCTTCATTCTTACTAGAGAAAGAAGGAATGGGGCAGCCTTTTTATATCCAACATTATAGCCTGATCTGTACAGCTACAAGACTAAGACTTGATCCACCTGCTTCAAATGTCACAGCAGAGGTACCAAGCTGGAAAATAAGAGCCAAAGAAAAAAATGCTAAATCTAAGAAAAATAATAATAATTTAATGTCTTTGTAGAGAATGTGACATAATGAATACTGACATGATGTATGGTGCAGCAGAAAAAAATGATGTTGAATGCATCAAGAAGTAGCAAACTAGCAGTCATGAAAGTATAAAGTGAATGGTTTACTCATTTCCAGCTGGGACAACAATTAGGTTATCAATTTCTTGGTGCCTGGCCTGGAAACACCAAATGGTGATTTGCTCCTTACTGTAGCAGTGACAAAGTGAACACGTAGATCTTACTTTTGCATTTTCCTTTGTATTTCTAAGGATGTTTTGCCTCTACCAGATCTCCTCTAAGCCTCTAGCATTCCTTACTAATAACATTTCTAATACTAATTACTAATAACAGAAGCTATCTTTAGTTTCAAAAGTAAACAAAACAACGAGAAGAAAACATCATCACGTTGTTATCTGGATAGTTACGGATGTTGAGCAAGCACAAGTACTGCATAGGCCATAAAAGATAGTCTCTTGCATTTTGTCACATCGTTTCTTAGGAAAGGCATTTCAGATCTTAACTCTCTTCTTATACACCTGAATACCAGATAATGCCACAACTTAGTGAACTTCTTTGACAAAATTTTGCTTTACGTATTTGCAGATGTTGAAGTTGGTTTTGGTGCTGTACTTCAATATAAGTTACTATATGCTATTTAGTCTACTGAGAAGTATGAAAAATATACTGTATCCTTGAATTTCAGATTTGTGTTCTTTACACAAGTAGTTTTATACAGGTATAGACTAGTATATATATATTTTTTTAATGGTTAATGAATTTAACACTTTGTATTTTTAATCCTGAGTGATCATAAGTAAAATTCAATTGTTTAAACTTTTCATATTGTTTACCCGAAATCTCCTGCACATTTACATTTGAAAATACTAAGTTGCAATTCAACAATGTTATCAAAGAACTTTATATACCTTGGCAGTACAAGTTATATACATATATATAAATATGTGTGTATATACACATGCACACACCCCTAAAGTAAGGTCAAAAAAAAAGTAAATGAAACAATTATTACACTTTCTCTATTGACGGGTTCCATTGAAGCTATTATGTTGATTTCCATGAGTACACAGGACTCATGAAAAGTAAAGTAAATGAACTTGAGAGTCAAAAATTACAGCTAGATCTGTACTTAGCCTGAAGGCCAATGACTTTGGTAGTCATCTGCCATGGTAACTGGTGTTTGACACATCGTGCAGCTGCATTGATTTGACTACATACTGCGGACACCGAAGAAGCTGATGTACAAGGGAAATCCTTAACATCCAGAAACATCAATACTGATTTTACAAAGCAAATCCTCCAAGAAATCAACTGCAGAATATCTTGTAGCAGCCCACGGATAGTTTGAACTGTAGTTGGATGACCATGCTACTCTAACAGAACAAAACAACATCAAATCCAGCTTAATTCAAAGCTGCTCTAGATGTGAATGTTACATTTGTGTAACTCTGAGTTAACATAAGATTGAAAGCTATAGTTCATTAAGAATTAACTTTAGTACATTATCAACAGAATCATCCTGAATATTGCAAAGATCATCAGCAATACAGCAGAACAACCTAATTGTAAGCCCACTCACTGTTAAAATACTTTGAAGTGGAATCAAGGCTAAGAATTTATATCAGAAATATGAATACATACACATTTTAAATAGACCAGTAGTTACTCAAGAGCCATTGCCTTAATGACATTTAGAATAAAAGTGTTGCAAATGAAGAACCTCAAGCAGGATAAACAAGGAAATACATATAAGATGCCCCAAAAGCTTTAACTTTGGACAACGTGTCCGTTATAAGAAAAAAAGAAAACATGGGAAAAGAGTCAAATTGGTATTTGTTTCTTGATAATCAGGAATGTCAAAACATTTTAAACACAATCATATTATTCTTACAGGACCTTTCTAAGTGGCAGTATCAAGACAGCTTAGCTACTTTGTAAATTCCTGCTTTTTGCTCAGTATCCCTTTTAAAAGTGAAACTTTAAGTCTGAAGGCATCAAATCTGTGCCTCTGTATCTGTTGAAAATTCCTGACTTGAATTACACATTAAAAAGTTGGTTCTTCTGCTCTACAGTGGCATCCAATTCACTTTTTAAAATAATGTCACAAAACACCATGAATAGAAAGCTTCTCTATAATTTTCAAACTGAATTAAAATTCTAGTGAAGCAAATAAATACAGGATTAACTTACAGCATTAATTTCCTTCCTTTTCCTAAACATTGGTAATGCTATCCATTTTTGTATGGACTCATTTTGAGGACTAGAAGGATGCTAAAAGTTACATATTGTGTGTGAGAATGTAGTATTGTAATTACATTATACCTACCTTGAGAGTCAGTTCTTAACAGTATTACCCTACTAAATGTGAAATTAAACTATTCTACAACATATTTTTTTCTTTTTAAAGAAACCTAAATGTAACATCCACAATTGAATAGTCTCCTCGTTTTTCTTAAAAACCACCTCAGAAACATCACTCAGCTGTTTCTTTCTTAGCTGCAATGTAGGCAAGAGACATTTAATTCACAGTTTGGGTCCTCACTACCTGCAAGAAGCCCACATAAGGAATTTTGCTATTGTTTTGTTAATAATAGAATTGGGCAGGAGATGAGGTGGTCATTGAAAGCTCAAGGAGCGCGCCTTCCTGTGTGCTGTTGTCAGTGAGGCTTTGCTCAAAATGGGAAAGAACAGAAGGAGATAAAGATCAAGAAAATGGCAGAGACCAATTAGTCAAGGCAGCCTGTCAGAGCAACCCAGCATCAGGAACCAAGGAGCTGTCTCTCCGAACACCGAGCCACAGAAACAGCAGGTGCAAAAACGTCTATTTGGGCAAAGCAAATCCTTAATAGAATTTTTTTACGTAAAGAAAATAAAGGGAAGGATACCTTTTTATAACTTTGTTGAAAAAATCTTATCAAAAGAGAGGCTCTCGCCATCAAATTGGGATCTGCTTAAGATCCTGAAACTGTGATACTAGGATTGCATGGACTATAAAAAAGAGAACCAAGAAAACAGGGTATTTGGAAAAGGACTAATATTGATGCCAAGAAGAGCACTGATGTATTTGTCCAACTTTCTTATACAGTGATCTTATCACTTCACACTATCTACGAAAATAAGCTGGAAAAGCAGTACTCAGTTAATGTGAAAAGTGTCTATAGCACAAACCCCTTCTCATAGAAAACTTGTTCTAAGTAGGGGAGACAAAGAATGAAAAATGAGACTAGGGAAATTAAGGCAAGAAATGGTGGTCAGGAAACAATTAAAACAAGTTTTTTTAAAAAACCACTTAACTGTCTACAAAAGCAGAGTTTGGAAAAGGAAGAATAAACAAACAAACAAAATCTGAACCTATGCTCTAGGGAGAGCATCCCAGAAAAGGTAAGCTAAAGACATACTCAGATATATAAGATGTCTAACAGAGGAGACTTTATGTCTGTGTGTAGCATTTGCTAGGCAGATAAGAAAATTAGACCAGTACGGCTAATTTTTTTTTTTCTGTTTAGCTTACAGGGAGCAGAAAAGACAAAACAGTTTTGAGTTCACCAGAAGTAAATACTTTCACTTAAATAACTAAATTATATGAAACAGTTCTGCAATATCATGTAAGAGAAAGCAATTAATAGTCAGTTTGAAAGAGAAAAATATATACTTTAAAAAATTGACAGAAAAAAAATATGGAGTTGAGAACTGCTAGAACAGTTGGTGATTTCTCCTTGTGATCATGTCTTGAAGAAACTCCTTCTTTCTCCATGCCAAGTCAGATCAAAAGTTGCCTTTTTCTCAAAAGTTACTAAAATGTACTGGGCTTTGACCGACCTTCCTTGATCTCTTTGTAAAACCACTTTTAATCTTGCTTTAACTGCATGCAGTAAGAGCTTACTGCTGTTACAGTGCACGTATTTGCAGCACATAACTGAGAAGGCACAACACTGTTCTGCCCCTGTTTGCCTAGTGCTGGTCTGCAAAGCAACAAATAAAGCGATCCTGAAGCTGGAGGACAAACACTGAAACTAAGCTGATTTTATAAGTTACTAAAATAGAGTTTAAATGTAGAACACACAAACATCTATTTTAAATAAAACTCTACTTAAAATGCTCCCTCTGTGTATTCCCTTAGATGTATATTCCCTGTTCCCCACAGGGGCATTCTCCATTTTTAAATTCAACTCAAGGGAGATCATTCCAATAGGGACTTACTATGAGGTCTTTCAGATTTAGCATAAAATGGGAAAATATATTCTGAGTGTTTTGACTCATTCAAGTGCCAGAAACAGTTGCAGGTGGTGGGGGAGGGGAAATTATGTCTAAGCTGGAAGAAAATCAATTTCAAAAGCTGTTGTTCAATTCACGGATTCTAAATACATCAGATGATAGTAACCATTTTTATACGGTTTCAAAGGCTTGGCTTTATTTGGCACTTTAGTGATTTTAGAAGTTGGCCTGTTATGGCCCCAAAATGACTTGAAAAACATGCTATACTTCTTCACAGGAGCATGGACTGAGGCAGTTAAAAGAGAAAGAGCATCTTACATCCCTTACATCCATGTCTGTGTCTAAAATTAATTTAAACATCAAATAGATGCAAAAAACATACATATACATATCTAAACCACTCTTTCAAAAATATCGGGACATCTGTCTTGTAGGAGTTATTGCTCTTGGTGAAAATGCTCACAGAAGAACAGGGACTTTTGATATTTAATTGAGTCAAAACAGGCATACGTATTACAAACAGAACAGAAAATAAAGCCCTTTCATACTTCAGCCTTCTACATTTTGGGTTGTTTTTGTTCTCAAACAACAAGGCATTCCCATGGTGCTACCCAGTAAAGCTGAAATCTCTCCTGTGACTTTCAATCATAATATCACAAGCATGATAAAAATATTATTTCTGACTCAAAAATTTACCTAAGTTGTCTACAGAAATGTAAGAATAGCATCTCTCGTGATTAATATAAAACTAAAACACACAAGCAGGTTACAAGCATGCAACGGAAGTGCTACTGCCCATGATTAACGGAGTAGAAATTAGTATTCTCACGTGGTGCTTCATTGCGCACTTGCAAGAAATAATACCAAATAATTCAATAAAGCAGTAATTAAAAACCTGCCTCAAATCTCCTGGTACTGTGGCAATTGTGCTCCCACAACCTCACAGCTGAGCACAGAGAACTCAGCTGCCTGCACTGCACTGCACATACACAATCCACCCACCACTGACTCCTGCTGCTTCATAGGGGATCCAATTACTGATATCATTCTGACACTGGAGATTAGCTGATTGCCAGTTCAGTGTGCTTACAAAATCTTATGTGTCACAGGAGGCCCTTTACTTGTTTCTGTAAGACAAACAGTGTTTTTTCTAAATCTATTAAAAACCCACCAGAATATATTCTCTCTCATGTGTAGCACTTCAGCCCCATCCTGTTGGACTCAGAGCAAATTCCCCCTCCAAAATTGCCATAGAACAAATGTGTTTTAACAGCAGCAGCAAAAATACACTTTTAATTGTGCTTTTTAAATAAGAGACTTAAGAGAAGCAGGAGACACATATGCCACTGTTTTAATACTCAGAAAGACCACTGCTCTATTTGAAGTCCAAGCTCACAATTAAATTTTTTCCTAATTAGAAGACATTGATAGACTTTGCATTGATCTTTCCAAATCTAAGAGCATGCTGGAATAAGCATTTGTGAAAGACAATGGTTTTATTTCTACTTTAAAAAAAAAAAAAGTGCTTTTCTATTCTCCAATGCTGTAAATAAAATGAATTAAGATTGAAAAACGTCAGTCAGTTTAATTCTGCTAGCAGTCAATGAAAATACATCAATGCAACTCCAGTATTATTTTTCCGTTCCAGCTGTTGGATCAAAATAAAAAGAAGAAATTGAAAAACTACAAGTAGGACAAATTAATATCTAAACAAGAAAGTCAGATACAAAGACAAATGGGGAAGACAGGCCATGATGAGCAAGAAAAATTTCTGTTTTCTCACACCAATACCAGTATTCTTACAGGCAGACATTCTAATGGCTCTGCTGATTATTCAAGTGTCTAGACTGTAGATACAAGATAACAAGAATACCCTCCTTAATGCTCCGATGAACTTTACTATCTGTTCTAGAAACGTCTTAATCAACTGTGACCAGACACTTTATATTACTTTGAATACCATAGGATTTTACTGTAAATAACACCTTCCCTAGAGAACAAATTTTTAATTGATGTGGGACATGATGTAATGCCACAAAGACTCAGAATAAAAGTGACTGACTTTATGTTCCTACATGCAGAAAAATAGAAGGGCATTTTGCAACCCCCATTTTAATTAATCTCATCAAATCCTGTTTAAATAAAACTGGAACTGAAGCCGTGAATTTCTGAGGCTCCATGACAGTATCCCCAATGACAATATGCAAATTTTGTTTCAAATGATAAGAAAAAGATTTCATTTACAACATATGCACAAAGAATACTGCCCAATAATACAAATACTGGGGTTTAAATAGGATTACATACATAGGCTGCATTTTCACAAGTCAAATCCAAATCTTGTTTGACTGTCCTCTTAACACCCTTTTTGGGGAAGAAGTCTTATGGAAACTTACTGGTGAAAAGTATATTAAAGCTTTATTATCTTATGCCCTAAGCAGAGTAAATTTAGATGTACCATCATAAAAAGTTTAGGGTAAAGAAGCTGTTTCAGGTCAGTTTCTAACCTCACTGGGTCCCAACACAGCATGAAAACAAGGGTAGGTATACAACAAGGTATATGAAAATAAGCAGTCACTTTTGAAAGAGCGACAGTGAGTTGTAAGCTTTAAGGCTGTACTAGATCAGAGGGATTCCCCTGTTCCTCCTACTTCACATGGGTTAGGTGTCATCGGTCCCCTGGCTCTCGTTAAACATTACCAACCAAACTTGATAGTCATTGTTCCCAGGGCAGAGCTGCTAGAGCACAGATTCCAAATTGTCAAAATACAAATGGTGATATTACACATTAAACATAGACGATTCCTAACTGTTCATTTTTTATGATGTCACTCAATGATATCATCCATCATTACAGAAATAATCAGCCTCTGACATATATCTCCTTCATAAATTCAAAGTTCATTGTTACTGATTAGCAACAGTGATTTTTTTCACCGAAGCAGTACTATTCTCTTTAGATGCTCACCCTAAGTACTGTATTTGCCATACCGTATTGCCAGCGCTGTGACATTAGAAGAGTATGAGCATCACTGCACATTGTTCCTTACTTGTCAAAGCTACCCAGGAAGTCTAAGCAGATGTATTACAAAGTAGAAATATATGTATGAGATAACACATTCCAAGCAGGTTTGCCATTCTGTGGCACTGAACATTTCCAACCACTTATCAACTGTAGAGTTGCTATTTGCATTTTGTACTCCATACTTGAAAGCATTACAGCTGCCTCTGGCAACAAAGGAAACGCAAAACCTGTTGGAAGAAAATAAATAAAATAAAGCTGTTTCCTATGGGACAATTCAAAGTCTCACCTCATCATCCTGAGGCATCAGGGATTCTGTGTTGCCTCTGTTTTTATTAATAATGCAGCAACAGTCTTTCAACCACTTTTTCTGAAGAGGTGCTTTTTCTTTGGAGGTGATATGAGTCATGTGATTACCTCACTCATCTCGAGTCAAAGGCTAAAATCTGATAGAGGTTCTCACTATCAACTAGTCTATAATTTGGCACCCAGAGAAGCAGTAATAAATGGGTATTTATCTACTCAATGGGGAATTTCATTTTACTCTCCGCCTCCAAAGTCATTACCTGCACAATAGGAACAAGCAACGGAAATTCACAACATAATAAACTATTGCAGGCTTACTGCCTAAACTGTACCTTAAAATAATTTTCTGTACTGGAAACTGTAAGCAAACTATAATCCACAACATGAAAAAAGGACTTTGCTGACACACTGTAACAAATGGTACTTGCATCTCCTATGAACAGAGAAGCTTTTAGTGCACCAGATAAACAGTTTCTGCTGTTCTCACTATTGTTTTCCTTGGTGGGGAAAAAAAAAAAAAAAAAGTTAAATATTTCTCGTATTTTTCTTAGAAATATCTTGAATAAGAGAATGTTATAAAATAAAAATTGGGTAAGAGTCTTTCTATGTAACTGAAACTTGACATATATTTTCTAGCTTGTTGAAAAATACCTTATGTGCTTGACGGCATAAGTAATATAAAAATATTGTTCAATTAGATTGCTATAACATTTACATTTATGCCTGGAAAACATCTTGCCAGTAAGGAAAGAAATAATAATTTTAGCATAATACCCTGTTAAAAACATATGCAGTAACTTACTCTGAATTTAAAATAATTTTTTCTAGACTTGACAGATTACTAGGGAAGAAATAAAAGTATTTGTGAATCAAAGAACACTGAAAATGGTATACAGTCAAACGTCATTTTAATTCGTTTTTTTTTTTTTTTAATTGTGTCATGGTACCATTTTCCAATATAGTATAATATGAAAAGCTAGCACAGTTTCAAGCAATAGCTCTCTGCTATCTTAATCTTAATAACCTGGTTTCTAATCAGTGTTATATTTCTTCAAGGGTGAAAGAAGAATCTTCTCCCCCCCCCCCCCCCTTTTTTTTTTTCACACTGTGGAGACATTCCAGTATAAAAATCTAACATTTTTAGTCCAGTATTGATATCACTTAAGTGGCTGGCTAGTGAACCTGTGATCCTATGCAAGAAAACAAAGCAAGAAAAACAGGTAATCATTAAACTAGCAACAACAGTCACTTACATAAATCATTGTACAGTAACTGAAAAGAATTTAATGAGAAGAGATATTTGACAAGCTTTGATGTTAAGCCTGGAATGTATTACCTGTCCAAAACTTGGGAAAGACACCAGGAAGTAATTCTCATTTAAGTTTAAGCAAACAAGTCACTCTTTCTGTAATGTCTCAAAAGAGTTCATCTATTCTAAGCAGCTAATTTGGTATCTCTAATGTTTCTTAGTTACTTTAGAACAACTGGACTAAGTAATGTTTAATGTTAAAACAGGTAACACACCGTCATAGCCCAACATACATTTTTATGTTTCCTTAACTCGCGGAGAAAACTGAAAGTGAGAAGTACATAATCATTTGTCCAGCCAAAGTAAAGGAATTTCTTCTAAAAACATTTGTTTTTATGAAAATAATGTGGTACCTTTCCTAAAACCTGGATCATTTACATTAGTTTTTTTGTTTTGTTTTGTTGTTTGTTTGTTTTTATCTGTAAGATAAGTTTGTTTTTCATCTATAAGAAGTTAAAGGCCACTGACAGCTCCAGAGAAGTTCCAGTGAGAATTAAGGTCTCATCCCTGAAGGTGCCAGCAATGGGCACAGAGTGCACAGCTCCCGTAACTCTGGGTGATCTCAGCGGAGAGCTTATGCCCTGAACTCTTCCAGTCCAGTCTTCAGGTTCAGAATAGCGACAATCAAATTATTTCACATTATCAAATTATTTCTCTGGCATTAAAATACGTTAATGAGATGCTTCTCTCCACGTGTCAGTGGACAGCATTCTCCACAGCGAAGCAGTTGTCATTCTCAGCAGTAGGCTAAAAGAAAACAAACATAGCTTTTCTCTGCAAATCTCAGAGTGCTCCCACAGCAGTGAACTTTATACTCTGACATAGTACAGTGGGCATGTCTTTTTTTTTTTTTTTCCTCCCCTTTTTGTGCATCGTTATTTGACTAAAAGAATAGCGGATTTCAGTTGTAGCTATGAGGCACGCACTTTTCACTGACAATAAAATTACAAATAAAAGCTTCATCTTGCACCTGAGTGCTGTTCTAATAGCTTAGAAACCAAAACTCAAGAAAAATATTAGAATTGTTGTGTGTGTGTGTGTGTGTTTACATCATCAAACAGGAAACCTGACTCATATTTTTTCAGAACTTGACTGACTTCTGTCAATCGCTGTCTCATGGTTTATCAGAACTGGTTAATGTATACTAAACATTAGTGTTCTCTCTCCTGTAATTACTATCTGAAACTGGGCCTTCATGAAAAAAAGTCATCAGAGAGGCTGAGGGATATAAAGCAAGGTGCTGCACAGTGGAGAGACCAGGCTAACATTCACCCTTGCTGGTTAGCATGAACATTTATTCTTGCCCTAAGACTTTAAAGAACAGCAACAAGGAGCAGAAAAATAACCTTTACATTATGTTTTTAATACATTATGTTTTTACATTATGTTTTTAATAATTACATTATGTTTTTAATAATTATTTTGGGACATACAGCCAGGAGAGAAGTGGAGACGGCTTAAAATTTCAGAATCTTCAACTGTGTGCATCAGCAGAGCGCGGGCTCTACAGAGGGTAAGCGCTGACATTTATTTCACACAATGGTGCATGTCTTGAGGGTAATTGCCACCAGAATATGACCCCCACTCTAAGTGTCAAACATTAATGTAAAATCAATAGGGAGTCACATTCCCTGTGCTTCTCACGCACCTGCGTCACACCCGCAGGTCTGCGGCTCTCAGCGCGGGGCTCCCCGGGGGCATCGGTGCAGGCTGGCCACAGGGAGGATCTCTGGCAACTTCGTGGCTCTGTCAGCAAATCCTGAGGAAGAGAAAGTATAAAAGTTGTTTTCCACACTGTGGGTGACATCCTAGTTTGAAATGACACAGTTGGAGCTGCTTTGTGACAAGCCCGGTGTTAAGATGACAGAAATAAACCCACAAGAACAGCCATCCTGCCAAATACACTTAGATTCAACTCAAAGCTTTCACTTGATAGTCCACTGATTATTTTTCTTTTTCCAGAGAGAACGCAGTTTCCTCTCAAGCTCATTATTAATTGAGCTTTTCTTCACATTATAGCCAAATTACTTCTTTAATGAGCTCCACATTTCAGAATGCAAATAGTTTACCTTATCATGAGACACCACAGAAAACTTCAGAGTTAATCAAATGTCACAGTTATTGGGGGCAGGGGGGTTGGGGGTGGGGGCGGGAAACCCAAGCACGAAACGAACTGCTATTGTTCTCTGAAAACAATCTGCAGCAGATCTCTTTGCCTTGTGTCCGTTCTCTTGAAACATTGCTTGGGCAGCAGTTTCTCAGCTCAGCATTGCAAAATTGCCATTATCAGAGGTGCTGTTTTTCCAAATGATGTGCATCCCTGTTAGCACCTTCCAAAATGTGACATATCTCCCATAAACATTTTATTTGAGCATAAAAGGGTGCAGTTCTAATATGTTTCTTCTAGATCAGGCAGTTGTGTACGTACCTATTGTAATGTATCTAGTCAGAAAATTACTAGAGCATATTATCTTCAATTGAAATTACCATAGCCAAGGCCACTGAAGCTATGGGTTTCTGATGTGCCAAATCATCAATCCTAAATGTATTGATCGTAGTGTTCAGAAATACACTTGAGTTCCTGTCTAGATCTTGTTCCTGGATATTTTGATTTATAGAATGGGGCTCAGTTATTTCTCTCCTTTTCCTCCACCCGAGGCTTCCAAAACCCAAAGCCAACAATTTACAGAGGAGGAAAAAAAAGCTCATAACTGCAGTTCCTCATGTTCATTGACTGCAGAAGATACCATGCTCAGTTATCACTGCCAGGATATTAAACATAGTTCAGTCAGCTAAAATCAGTAAGGGCACTTTTCAGGGAAGTTGCTCCTGCATGCCTCCTAACTGAAGATGTTGAGGCACACATGACCCCAAATATTATATGAAACCACATCTGTGGCAACTTCAGCTGCTTCCTCAAGCTGTCCTCTCCACTATCCTGCTAAAACTTGAGGCTGAGAAAACACATTTTCCCAAGCTAACACACTTCTCTATTAAAATAATAATAATAATAATAAAAGAGTCAGAAGAGGGATCACTATGGAGAGATGACAGCATGCCTCATCTTTGAGCACATACTGGCAGCAGATCCCAAATGGGGACAGCTATATGAACTCACAAACTTGCAGGTGCCCACATCGTTTGCTTCCTACACATTTGTAAAACAAGAGCTTTTGCCACAAAGGACCTCACAGACTGGGACTGAGCAAACCCAAGGGAAGTTTTGAACCTACTGAATTTGTGGTGTTGGGTTTTAGCAAGTGATGTGAAATCATCTAATGTGATGATACGCATCCATTTCTTTGCCTTGCATTAATCAATGCTTGCAATGTTTCTGAAATGAGATTGCAACTTTTCAGGGATTTGAGAGGGGTTTAAGAATCCCTGCACAGACAAGTCATTTCACTAGCCACTGAAATGCAACTTCGTTACATGGCTAACACAAGAAGGTAGGTGTAAGTTTTGTGCCTAAGACTAAACCCGAGTTTGGCCAAAAGTAAGTCACCATTACAACAAAGAAACAGCCAAAAATCAAAAACAAACAAACAAAAAAACAGTGATGTGTTTTCGTAGCAGAAAGAATCCCAGATTATCATGTGTTTATGAGAATGACTTCCATAGAAAAACACCAGCAGAGTTCATGCTATATGCTGTACGATGGTGGCTTTATAAAGAACCAATTATCCTTTCTTGGAATCAAACCTATAGTTGCAGACAGTTTAAGTATTTCAAAAATCAATGTTTAGAGAATACAGTTCTGCCTCAAAAGGTTAACTGGTGAATATAGGGCACCCTGGTGAAATGCAAGCTTCGCCACTATGCGTTTAAAAATCACGGTCAGATAATGGAATATCTCAAGTAAAAAGTACTATACAGTGAAAACAGGGAATATATATACAACATTCAGACAGGATAAAACAATCAGGACATCTTTATATTAGCCTATAGCTTCAAAATGCTAACCCAAATCTCCCCACCTAATCCCCACAGGACCATGAGTGGAGGACTTAGCCCCTACCTTCCCATAACCACGAGGCATGGGAATTCCTCTGCAGTGTGTTATTGCAAATGTCATTTCTCTATGTAATGGTACTTACACTGCGTAAAAGAGAGCTACCAAGAGAAACAATTCTGCTAGTGTTAACTGGATACTGCATTAAATATTTGTGGCATACATGAACAACAAATTATTCCTATAGCAGAATATAGCAGTAATACAAACTGCAGGAAATAATTTCTCTAGTCCTCATGGGATATGCATTAAAAGGTTCAACAAAAGATATTATGTCAGATTGTACATTTACTCTTAAATTATTGATGAGCTATTTCTATTGTCATTTGTGCTTGGAATACTAGAAACTAAAGCAAATACTAAACAGAGTGTGCCTGGAAAAACATATGTTCGTAGGCTCCAGGATTCCCCATGGTCTCAAAGGGATTCTCATAACCTCACAGGTATCTTCGAGCCCTAGAATTTGCATTCTGCTTCCCAGCTCAGCTTGCAGATGTTTAAAAATACATGCAACAAGACAGCTCGCTTTTGGCTACACATCTAAGAGGTTCAAACATCTGAATTATTCTGTCTGAGGTCAACTACGATATGTGTGCCAAATTAGGTTGAAACCCAGCTGGGAAGAGCTGTGAAATACTAAGATCTTTGGTGCTTGGGAACTACTGCCTGTTTCTGACCAATGCACATCCTTTCAGATCTCCTTCCAGGGAGAGGACATATTTTCAGGAACCAAATCTGTAATCTGACCAATCATATAAGTCTACACCTTATGAATCTGTAGGCTTCAGTCACTTGAATTTTGCCATACAGGTATAAAATGCTGATTTTGATAGCAAAATTTCGTAACTGTGTTCATTGGCTGCTGGAATTTTAGAAGACAAAGGATACACATCATGTGCACTCGTGTGCCAAGAAGATTTGGAAAAAAAAAAAAAAAAAAAAGAAAATGCAGGTTTCCTAGGCTTTTTAATATAAGCAGAAAATACTTTCCAGTACTTTCCGATCGTCATATATCCTGCTAAAGCAGGATACAGCCATAGTAATTCCACAAAAAATATATTATTTTGTATAGATATAACTTCAATGATATATGTATTTCAGCATAATTCAGCTAGTTCACTAGAGAACTAATGCTCATCCAACAATTTATGAAAAATTTTTTGCACGAATCTAAATTGTGAACCAGTAATTTAAGGAACTCTTATGACTGATACTCTAAGATAATTTCACACACCTTTTTAAGTGACAGATGATATTTCAAATAATAACTATCTGCTGAAACATTTCAATACAATTAAGGTAGAGCTAAACAGAACAAGTGGTTCTGCTCTTCAGGGATTCATGTGTAAGTAAAGTCCCAACCCCCAGTCTAAAAGCAATCTTTGCTTTCTCTTCTCCTGGAATAACTAGCACCAATTTTAAAACTACTCTTGGGAAAGGACAACTTAAAAGAGAATTATCCATAAATGAAAATGCTAATGACATTAGCATTTTTTTCTCTTTACTAAATACATTAGATCTCAAAACCCAAATATTTTAGGAATTTCAAACCTCTAAAGAAAAGCCAAATAGCTATTTGTCTTCAGCACTGTTAATCTCTCTCCCACACACCTCCCCACCCCTATCTCCTCAGTCTTATCTTACTTCTTCTTCCAGGAAAGGAGAATAGAAGAATCTGAAAACAGTGGAGAATGGACTAAGGTGCACTTGCAAATATTCATTTCAATCCTGAAGACCTTAATGGTAAAATTCACTAGCTGCAGGCCACATTTTTTTCAGAAATAATCAGTATGCTACCATAAGTCTGAAATGTAAGCCTCAAATGTGCTATTATGAACTGATTCCTGAAAGTGTCTGAGATTGTCACCTATCAAGAAGCTGAAGAAAAAGAATCTGTGTAAGAAGTAATGAATTCTGGTATTTGTTTCTTCTCTAATTTTCTGAAATCAAAATCTACACAGACAATTCAACCAAAGTATCTATACCGATATGGAAACAACTGTCATCCTTATCAAGGACAGAAAGAGAGTCAGAGTCTATTAAATCTATTTTTCTTGACAAAATATTGCATAAAAAATTCCATGTTGAAGCTGGTTAGAATATAATTTTAAAGGACACAAACCTTCACTACAGTAGTACGGAACACTGCAGCATATTGTTTCTAAACATATGAAGTGGAAGTTGGATCTCTTCTGGAAGGTATGTAATGATATATACATGATTCAATTTCTATCCAAGACCTGCAGAGCTTGTCAAAGAGTAGAAGACTCTATAAGACCTGACCTCCCTGATCACTACAGAGTCTTACTGAACATCTCTGCATTACCTCCTTACACAAGCCAGAGCAGAGTGAAAACCACTTGAAAATCTATTTTCGGGGCATCCTTAAAAAAAAAAAAAAAAAAAAAAAAAGCAGAAATATCCACTGAAGTGAGTATCTCGTATATCTGCAGAAAGAAATCCAAGGCCCCTAACATGCAACAGTAGTACCCTGAATGTTGTCCTTGACCATGGCATAGAGCAAGCAGTTTGGGAAGAATATAGAAACAGGACGTATTCTTCCTACTTTCTGTTGAATTGATGATTTAAAGAGAAATGAATAGGCAGACAACACCTGGACAGTTGCATTTTATAGTTCCACGAACCCCCCTAATTCCATTTTTAACTCATTTAAACCTTCATCCTCCTTAACGTCCTCTGGCACTGAGTTCTGCAACTCAGGCTCATGCTGCCAGGAAGGGTTTCAAAACCTGCTTTTATTGGGCAGCCAGAAGAAACATTAACTAGCTATTCTCTGGTCGCCTTCTCCTCACATGTCCTGATGGAAGGAGAGCCAACTCTGAACTAATTGTGCCATGAGACACACCTCACTCTCTCTCTCTCTCTCTCCTCTCTCTCTAAATTCTTATTTAAATGTTTTCCCCACTTCTGCTGCTGTGCACACAACAGTAATTTCCCGTAAAGAGAAACTCCCTCTCCTCTCCCAAAGCACTCCTCCCAGGAGATTCACGACTGCTCCAGCACTCAACTCTGATGTATCATTTTAGTCCACAAGGCTTTCAGTGCCCCTCTTCCTGAGCTGACAGTTATATATAGTTATGGCTGTATCTAAATTAGCCTTAATATTTGTGCTCATTAAAACAACCATTTGGGAAAGCTTTCTGACCTTCTAACTGATTCTTATTTTAATGTAAGTGTAACCTGCCAAAAACTTCCATGTAGTTCCAAGAAAGCTGGAGGCTCAGGGTCTTAGTCAGAAGTTTAAAAAAAAAAAAAAACACACACACATACACACGAACAAACCAAAAACCTCCTCAGACATGAAGTACATTTACTCTAAGCCCTACCAAAATGAATAAAATAAAAAAGAAACTGAAACTGTTGAGGGAGGATAAAGTTTCAAAATAAGAAACAACTTCTTTAAATCAAAGAGAGATGATCCTAACCAAGCATTCGTTGCCTGAACCAATGACCAAGGGAACACAATTGTCTGTCATCAGACTCAGTAAACCACTTAGTGTGATGCAGGAAGATATGATGGTTTTAATAAGATGACATTAAGAAGGGAGAAAATAAGATTGAACATTGGAAAACACCATCAGCAAGATTTGTTAAATTAAGAAACAGTCCTCTTCATCATGGCAACAAGTTCAGCTTCTGAGAACATTTAACACTAAAAAAAAAAAAATAAAGAAATAATTTCACACAGGGAAGAAAACAAACAAACAAAATAAAACAGACCTTCTGTCAGGTTGTTCTCCACCTCCAGCATCAGTGATTCTTTAATAAAAGCTGTGTAAACCTGACCTCAGCCTGAAACAAGCTCTACAGAGCTGCAAATGCTGATGGATGGATATCATATACTCACAGGTAGAAGACCCCAGCAGAACAGGGATAATTTGAGGGCTGAATGGGATTAGCTCAAGGTACTTAAAGCCCCCCCCCCTTCTCTCCCTCTCCATGGGCACTATCTCACATGACAGCAACATTCCAGAAGAACAATGAAATTGGTGAAGCAATAGAAGGAACCTCATAAGCTTAGACTTCAAAAAAAAAAAAAAAAAAAAAAAAACCTGCATGGAAACAGAACCAAGGCTGTAGAATCATTTCCTAACTCTTCCTTCCAAAAGAAGCATTCAGAGAAAATGCTAATATTTGCTCCGCCCACCCTGAAAGCGCCCTGAAATAGCACTATCGTAAGTTAGCACTGTTCCATTTCTACAGACATGTGTTAGGACCTATCTCACTACTATTTAAGCAAATTATATCAAAACTGTTAAATTTTTTTTCTTAGTGTGACTCATGCCAGCTGGACTAGTCTAAATATTATTAAACATCATTAAATATATTATAGTCAACCTTAACTTGTGCCAGCAAAGCTAGTTAAGAAGAAAAAAAATAATACTCCAATAAATCCTGCTCAGATGCTGCGGTGACTAGTGTTACAATAAAAAAACCGAGACTTCAAGAAATTCTAAGTTTTTTTTAATAATGGTATAATAAATGTAATAAATGGTTTTTTCAATTGGTATGTTTACCAATCCTTCTGGAAGTATTTCCACTGCTGTCACTTGATAGAAGATTTAAAAGACAATCCAGGAGAGACTACAATTTGCTATAAAAATTAAGAAGTGCTTAAGTGTCTTGATCACATTTGAGGAAGATCTGTCACACTTACAAGACTAAATCTTGAGTGTGCCCGGAAAGAGACCTACTTTCTGAACTGCCAGCAGGATAACCATACTTTTATCCTGGCATCTCTAGAAGATACTTGAAACAAATCACTGGGAGCACAGCGCTAAGAAAGGCAGTTACTATGAATATAGTGATTATTTTACAACATCAAAACCTACTGAAAAGTGCTTTTTCATATTATGGTATCTACACCATCACAGCACTCAATATTTTTATGAATATTCTGAACTCATACCTGCATATATGTACAAACACAGCAAGCTATAGAAATCAATGTTTTTTTTTGTTGTTGTTGTGTTTTTTTTTTTTTTATGAACTAATGATGTTTATAGTCTTAGGAGCTTTTCAACAGCGACAAACACAGTATTTCAAAAATTGCATGTCAAGTCTACCGTGCCTCTGGGAGGACAAATCAGCATGTGTTACATCTGTAAGTCTGCAAGCACAACTGTTAAGTGTATTATAATCAACAGGAGGAATGCAGAGTACCTCAAAGGGAAAAATAAAAGTCATAGTAGATAGTAACCACTTTCTTATTTTCTGGAAAAAATACTAAGATGCTGAAAATTGCTCATACTTAAATTGCTATTAATTAAAATAAGCCATAGCTACTTTCTCTCCTCCCTACTCCCATTTTATCCTCCTCCCCCTGCACTCCACAAAGAATCAGAAAATACTTGTATAATGGAAATTTAAAATTCACTGAGTTTTGCATTTAGAGGTAAATTAAAGTTCCTTTGGTTAACATTACAGTGAATAAATTGGAGCTTCAGTTTTGGTAACTTTTTTCTAAAGGTAATTGAATTTTCCGTATGAAAGTTTAGAAAAAATGTTTACTAAATGGACAGAGAAAATAGTTTAAATGCTGTCCTTTTAAACATGGCTTTTTCCAGCAAACTAACTCTTTTTTCTCTACTTAAGTGGCCACTTTGTCCTCTGCCCCCACTTATGCATAGAACCAGTTGTTATTTATTTATTTATTTTTGAAAGTGCTTATCTGTGGCATAAAGTGCAGGAGTGTTTTTCCTTTCCACAACTGAATTTTATCTACATCCCTTGACAGACCTCCCAGTTTCCCCAAATTGCTGATTTCTGATCTTTCCCACTGTTTCCTTTCTTGAGTGCATTCTCAGCACCAATATCCATATCACACAGCCATGCAGTTGCAGCCATGCCTTTTGGAAGGAAGACTGGCCCTGGGGAATAAATCGGACTCCCTGGGGAGCAAATCCTGTGCACATGCGACAGGACAGAGAAAGCAGCATCCCACTACCTCCATTCAAGAATTCCCAGGATCCCCAAGGCATTAGCCACAGGGACAGGACAGGACGGGACAGGACGGGACAGGACAGTATTGCTGAGCCTCAGGAGAGTTACACAGATGCACAAGCAGATCATCTAGCTGATTTCCTCATTCTGGCTCACCATCTGCAGAGATGGGAACTGCCATGTAACACTGAACTGTGGAGCTCCCGTCTCTCTTGGGCATTGCTATTTCTTTTGTTTAAAATTCTCAGGTTTTAAAAAATTGATTAAGAAGGTGAGTCACAATCTGATCTAGTTCCTGTATTAAAAAGGTTAACACAAGCAGCCAAGTCACATTAACATAACAACAGCAAAATCAATCCAGCATGAGATTGAATGCACTAAATTCAGCCTTAACCCCAACTATGACCTGTTGTATCAGTCTTCAATTTTATCTAAGAAATTCCCACTTCCTAAATCATTTGAGGAAAAAAAATAAATCTAAGAAATTTAAATAGAGCATGGGACTAATAAATAATTCCTCTTTTCACCAATACATAATAATCCACTTCTAAGATCCTTCTTGGTAAAAACCTTCACAAAATATTTCTTAAAGCGTTGTGTGTCAACAAATCAGAACTTCCCTGGGTAGGGACAACGCTGGGAAGAATGAAGAGGGGTAAGACAGATTAAAAGGAATAACAGACCTAGATCCTGTTTGCAATATGGGTAAAATATACAAAACAGTATTTTGCATGCAGTAAGATACACACACATTCTGACAGAGTAGGCATCTAGAGTAACTTTAGGAAGTGCCTTTGTGCTATCCTCGAAGTCATTGCATTCAAAAGGATGAAAACAGGAGTGGAAGAACACCTTTAAAATGCCTTTCATGTTTTCTTCCAGTCCAAAATTACAATTACCACACGCTTTATAAGCCTGCAGCCAGCTTTAGTAAACTGCTACTTACAGCTCTTGCATGACAGCCAACAGATGAAAGCGATGAGTGAGAGCTCTCATTCATTGCTGCTAGCAACCCACTGCCTTTCTGATCCCTTTCTTCAGAAACAAAGATTAGGTGGGGGGAAATAAGGTAAAGGGTTATTTTTAAAAGTCCGTATTTTTAAATCACCATCCAGGAGCTGGCTGAGTTGAGCTCTTATTAGTTGCCTCTCATCTCCCACTTCTGTTTCCATAGAAACCATCACAGCATCATTGCCTGCTTCACTATTCCAAAGTCTTCAAATTCAGTCGATTCCAAACCTGGCTGGGCACACAGGTGGAAGATAATGGCAGCAGAGCTTAAGTGCTAAGGTCTGCGTGGGTGACCTCCCACCATATGGAGACCATATATATAAAAAAGTCACCTCTACCATATTGTATGGACTGGGGCAGAAGGCTGGTCCAAATCCCAGTTGGTTCTGCAGAAGCTCTTCCCCTTTTCTCCATCACTCCCACATGAATGCATAGGTGGAGTGGGATGAAGGACATGCCTCAGTCCTCAAATTGAAACCCACAAAAGTTGGAAAATCAGTTAAATGGGGGGACATCGATGTACATAATCTGCACAGCAAAAAGGCAGTTGGTACTAAGTAGCAGATTTCTCCATTCGGCCTGTTTTCCCTGCTTCTAGAAAAGTATGGTGGATAGTCTCAGGAAATAAATTTGGGGACGGGGGGAGGTGGTAAGAAAAAAAAATCTGAATATTCAAAGGTACACAGGTACCATGGAAAGATACACTTCAAAAGCCTTTCGTCCATCGTATTTGTCTACTTCAATGAGTTCATCTAGGAAGAAGAAAGCTCCTTCCAGTGCCATTCACTCATTTTCTAAAGAGAAGGCACTTACTATTCATTATTTTTACTTAAATGGTCTGCAAATGAATAATCAGCTGCATTTTTTTTTTTTACCTTCTGCACCACCTTTATCCCTATCAGAATATACCCAAAAAGTGACATTTTGAGATGACAGTTTGAGTCACCAGGTGACCAAAACTGACTAGTCAAATGCAAGAGAAAGTATTACTCACTACAGACTGCCCAAGGGGATTACTAAAAACCCCAGGATGGTGAATTCCTCTTAACAAAAGGAGCAGAGATGTTCAGTGAGACAGTCACTCAGTATGGCTTCCCCTGTCAACCACAGTTAATTTCATTTCAGTTCGAGCAAATTGTTCTTAAAATAAATCTCATCTTCTCTCAGGCACACCCTGATAGGGAGAAATTGGTTATGGATACAAAAACACAATAAAGGCTGCTACCAACTTGCTAACAACAAGGAAGCCCACAGAAACACTCACTCAATACTGAATAAGTAGCAGCAAAATCTAACCTGTGGAAATCCAAAGAAAAGAGGAACTATCCTTACATGTCTGGGAACTACTGCAATAATACCTGAACATGATTCCTCCTCTTTGTACTTACTAGGCCCTGCAGACAGTTTCTGTTCAAGAGATGTTTCCAAAGTATGCCAGATCACCTGACAATCTAGAAGAAATAGAATTGATATATTTTTTTATTTTTCCAATGTATGAACGCTTCAAGCTCTATATGAAACTTGTACGTATAAAATATCAAACCATACATTCCAGAACAGTTTGTGAGCTTGGTGAGTGTGAGTAGGTCTAGGCATTGCATAATAAACATGATTAACTTGTAAGTGGATACAAATGTACACCCACAATACATAAGTTGTAGATGCTCCATATCTATAGTTTTTAATGGAATGCTAGAACAAACTGACAATCAAAATGTGTACCATGCTGCAAGAATGAATTATGCATAACAGGCTTTTGTTATATCTAGAGTTGTGAAGAACTTGAAGAATCTGGCCCTTGTGTAGTTTTGTAAATTTTGATCCAAATTTTCCTTAGATTCCCCAGTTCAGGTTTCCTACCACTACCCTGACCTCAGAGTAAGGCTCATTTTGGCTGAAACAACTGGCATGCTCTTAATTATATCCAGTACAAGACAGATGGAGCTAGTGGAGGGTCCTCAGCAAAAGGGCCATGAAGATGATTAAGGGACTGAAGCACTTCTCGTATGAGGAAAGGATATAACAGTTTGTCCTGGAGAAGAGAAAGCTCAGAATATCTCATCAATATCAACGCATATAAGTACCTGAAGGAAGGGTATAAAGAAGAGGGATCTAGGCTCTTTGTGGTGTCCAGTGGCAGGACAAGAGGCAATGGGCATAAACTGAAACACAGGAGGTTTTTGCTTTTGTTTTAAATACAGTTAGGGTGCCCCACGCACTGGATTAGTTTTCCCAGAGAGGTTGTGGAGGCATGTTTCTTGGAGATACTCAAAAGCCACCATGGTCCTGAGCAACCTGTTCTGGGTGGCCCTGCTTGAGCAGGGGGCATTGGACAAGACAACCTCCAGAGGTCCCTTCCAACCTCAGCCATTCTGTGATTCTGTAAAGGTTTTATAGATATAAAAAACATGTAAAAAAATATCTAAGTGAATTTCATGGATATGGAAGGTGATGAACTGAAAGAAAAAACATCATTTTTGTTTAGTAACAGTTTTGAATCAATAGGCTGAGTGCAGATAGCAGTGATCTCAAGTTACTTCTCAGGAAGACTGTTATTTTCAACAATATCAGTATACACATATTTATGTGGGCAAAAGTTTGTGTCCAAATCACTTAACAGTTCCTTCTTCCAGAGAGCAATTTTCTAAAACCATGTTTTTCAGCCTAGCAGTAAATAAGTTATTTTCCAATAAAACATTTCAAAGGTATAATTTATGGTGCAATAATACCCTGTATCATGGATTTTTATTTTTTAATGTATATTACTATCTCTCTGAATGGTAAGTGTAAATTTGGGTTCTCATCATAGAAAAACAAATTCCATTTGTATCAGTATTCCTGGTATAGGATAGTGCAGCTACTGTCTGTGACAATGCAACAACCCTACTAAGATATGCTGAGCTAAGAATTGGTTTCTTCAATGGAGAAACTTTCAGCGCCCCAACCATACTCACCCTGTGTCAATCTGCCATATTTCCTCAGTTATGGAAAGACAGGTTAGTGCAGTAGTTAAAATGCAAACTGAAGGCTAGTTCAGTTTCCAACAAGGAGTTCAGTTTCCAAATCAACACCTTCCAGTTGATGGCCAAGTCAAGGCCTTGGGGGCCTCAGCTCTCTGCTCTCAGATGCAAGGGCCCTGGCAGAATAACAGGAATTTAGATTTTAAGATGATCAAATTAAGCAGTAACGAAAATAAGATTGCTATACAAGTTATTGGTACAGATCACATTGCTGCTTAGATAGCATGGTTTATGCAGCAAAATTTAAAAATGTAATGTCAGAACCTGAGAATAACACTGCAAAAATGAATCAAGTCCATGCCATCAGCAATGAATACACTGCCACCATTTTCTCATGCCGCAGGCCCAGAGGAAGATGACAGCTGCTATTGAAGATAAAGATGATTTTGTGGAAGTGCTCGAGGAATTACCAGCTAGACATGAAAGTGCAAACTTCTCTTGCCTCTCTAAAGGAGAGGGCTGGCACCCATGTAATCAATAACAGCAGACTGAATAAAAGCAAAAGGAGCTAAAGGAAATACCTTAATGATCTAGCGAAAAGCCCACAGAGGTAAGAGACACCTCTGGAAGACATAACCTACCTATTTTAGTAGTGTGCTTGTAATTTACTCACAGACCAGCACAGAGAGCATCAAGAACTGAATCTGGAATCAAGGGGTCTTAGTGCTCATTCATATTCAAGGGGTATAACACCTTCATCTAGGAGACAGATCTAGGGACTAATCTAAGTGTTTCAGCAAGAAATCACATTACCAGACTCAAGCAAGAAAGACTGTATCCAATCCCTTTCAAGATGCAAGCACGGGGGGTGGGGGTGGGGGGGGGGGGGGGAGGGGGCAGGGGGAAAGGAAAGAAAGAATAAAAGAAAAAGCACCCTAATCACACGAGTACTTGACACTGGAAACCACTGAGGCAGGCAGCTTTTCCCCCAGGAGGCACAGAAGCGAGGCGGGTGGCGCGGTGAGCCAGACCCACATTTCCACCAACACCAGCCCAGCTCATGCTGATGCCTTGTGCCTGCACCTGCTGAAGGGGCCGACCGGCCCTCCCCAAATTTGTGCTTTGACACAGCTGCCTTTCTCGCACTGACACCGGGGCTTGAGCAGTCATGCAGCCAGCTGGATCAGGCGACTGATCTGCCTGAAAGCTAACCCTAACAGGGAAAGAAAAGACAGATTAGTTTTCAGTTGGTCAGAGAGCTTCAGAAGTCATTTCTGCAACAAAGAGGAGGGAGGACTGGCACTTTTAGTGGTACTGCTGGCCCAGGTCAGCTGAGCTGCTTTAAAAAACTCCTCCAGGCACGCAGCCACCAGGCAGCCAGGCAAGCAGCCCAGCGCCAGGTGATCCCAGGAGCCACCTGCGTGCACACCCTTCGGAAAGGCACTGGGCTTAGCGGAGGGCGGCTCAGCCTGCAATTCAAGTGGAGTCAAATTATCCAGCAGCCGCCCCAAGAGGTCTCCAGCAGAAAAGATCGCGACAGCTTCGTCCTTGGGTATTGCAGAGAGACCTACGCGTCACTCAGTGTTTGGGGCTTGCAAACATTTGACATTGTTGGTCAATAGCATCATCAGGATGATTGAAGATGATGAAATTGATGCACAGAGACAAAGAACGCTGCTCTCACTCAGCCGGGTTCTGGCAGAATCTATTGATTTAATGCAAACAAAACAATACGGGTAACAATATTCAAGACAACCTTGAGAGTTTATTCTGATTGCCACATTAATTCAACAAAATGGATGTTATACAAAGCTGTAATTCTCACAAAATGTACACTGACCACACACTTTACACATATATATATATATACAGATACTAATCTTGAAGATTATGATAGAGGGTGCAAAGTTAACTAACAAACAGGAGAGGTACCAAAATTAAGGCTGATCATGAATTCAGAAACAGATCTTATGATAATGGGTTTAGTTACAAACTTTTTTTTTTGGGGGGGGGGGGGTATCTTATTAAGCGTAAAGGAAGACTGTTACTGAGTAATGGATTATTTCATCCAAATGACTCTGTTCTCAGGCATCTTCTGCCTGTGAAGTGATATACAGACAAAATCAAAGACAGGAAAGATGTCCAGTGGGGAGGAGGGATGGCATGCTGATGATACCAGGGCCAAGAACTATCAGATGTTAAAAAGATTCGAGCTTTTGCCATTCAGCATCCAACTTAAAAGCCCTCTTCTGCAGGTGAAATAAAAAACACAGAAGTCACCCAGACCATGTTTCCAGCTTCCATGAGACTTTAGTCAATGCGACGTCTCAAGAGAGACAAGGACATGAACACCAGTGGACAGTCAGACACTGAGGTATGGAAAATCCCATCAGGAAATTAAGAAAAAATTATTAGCCTTGTACCAGTTATGTAAAAGCAAATTCATATCTGACCAAAACAGTGACAGTGATAAAGACAAATATAGGGTCTTCGCTAGGGAGAGAGTACTGTCCTCAGCCTATGCAGGTGGGTGACTCAGTTGTCCCAGGAAAAGAAAATAGGAGCAAAGGACTTGTTCCCCATGAGTCACTGATGTCTCCCTGGCCACTTGTGGCCAGGGGCAACAGCAGGCTGGGTAAACCAGACCTCACCTGGGAGCTCACTCAGTTGGTTTCTCAATGCACACTCTGTGCCAAAGCTGCCAGAAAATTCAAAGGTGGGAAAAAAAAAAAAAATCCTTAGTTTATAAATCCTCTGCACTGTTTGAGCTACATATGATCTACTGTAACCACCTGTGGTGTAAAAACAAACAAAAATTATTAAAAACTATATATCTTCTTCAAGAAATTAATTCATACACAGTTTTGGCTTCATCCAAAATTCAAACGGGGGTACTGGTGTTACATGTCAAGGTTTTTTACTCCAGAAACATGCATATATCTCATGAAAAACATCAAGGAGAGAAAAACAACGACAACAAAAATACAATTTATGAGTATGCATCAATTTATGGTTATATTATGATTTATTCTTTTGTATTCTGTTCTTCCAAAATATAAGAAATATTACTTAATATTGTTAAAGGAGGCCATACTGAATATATCCATACTATCTACATGTTATCTGCAAAATTACATGCAAAATCATGCATTTTAAAGGCAAAAATACAAGTTTCTCCAATGTTATACCTTTATTTCAAAAGCTGGACTACATGATAGCTGATAAGGTAGCTGTTGACAAGAAAGAATAATGATTAACTTTATTAGGAGGGGATAACTGAGTAGAAGAAGCCTAAAACTGTTTCCACTTTCCTGTAACAATGCGCAATTTGATGCATCTTTCTTACATAATGTTTCATAAATGGAAAGTCTGCTACAAAAAATTAAATTGTAATACCAGTAAAGGAAACTTGTTTCATAATCTGAAGGACATCCCAAAAAATGCAGTGATGAGTTTCTCTCTCATTTTTGTACTCCAGTGATGTGGTGGTGATATTTTTGCTGGCTAATCAACACTGTTTATTATGTGTGACTGAAATAAGAAGATATAATTTCTGTATTCTCCTTTTCTTAAGTTAAATTTTGGAGCTCTGAAGCAACTATTTCAGTTATTATACTTGTATTTAGACAACCAAAATGTAAGAAAAACAAGGACATAGACTGTGTCCTGATCGTATAATCCCTTATTCCAAAAGCAATTTCTGCTTGTGTATGCTGAAACCAGTTAACTTAAATATAGGTGTGAAAAAGACAAAAGATATACATCATTCAGCACAACTTCTTTAACCATTGTGCTATCAAATTAAAAATTTTCATAAGATCAAAGAATTAACTTTTTTTTATACTTTGAAAAAACAAGTACTGCGCATTGAAGTACTGTCATGGACAAAATAAGTAATGCCAGATCAGTATTTTTAAGTGTTTTTCTAAGACATTTCTATTTCAAAAACCTTTTAAAAAACATCCAGTAGTCTTTAGGTCTTTTTGTCTGGTAACATCTACTTTAAAGTGAGAAGTACTGGTTTAGCAGTTTTTTATTATACAAAACAATCAGTATATGAACATCAGACAATTCTAAAGAACGTCTTCAAGAGGAACATCCAGGTTAGTTTTGTCACCTGTATCCTAAAACCTTTTTAGTAATAGCTACTAATAACTGCTACTCCTTGAGGACCTGAAGCAACAGCACTATTGTGAACATACACCAAGGAAATACCTCTGCAAACTCAGTTATCAATCTAAAACTGAAAGGCATCTCGGTAGTCCCAAATTCCATTTGCAAATTCAGTTTCTTGGAGAATTTATTCTGGTAGCAATTATTATCTACAGATAAATCTGTCACCACTGCAGATTCAAATTTTCAAAATCACCTCAGGAAGACTAAGAATTGGCACAGTGGGCTCAATTAAAATCCTAAGACTCACTCTAGCTATTATTGAAAATAAGCTATGAAAAAATTAGGTTTCAGAAATACTACTTTTACTTCAACTACACTAGTCTAAATGTGAACACAATTGAATTATTTTTGCTTCACATCTGCTTAGCTGTACTTAACAGTATATTACAGCAAGCTATTCTTTACATGTTTAAGGAGCAAAGAGAGTTTTTTTTTTCTTTTTTTACTCACTTTTCTTTTTTCAAGGCAATACATTTATATAACACTGTCAAGTACTACGATAAACAATTGATATGACTTTCCCCTCTACAGAATAGTGATAGCCAATTTAGTAGAAGCCATATTAACATACAGCTTAATGTAACCTTATTTATTTATTAATACTCCACCTAAAAAAGATTTTGCTTCTGTTACTGGGCATTCATTATCACAACTGTTTGGTGTATGTACACCCTGAATGGTTATGAGAAATTTTGATGCAACAAAATTATTACTGCTCAGAGTATCAAAAAAGCACTCTACATTCTTAATGACCTGTTAGAACAGCTCATACAGAAAGAAATTCTAATGTATGTGAAAGACTAAGTGCCATTAAGAACCACACAAGTAGCACATATCTGATACTACTTGAATACAAGGAACTTGTCTAAGACACTGGGAATTTCCTACAGCCAAGCCACAGTTTATTTGACTGCAAATACAGTTAGTAATAACGAAGCAGCAGACAAACAGCATGAGAAATCGTATTCCTGACTTTTTAATATCTGTACAGAATAAATAAATTCCTAATTGATCAATTATATATTCAAGCGGGGAAACAGAACGCTGGCCTTTCATTGTCAATTGACACCCAGTCTCATCACCAGAGAGCACAAATGAAATGCTAATGGAAGAGAAGATGAATGCCAATTTCCTTCACTTTGCTCCAAGTTTCAGAGGCTCTCTACAATAAAAGATAGCTGTTTGTGGAGACTGGCTTGTTCCATACCATTAACTCAGAACAAAACATATTTTTAGTGGGACAGCAGTGTTTACTTGTAAGAACTGATGAATTGTACACCGCCATTTATCACTTGTAGACAAAGACATTCAGGCACAATTTTGGACATAAATCAAGGTACATGCTCCTAAATAAAAAAGGGATTGCTTAAGTCCCTAAAACTGCATAGATTGAGGTCAGATTGGCCATAGCAACCAAGAATGGTACTTAGGCCTCCAGTAAGACTTAGCAACCAATAAATGAGCTCAGATCTCTTTTCATCTCCACTGGTGTGAAAGCCAAAATTAAAAAGATTAGATCACGCTGCACCCACCACAATAGACTTCACAGTGAAAAAGTCATTTCTAGCCTTTGATTCACATCAAATAAATAACATTCATCCCTTCCATAATGAACAACTTTCAAAGTAAATTGAATCTCCATAGTGCTGCTTTCCCTTGCTGCACCGTATTTACATAACAATATATCACAGGAAGCTCAGAGTGGGTCTTACAAATGGAAGACTGAGTGCAAGGCAGCTTTAGTGCTGATTACAGTATATTCAGCTTTAAAATGCTTCCCTTTTAAACATAATGCAATGTAGATTATAATAAACATAAACAATGCTTTAAATCTTGCAGGATGAAACTTTGTCATTATTTCAATATGGAAATCACATAGTAAACAGCTCCCTCCCCCTTTCCTTTCAGTCCTTCCATTTGAGGATATTCAGCAAATTCTACTTTCCAGGAGCGCCGATGATACTATCTGTCTAGCGTTTCCAGGAAAAGGCATGGTACATTATTTCGTTTTGACTGCCTCTTTTCACACTATTGCTGTTCACTTTTATATATATTTTGAAGTACTTCAACAAAACGTTTGGACATGGCAAACACATAGGTAATCTACTATGTCCTTCTCAGACAAAGCAGCAGGTATTATTGTTCTTCCTCTCCCTAGAGCGGTAGTTACTTGTAAATAGGTAAAAGCTGATCACAGCTGCAGGAATCTAACACGGGTTTGACATAAGATCAGAAAACATATTGCAAATGTTTGCATTGTATTGTCACTGTATGCCCTGTTTTCCCCTGCACAAAATTTATCATTACTAAAGCTGGATCACCATTCCCCTCTTATTGCAGGTTGCATAAACACTTAAAGGAAAGCATTCAGAAGCAATACATTAAAATAAGAATTCTAAACCTACAATAAAAATATGCAGAAATAATTTCAGTCCTCTGCAGCAACAACTCATGTAGATCATACTATTTGAACTCAGCAGGGAACCTCATTAATTTTTAAAACTCTCTGACCCCAGTGCAGTTATGGGTGTAAAAATAATTACAAATTAGGGTTGAGGGAGCACTGTTTTAATATTGCATGTGTACTATCAGCTACACAGCATTTTACTGTGGATGGATATGCATTATTGCTAAGCATAATTTTAACTCAGTCAAAATGCAGCTTCACAGTTAATTTTAAAAATGCAAATGTTAGAAATGTTATATTTTTAAGAACGTAACTATAGTAGCCACCGCTTCTATGCAAAAGCCCTGCCTGCTTTCTGCAAACAGTCTCGTAACACAAAGCACTGCAACCACAGTTTTAAAAGCTAGTAACAGCCTGGATACCACAGTAAACAGAAATATTTCTATAACAAGACACGTTTGAAAGCTAACAATTTCTAACTTATTTAGAAGGCTATAAAATACTTGGCTGCGGGTATAAATAGTCTCTCTTACCTAAAACTTGTCAGCAGAAAGATCCTTCGCCATTGTTGTCACCTCCAGTGCCCCCTCTTGCCACCATGGAGATTGGTTCTGCTATGTTTATTGCTCTGTGCCTCAGTTACAGCTGTGACACGAATCTGCCGGCAAAGGGGTGTGTGCGAGTGTGTGCATGCGTGTGCGAGGAGAGAGCCCACTGACTTCGGGACTGGGAACCTAAACCTCAGGCCAAGCCAAGGCTGGATGAAAATGATCAAAGCTCTGTCCCTCATCAGCAGAGCAGACAAGGTTTTGTTCCCCCCCCCCTCCCCAGAGCGAAGCAGGGCTGTCAGTAGGGATTCCCACTAGCAAGCCTCTAGCAGAGGCAGACCGTCTCCTGATTGCTAGTGCCTGCCCAGCAGCCTGTGCAGAATACAGGTAGCTATTGTTCCTCAGACAGATATGTAGCCAGCCACTCAGACTCTGACAGATCTCAACAAACCAGTGAGCCTGCCTTCATTTTAACTCTTTATTTACTAGTGCTTTACTTTTTAGTAAGGTCTCCTTTTGCTCTGGAGAAGGAGGGGAAGGGAAGGCAAAAAATACGTAAGACCATCAGTACATTGTTCTGGTTTTGTTACGAAAAGTGTTTCTGAATTTCATGTACATGGGAAGAAATCCTATGTAAATTTAGAAGCATCGATTTTAATTTTGAAATCTGATCTAGCCTACTGTTGGGCAACACAGCAATAGTACACTTCAGCAGTCAAACAGGATTCCAGCTCTGTAAGGTAAATAACTCCTGCTCTGCCGCCTTCTGAATTCTCATAATTCATAAGGAAATAAAACAGTTTGAATAGACACTGTGCATCTTTGCACAAATATTCTAGTTATTAAAAAAAAAAAAGTATAATTTAACGCAAGTGCTTCATCATGGGCAGTGTGTTTTTCCACCAGAAATCAGTTTTCAGCATTGAATGAAAATGAAGTTAGGGTCTGCGACACAAAACTGTTACAGCAAGGACGTAGCTAGCCAGTTAGTTGCAGTAAGAGGAAGCAGATACTCATGTCAGTCTTGCAGCGGTCTTATTTTTTGATAAGCAGATTTTACTTACACAGAAAGGATTTTTATTTTGTATGACATGGAGCTTAAGAATATATTCACAATGACATGATCAATGAAGCTGTTAGATAAGAAAGATATCCTTATTTATATTCTGTGCTTGACTATTAGCAAACAATTTGTTGTCATATGAAAAACTAAAGATTCTGCATTCTGTTTAAATATTGTATAAGTTCAGCCCAGGTATACACTCCAGTTTTAAACATACTTTTCTCCTTCTTCAGTTTAAGCCAGTCTTAACTTTATTTCAAGCAGGTTGCAGTAGGATATGCATACTTGCTTTTGAGTGGGTTGGTTGAATTGTTTAAGGCAATTTTAAGGTGTGAAGGTTGAAGATTACACTTTCCCCACAACAATAAAATCTGATTAATAAAATACAGTTTTGTGGTTTTGTTTTGTTTTGAATATTCAGACTGCTAACACAAGTGCAAATTAGTGACACGATGTCAAAAACAGTATTTTAACCTGGCAGAAATTATCAATTCAGACAAGCCTCGACACCAATTACATAATCATTTTATCAGCAACTTCATAAAAATCTTTTATGATTTTTAACAAATCTGCAATTTGTTTGAAAAGTCACCATTGGTCATTTTATTGTGTTTCAAAGTAATCTTTTCTTCATGTTTGAGAATTTTCTTCTACACTTCCACAAAAACGCCAAGTGTCCAGTGCCTTTCAGGATTCTTGCAGTGCAGCAAAGAAACAAGCAGACAAGCAAGAAAGCAAATCAGTGTTACACAGGGCAATGCACCCTGTGCGGCAGAATACCCCTAGAATACCAGATGTGTTTCAAAGCAGGATTCAGCATTCACAAACCCTACTGCTATTTTATCAGTCAGTATCTGACTTAAGTCAAGGGGAATATCAGTCTTTAAGGACAGAGACATCTATTGAACTGTACTTTTTTTTTCCTTTTCCTCAGCAACTTACAGAAGTACCCAGCAATATGAAGAAAGAAAGCTTTCAATTAAAAATATATTTACAAATTAATGGTATTCTTGGTATTATGGTATTATGGTATTATTCTTCGATAAAATATGATTTTATTACAAATTCTGAAGCATTCTGCACCCATTTCCCTTCTCTTTTGAGCAAACCAGTAACAGTGGCCACTAAAACCTTAAAACGTAACTAAAAATTGCTGGGGGAGTATCTGCCAGGCAGGCTCTCTGCTGCTAGGGGCTGGTGTAACCCCCCAAAGACTGGAGGAGCTGTGCCAGCCGACAAGCTGTCCACAAAGCTGCAACACCAGTGGGTAGCAGAGAACAACCCGGTCCTTTCTACCCTACCCAGCACTGCAAAATAGGGGCCACCAATACCACACTGTGCAAAGAGCAGTCTTAAGCCCAGGTGTTGATCACGTGAGAAGTTTCTGAGCATGGTCGTATCTGATGCCGGTCTTTGGCTAGGCCTTGCTCAGTATATGCTGGTCATATCTGCTGCCCAGTCTTTGGCTAGGCCTTTCTCCTGGGGTATTTCACACTGAATGGAGTCTCCCATACATCTTCCAGAGCTGTTGTGATTGACTCCTGGCTGGGTAGCTACACAAATGCACACACGGTTCAAAAACAACACAATATTAAAAAGCAGAAGGTTGTGGGAGAATGAAAAGGAAAACTTTCCACAGTGAGATAATGACAGAGCTGGGCACCTCACAGGAGGATGGAGAAATCTGCGCTTACTGTGAACACGACTTCCTCCCCAGAAACCCTTTGCTGTTTTTACTGGAACAATCTCCGGGCTGCGTTCGTGAGGAAAACAGCTTTCTTTGGGTTTTCAGACAATACTGGAGAAAAAATACTTTCCAAAAGACCTTCTGCACCTCTGATGGTTGCCTTTGGGCAGGAAGATGGCCCTTCCAGTCAAGTCTACCACAAGTAACTGATAGCAACTACCTTGCTATAAAGTACAAATTGATTTCTGTAAAGGGCAACATTTGTTTATACTGATTAGCGCTTAAAAAAAAAAAACAAAAAACACCTTTTTCTTTTAACAACAAAAAAAGCGCAGACTGCTGCTTAAGAAGCAGGCATTGTGTGCAAAATGTTGATATCTCATCTCATGTAAAATAGAATATTTTAACAGTTTGAAATGATTTCCCAGAAGGAAAGCATAAAGAAAACCATGTCTGCCCTGCATAATAACCTTCTGCCTGAGAATGTTGCTTGTGACCACACGGCTGTGATTTCTTTCAGCTAACCCACAGCCATACTTGCATGAACAAAGCCACATGCCAGCACCACGTATCCATCTTCCTTTAGAGATCCCATTTTAGTGATTCTTTAGTAAATAGCTTTGTATTAAGAGATTATTCATACCAGATATAAAAAAGCCCAGTGTTTCAGTAACTGTTATAGAGGTGAAATAAACATCACGTATCCCAGCACATAACCTCAATTAAACTTTTGCCTCAGTTTGTAGGCAAATTATCTATAAAAAGTGAGCTCTCCATCTAATCAAAAATCAGGTTTAATACTTCATGTGGTTTGTGGCTAGTTCTCTATACAAAAGAATATAACACAAGGAGAATTTTATGAGCTGCAATTTAAATTTAACTGACTTTGTCAGTTTTTCTTTTACTTAACGTAAAAGGTATTGTAAAACATGATATGAGAAAGCATTGATATTTTAAAAAAATTACTTAAAATGTGGTAACTAGACTTTATTTATCACAGAAAATTCTTTAAAAGATAAGATGGGAAATAGATTTCTATATCAAGATATAGAAATATTTAGACTGGAGCAAGTGCCTAGTTTGCTTAGGATGTAGGCAAGTGCAGCACAAAGTTTAGAAAAGAACTTATGGTTAACATATGCTCAACTATATTTGTACACTGTAATATAAAACAACCAGGTATTACAGTTGATAAAGTGTTCTTAGGCTTCCCAAAATTTTACATATATATAACTAATGAAATAACTTCTCTTTAAAATGCAGTGCTGAAGAGCACAACTTTTTTTCCCCTCCACTCTTTCTCAGAAATATAATTAAGGTATTGCATTCTCCACTAGATGCTTTGTGAAAGCAAATGTCAGGGATTAGGACTCAGCAAGATAATTACGAACATTCTACATAATAACATAGGAAACCAGCATCAGAGAATCATTTCACCAGTTCATGTGCCTCTTAGAGATTACACTTTTGATACATGATCTGTTGGGAAAAATGGGTAGAAGTTGACAGTACCTTCTCCCTTCCCTGCCAACCCCACTCTCCCCTCAGCATTCTATTACTTTAGTTTCAGGATACTGAACCACGGTTCAAAATAAGGCTTTTCTTTTGTAAAGCTTCAGATTCCGAATCCCAAATGCATACTTCACAAAACCTCCCTCCATTCAACACTAAGCCCCAACCTAGCTGTTAGTACCTGAATTACAACAGGGCATGTTTGTATATTATAGGGTAAATTAAACTATCTATTTATAAAAAGTTTATTTTTAAAATCAGTGCTGGACCCTGTTCCGTACTGACACAAGAAATAAACAGAATGAGATGTTTCCTAAAAACAAAGCACAACAAAACACAATACAAATGTAATGAACATGAATAGAGTTCCTCTGGTTTAAGTAGCCACACTACATTACAGACGCTCCAGTTTGACAATTCACTTCTTATCAGGAATTTGTATTTAGCAGTTGTTCTCATCAACTCAGAACCAGTGTGGACCTACCGCTTTAAGTGCTGATCCACGGGAATTGCTGGTTTCAAAGGCCCTGAAGTGAAGTAGCTGGTTGGAGGAAAAAGAGGCAGGACTGCCCCTGTAGCTTCAAGCTGCCGTGTATAGTTTTCTTCCTTGGAATCTTTTGATAAAAGTCAGAATACAACATGATTTATTGATGTAGCAAAGTCATTACAATTCAGAGCAAAAAAATGTTATTGGACTTCCCTCCAGCTAGTGCTGTTTAAGGAAGCCTTTAAAAAGCAATTTAATTCCATTCCACAAAGTCAAATTTTCTCCACAGATAATTGGTTTTCATTATATGTATAAAAAGATACAATGAAGCCAATATGTCAAACTATATCTTTTTTAAGATTTATATTTATTACTGAAACACTGACCTGCTTTTGCAAGAATTGTATTGTCTCTGTTTTTCTACCGTTAACCTGAAAAGCCTTACTGTTAATAACATAAGCACACATTATAGTAACATCCACCAATGTACCATAAAGTCTGAATATAATCAAGAATTCCTCTGCCCTCTCACATTTATAGCCAAATAATTCCATGCTGTCATCTGTCATAGGTTAAATCTTCATATGTAAACTTGCTCAATATGAGTTAAAACATTCACGCAGTTTTCAGAGCTTGAGACACTTAGTTGGAAAGTATTTACCTGGCTTTGGTCATTATAAATATATTTCAAAACTGCTATACCAAAACAATATTAATGCCTGTTTTTCTGTTTATATATGTAATATATAATAGTGCATATTACCACTGGACATGTTTATATTCAAAAAGACTAGGAACAGCAGTGCTGTTCTGAGCATCTTGAAACATCAAACTTCCCAAGCTAATACACTAATTACAGCAGAACAACAAAACAAAGAAATTCAAAAGCTATCAAAGTTTGAAAAACAAAAACGGGCATTAAATTTTTCCGTAATTACAAAACCTTATCAAAAAATAAACTCATTCAAAGCCCTAATCCTACTTATGAGTTACATATTACTAAAAATAATCTTCAAGCTAAAGCAACCAAATGCAATAAAATACTCACCAAGTCCCTCATGTTCCTTAGAATTCATGTCTTTTTCTTTTCCTTTTCCTTATTTCTCTTCTTTCTTTCTTTTTCTTTTTTATTATTATTTTTTCCTAATAAGTCCAGAAGATTGAAATTTAAAAGCTGTATTAGTTACTGTCCTTCTGTTCCTGCAGCTCTTCAGTTGTACAGAGGAAACTTGGCTGGTATTGTTTAGAGAGAAAGACAGTGGCCTGTGTAAGCCAAGAGACTCTGCACTGTCTGAGGATCTGTGCAGTGCTCTTAAACTCCTCCACTGAGACAGGTATTTGTGCTGTCTGTTGTCCAAACAGGTTCATCAGAGCTCTCACAGTCACCTTCATTTTTCAGTCTTGCAGGCCCTATCTGCTGAGAGGAGAGAGGTTTCTTCCTTTCAGTATTTATTTGCTTTTGGATTGGAGGAAGAGGCTCAGAGATTTTCAATTTGAGATCAAAGACAGGCACGTAATGGGACGCAACAGAGTTTTCTGAATTGTGCTCAGAATAGTAGTCCCTGAGTTCCCACATTCACTGCTCCCAACTCCAGAAGCTTCATGGGGAAAGAAAGAAAGAAAGATAGATAGACAGACAGATAGATAGATAGATAGATATATGCACACAGACACACACACACATTTTAAATATATTAGTTTTCCCCCCTGCAGCACTGCAGTCTCTCTATTGTCAAATAATAACTGTATCTGAAAAGAAAGCACTTAATAAGGCTAAGGTCAGACTGCTTAGACTTGGCATTTGCTGCGATAACAAATCAGAAATGATAGCATCGTACAGATTTATGAATTTTTTGCCCCCGCAGTCACAAACATCAGACGTTTACTTTATAAAGAAAGCTTTTAGATTCTTCCTGCAGTTTCCATAGTGATTTCATTTTTCCCCTTTTATCACAGATTGGCTGAAGTACTGCTACCCTTTGTGCTTTAAAAGGCTTGTGCTACCAACTGTCGATAGAAAGGCTCTGTAGCAAAAGCACACATGCAACACATACTGTCAAAAATAATTGAAATAGATAAATGCTAGCTAAAAAAGGCTTCCGTATTTTCTCTGCTTGTCCTGAACACTACCGGAGAACAGTATTTTATCTAAGTAAATGTAATTAACTTGAGCCAACCATACTACTGTTCTGTTTCCCCTAACCTATGAAACTTCTATTAGAGCACTTGTATGACACAAAATAATCGCTTCACAAAAAGCTTTAATAGAGCTTACATCGTGTAAAATGCCTGCTTGTTAGATATAAATTAATTTCATTCTTTTTTTTTTTTTGAATCTTTCAAAGACAATGCTTATGCCAATGATATTTTTCCTCTTTCTCATAAGTTTACTCTTTTAGAGAACATACTGGTTTAAGAAACAATTACACTGTTTCTGGCAAAGCAAACAATGCTCTCTGTTGCTGGAAAGATAACCACCTTTCAAAGTAAGCCTAGAGGATTAGTTTCTATTTAACCCCTTGCTAAACAAATGAGACAGTCATCTCCTCAACAAAACAGAACTCAGCTAAGTAAACATTATTTTTTATTTAGTTATCATGCCTTTAAAAATGGAGTCTTTAGATTACAGAATGCATGCACAGTATTTCCCTACCACTTTTTCAACCAGCTTAATAGAAAGTGGGTGCACTGCTAATCCTAACCAGTTGCTCCAGCCTCATGAGAGCGTCTATTCTTATAAGTCAGAGATGGCCTATTAAAAATACTGAAATCATATCATGTAGTGATAAACATATTACAAAAACTCTTTGAGCTGTAAATTTTCCAGGTGACTATGAAAATACAGAGACTGAAATATTTGTCCCTGTGAATTTTGCATTAACTTCCTCATTTTCATACAAAATTGGAAAAAAAAATCCACAGGATACAGTACAGTTAAACAGATATTTTAATTTAGGATAAAAAAGAAAATATCAGGCAACTTTCATTTGGATATACTTATGAAAATGATTTATTTCCAAAGAGATTATCTATGCCAAACCATCAAACTCCCTATTTTCATGTCATCTTTTCATGAGGGGAGTTATGCAACTGACTTTTGTTGTTGGGATATTAAAATCTAATGTTAGGCATTCACATCCATTAAATAGGCAGTAACTGCAAACATGAAGTATGTTAATACTTACTGTCAATAAAGTTTATTGGACAAAAGAGTTTGCAGCATGGTGTAAGTGAAGAACTAAATGTAAATCGATTACCAATAGAGATTTGAAATAAAAAGCAGACGGTTATTAAGACTGTGTTGATTACTGACATGCTCCACAAGTGGTCCTGGCAAAAATCAATACAGACAGATGTAGCAGTTTTGGGATCTGATCTGATCTGATCTGCCCTGGGATATGAGGGCAGGCTAGTGGAGCTCCTGAAGTTTCTCTTGCACCTCTGTAAGCAACCAGTGAACAGACACTTTTAGCAAACCTGACAGAATCTGGACCTGTTCTTCATACCTATTTTTCCACCATCTCAAGGGTCATTTAATGAGCCAATAAAACAATGTATTCAAGTAATCAACTCAATCTGGCTTACAATAATTAATATAGTCTTTGTGAAGATTTTTCATTCACAAAAAAAAAAAAGCTAAACAGTAATTCGAGTCCAAAATTTCTGAGAGGATGACAATTTTTCACAATCCTTTTTTTTTGTTGTTTGTTTGTTTTTTTTAACATTATATGTAACACAAAGATGATTAATTCTAGGAGAATTTCTATTCAAGGAGGGAAAATTGCTGTAGTTTAAAAATAACTCATCAATAAATAAATAAAAAATATGTAACGGTTTTATCCCAGAAGAGCAAGGATGAGAAATCTGACTTATACAATATAAGAAACATTGAAATCAGTTCCATTGTACCTTGAAACACTAAATTATGTTCTTGCAGAACTTTCTTTCCAGACTTTACATAAGTCAGATATTCAAACAGTTCCTGCAATTTTCACAAGGCAACTGATTTCCTGGGAGTTGTATAAGATTTCTGAGTTTATCCACTGATTTTCTCTAAGCCATGGAACCCTCAGGAAAATATTTTCATAGAAGGAAAACACAGACCAAGTATTTTTTAAGCATCAGGGACTAAACAAGGCATTTGAAGTGAAGAGTCAACTAACAGTTTAAGTTAAAAAAAAAAAAATGCTCCTTGGATCTGCATTTTTTCCTTGGAGAAAACTTTATATACAGCTGAGCTAACTAAAGCAAGTAAGGATTTATTGCTATATACTTTTAGTAAAATCTCTTTTAACATAAATAATTCTTCAGCCGTGCAGCTGATGGGTGTCCAGAACATTCATTCATTTTCTTCATCAAATAAGTAAAATAGGTAAAGTTCAGAGTATGACATCCTTCCCCCCTCCACATGTAGACCTCACAAAGATGCTATTTACCTTGTAGCTTAGGCAGAAGAAGCAAATAGTTTTAGATCAAGGACATTCATTAAAATATTTGGCAATAAAATTAAATAAAATTAAGAGAATTCTCCTTCTTCAACAGTTCCCTAGTGATGAAGAACCTTCTTCACATCCTCCAAATTGGAAGAGTGATGGGAGGAGGGGGAGAGGACAGACTACATAACCAAAGAAACAGATTACATAATGGTTGGTTCCCCCTTATCAACCAGCAAACCACCCCACAACAGAAATGAAAAACACTCTTCTGCTATCATTCCTGGACACATAGTGAGGGACAATAATTTCCTTAAGAAGAGAAAAGCATTCTTTTTTTCACTCATCTAGTACCTCCCTAATTTTTCAGTTTTGGAGGAAAAAAAAATGCTCCTAAGGAGCAGATTTCCTAAAATCCTCTTTCCCACATGAAAGAGGAATATGTGGAATTCTAAACTTCAAACAGTGGGTGCATTTATTCAAAGACAAAAAATCTGCAATCTACCATAAGACATGAACTACAAGACAAAATATTTTAATATTTTCAGCCTCTGTACAATCAACCCCAAACTGCAGTGTTAAATGAAATACTGCCTAATTTACCCACCAGCACTTGGGTAAAGCGCTACCCAAAAAGAAAATGGTCTACCCACTTGGTAGTCCATTTTCTACCAGCTAGCATCAAAGCCAGTGACTTACGTAGCACCAAGAATTCCCTACCTAGCACTGTCAGTCTTTTCCTAAGATAGAACAACCGAAGCTCTCCACTGAGATCTTGAAAAATATATTTGAAAAAAAGAAAAAAGAAAAAAGAAAAAAGAAAAATTTTTGCAATGATGTTTCTCTTGTTCTCTTGTGCAGTAAGTGGAATCTAAGATGTCATTTGCTTCCTAACAAGAAAATAAATTACTGAAGTACAGAAAAAGCAGCCTGAAGTGTCAGACTAGTCTTTGTGAGCTAACCTAAGCTCTTAAAGGGTGGTTAAACATGCACTTTATTTGGGCCAGTGTTAAAGCATACAAAAGTTCTTTGCTGCTTTGTTTTCAGTGACTTCTCAACTTGCTAAAATATGTGGATATAAAACTGTTGATGTTTGCTGGAAATCTTCCTTAATGAACGAAAGCATCAGATGCATCTAGAAGAGTGCCAGTTCTGAATCAAGGACATAACTTACAGCCTATGCCAGTTCAATTTGAAAATCTGCACACATTTTTTCCCTTCAAATAGATGGAGACCCATAACAGTGCTATACAGAAAATCATCACATATTTTTTATCTATTCATCGTAAAACAAATGTTCTCAGACATTGCAAATTTTTGCTAGAAGAGAACTAACCTGAATTCCATTACTGGAGCACCTAACAACCACACTGTTGCAGAAAGGCATCCTCTCCTCTTTGGAAATCAACAGCTCAACACCAAGAGAAACCCTTTTTAAGCTATGTCTATTTGCACATTACATGGGGGTGTGCTTGTGCATGACTGCTTTTGTAAATGCATCTAGCACAGCTGTGAATGCAGCTATCTGTAGTTTCCACAGTGCACGGATTAAAAATGAGAACTACTGATTCTGGAACATTGGCAAGTACACACATATTAAAACCTTAACTTAATAACATCTGAGCATCTTCTAAAAGGGCATCCAGCAATATGAGTCATACCAACCATGTTATTTGTTCCTCTTCCTTTTTCATGGGTGAGAATAACGTCTGAGGGATTAAGATGAAGCAATCTGGGATTTTTGTTTTCTACACATTGCTATGTACCTGCACAGGTAAGGTCAGCAATGTTCCTACCAATGAATGTACAGATTAAAATGAAATTTGTGATGATACTTAGCTCCTGGGGGAATCGCAAAGTCTTGAAGTGATCCCCAATAATACTCTGTGTCATGCAGAGACTATGTTTTAACTCAACCAAAGAAACATAGCAGAATAATGACACTTTCAGCCAAATTTTCATCTTGGAGCTTTAGACAACCTTTAGATTGGAAGAATCCATGAGAGGAATTATCTGGGAATCTCTGATTAACATAAGGTTAATTTTCATCGCATAGCAAAATAGCATGAAATAGCCTCAAGAAGGAAACAGAATCTAGAGGAAAAGGAAAATCACATTCAACACACAGAAGGAGACGTGGCTAACTTTACAACAGATAGATAAGGCACCTGTAATTTCTGGTGTCAGGAAAGCTCCTCCTAAAATTATCTAAACTCTTAAACTCCACGGAGCACACATTTTTTCTTGTTTCTATGCTCCATCTTTTAATTCTACTGATTTCTACTGATGGAACTTTCCAGTAATAACTTTGATTAAAAAATAAAAATAAAAATCTGTCTTTGTAGAGCAGGTCTAAAACAAGAGAAAACAAACGACAATACTGGTCTTCCAAGGACTGGTGAGAGAGGGATCTCAGACCTATAGCCATGCATTATTGATACGAATCTGATTAAACATGATGAGGCATAAAACTGAAATCAAACACCCCAAAAAAACAACAATTTCCTCTTTGTCCTCCGACCCCAGTAAAATGGAATCCAGTCTTATTCTATAATTTGGTTTTACTTATGATATGTTGAAAGAAGTCCAAACGAGTACGATTTTAAATTATGCTATTCCTTTATACTGGAGCATGAAGAAAACCAGTTAAGAAAATATCATAAGAAAAACATATGTTAATACAATAATAAGCATATTTTCTTCAGAAAGGGAAGACCTGTGCAACATTTACATTTCAAAGCCTATGTCATTCAAGAAAACTCAGAATATGAACAGAGCTCCACTAGTTTAATGCAAGTACGTTAGCTCTTTATTAACAAGAATCACAAGCATTTTCAAGAGTTATTTTTGTTAAATCCCTTATTAAATTCAGGACAGGCTTTGTGAAAACCCAAGGTAATCAATAGTGAACCATATCCCATAAAGCTGTGAATTAAGATCCAACCCTGATCATTTTAGAATGCAATAGATATTAAAAAAAAAAATACTTAGCATTTATTACCTACACTAATTAAGCTTCAACATGCCTGTAAGGCAGGCAAGTAAAACCTCATTTTACAGACAGGAACATTTAGAGCAGACAGAGAGGTTATATACATTGTCACCGATTAGGAAGAAAAATCTCTGACCCATAGTTGGAATTCTTAGAGCAAATTGTCAGCACACATTCACACTGTCAAGTTCTTCCTTCAGCAATTTACAGTTTGCATTAAATATAGAACAAAGAAAAGTTAGGCAAATATGTAAATGTGAACATATTCTCAAGCCAAAACACATTCCAGGCAAATAATAGTTGAAGTGGTCAGCAGCTTGCCCTGGCTTGCTTCCACTTTCTCAGAATTTAAGGAAATACAAAGGTGGCAGGGAAATGGGGAGAGAGACACAGATAAGTATAGATAATTATGAAAATGCTGAATCCTGCCTAGATCTATCATAGGACTTCAGGACAACTTTCTTATTAGAGTTCTGTGATTACCCATGGGTCAGGCACTGCAGAGAAGTGCCTGTAGAGGTGATGCTGAATTCTACTGAGTAGAAAAATATCCCTCAGGGAGCTAGCTTGTTCTTTTCTGAAGCAAAGCTGAAAGCACTTGGTGTTCTCTTGGATAGAAAGCGAAATCTATTTGTGGTGTTAGCTCCTGTCTGAAGGAGTGACTTGATCACTAAGCCTTACCAAACCGAGCTGTATGAAGTGCTGCTCTGGTTGCTAACTTCACCTGGATGTGCCCTGTCCAGAGCGCACAGTGCTGCAGAAGTGATGAGCAGGAGAATGCGCCACTTTCAATGACAGATGGCCTCTGAGCTAAAGAATCTGAAATATATGCCATTGTGGCAATTTATGTAACACACCCACAGTGACACCGTGTTGGAAAGAAAAGATTTAAATGTTAGTATGACAACTCTTTTAAGTTCTTTTATACATAACTTGATCTCCACTTGCATGCAAAGATGAAAATATTAAGCCTGTCTTGGAGGCATCAGTACTAAAAAAAAATGCAAGAACTGGTGTGTAAGAAAATATGAACAATCATCTCTGACCAACTTCAGCCAGAACTGCTCTTTGTCAGAGCTCTGATAAATGCAGTGACTTACTGTAACATCCAATTCCACACTCTTCTGTGGCATACATGTTATTCCCCCAAGACCCAAAGTAGTCTTATTCTCAGCCGGGCAAAACAGGGCTACAAGAATTGAAAACACACCACCCAACCTACAAACCCCTAAGTATCTCAGGTCTTACATATCCAAGTTACACAATGTGTATTTGAGTATCTCAAAACAATACTTGGAAATTTTAGATTGCATAACCTGAGAAGTGCAATTACCAGACAAAGTGTTGGGGTCTTCTTGAAATGAAAGCTCTGCAAAGAATCTATAGACTTTATATTGGTCTTCTGAGCTATGTAAGGTGGAATTTCTTCTAATTTACTCACACACATTTAGGATTTAGAATAAAGTAGTAGCAGTGTGGGGTGTTTTTGGTTTTGTTTTCCTTGACAAAACTGAACCTTTTGGTAATCTACTCTTGTTTTTTCTAAAGATATGCAACTACTCATTAATTATGCCTTCTCCATTGAACTGCTGTTACATTTATTAAATACATCAGAGGGAGTAAAAAATTAAATTGAAGATTTTGCATAGGCTAATAAAGCTCAAACCAGAAACATAACACACTGATTTTGACTACACCAAATCACAGAAAGTGAACATCATTCTAAAATTTTCTTTGCCGCCTCCTTAAGGCTGCTGTCACTGTCTCTTTTACTTCTCTCTTGCAGTTGTCAAGAGAGCAAAATAACCACAGATGATCTTGTTTAAAGGCCATGCTGAACTAGAGAACTTGAAAGTTTACAATTCTGCTATGCTAAAAGACAAATTAACATAATTTAAAACAAAGATAATTCTACTTTTCTGATACACTTTTTTTTTTTTTTGGACACCTGCTCTGTTTCCTCATTTGGTGAAGGCCTATCAAAGATGACAGAAGTGTACTGAGAAAGTAATCAAAACCTTGAAACCTTCCTTGAGGAAATCTGAAGTAACTGGCCTGCTCAGGGAAAGCCCATGGACTTTGTAAAATAAACGAGTGGTTTCTTGATATCAGGAGGTAGAGAGTTCTTCCACAGAGGATGCCCCCCAATTTCAATCAAAGCTAGTACAGAATAAGAAAGCAAAACTGATGCTCTAGAAGGTGTGAAGGAATAGCATGATGCAGAGTCCAGTATCTGTCTGGGCCACGCTAAGACAATATTGCCTTGAAACAAGGACGATTCCCTTAGATTCCCTTTTATCTAGACTTTACGGTATTTCCAGGTTGGGAGTTGAAATGTGGTTGAAGGGTAGTTTGGATCTGATAGAACCTAACTCTTCAAACTGTTGCACATGCTTCTAAACCAGTAATGATTCAAAATCTTCTCTCAGCATTATTCAAAGAAAGCCTAAATGAGATTACTGCATTTCTATGTTGATACTTGTGTATTCTGAAGAAGATTAATGCCTCGGCTTTATATTACATTTGCATTCTATGTATTCATTCCATTGAAATAATACATTAAATAGTTAGCATATAATTTGGATGCATATCAGCAAAGCGTGCATCCTACCCTCAACATCAGCTTCCCACATTAACATTGTTGCTAGACACTGAAAAGATTAACTACGTAAGTAAAATATACTCATTAGCCTTAAAATGATCATAACAGACCTATACCGTATCTTCAAATTGCTTTTCAAAGCCTGGTTTCTATTTTTATAATCAATTTCCTAACTAAACTACATTTGTCATTATGAAAACAAATCATGTAAGTCATATGCACATTTTTGTCTCCTTGTGACAGACATTGATTGAGAAAGGAACAACTAGTTTCAACCTCCAGTAAACAGCTGGTATCCTTAGATAAGAAAATCTCTGCACACGGCCAAGCTTCCAATATTGTGAAAAAATGATGCAGTAGGAAGAAAAAGAAAACAGAAGCCCCAAGTGCTTACACGAGACAAGATAATTTATAGCCAATATTCATAACATGACTTAATTATCACATTCCTTTTTGTATTGTCATTAAAGTGCAACCACAGCTTCCTTTGGCATCATTGGATTTGTTCCTGGCAAAATAAACCACATCACAACAGGAAATATTTGAGTTTTGGTATGAGATGATCAGAGGAGAATGGTTGAAAGATAAATCTATATAATAATTAAGCTTTGATATATGACAGTCCACCTTCATGACTCATTCATAAGATCTGCACGTTCTGAAAAGTCAGAGCCACAACCATATTAGAAAGTATTTCAGGGTACAGCTGGAGTGTCTGAGTGTCATTTTAGCATGAATACTATAAAAGCAGTTCAAATACATTTTGCCTCTTAGAAATCTTATTACTGTATTTAACAATTTTAAAGATATTCCTTTTATAAAACAGTGACTGACTCAGATGTCAAATTGGGCAAATATGTTAGACAAGGGCAAACGCAGACTAGAATTTGAATGGAGGCATTTATTGTCTAAAGTCATTCTGACTGATTCATAAGGACAGCATATAACCAGCTTGCAGTGACCATACATACGTCTCTAGTAAAATAAATTAATGAGAAAAATGTTAATTAGCGATGAAAAGGTAAGTATGGGGAGGGGCCAGTGAACAAAAACACTTTTCTTTTTTGTAAGGAAAAGAGACACGGGGTGTTAAATGCCCTCTTAAAAAAAAAAAAAAACTTTCCATATTTTTTGCCAATGTAAAAGCAAAACTGAAAATTGTTCCACATATACTAAATTTAGTTTGTGCCATAATAGCCCTTCCTAAACCAGGGAAAAAGTACTATAATCTCCTTATTGGCTCCCCCCTTGCTCCAGGATGACAATTAAAATGAAATCACTACAAAAGGTGTTGTCCTGCCTATGCAGAGCACCATACTCTTGGCAAGCTAGACAGGAACAAAAAAGCAAGCAGGGTCCTCCTTCAATTAAGCACTCAGGGTAAACTACATTGCCTTCAACATCCATAATTTAAAAAAAAAAAAAAAAGACAATTGGCTTTCAGGCCATAAACTCTCACTGAAAGAGCAGCTAAGATATGAAAGAAATGGGAAGAACTAAAGATCCAGGTAACAAACCTTCTAAACAAAAAGAACAAAAAAAATAAAAAATAAAAAAGAGGAACAAAGGAAAATCATGCATGCAGAGATAACCATCAGGAAGGGCATTTTTAAACCCTTCTTTGGTTTTTCTTTAACTTCTTGTTCCTTTCCATCAAGTGCAATTTATTTTAATTTTTAAGTAGGCACAATCAGTTTTCAGAGTCCGTAGACTATTTGTTGCTTTAAAACAAAAAATTAAGCTATTGACTACACACATCTAGAATAATAAATCACACCTCTAATATTTTCAATCAACAATACTCAGCCCTCATTCCAGACATGTTTTTGGTTATATCATAGTTCTTGGAAGTCTGTTTATTGGTATATATTGAAGTAAGATAGATGCCAGGTTCAGAACATCTGGTTGAAAAGTATTGAAAGGTATGTTTTCCATAATCTTGAGGAAAAGATCATTTGAGTCAGGTTCTGCTTGTGGGATTGGAATAGGGATCTCAGCCTTTAATGAGTTTAGCTATTGATGAACAGCTACTAGAACTGGACAAGAACACCCACACATATAAGGCAGCAGGTGGCAAAAGCAAGTTATTATTTCTTCTTGTACTGAAGAAAAAATATAAATGCAATCTCCTTTACTTTGGTTTACTATTTAATAAGGTGTTGATTTCACATACTGTAAATCCAAAAAGGAACAGGTGTTTTATTGTCTGGGTCAAAAAAAAATGGCAAGAATTTTCTAAACTTTTTTTTTAAGGGGCCGAGAGAAGATGGAATGAAGGAAAAAGATTAAATTCATATGGAGTCATAATTGTTCTTTACATGTGCAGTAAGCAGAGATCTTTAAACAGAAGCTGCCTTTACAGATTCCCTGGGGTGATCCACCAGTAGACTCATGTGGTCCAATACCTCATCTGGAAAACACCTAAAGCTTGCTGCTGCTGTTGTCCTGCACAAGGATTCAAAGGATGATTTCAGACTGAAAAGCCAGCACAAAGAACCTTACCCTTCATCTTCTATCACTGATCCAACTAGAAGCATCTGCTCATACTGTCTGCCAGTCTGTTCTGCAGACCTGCTAAAAATGTACAGCTGAAGAGACAGACTTAATTTCAAATGCCTTAAATCACAGCCAGACTGCTAGCTGGCATAGTACGAAAGAGTTTGCCCACTCTCTTTCTGTTTACATATAAAAAAGCAATTGTATTGCCTGTCATTAATTGGACAGACTGACCTAGAGTGTTTGTGATTTTGTTCCCTTTTAATGTATGTACTGGATACAACAATGGTGCACATTGTGGTGCAGGGTAAGCCTTGGCCAGGATGAGTTCTCTAGATTGTTAAAATACTACATCACAGTTGCATAGTCCATGGTAGTCTGAATCACTCTTTAACCCTGCACCTTTCCAGCATGTGTAAAAAGAACTGTTTAATTGCTATCAGCAAATGAAATTTATGCCATTCCTACAAGCATTTTAACACATCTTCCAGTCCTTGGAAGTATTGCATGAGTGCTGTAGCACTGCAGCTGGAAGGCTGAGCAAGGCTCCTTCCAGAATATTAGCTTTCTGAAGAATAGCAGCACATCACTTGTGAAGGTCAGGAACCTGTCTAATAACCTGACACCAACCACTGGTACAGAGTCCTTTTCCAGATGCGAACACAATGTATGAAACAGATTGTTGAAACCACAATGCTCTTAAATGCCTATAGGGACATTGGCCTTTGTATCCCTTAACTTTTAATGAACTTTATGAATGACCATGGTTTCAGAATTCTCTTGTGTGGGAGAAAATTACATCTCATGAACTAAGAAGGTCCCCACAAAGGTAATGATTGTGTGTGTAAGCCATAAACAGGACTATACACATATGTCTACATTATACTGAAACATACATATATGCACACATACAGCCCTAGTGTTACACCTTCTCAGAGAGCATTCACAACTAACAAAATAGTCATGCGGAGTCTATTTGAGATGTCTTCTCTGTGCTTTCACTGAGACCTTCTCTTCTCAAATGGAAACACACTTCACGAATTCTAAAGCACACCAGCCTAATCAAAGGAAAGAAAGTTGTAGCTGAAGTGTTTACCACAAAACCAAAACAGCTATGAGCAACTTGATGTGAGAGAAAGATGGAAATGAGCACCAGTTGGCAAATATGTGCCAGCTGATGTAGGGTGAAAAAGAAGGATTAATGTAAGGCAATGTCATCACAAGAAACTAACTTTCTGTCTGGAGTACTGGGATTTCTTCTTTCTCCTTCTCCTCCCTCCTTCTTCCCCCCCCTGCAATTCTTCCCCCCCACACTTCTTCCCCCTCTTCCTCTTCCCCTTTCCTCCCCCCCCATACATGAGTGTGTGTGTGTGTGCATTTGTACACAAATGTGTGTAAGAGAGATTGGGCAAGGTTGACTGTGAATTTCCAAATTATATTGTATTAACCGTAGAATTTGTTGGGTAAAAGGGAGAACAATTTTTTGAGTTTATAATCTCTGAAGACGTGCATTTAAATTCAAGTCAAAGGTTATTTCTTGGCTTTAAAGTTTTCCATTGCTGCATCTGAAAGGAGAAAGTTTTGACAACTGATATTTAGAGCTTTGAGCAAAGAATAAAAAGACAGTGAATAAATGTCTCTGAATATAACACTGCAGGGGTCCTCCTCACAGACAGAAAGATACCCAAATAACAGCTCTAGGCCACAAGTTCTTTTCTAATATTTGTCTGGTGTTTTTTTTTTTCTTTTTTTTTCTGAAATGTGTCCTCTCTAAAAAAGGAAATTCACCATCTTCAACTTAGTTTTAGGAAATACAATGAACCACATTAATAATATTGAAAAGCACCAAAAGCAATCATCCCATCTGATGAATCTGGAGGACCAAAAGAAATCCTGAGGGCAAAGTTTGGAACGGTTTGACCTTCAATTAGCCATTCTTTAATCTTCTGAATAAAAAAAAAAAAAAAAAGAAAAAAAAAATCTTCTGGAATTGTTTTGTTGAAATACATCTTCTTCCATGAAGAATATTAGTAATATCACATCAAAATCTATTTTTTCCAATGGAAACAAGGAAAAACAAAACTTGTCCCTCCTTTCTTTCATTCCTTAAAAATCAACAAGTGTAGCTCTCCTCATTGATCAGCTACTGTTGGCATTCACACTGATGAGGGAAGGAAGCAAGGTCTCTCAATTATTCACTCATCATGTTAAACAACATAGCTTCCCAACTCCTACAGAAAACAGATGACAAATGAAAGGCAAACTAGTTTGGCTGTTTATTCCAGTTCATGAAAATTAAGACAGGAAGAGAAAAGCTACTATTTCGGGTAACAGCAAAAGTGTTAAATACTGGATGGGAGGTTTTCTTTTGAGATTCAAACAGAAGTTTTAGAGTTATTATAAGTCTATTACAAGACTTCTGAATCTAAAGGCATTCTCAGAAGCTGATTTTTTTTTTCCAGCTTCTGTATTCGCCTGTAGTTGCAAGTATCCTACGTAAGACATCAGTTCTTCCCTTTCCTCTGGCAGTGTTAGTCACTAAGACCAGAATTGCCATCAGATCTGCAATGCTCAGATCCAAGCTTGCTTTTCTCATGATAGGATTTTTCATTGTACTGTTTTCAAAGGTGCCTGGGTAGTGCCAAATACTACTGGGGAGAATTTCCCACTTGTGCCAATTCCACATATCCTGTTCCCACTCTCATACCATTTCACAGCAGGGAAGGCAGAGGGAGCCATTAATTCTATCTATAAAATCTAATTCTATAGAGACAGAGTACATAAGAGACCTGAGTGGCACCCCACAGCCTTTCTCCCCACCCCTCCCAGGCTTTAACTACCTGTGCTCAAGGCTAGCCTTAGCAATGGTGCTACCGGGCAACAATGGATCTGCTGCTGGAAAAAGAGCTGTGAGAAAGGGCCATGAAAAACCTGTCTCTGCCCATCAGCTTGGGAGCTATGTTTAAGTTCCAGCCTATGGTCCTTGCCTGAACTAGGCTGTGTATGCCTGCGCCTTGCTGATCCTCACCCACCTGTCCTGGTGTGACCTCACTGCCACCAGCCCAGGTTTTGCAAAGAAGTCCCTCACCCGAGTGAGGGACGTTCACCGTGAGCAGTGGCTACAAGAAGGAGATGGAGCAGCAGAGGGCAGCACACTCAATGCTGAGGATACCTCTTCAGTCCTCAAAAGTGCAGAAAAAGACAGAGAAGTGCTTTTAAAAACCCTGCTACCAGACTTTGCTGTCTAGCTTGCTCTAACCAGCATGAGCAGAAATATGCAGAGCATACTCGAAGTATGTGACAGTTTTAATTTAGAAACTTCAGCTCTATAATTTCTATCAAGTATGTTGTTGAATCATAATTGTGGATGATAAGGACTGTTAACACAGGGGGCTAAGCATAGGTCAGCTGTGTGTGGTGGAAGGGAGGAATAACAGCTGAGATGTAGACCCGAGTGAAGCACAGGGTAACAAATGGCTTAGCTGCTGATTTCCTTGCTTTTTGTGCTTTGCATTGGTGGGATATACAGTCCAGTGCCTTTTAATCACAGTTGATGACATTTTTGGATGAGCTGTTTTATATTTACATTTCAAAGCTTATAGACAGTTAAAATTAAGGTTGCATCAATATCATCAACAATCAAGACTCAGGAAATGAAAACCTACTTCTACTAACTGAACTTAGCCAAGCTATACATCCCATCCTTTAATCATTGTTATTAGTAGTATTTAACTATAGACAGTGTACAGAAGACAATGTACCTTACAAGAAAGTCAATTTCTTCCAAGCAGAGCAAAACAAGTGGTAATACAATGTGTTAGCATCATACAAGGAAAAAAAAAAGCTATTTGTGTGAAGTAGTTTAGCAAGTGTTTCCATGAGAACCTTCACTTTTTCATTTCCTGACTTTAGCGTCAAAAAAATTTACTTTTGTTAGGTAGACTAACCCAAAAGTTATGAGCTCTCCCAGTTTTATTTGTTACTCTTCCATGATGCAGACAAACATCACCACAGGCAAAACTGCTAACCTCCAGCTTTTGGCTCAAACATCGTATAAATCCACGACTTCCCCCAGTTCCTGCAAACAATGAAGAGGGGGCTTGCAACCACACAAAAATACCTACCACCTCACACCTTCATAAAAGGAGCATCAAATCTTGTATTCTTTCCAAAAGAACTTGAAGGAGAAAGGGAGGAGACTTCTACACTTGCTTTAGTTCCAGCATCTAGTGCATCTCTAAAAGAGGAGTGATTTAAGAACAAGCTATCACGTCCATTTCTAAGTACAACCAGAATTTTGCTGATTCAATACAAGAAATTATCTGTGAATGACTACAGCACAGGCAACCTAGGTCTGTACAATGATTTAGTCATAGGGAGCAGTGAAAGCCAGCCTACCTAACAATATTTATATCACCCTTATTATAATGGTATATGATTGCCTTAGAACTATGACTTACTGTGAGTAATTCCCACTTCCTGTACCACATGATAAGGTAACATTAGAAGTTACTCTTTTTTTATTTATTTAAAAAAGGTATTTTAACCCAATTTCCTAGCCGAACAGGTTTATGCAGTCAATACTATCTGCTCTGTCATCCTGCTTGCTGCTCTCATTAATCACTTCCCAATTTGTTAGTTTTGGTGAAAATTAACTTAGAGGTCAAGGGGTTAAACACAGTGTTCCCACAGGTATTGTCAAAAGTGATTTCTGGTGAAGGGGAGAGCCCTCCTATAAACAAACTTAGAGACATGCTATAGCATGAACATAAAACCAGAGAAGCCAACATGGGAAACAGTTCAGGCACAAAACCTATCACTGTTTCAATCAGAGTTTGCATCTTTCTAAGGCTCCAAAGTAAAATTAAGCCCAAGATCAAATCAGCAGAAGAGATTTCATTAGTACAAGTGCTGAAGGAACTACTTGCTTTTATTATTTCTGTGGGATGTATGAAGAGGAGAAATAGTCTTCTTACGTATAAAATATCGTGTTTATCAAGTAGTTTAAAAGGGATGTAAATAGTAAAATGGTGGTATTCTAAACAATTTTGTATTTCTTTTGTATGTGCTGAAAGGATATAAATTTTGCCATACCATTGACTTTGTAATGGTATTTCATTAAACAGCAAGGAAGGATATTGCTAGTCTGTTTCCTCTTTCTTGCCAGTTCCTGTGTGCCAAAAAAAAGCAGAACGAAATATGTGAAGGCACTATTCATATTCATAAAAATTAATAATAGACTTCTATGCACTGAATGTAGACTGATGTTTGCATTAGTAAAGACCACTAAGGAGAATCCAAATCTTTAACAAAAAACAAACAAATAAACAAAAAAAAGCATAAGAACTACATGTTCTACAAAATATTTTCCTTTTTGTTATTTTAGTCACTTATCTTTCTTAACAGTTTTGTTAATTGTTATGAGGAATGCTATTGCCCTGGCCTCCATGTGGTAGCATAACATCACAGCTTTTTAAGGTTATCACAGAGGTAATTAAACATTCAAAGACATTAACATTTCTACACCTGAATTTTGCAGACATTGAAAAATGGCACATTGCAAGGAAGATTTTAATGAACCCATCTAATTTGAAGCTTCTTTCTTAATTTTTTCACCAACATGCTAGTGAAAAGCTAGAAAAAAACAGTATGTATAGGAATATTCTCATGATTTATGGTATCTTCACTTACATCCACTTGGAGGGTGGGATTTTTCAAGCTTAAGTTATAACTGCACTTGTACTATATATCAAGAAAACTCATAGGAAGCAAATCAAACTTCCAAATGAAGAACAATATTGCCTGCCAATAAAACCAGACTTGATAGATTTTATAGATGCACACAAATTTGCAGAAAACAGAGGATAGATTTGAACTAGAAAACAACTTTCATAAAAATAATATATATATTGTTAATTCCATTTAGTTAAACAGTTTTAAATGGTGCTATGAAAAACTATTTTTCTCTCTTTAGCAATTAACATTATTTCATTTTCAGTCATTGAAAGAAATTTGCTTAACATATTATCATAACAGAATATACACACAGCATTGTTTTGTCTTCAGAAAGCAAGAGAATAAGTGGAATAGGCAGGCTGCAGTGCAGACACTATGCCTCCTTCAAGCTTATTAAACTTCCACAGTGAAGAACAACCCTAAAGCACAGAGCAGACTAATTGTACCAAGCATAATTTCCAAGGCTGTGATGTTTCTTTACAAGGCTGTGTCCGTGCTCGAGGAAGCTCCACACCAGGCTGCTGCTGCTCACGTCTGACTCTTGTGCATGTTTCACATCAGCAGCTCCTCAGTTAGGGTCCATGTGCTGTAAGACAGGATGCATTTAGAAACAGGGTCACAAACCCACTGGGTATTCAACTGCCACAGGTGAATCACAACCCAGATATGTGTCATGAGCCCCTGAGAGGGAAACTTTGGGTACGGTTGTTCTGGTCATGAAAATTAGAATAGTAGTCAGGAGGGATGTGGGCCTAATGGGACAGCAGCAGGTGGTACACAATTCCTTCATTACAAAAGGCAAAAAAGATGGAGGGAAAAAACAACTGTAGAACTTGGTTCATTTTCTCAGAAACTTCCCTTTTTTTTTGTTTAACTGTGTGCCCAAAAGTACAATATTTCTTTTTGTAAATATTTCTTTTTGTAGCATTCCTGCTGTAACACACCATAAGAAAAATTCAGTTTCTTCTGTCTGCTTTTCCTTCGTTGGCTTGATTTGGACAGACTGAACTGCCTTACTCAGATGGCACTACCATGGTACAAACTTTGTCTTCACTATGAAGGGAGAACCAAATCCATCAACAGTGATATGTTTCAGAAGGTGATTCAAGGTACTGAGTAAAACCACGTCTAGCCTCTAAAAGTCCCAGATCATCATTTAGATATCAAAGCATTTCAGAAGGAACAAACAAGGCATGTATATCTGGAGGGGGTGCAGTGGTCTCCAGGTTGCTGCCCATTATCAGCAAGGAGGCTGCATGATCTGTCCCTCCCAGTGCCAGGCACAATCCATATCATGAGTGATGGAGGGCACTGGCAGATGCTTGGGAACAGCCGTAACTTTACCACAAAGGCTGCTGTCATCCAAGGCAGAGCGGCTTAGATGAGAGTGGCAGGGACTGAGATTTACCTGTCTGACTTTGGAAACAAAACTGAAAGAGACTTCAGAGTGTTTTGAGACTGACTCACCCAAAACAGAAGGATGTGGTAGGAGTAAAATATGCTAATGGAGCATCCCTTTTATTTGTATGTAGATGCACAAAATTAAAGGCATAAAGGCATTGGAAAGCACCTGAAATATTTCTCCCTATAAAATATTTATGACTGATCTAATCTTACATTAAATGTTTCTTAATAATGGCAAACATTTGAGGCATTACACTCAGTGAATTGCTAGGGAGTGCTATGAAACTAACTGCTTAAAATGTAGAAATTACCTTTAAGTCATCTCATTTGAAGAAATAATGAAATAGAAGATGTTCTATTCATTATTTTATGTAGGTTTTATTATATTAAACAATGTGGTTTGGTTTATATAACAAAAGCATCCTAATTAGACTCCTTCTTAAATAGATACAAGTTTATTAGTTAATGTATCCTGGGTAAACCATTCCAGCTAATGCAGCTATCACAGATAATGCCATGTTTTAATTCTTGCTAGTTGCTAGAGGAGTTATTTATACGCACAGCATGGAAGCTTATACTCACGCTTCTTTGACTGCACATGAAAATAAAGGACATTCAAGTAAAGGGAGAGAGGAGAAAATTAACAATTTTAAATCTCAAACCAACCTACATTTTCAATGAGAGAGAAGACAAATAGATGGACATGGCATGATAAATAAAAGATGTACTTTAGCATTTCCCAGTTTTAGTTGACAATTTTATTTATCTCTCTCAAGGAGATAACAAGGAATGCTTTGTTTTCAGAAACCGGCACAATACTTAGAAGCCAGAATTTATTATTTAATTGTGATAATTGACTATTAATATTCTAATGCATGCTAAAACATTATAAGATCTTCCCTGCCTTTTCTCGTTCCCAAGTGTGACTTTCTTTATGACAGAGATAAATTGTCCAAACAGAGATAAATTTGTCCAAACTCCCTTCCTTCCAACTCCTTTCTGTCAACACAGTTTAAGTTAAACAAAATCAGTGAGAAAAAGAAGAGGAGGAGAATCATTTTGTTTCCAACCGTCATTGCATATACTGCAAGCTCACAGGTATCAAAATAAAAAAGTGAAGACTAAGGAAGTATATGAGAGATCAGTCAGTAATCAGTCCCCACTCTTATCCCAAGGAAAAGTCTTAGTTCTCTGTGAAAAAACTAATCTAAATTCTCAGCATATTTCTACATTTCCTCATATAAGCATTCTGATTATTGTCATCTTTTAACACTGCTTTGGCCTGATTTCTGAAGAAATTATGCTTAATGAGATTGTGCTTTTTCCATGTACAGTGATTTTTCAATTCGTTGGCCACATTCCACCAAATCTGAGAGTGGGAGAGTGATCTCATGATCAAACAACATATATCACAAGTACCTCATGTTTTTGGTAGCTTACTGTAGTAAGCACAGTAAGCACACCTCAGAATACAAACCAACCTCTGAAAAGCAATACCTGCTGAAATTCAACAGTAAGCCTGCCAAAACACTCCAAAGAGCAGGTTTTGTGTTGAGTTACTTTCATTTCCCTTTTTTCTTTCTTTTAATGAAAAATAGTATTAGTGAAATTGCAACAATTAAGAAAATAGTAAGATGCTAGCTTTTCAGCTAGAATTTCAAAGACAAAAAATTACCTGGGCATTCTGAAATAACTGTTTAAGTTTCAGCATATATGTGTTATTACTTATTCATGAAATAAGTATTACATATCATATTTATTTATATATATTATATTATATATAATTAAAGATGTACCTTTTAATATGTACATGTCTATAGATGGATAGCTACACACACACACACAAATAAATATATATGCCAGCTGAAACATTTCATCCTTTCTTGACCAAAGGACATCTCTTCTCCCAAGCACCAAGTGATAAGAGAAGAGGAAATGGCCTGAAGTTGCACCAGGGGAGGTTTAGGTTGGATATTAGGAAAAAAAATCATTACTGAAAGGGTTGTGAAGTATTGTAACAGGCTCCCCAGAGAAGCAGTTGAGTCACTATCCCTGGAGGTCTTCAAAAAATGTGTAGATGTAGAGCTTAGGGACATGGTTTAATGGCAGACTTGTCAGTGCTAGGTTATAGGTTGGAACAGATGATCTTAGAGGTCTTTTCCAACCTAAATGATTCTTTTTTGTACTATATGTATTGTATGTTTGTACTATAATGTAGCAGTTCAGCATTTGTAGAAACAATCACATTTTTGAAAACACTGCAAAAGGAAGCTTAAATTCAACAACAACAAAATAGAGAACTGTCATGGGTTCCTGGCAAAAATAAAAACCCATATCCCTCAGCAATGAATTCTCCTCATGAAATTAAACATGCATAGTTCTGATACATACAAAAATCCAGGAATTTGAATAGTTTACAATATAAAATGGTCACAGGGAAATGTAATATACAAGTGCATACAAGCCACAGAACCAAGTGAATAAGGGAAAGCAAAATCAGTCCTATTCCACAGCAACAGCATGCCTTTAAATTATCACACCAGTTTCAGAAGCAAGCATTTTATTGTCAGTTCAAGGATCAATTACTTTTCTACATTGCCCTTAGATATAACATAATACTGGCCAGCTCTCTGAAGCTATTCAGAGGCCTCAGGTAGGCAACTCCCTTTTTTGCCCTCTTGACATACTGTAATCACACTCTGTATCCTCTCTATTTAATTGTAGTATATACAAACGATAGACTTTCTCAGTTATTACAGCACAGGAAAATGTTCTTACATTTTACACCAATTTGAAGGAAAAAAATAATAATGTGCACCATATTTTATTTAGATATAAAATATAGATGAATACAATGATATACAGACTTCAAAAATCCAGGCTACAATATCTGAAGCAGGTATACAACGACAGTTACCTAACAAAATTTCTCTACTCCCCCAACCCCCTCTTTTTTAAAAAACTTATTGTCCCCCAAAGACTTTAAATTCCTATTCAAGAAAGTGTCAACTGCATATGTGTAGAATACATAGATTTCATTCCTTAAGACTTAGTATACACCTTATGCATCTCTTTATCAGCAAAAGGGTATATTTTACAAAATTTCTTGAGAGTATTTAATGACTTCTTGAAAGATTTGATGTAGGCATGCATAAGGAGATTTTGTTTGTTTGTTGGAGTTTATTCAAATATACCAGCTCTGAAATTTTCTGAGAGTTTAGGACAAGAATAGGATGCTTCAGGTGAGGAAAAGAAAGAAAGAAAAATAAAATCTACCCTGTTTAAGTTTGGTTTATGGAGCTCTGAGAGCATAAAGTAAAATATATTTTTACATAGTAAAGCATCTCTGTGTATAACCTGTTTTTAAAATAAATACATACATACATACATACATACATACATACATAAATTAGAAAGCAACAACAAAAAACACACCATAAAAGTACTGCAACCAACCAAAATACTGTGGAATAGATCTCCCAAACTATCCCTCCTGAGCATTGCAGCCACTTTTCCAGCTCTAACCTGAAAGGTTATTAGAGTCTTTTTATGAAGTAGCTCTTGAAGCAAGATCCCTTGACGATATAACATACAAGGGCTTCAAAAGTTAAATTTTGGGACTGCCTATGGTAACAGCTAAAGATAGGCCAAATGGTCTAGAACAAATAAGCTAACTTTAGTCCAGTTCCTGAACCATACCTGAATGCCCATCGTTGTTTAAAACTGCTGAATCGCTGCTTTCCACCTGTTTGCATTCCCCTTTTTTCATACTAAGTAATGTCTTTTCACACTTTCATACTTGGTAGCTTCAGACTGGAACTAGATGAAAGCTCCTCCAAAAAGCTATTACATTTCTGGCATATATGAAACCATAAAAAAAATAATGGCCTCACAATCAGAACCAAATGTTGTTATTCCAGCTTAATTTCTAGAGTAGGGACATTCATCAGAATGTGTATGAGAGAGTTCACTGAAGAAAACACTATGGGGGAGAATTGTCCCTATTTATTTTCCTGACAGATCACTGCAAGCTATGTCAAGCCATAGTGTTTATGTCTATCAGTACATACTTTTCAGAAAATATTTCTGACTCCTTCAATAGCAAATTGTAATTCAAATCTATGAAAAAGTATATCCTAGGAAGATCAGATCATCTTTCTGCCACTTAGTTCATATGATAACTTGCTAACCACCAAGATTTTGTTATTCCAAGCAGCAGGTTAATTTTAAAGACTGAGATCATGAAAACTTTACATGAGTAATATAAAACATGTGCATTTCTTTAGAATTAGACAAACAACATGACTAACTCTTTCAATTCTAAGCCCACTTATAAGGAAATATGGTTTGCTGTAAAATGGATAAGTAATAATAAAGAACAAAAAATGCTAAAACTGAAACATTTGCTCAGTGTCTCATCTCCTCTTCAGTTTCCTCCTCCTCCTTATAATTGCATAGTACAACAGACTTAAATAATGATAAGGGGTATTATCACTTTCAGTATACAAGGTTATAATTTAGCTACAGTACCACTCTGTTGAAATTCAAGATATTTAGTCAATAAATAAATTCAGCTAAATGAAACATCTTCTCTTATGAAAATAGTATTAACAGGCACACTAGCCAATTATGAACCATGGGTTACCCATTTTAAATAGATTTCCAAGGGTAGCAATGTTGGTACAGAAAAAGTGTCACCGTGATCTTTTATTCATCACTAAAAAAAATAAAATCAGGAACATATAATAAAAAGTTTATAATAAAGAAAAATAAATATACATTATGAGCACCCTTACCCTTCCTTGGCCAACGCATTTCTTCTTGTTTTTTCTTATATGAACAAGTCTAAAGCAATGTTCCCCCTTGAACCCTCTGTCTCTTTTGATCACTTTTTCCTAGACAGAAAAATAGCAAAAGTAATGAACCAAAAATGAAATAAAATAAAAAGCATAAATTAAACATCAAAGACTTATTTAAAATAAATTTATTCATTTATCACTACAAGTTTGGCATTACTGTTTCAATACGGACTAGAATTTTAAACCTTGTGGTCAATGAATCACAAAATAGATTGTCAGAAATACTGTCTGAAATATGAATCCACTGAAAAAAAATACTTGAAAATACCTGACATAATTTAAGAGAATCAAAATTGGCTGGATATACCTCTGAAAAGTCTCTCCTTCTTTTTCTCAATTCACAACTGGCTTTCTCCTATATGACCATTTCATAGAAATAGTTTCAGACTTCTACATTTGAAAAAACTGTACATTTTTAGGTAATACGAACTAATAACAAAACAGTGAGCTTTCCCTCACACTGAAGCCATCTCTTCAGAAAATTCAGGAGGCCCATTGGCATGAAATCCATGATGTGCTAAACATGATGCTGTATGAAGGAAGACGTTACTGTTGAAGACAGAAATTCTTGTCATGAAGATCCATGCTAAAATTAAAATTTTTGTGGTTGCAGTTCAAAATAGAATTAATAAAGGACTTAAAAATCAAATTCTGCATGTACTCCAGTTGAAAATAATCATCTCTAGACACACACCTGAACTTTGATCAGCCTGAATTCTTTTGTTCCACAGAAAAGCTCATTAAAGCTAAAGCTGGATATACCAATTTGCAATGATTCTCCTACCAGCTTGGCTGACTTCGCTAGACCATTTCCTTAGACCTACTTCTAGGGTAACTGGACAAAAACAGGCTAATAGAGTGCTGTGTATCCCTCTTTGATGGCATTTTTGACCAATATGGTTTTTGCTCTGCCAACACTTGTCCATGGCTGGGCTATTCTTTTATTTAAATCTTCCTTTTGTTATGAAATGATGATGTTACCGAGCCAAAAATAATCCAACCCCAAAATCAGAGCAGTTATGTCAAGACTGAAAAGGGTAAAAACTATCCATCTAGCATGATATATTTCCTACTACCAACAATGATTAAAACCAGAATATTTAGCAACTTTTGAGTTCCTTCTTATCCTTATAGTTCATTAAAAGTTATCACAAGCTAACTTGCTTGTGATAATCTAATACACTAAATGAGAAAAGAAATAATCTATGTAGACTCTTTTCCCCTCTAAGAATAAGAAAAATAGATAGAAACGTGTCTGGAATTCTTTTTTATTAAGCCAAAATTCAGAAGGAATGAAACAGCAGCTACATTCGTATTGAAAAATAACAGAATCCAGACTCAAAGCATCCAACTGTGGCTTCTTTAAAAAAACTGACAGTCTCCAACACAGAATTCATGAGTTTTGTAAACAATCTCTCACCTTTATTTCAGCCAGTGAAGAAGAGAAGCTGGTGAGCGGAGAGTACAAACTGACTGCAAAAAAAATAAAAATAAAAATAAAATTGCAGTCACTGTACTAGAAAGATGGCAATACTCCAGGATTGAACCAACTCTGTCTCTAGATGCCAACACATGGAGGGATGTGTTATTTGCAACTTGAAATGGGTGATGCGTGACTACTGTCAGAAAAAGAGCTGATGGCTAGGTAGAAGGAAGGGGAAATAAACAACTGCACAGTTAGTACAAGGGACACCAACGCTTCAAGCTTGCTTTACCACATTTCTTCCTTTCTCTCCCACCGCATTCAGACCCTGTATTCATATAAAAACCCAGCACACGGTAGTCCAAAACATTTGCCAGACAGGGAATCAGGAAAGGTTGGGATGGGGTATTATTTCCTCAGTGAACCCAATGGGCAGCAATCTAGTAGCTTTTTGCATTATATCCAGTAATTCAGACGTAGGGTTGAAGGAAATAAGATTAATGTTGATTTGAAAGTCTAAGAGGCAAGCTAGAAATGAGTATCCCACTGCAGCTTTCAGCCCATTTTCAGAGGCAAAGACATCCAATAAGTCTCTACAGTGAGCCCTGGGACTGTAAATATCACAGCAATTTGAAATAGTCATGGGTTTCCATTTAGTATTCCTACATTGTGAGTAGAACATGATATTTACCAGTGATTGATATCTGAGGAACGTAATTTGTTTTACATCAGATTATTTATTTATACATGAGGAGTCCTGCAGCTCTGCCTGGAGACAGTGGGTATGCCTTGTGAATGGAACGGATGCATATGCCCTGTACTCAGTGTCAAACTGTGACCTCATCTCTAAAATTCATTAGACAGTTAATCTTCACTCAATCTTACAGCCAAAACAATGGCTTACTGATGTTAGGAAAAGAATGTTGCCAGGAACTCCTGTCTCCTCTCCTAGTGCAGGTTCCTTCATGGCTCAGATTCTTCCAATTCCTTCTTCAGTTGTCTTGCTCATAAAAAGAACTGGCAATATTTTTAACAAATCTTCTCAATGCCCACTGCCATATTTGCAAACAAACCAGATGGTGAACCCAGAAAAAAAAAAACAGAAATGTATAAGTATGCTGAAAATCAATCCTTACTCTTTTGCTTTAACAAAAGACTAAAGCATATTTGCAGCTTAGTGTGACATTCATTATTTAGAAGAAAGGAAAGTGAGAGAATGTAATTTATTGGTATCTACGGCCAATAGTATTTCAAAATTATTAGCTGTTTAGAGGGCATCTGCATCCATTCTGAATATTAATAGTTTGTTCTTCAAAATACTATGACTTTCAGATTAAGGGATGATTCCTCAGTACTAAGGAAAAAGTAAATTGCACTAGTGGAAAGGATTCGCCCTCAATTTTCCATTCCTTTGGTGAAAGTCTCTAACAAGGAATTCCTATACGTCCCTTCTCAGCATATAAAAGAGCAATATCCACATAGACTTTGTCGAGGATTATGTTCTTAATGGTTATAAAAATTCTTCAACAATTAAAATTATTGTATACATTGATATTCATATATCCCACGTTATTCTTCCATTCAGAGTTCAACAGCTTGCAGATCTGAAAGGCAGGCAAGTCTTTTGTTTCTGCATCATAGTTACTGTGATAGACTAGGAGAATCTCACTGGAATAAATAAAGAAGTTAACTAATTAATAAAAGTTTTTATCTTAAAATACCTCAGACTTCAGAAACACACCAGTCTACCTGAACTCATATTAATATATTTGGCACCCATGAAATTACCATCGAGCTCCTTCAGGGCATGCTGCTGTATGGGGTATCTTTATATGCACATCTTCAGGCAAGGACATGATCTCCCTGTGATTGATAGAGGCACTTACCACAACGGAATCATAATCAAGACCAGGGTCCTCTGGAGAAATAAGAACAAATAATAATGACAGTAATGCTTTAATATCCTATTAAGCAAGAATTATCTCTGCTTTCTTGTAATTTAACATTTTTTTTCTCTGTTATTTATATCCATAAGATGCTAAGGCTAACTAGTATCCAGACCACACTGGTCTGCTGCAGAACACCAGCCATAATTAAACAGCAGCATAATGGAACAGCATTCAACAAGTCTGGGTTTTGTGTGGTGTTTGTTGTGGGTGGTTTTTTTGGTGTTTGGTTTTTTTTTTCAAATACATGAATATTTTTGAAGTTGAAGAGCTCACCAATGAAACAGAAAGCAGAAGCTTGAAAGAGCAAAAGAAGATTTTATCATTCCAAGAAAGCAACAATCCCAGCATTTCAGGCCACTGCTTCCTGAAAATTGATGCATTTGTGAATTCTGGGGGCAAAGAAAGCCTATAAAAACCTGCAGAAGATTTTTGTGTTTGGAGGCATATGAAATGTGTTGTTGTGGGTCAGTGGGGAATGTCAGATGAAAAGACAGTGGAGAAAGGCTGGGCAAGGGAGATGGATTTAGAACAACAGGAGGTGAATTGCTGGGGGAGGGGGAGAAGCAGTTAATACTGATGCAAAGGGATTTGCACTTCTCTCAGCCCTGTGTTCATTCTGCAGTTTACGGACATGAGAGGCTGGAAAAAAATGAAGCTTATTACACCTTCTGGTGCTAAACACTTGGAACAGAAGGGAAAAGGGGAGAAAAAAAAAAGGCAATATAAATGGACAGTGTAGTCTCTTACATGCATTAGTAAATAGTGGGAATGCAAGAACAGTGTATCGTACCAGATACATAATAAGACATCATTTGCTGCCCCCCTCCTACTCTGAGGTTCATAAGACATACGCCATTCCCTTAACCCCTGCAAAATGCAAATAGGATATAATGTTTCAACAAGATGAGCTCTCCTGATCTTCCAAAATAAAAGCATACCAACTAAACAGATAAATATTATATTGCAAGGAATATAACTATGGTAAACAATTATGTTGATGTAATACAATTTGTAATCTTATTTGTTGCTTTCCAAACATGTTTGTTCAGAACCTGTAATAAACAACCTAATGTTCTTTCATCAGAAAGTGCAAAGCAACCAAGTTAGTTAAGAACTATTCTAAGAACACTTAATAGCATCCGGGTTCAGTAACTGATTTTCTATTTTAAGCAGGAAGAGAGGTACTGCACAAACAGTCTGTATGATAAAAGCCTGACAGCAAAAACTCCACACATACCAAAGAAAACAACGTGTCTATGACAGCTACAACAGGAGCAATTTTCAGCTTCTTACACTACTCATGCAAAGCACTTTGCAGTCATCCCTCTTGCATAAATCTGTAAGTTGTAATTTTGCGTTCCAATGGATCAGTTTGTATGCTCTGTATCTGCAAATGAGCCAGATAATACAGAATGTGAGAAGTGATTTGTGCTATCAGTGACATCAGGAGTTTTGCAGCTGTAGTTATTAACAGATATTTTTTCATCCAGCAGCATCGACTAAAATCAATCATTCTGATAACTAGGCATGGCATGAGCTGTCCGCCCTGTCATTTCAATCTGATTAATCACACATACACAGACCTTTACCTTAAAGGAGCAATTGTTCACATTTAATCACAAAGATACATTCAAGCATACCATCGCAGATTACTAAATTTAAGTGCAATTTATGTCTTATATTTTGGCAAATGCAGTTATGATAATATGGCTTTGGCATATAGATATACTGTTTCATTCATTTTACAAACATTAAAATCCAAGCTAATGTATTGTACTTTGAATCATTTATCACATGAGATTTGCAGCTTTTGAAGCTTCCATTATACACATATCTTTATCTGCAGATTTATCCTAATAATCCAGGTACAGATAAATTATTAGTTATTATGTCTTCTTCAGACAGTGCTTGCCAGGCAGTATCATCTTCATCATAGTTGAAACTCGACTTCATTTTACCTGAACATTCTACATTCTATTCTATTATGCTATTAACTGGTCCTTCTTTTGTTTCAATTTTCCTTTTTAACCTTGGAACAAAGTACAGCTCTTCCCTTTAGAGTTATGCCAGAGTTCTTCTCTTTTAAGAAAATAAAAAAAAAATAATCATACAACAGAGCCCTTACATAAGCATAAAACTCTGCAAGTCAAAGCAGACTGCTCTAATGAAAACAGTGCTGTGTGAAAAACCAGTTGAATATAAGAACTATCAAATTGGTAACCATTTGACTCTGCTACATCCTACATATACTTCTTGATTAGACCTGAGTGCACAAAAGCATTCAAGTGACCTAAAGTCCATCACTGTTCAGCAAACCACACATGCATATGCTTCACTTTCCCTGCAGAAGCCAATGAAATATAAGACTGTGTTAAAAATTGAGTATAACCTAAATGTTCTGCAGATACTAGTGGACAAAACCATAACCTTTTGTTCTGCTGCTAAAGTGAAGTAATAAGTAGTAGACAACTGCATTTGTGTTTTGTGTAAACAGCAGGTGACTCCTTATGCTTTCAGTTTATTTGAAGGTATAAATTCACCAGTATTTTCCAATTGGATCTGTTTTTCTGAGGGGTCAGAACCATATGCTAGGAATTCTTCTTTATTTGGTGTTTCTATGCTATACAATACTTATGCTTTATAATATGTAGTTTTTCAAAGACTGTTGTAGCTGAATATGAATTGCCTGATTAATAGGCCTGTAGATTGAAATAAATAAATTTTAAAATGTTTTAAATATTTTATTCAAATAAGGCAAAATATTATAAGTTAAAACAAATAAAACAAAATGGATATAAACTGGATCTTTTTTTCAGTTGTAGACCAATGAGCAGGAAGACCCCAAAAGACGGGGTTCAGTTCTGACTGCTGCCCAACTGGGCTCTCACAAAATGGTGGGTTGGATATGAGCAACTAAACACTTGCAGGAGAGGAGAAAACATTCTTCTGCCAAAGAATTCAGAAAAGAAAAGGCAAAGTGTTGGAGGCAACCAGAGAGTTGTTTATGTATAAATAAATTGCAGAGACAGATTCGTGAACAGAGTGCAAGTAATTACTCAGCTGCACAGTGCATTTATTTTCTCGGTCCTAAAGTGGGATATTGAAAAATATCGCTTTCTTCCACATGTCATGCACCAACGTTATAATACTTCCAAAGGTTCAATCACCACTGAGTAATATAAGCGTTCCTTAAAATACTGACTTTCCAAAACATAGCTGACTTTCCAGAACATGCCTCTTCGTCACATCCTGAAGAATTTTTTAGAGCAAGAAGAATTGTTAATTTATCATACCCACACAATTTAACAGCAGAACATCATCACCTTTGGTCATGATGTTGCAGTGCATCTTTATTGAGTAGAAAACAGCTATAGAAAACAGCTACAAAGCAGCCTATGTTTTACATAGAGTATCTTATGGTGATACACTACAGCAAAGATTGAAGTGAGGATTTTTGTACATACAACCATATATGAATTAGGAATCTAGAAAATACAACCACAGATCAGAACATTAGTCTATCTACTACGTAGCCCATCTCCGTAGTTGCTAACATCTAGGGAAAGTGCACAATACCTGTCATTAAGTGAATGAGGATAATACCTCCCAAATCACAGGTTTCATCCACACCATTGTCTTCAATAGCTGCTCATTAGCCAGTTCTCTGTTGATTTTCAGAGCTCTTTTTAAACCATATTGTATTTTTGACCTTCCCTAAACAGTAGAGTTGAGTTTCACAGTTTAAATTCTGTAGTTTGGAAAAGCCAAACCGAAAACAATGTCTTCTTTATTTATTTTGTCTCTTCTCTAAGCCTACTAGCTAAAGATAACATTGGATTCCCCTGGTTCTTACAGAGGATGATGAACAAGTAGTCCCTACTTATAACCCCTGAGGCAACCATCTTTGTATTCATCTCAACCACAATACTTCCCAGGTACATACTTCTTCTACACTTAAAAATTCTAATCTGACTAGCCTGCCTTCATCTAGAAAATCATCTAGGTATACTTTGTAGTTGTTGTGTTGTTTTTATCCCTCAAGAGAATTTGATAAATAAATTGTTTTTTAAAAGAAGTCTGAAAGTCCAAATAAATTAGAATTTTGTTTCTCTCTTAAAAAGCTGTGTTAACTATTCTCCAATGTATCATATTTATTTGTTACCTTATTTTCAGTACTATACCACAACAGATCTCTGAAAGAATGGCTAACCACAAGCTCTCTATCAAAATCACCTTTTTGAAAACAAGAAATTTCAGCCTTCGTGATTTACCCTTTTAAATATGAGAGCTTTTGAGCTCTGATTTTTTCTGTACTCCAACATTTTTGTGTGAAATAGGCTGATACAATATTGGAGTAAGCATTTCAAATGTGATCCCTATGTCTGATTTAGAAAGGCTTGCTAATAGGCCTTCTGTATTCTCATCCCTTGTGTCTTATATATCTATGACTTTTCACCCTGTAACTAGAAAACTGCCCTGCCCTGAGTGATGGCTAAAAGCAAACAGTACAGAATACAGAATGTCACCCTTCCCTTTCTCTACTTGAGACCACACTGCTGTCCAGGAGCCTCCTGAGTTAGGATTTCCTCATATAAAAATTTATAAACAGTGAAATGGCTAATTCTTCTCAACACACAGAAAAAAAAAAAAAAGAAAGAAAAAAAAAGATTTTTAATGAAGTAATGCATTTTTAGCCTCTTGGAAAAAAAAAATGCCTTTATTATACAAATTCTGTTTAGAGTTGAATGCCACATGGCATCAGAGAAGCCAGGAACTTCAGTGAGCTTTTTAATGTTTTCCTACAGATTATCAAGAGTATACTTCAATAGAAGTGCCAAGGAGGTATTAATTAACTGAATAGGAAGATTTTCTTTCTCAACAGACAGATTATCAATTCCCATCCAATAATTTTTTTCCTGTATTTTCCTATGAATAACATAGAACATGGACAAAACAGGACACCAAAGACAGAGCAGTGGCTTGGTGGATTATGAAATATGTTACTTAAACTGCAAAGGCTCAAGGGGGATTGAGGCAATTTAGATGGTAATGATTACTTTGCTGATTAATTGAATTATACTATGAGAGGGTTTGTTCATTTGTTTTAATGTGCTTTAACTGGCCACTGTATGCACAAGATCAGTTTCTATTGTGTTTGTTTAAAACTTAATAATAAAAACAAACACTGCATTACATCTTCTCAGCTGTGCTAACCCCTGTGCAACTTCTAACATATGAATAGAATTCCCACAGAAAGTACTTTTTTTTCCTGTTCAGAGAAAATAAGTTAAAAATAAATAAATAAATAAATAAATAGTCTCTTCTACTCTTCTCCCTCCGCACTATTCTGATTTTCTCTAGATTTGGTTAAAGACTTATCACAAGAAAAGCAACAAAAGGTAATGGTCTGAATTCTGTCATCATGGTCTCTTATGCCAAGTCCCTACATGCAAAGATTTCACAAGGAAAGAAGATACTCTTATTAATCTAATATAACTATGATTTAATTTAACTACTAGGTAGAGACTATATTAAAAACAGAACAGAGAAATATTCACAGACTCTATAATTAATATTGTCAAATAAAGGACCAAATCCAAAACTACATTTTAAAATAAGGTAATTAATTTTGTGCTTATTGTATCATTACCTGTATGTATATACACAAAGAAACCCTACTAAGAATGGAGTATTTAAAAAAAACTCTTAAAAATATGTGGCATGTTCTAACTGATTTCTACCGTCAAATGAGATGTGGATAGCCTGATAGGTCTGAAAGCATATAGAAACTTTTTTTTTCTTTTTTCCTTTCTAATACGTTTGCAATTATGACATTGCCTAAATTCAACCTGGAGAACATAACCGAAATCAAAATACTATACATGCAATATATTGCAATATATCAAGAAACATCAAGCTGAGTAGGCCTTTCCTTTTAGGTAAGTAGCAGTGATATGGTCATAATTGTCATTTTTGTCACGCTGCTGCATAAGTCCCAGTTTGTACTGCATAAATGCACATAAATTCAGCTGCATTACACTGCTCTCTTCCTCTATCTGACATTTTATTTCTGCTCTTTTCCTCTCTGTTTCTTCCTTCTGCTGTTTCATCACGTGAGAATCCAATGGTTTTTTTTCTTCTGCTTGTTGACAGGAAAAAGAGGTTATAGTGTTTGCAGACTACATGGTCCTAAACAAATATATAAATAAACACATAAATAATCAACAAAACTGCAATCAACATCCATATAAGGTCCTCTAATTTTATTCTGAATGTGAAGTATAACTTAAAACACATCATTACTAATGTTGAAGTAAAAAAAAAAAGAGAAAAAGAAAAATCAGAACATGTTTTGAATTAACAGAATCAGATGTGATTTATGCTGTACCTGTGGTTTTAATTTTTATAGAGAAGGTGTAACATAGGCCCCATCAACCATATCAAAATTCAAGTCTATCCCTTTAAAGGGATATCACACAGTCACTAATCAGAGCTGAAGGGGACTAAGTTTTTCTCACAGTATTCATTCTCAATTTAAAATGACTTAATTTTGAACTATTTTATATTCAAAACACTTTTCTATATCTGTCATGTAACCCATACAGTTCAAGTAGTTAAACAAACAACATCTAATCTAATATTCTCTAAAATTAATTTCAGTAGAGTGGCTGATGAAAAATGGAAAATTTTCAGTATTTTATAGGTATATCTGAATCTTTTCCTTCTAGAATTAAATCTGCACAACAACCACTTTGTTTACAAGATTATTTTTTAATGAGGTGTTACTTATGTATGCAGTAGAACACATTTCACAATATACGTGGTTGTGCTGTTAATATAGAGGCACATCTTAAAAAAAAAATAATAATAATAATAATAAGCAAAGATTGCATCAGAGAATTAGAAAAATCTTGGTACCCTAAACCAAATGGTGCTCCTGGCACCACAGCACTCATATACAGCCACAAGTTCCATTTAACAGCAACACTTGCTTCACAGAATTATCATCTCTCGCCCATCTGAAACTCTCAGCTAAGTTTCTCCTTTTATAACAGATTCACTGAAGCTGTATCAACTGGTTTTTCACCATTTGATGAATCCCTTGCATTTTAGTGTGTTTTTTTTTTTTCTTTTCTTTTCCATTTTTTTTTCACCTCCTGGTAATAAGATTCAGTTCATCTTGTCACAGTTGAATTGCCCAAGATAATCCATGCTTTCCCAGGCCCACTGTGGTTACAAAAATGGAATTATCTGAATGCCAGGAGAGATTTTTTCGAAGTCTTATTCAAACATCTGGACTAATCAGATATTACGTTTTGAACGTCATATAGAAATTTAAAGCATCTAAGAAGAGAGACAAAACTTATTAGGGCAACATGGAAAGAGACAATACAAATATTTTAGCTCTTTTTGGCATTCCAAAAGCAATCATTTCATCATTCATTTCTTCTGTTTGAACCACAGCAGCACTCTGAAAACATGGCTGCACATGACAAGCACAAGAGAGCTTATTCATCAGTGTTTTTTCTGTTTCTGTTTCATTCTGGTTAATTAGAATGACCATTTGTTAAGCAATGTTATGCTATATTTAAAACGGTACGAGGGCACAGAAAAACAAGAGACTCAGCTGATGCTACCAGAGAACAGAACTTCTGAGGACAGAGACAGCCATGAAAAGAGTTAGGCCCAAACCTCATCCTGCTCCATGAGCCCCTAAGCAAAATCCATCTGTTCAGAAAAAGGAGAAGAAATTCACAATACTGAGCTAGAAGGAAACTAAAGGGACACGTTTACAGGCAATGAATGCATACACCACTTACACTAAGAGCACTAATGCACATTCAGAGCAGGTACCAATGCACACAGAAGTAGAAGGGCCAGCTTGTCTCTGAATTACCCTTTCAGATGCATTAAAATCTAATTGAATACATCACTCTTCCACTTTTCCCCATATTTATTTCTGGTTCCACTTATACAAAAACCAAGGTCCTGAGATAGAGTCTCTCCCTCCTTACTCTTCAACATTACTTATCAAATGATGCACCTATGACAGGAAGGGAACGGGCAGTAAGATCCTTCTAATTCTGAACTGGGGGCTTCTATGACTTTCTAATTTCTCACTGTGTCCTATAGCATTACCATTTTTGACATGAGTCTCTGAAGTCTTTTCTCTTGAAATTCACATATTTTATCCACCATCCTTCCTTTATGCTAAGTCTGCTTGGCCACAAAGTATAGTGCTTCCTGAAGCCTGCTACACTGTAGGAGGACAGCAGCAACCACAGAACATATTGCATAAGTTAAATGAAACTTGAAGAAAATAAATCTTTTTCTCTATGAGCTTTTAAGGGGAAAAAAAGTAAGAATTCAAAAGGGAGGAAAACAGTGACGTGAATAACAGCACTTGCTGCTTTTTGAACATGCCTTTTTTCACATTTCCACCTTTGAGCAATCCAGTCATTATGCTTCTACTGTTCACTGCAGCTACAAAAGCCTCACATTCCTATTGCCCAGCCAAAGGCACAGACTTGCACGTACACATTGGCTGTACTTACTTTGTCCCATGAATTTGGACACTGGCAATTCTCCCTTCAAAAGCCTACAATCAGTGCTATGCACAGCCTTTCTCACACCAATGGAAATAAATGATCTTAGGGGGTACAAGGCATTTGCAGGAAAGAGTCTTTCATAACAGCCCACACTGCTGCCGTCTTATGTACGTTCCTTTAATTCCACCCACAAAAACAGTATGTAGAGGCCAAGTTTTCAGCAACATCACATTTCTTCCATACTGAAGGCACTTTTCCTGTTGAGGAAACCTTGCTTTGTTGAGAAACAGCTTCTTTAACCTTCAGTTTCTCACACCTTTGCTATACCGACATTGTCTCTTAACAAGTGAGAAATATCTCACTTTGCGTCACCCTTCCCTTGTTATTTTGTCTTATAGGATGTCGATTAAATTACCAGCTCAGTCATGGAAAAGCAACTTTGTGAACAGTTGTAATAATAAAAATAGCTTGCATGCCAGTGTTCCCTCCATATGCATACCAGTGGGGTTTATGTTAGGCTCATAAAAATTGTTGGACTTTTCTCGTATATTTTCCACAGAAACTGGGAAAAGATAAGCATCATCTAGTCCAATAAGAGAAGAAAAAAAAAACACAAACCTCCACAAGCTGCCTGTTAACCAATCACACTGTTGATGGCCTTGTTATTTATGCTGCTTTATACTTATCATCAAGGTGGTCTAACCCTGCCGGTGCCATGGGTCTGGTGCCAGGTACCTCTACCAGCCACACAGGGAGGCACATCACATTAACCTCCCCTAAACTGCATGCGGCACTGATTAACAGAGACCAGAGCCCACACATGCATAAGAGTATCAACACCTGACAGTTGTTAGATTTCACCACATTTAGGTAACAATGCTTCTCACTCACCTTCCTTACCTGTGCAAGACCAGAGCAGAGAAGTGATGCAGGCTTGTTAAGCTACATTGACAAGATATATGCATGCCCTTGAAAAAGCCACAGTGCTATTGACGTCAAAAAGCAATGGATTGGGTCCCCTGTCAGAGACAGAAAGCAGACATCTGCTTCACTGCAAATGCGAAGAAGAATTCATTATGTCAAGAATAGTCTTATTTCGAAACAAACATTAACATTTGAAGTGCTTAAAAATTTTAACTAATATATATTTTCTTCAAAGTCTCTTCATTTCCTGTGTTAAATAACAATGAATGTTCAAATCATTAATTTTATGATTTCTTATTATTTTATTGTTTGATTTTATTAAGGTTGCTTGATACTTTCCCTGTGCTTCTCTCCCCTTCTATGCATTTCTCTCTCCTGCTGTGTGCATCTGTCGTGTCTCTCTCTCACTTGCTCTCTCCCTGCTGTGTACATCCACTATTTCTCCCCACTACTCCTATATGCTCTTGCCATCTATCTCTCTCCCCTTCCTGTGTGTATTCACTGCTGCTCCCCTCCCCCAGTACAGGCATCCATCGTGCATCTTTCTCTGCTTCTGCTGTGCACATGAGTCTTTTCTCAGCAACTCCTACACGCATTCATGAACACCCTCCTCTGTCTACCTGTCTTTCCGCATGCCCTCTTCTCCTTTTACAGTTCCCCTTTGTGCATCCCTTAGCCTTGCTTATCTTTATCCTTTTCTTCTTTCCATCTTTTGATGTTCCAGTTTCTTCTCTCTCCTTATCTGCACCACCCTTCTCTCAGTCTCCTTTGTACCATTTCTCCTCCAATTCCCTCTGATCTGTTCTCATAAATTGATTCTGCAGGAAAAATGTTCTGCTCTCGTTTGCAGGGGTGTGCAAGTCCATGTTGCAAACCATTCAGCACTGTGTCAAATCTAATGGTAGTCAGTTTAATTTGCAGAAGAATCCTTGGTCCTACAACAGACACATGAGCTAAAGTCTCCCAAACACTTTACCTGTCCTTTTTTTTTTTTTTTCTCATATTACTGCATTATTAGGCTCATTTCCATGTAAAGCACAGTAGTTAAGGCATCCCTGTGTATACCTGTCAGTTTCTTACCTGCAAAAGAAAAAGATCTGTTGCAATTCTGAGCTTGATTACTGTTGTGGTTTGGGTCAGGACAAACAACATATGCATTAATTATTATAAAAAAAAAGGATACATATTTTTAGTTGTTTATTGCCTCCGTGAAAGAATGCTCACTAATGCAGAGGACAGTACAAAACTGTAGAAACATGGTTCTCTCTGTTTCCCTTGTCCTTGCTGGGAGGAGGAAACCTTGTCACAAGTCAAAGAGGAACAGGGTATTATTAGCACTGCCTTTGGACAAGCAAACTTAGTCCCAGGCACCCCTGGAGACCTTGCATTGTCAGATGTCCCCAGGACAGCCAGTCTGAGGTGGGTGAGTTTGATGAGGCAGTAAGCATTTCCCAGGTTGGTTGATCTACTCCGGCTGGTGACTACCCTGTACTGCTGCTCATGATTGGTGTAGTGAGTCACCAGACAAATATTCTTGGGTAATTTTAGTTCTGCTATTTCTTCCAGTAACAGGGTTTTTTGGTTTTGGTTGATTTTTTTTTTCCATAACTGCCTAATTGTGCTTCATCTAACAGAAGTTACACCCCTAACAACTGCATAGCAACAAACAAAGCCAAACTATGGGCCTCTAACATCAGTCCCACTACTCTAGCTACATCAGCTCAGGAGGCCAAAACTGCAGCTGCAGAGATTTACATTTTCAGCTCTCAGTATAACCAGGGTCAACATGGGTGTTAGTTGTTGTATGTACATGACTTATTGGCCATTTAACAGACCACCTCTTCCAGACAATTCTCAAATTAGTTACCACAACTGCCCTGAACAAAAAAAAAGGATGAAAGTAGTCTTCCCTTTCTTTTCCTCCTCCCTTTCAAATAACCCTGGTAGAATAGGGAAGCGGAAACTACCAGCTTTCCTGAAAGACAAGAGTTCAACTCATGTAACCACGTCCATGCAACCATTCTCAAACAGGATGATGAACCCTGGTGGCGCAGCACCTCTCAGGCTTACCTGGTCCAGTTCTCTGCTACTATATAACATCTTGCATAATTTTTTCTATAATGTTTTCTTGCAACACCATTTTCAAACTATTTCACTTTTTTCTACTCATGAGCCTGATCAAAACTTCCTTGCTCTGTTTTTAGAAAGCTTCTAACTTCTGGCTTTATTACAAATTTGTCATGTCCACTTTATACCAACTTGTTTGTATGTTAGTCTTGTCTTTTAAAATAAATGAGTCATCATTTCCCCTTGAATGAAATGAGCATTCCAACTCAGAGTTTGCTAAAACAGTTATAACTTTTCTTTCCAGACAAGTAAACAAAATCGTCAATTAGCACTTCCAAAAGACACCTCTGCATTGTGTTGAATAAAGACAAATACTTCCCTCTCTCCATACAGAATCAACTTCAAATTCATCCCATCATTTGCTTTCCATCTGACGTACAATAATAGTGTCTTAATCATTTAATGATCAACTAATTGACCTAATTTCTTCTTCCTCCATGCTCATATAAAAGAAATTATTTTTATTGGTCCATAAACACAGAGCCTTTCATTTTATACTATGGAATTTCCCCTCATTGCATTATTCCCACCTTCAGGACTATCCAGACCTTTCTATATGCACTTCTAATTACTCTTATATTTATGTTGTTAATTCATTTTGTGTCACCAGCAAATTTCAACAGCTTGCTCTCACTCTTGGTGCCAAAGTCACCTGGGAAAAAATTAAGACTGATCACAAGACTCATCCTTCAGCAACTCCACTAGTGACACCTGTACAACCCAGTCCTTTGTCATTCAACACTAACCACTGCTGTCTCTTCCTTAGCTAATTACACACCTTACTGATAGTTAACCCCACTTTTCTAGTTTTGACTATTAATATCCAGATATTAATTTCCAGATTCCTGGTACAGACAGATTACATCAACCACACCTCCTTGGTCTAGAAATTCATTAATTTCAGCAAAGACAGATATCAAAAATGCCTGACATAATCCGCCATAATCCACCCTGCAGTATTTATCCCACTTTCCATTATATTCAAGCCTTAAATAAGTATTTCATGTAAAATTTGTTCTATTGGCTTGCTGAGGTTTTGTTTAGATTTTCCGTTTTAGAAAATATATGATAGATTTGCTCTATGCCCACATCTACTGGACCAGGCTCCCCAGGGACGTAGTAATGGCACCAAGCCTGTCGGAGTTCAAGAAGCACTTGGACTGTGCACTTAGTCATATAGTCTGAACTTTTGGGTAGACCTGTGTGGTGCCAGGAGTTGGACTCGATGATCCTTATGGGTCCTTTCCAACTCAGGATATTCTATGATTCTATGCTTTTTTTCATGATCCTACAATAACACATACTAATTCCTTTCCAAAGTCTAGGATGGAAATTATGCAATCTTGGAAAAAAAAAAAAAAGTTGATTTTCACTGTGGCTTTTCTGACTTCCACTTATATGCCTAATCCAAACACATCTCCTTTGTGACTTTCATTCACCATGGTCACCGCTGCAGTTACCCATTTTGCATAGGATTAAAAAGTCCTGAGCAGCTTCCTAACTCTGCTAGACCTTCTCTAGTCCATCTTTCCACTCCCTGCAGGTGGATACATCTGGCTGGGAATCTGAGTGGCACCATGGCACAAGCAGAGCTAGGGAAGCTCCTGAATGCTCTGCTCTTCCAAACTGCTGGAATAGGAAAGATCATTTCACAGGCAAGGCAGGTGCTTTTGGTTGTTACTCCTACACGTGCAGTATGTCAAACCTAGAAGCACTAATAAAACACTATCACAGACTGCAATTTAAGAAGACATATATTCAATGACAGACATGCAGATGCAAACCCACATCTGAGCCTTGCTCAGCTTTTCTAGATCATCATCTCCTTAAAAACGGACCAGAACTACACGGCTCCCATCTGTTAATTCTGACTCTAAACTTGGCTAAATAGTTCCTGCTCTGAAGCCTGTAGCTAGATCTTTATTTTTTATCAAAGTCTCCTATTATTGTAGTGCTTTACTGGACAGATTGGAAATACTTCTGCAGCTCCTGAGAAATTTTATTGAACCATATGTGAGTTGGTAATACAGTCAGTAAAATATTCACTGACATTAAATTCAATTTACTTTTTCTCCATCACAGAGAGCGCTAATTTTGGTTTTTAATGAGGCAGAAATTTATATTAAAATGCATAATCACACCTGCTTTACATTTTGTATTAAATAAGTAAATTTTGTTTTAAGAGTGCATGATCAATGTCATTGAAACAGGAGGAAAATTTGGCAGCTGCACAGAAAAGAGGGATGAAGGATTTAGTGCTTCAAAAAATGACCTAGGATTGAGAAACAGGCTCAGTCCCTGAATACCTCTGTGAAAGTGATCAACACAAAAATGGATAACATTGCCACTGACATTTTTATCACACAGTTTGAGTGTTGACACTCCAAAGAGATAATAAGAATAGTTCAAAAGATCAAAGTTCCTGTCTTAGGCTTTCTGCACTCTCAAGGAGATGTTGGTACATCAATTTATACTTGGTTCAATATTTGGAAATGTTCTTTTCTTTCTTTATTCAAAGAACTCTAAGACTCATCTACATGACTTTGTGCTAATGAATGGATTCTACAAAGAATCACAAAACAGACAGGTCCGTATCTATATGTAAACTCTTAAAAAGTGAATTGGGATATTTCTAATGAAAACCACTTTAAAAACATGAGAGAACAGTGTGAAATTAAGAGAGATATTCTTTTCATTAAAAAGGCAATACTTTTGTTACCTTCCCAAAGTTTAAAACTCCATTTGCATTTCAAATAAGTCACCACAATTTCCCAACTAGACTAAAAGTAATTTTATCTTGGTCATCTAGAAACAGGTAAAAATGGTTCTGAATTTCCTGCCTCCTTCGCCAAACAAACGTTCTTCATCTGAGAATAAATTTCTATGCCCTGATGGAATAAGCTGCTCACAGGAGAGTGATCTAACAAAAATGACGGAGACTCAGGAAATGAATGTAAAACTGATTGCTTGACCTGCTGTGTAACACAGCTCATATCATGCATATGCACCTGAGAAGCTATTACGATTTGCACATCTTCTGTCTGAATGACTGCCATCCTATCTATAATAACTTTACCAGTTAAATCACCATCTGTTTCACAGGCTTTCTAATGTTTATATCTCCCTTTTCTGTCCTAGGAAAAGAACAAAATTGTTTTCCTGTATTGTATGAGAAGTAGTATCCCTGCACTCAGCTGGAGAGCTAAGCTAAAGTACCGTAACTGTCTCTATCAAACCAAACTACATAGGCACAGATTTTAGCATATGGATGTAAAATGAAATCCATGATACTGCTTCCCCTATATAAACCAAGATAGACCAAGAAACACATTACATATTTCCCTTCCTCCTTCCACCCTATTTGGAAAAGTTTCTTAAAAACTAATGTAACAGGTGATGATGACTGCATGAGAAACTGATCCCTGGCATGTGCCAGTGGAAATGACACAGCATTTACAAGGCCCATGTAGGTCCTAGTTCAATATCCGCAAAAGAATCCTGGCTAAGTTATACACTTCAGAAACTATAGGCTCTGTCATCCATAGTCATCAAGGGAGATGACTTAATTGGAGATTAAGTAGCTTCCATAATGCACTTCAATTACTCATTATTAAATAATAAATAAATACAATGATAATTAATATAAAGCCACATTGACCTAACCTTGTCTACAAAACTCAAGGATACAGGACACATGTCCTCCTCCATCACGGGGGAGGTCCATAATCTCACTCCTTACTTTTGAGTTTACAATTATAAAGACAGACAATGGAGATATTACAAGGGTCAGAGGTTTACAGAGGTCTGGCAGGAGGGGGCTCAAAGGGAACCTTTTCAAAAGATGTCTCAATCTGGATTTGCAGAAGCATTCTGGCAAAGTCAGGGTTGCTATTCAGCTCCCAGGACCCTGGATTAAAAAGTCAGAGCAGAGATCATAGTGACTATATATAAAATCTTTCACACTGCACAAGATTAAGATTAATCAGTTTGTCTCTCTTTATGCCTCTCCTGGACTTAGTCAGAATTCTGTTTTTGTTTAATGCTGAAAAATGCCTTACTCAATTAAAATGACAAATACGCATTAGAAACTGACCGCTTACAAAAGGAGCTTCTGCTATGCTTCTGTATGCTGCTCTATTATTCAATTTTACTGACATGAAGAAAAATTACTTTCCACTAGTTGTTTGTCATAGTCTGCTCTCCTCCCTCTCCACGACAAGCAGTTCACAGAGTTGGCAATATGGTGCCATCTATCAGAAAGCACAGAGGCAAAACAGTTGTGAAATCATTTTCCTAATGTGCAAACAGCCACAATGTGCATGTCTCTCTCTCTCACACATACACCCCGCTTTTGTCAGAGAGATTCAAAATCTGCTGGGAACTGGGCCCACACCTGGGCTGGATGCAATTGTTGAACAAAACAACATTAATGCTGAGCGACAAGCCCTTCCTGGCCACACCACAGTTCAACTCTCTTCAAACTCATAAGCGGTCTTCAGAGCGTGCAGTTGAGGCAATTGCGAGAAGGGGTCCCAGGAACACAGCCGGTCCTTCCCTTGCCTCAAAGCAGCGTTATCCATACTGCTCCAACTCCCAGCCGAAGGCTGTCTAGCCTTTTATTAATGGACCCCTGGTAGCAACGTCTATAGCACCTCTTTTTTGCACATGCATCTAGGAATAGTAACCTCTAATTTGAGTCAACTATGCTGTAGCCATTAATCAAAAATGTTTTCTGTGCAACCAAGCAGGAGTTAAAGCTTTCGAAAGAAATCTTATTGACAGCAATTGCAAAAGTTACTGGCACAGAAGGGAGATAACAAGATCAGTAGTAGTTTAGGTCTAATATTGGGCAAAACTTATTCAATAAATTTAAGAGGAAAAAAAAAGGAAAAGAAAAATTATGTAAGAAACAAATAAAATTCCTGTGGCACTGAAGTTTCTCAATCTGTTGCTAGACAAAAATTAAAGCTGTTATGCTACTTAAAGAAGTTGCAAAGCATTCCCGATGGAGCCTTCCATGGGAATTTGAAACCAAAGCAACGCTCCCACACTGGCATCCCAGGATAAAAAGCAGGGTCCTGCAAGCTTTGAGATGTTAACCTCTTTTTTTTTATTATTTTCTAATTCTTTTTTAATTACAAGACTACTAGCAGGGAGAATACCTCAGGCTTACTGGCTTTTATCAGCTCCTAATAAAAGTAGCTCCAAATGTTCAAGAGGAAACTAGAGGCTGGCAATGCTACACTGTCTTCTCACCTGCAAAAGGAAAAAATTTGTGTACACAGTGTCTTCTTGCTATTAAAGCAAGCAACAGCTGAAAAACTCGGCTGCATAAAGCATCACTGCTCATCTTCCTTGTAGTCACCTTCAAAAGTCACACAGGATTTTGAAATACAGGGCACTGAAACAAATGTTCAGTGTCTTTTAAAGTGTCCAGAAATGAATGAGCTGCCAGACTCATCAATTTCTAGAAACCAAGGTGACAGAACTATCAAAGACCCAGAGAAGTAACCACTGCGTTGTCTTGCCTGACCTTCTGTGATGATGTGCAGAGGAATGCACGAGACACAGGCCTTATTACAGAGAAAGAGAGCTTTGTTCTTGTAGCTTTCGAAACGAAGTAGAATGATCTTTTCCAATGCAGCTGAAGCAATACCATCACTGGTGTCATTTTTTCTGATGTTGAGCTGCCTCCTTCAGAACCAGTTCTCTCTCTAAACACAAAGAGCTGGGGAAAAGACACAACATGGGTAGCTGGGCTTTCATCCACAAACCTAGTAGCACTCCTTGTTAAAGGAAAGATGTACACTAAAAATAATAGTGATGGTCTGCATATGGTCATTACTGTGTATTTGCTGCCAGATCAAAGTCCGGATAGAGAGACAGCTAAGCACAGAGCCCAGCTCTCTCGCAGGGATAAGAAGCATTGTGAATGGAAGGGAACACCATGATGAACAAACACTTGGAAAACCAGACTCCCTGAAATCTGGATAACACCCTTTTTTGGCAGTCAAATCCCTCTCACAGATTATTGTCCCTCATCTTCATACTTGTATGGGACAAACCTTGTCAGAAACCCACTCTGCCATTTCCACTGCTATTCCACGGGCTCCCTCACTTTTTACTTCCCTTTTGTTCATTTCCCCCCACACATACACACACACCCCCAACACCTTTCGTTTCTCAGACAGAAAAAGAGAAGAAGAAAGATGATAGGTGGCTTGAGGAAAGGATCACTCTAGACACAGAGAAAAGAGGCCTGACACAGCCATTACAAGCAGGATGATCTATTGCGCTAAATGCCCCAGCCACCTGTCCCCTGACAAAAGAACAAGTCAAAAAAAAAAAAAAAAGAGATTACTCTTAGAGGCAGAAACCCAAAAAAACCCCTTCTACTTTATATGATTTTTTTTTAACAAGCTGGTAAATTCTTATATCATTCATGTCCAGTTCTGTTATCAAAATAACCTAATGCTTAATCTCTAATCAAAGTGTCTGGTGATGGACTTTTGCTTTAAACCTATGCTAATTTAAGCTAGTTTAAATTTCAAACAAGAAACAGGTAGTCAGGGAATTAGTATTGCCATGTTTTTTCTTCTGAAGATCAGTAAACTAAATATAACCACCAGAAGGAAATTTTTAAAAATATATTTTTAATGGGAGAAAAATAGCTTCCTAAAATAGATATCTATTATAAAAATAAAAATACACTAATAGTTAAGACAGCAACCTAACCTAATAAAAAATCTGATAAAGCAAGGACAATTGGAGCTAAGATTTCAGCTATCTTCTTAATTAAAGTATTTTGCCTCAAAAAAATTTCAGTAGCACAGGAGAAATAAAACCACATTCCTTTCTCAACTGCCTGACATAACTTGCCAATTCACAGTGAGATAAAATGAAACGGTATATGTAACACTAAAACCCTGGACCATTTCTAAATCAGTCAGCTTTCAGAACTGAGATCCCTATTTATGTTATGAAATCTAGATTTGTTTTACATAGAGAAGCATATATAAAGTCTATAACAAATACACTGTAATTATAAAAGCATTAACAGTGCTTTTGCTAACAGTCTAAACTACCGTAGAAATTAAAGCAGCAGATGTACAAAGTAACAGCAGTGAAACAGCCTAACACACTAAGAATCCTAAGGGAAAAAAAGAATTTTGTAGATACACAAGACCCCAAATACCAAACACAAATCTTATCCCTTTTATATACCTGAACATCATTGACCCTTTAACAAAAATCACAACTTCCCATATACTGCACTGACACAATGCCCACTCCTCTTTGCCTTCACCCAGATTTGATTGACAATTATAGCTGATATTCATTTTTCTACTCTTTTTGCATGCTTATAGGAATTCTACAACAACGGTTCATTTTTCTTTATTTACAAAGGCTCAAAAGCTTTAAAGAAGCATTGAAAGTGCAATCGCTATTGTGCTGAATAAAATGGCACTCCATTGCGCACATGCCTAGGTGCATGCTGTCCCCATCTCCTATTTCTGACCCCACTTTCTTCTGCCTTACAGCTACTTCAAGAGGCAATTCCAATTCTGTGTACAACACCTGGTAAAATGCGAAACAATCTGTTTTACATGCTTACTTGCTTAGTTTCTTAAAGATCAGTAACCTTTTAAGGGTGTTGGGCTATTTTTTGCTTTCCAAATGAGAAGTTAAGCATGACAGTAGACAATGCTGAAGCCAAGGATCTTACCGAATTTAGAGCTAGCCTGGAGCCTCCACAAATCTCTTTCCTGAAATATCTTGGCTCCCAGGTCTTGGCTCTGAACTGACCCTACTGTCAAAACTTCCCCATATGCCACCTTTAACCAGAGTGCTGCAGGCTGTTTCTTCCAGCCCAAAGCACCATACTTGTAAGGTATCCAGGCAGCCACTTCAATTAATTTTAATTTCAGCAGAAAAGACCTCTCAAGGGTAACAGAGGAGATATTACAATACCTACACTTAATCCTTTTTACCAGACTGCCCTACATCGCTTTGTGCCTATGACTTGGAGCAAAAAGTGACTGCATGCAGTTTACAGAGGATGCAAAATGACTGACAACAGCACATAAAACCTTAAGTAAAAAGTGATGGACACAGTCCACCATCACACTGAGACAAACAGCAATACTCTTTCTTTAAAAGGAAAGGAATCCCTTTGCTAAACAATCTTCTCTCTTCACTATGCCCCCACCCCAGTGAGGATCTTTATTCCCCCCCCTTTCCCTCTGGGACAGCATATTCCTCAAGAGCAAGTACCTCCTCCTACCGCCTTCCCACCAAACACGGGGAGATGGGGGCTTTTTCAGCTGAGCCGCAGCAGATGGCACCCTGAGAGCTGAGATGCCCCAGGATCCTCTCTTCTTGGTTGCCATGGCTCGTTAAAACAGGCAACAGCAATGCCAGCGTGCGAGGACTGCATGCCTCTCTGTCTTTCTTCCTGCAGCAGCAGCAGCAGCAGCAGAGGCATTTCAAAGGAACAGACAATAATCACGGGTTTCTTGATTTACCCTGACTGGCTATTAGGAGCCCTGAAGAATTGATACCACAGCCATGGAGACAGATCCACTGAGCATCACATGTCCCCAGTCACTGACAGTCCAGGACTTTGCCAGAGATGTCAGTGTTCACAAAATCTGAGAAGCAGGAAAGAAAATGTAGAAGCTCCTAGCATATAAAGAAAGGGAAGGATATTTTCTTTCCTCTCTTTATACTAGGTAAATACCTAAGCATATAATACAGGGATCAGGAAAAAAATTTACATTTTTATACCATACATAGCAAACTTACTTGATGCTTTAAAACAAAAATAAACAAACAAAAAATCATTTTTTTAATATAGCAATAAATACTCCAATTCAAGTGTATGTAAATATCTGTATCTCAACTTGCCAGAAGAAGAAGATAAACTACAAAACTATATTTAAAAGGAACTACAATTAACATGCTAATTCACATTAGCTCTATAATGGCAAGCTTTACAGCTCCAAACACCTGTCATTATGGGGGGGGGGGGGGGGGGGGGGGGGGGGAATAAGGGGGGAGAGACCTAAAAAGTAGATACAAAATCTAAAACTTTCCAAAAGTATTTTTCTTCGTATTCTCAAAAATATAAATAACCCTTGCCATTGTACTGCCCTTAGGCTTGGATGGTCAATACTGATTCAGAGTTTTATATTCTCTCATTGTATCACAGATAAACATTCAATCTCTCATTCCTTCCTCTGTACTTCCTATTATTAGATCTAACAGATCACAAAATCCCAGACCTTAAACCCTTCAACACCACATAATTTTGCTCTGCCTCTTAAGCCAGCCAGCCTTTGGTTATGTGGCTTTTTTCACAGTCCTTATTTTTATCAAGGGACAAGAAACCAAAATAATTCTGTTGACCTCGGAGATCAATTTGGGGATTAGATGCATTTCTGGATTCTGGATGAAGGCTGGGGTGAGGGGGAGAGGGGCTACAAGGAGATCCCCAGATCTCCATACTGGAATATCACATTAGAAAGCATTGTAAGCAGGAATTTACTTTTATTATTATTTATTGCACAGGTACAAGGAATGTGCTTTAAATAAAAGAAAAGCTGAATAGCAAAAATGCCTACAGGGTCAGACAGACTCTTTGTGAGTGGCCAGACAGAACCAAGACACGGGAAAAACAGTCCAGTGCCACTGTGGATCTTGCTGTCAGTTTTTAGGCAAAGAAATAATGCGACCTGTACAGCAGAAAAGGCCTTGCTTCAAAATGGATATAGTAACTCTGAGTATATATCGGTATCCTTAGACAAACCATCTCTCAGCTTGTTAACGGAGGGTTATATGTCCTGGCAGGTCTCTGGAGACCGCGTTGCACAGACCAAAAACATCTTTGTAGCAGTTTCAACTAATAGGCCTTTCTGCTTTCTAATGGCTCTAAATATATCTTTTGTGATACAAGCCTCTTGCATTGAGCTAGCTGAAGTTTGGTGAGAGACTTATCCCCAAAACATCAGCACACGTTATTTGTACGTGCTCAGTTCAGGAATGCAGTCAATATGGGATTTCTTAAATCAGAATAGATCTGGGAAGAAGTTACATCAAACTACAGAAGGTCAATAACAAGCTTCAGAACAGATCGGGCAATTCTGTTCAACGCCCCAGCTCCCAGTGGCATTTACAGAGGCTGTTTCAGAGTACTTAACATACTTCATATCCCTTCCACAAATGATGAAAGAAGTTAGCATTACTCTAAGCAACATTATTTCACAGTCTCTCTGTGAGCAAAAGGAGAAGGCTCAATTTAGCCATAATTTATAATTTAAATAAATAAATAAGCAAGATGCTTACTTATATATATATATATATATATATGGTAAAGGACTGAAAATAATCTGTATTTTAACTAACTTATTTTGTAATAAATAATGGAAGCATAGGTATGTGTCTTTGTCCCCAATTAAAAAGCCCCAAGAAATTCATCTCTGCTGGCATTTTGGATAAAATTTTAGCAGAGTCTCCAGTCTGCCTAATTGCTATGATACTGTTCACAGCCTGCCTCAAAGCACAGAACATATGGCATCCTCAAAGGATTTGATATCATTTTTTCTTTAAAACGTGCGAGTCAGTTGGTCATTGTTACCTCTCTGTGGAATTACTCAAACAGCTGCTACCTCCCAACTAAGGGGTAAGAAAATCTTTGTCTTTTTTGTTGCTGTTAATTTCACTGACACACTTCTGTCACATAATGAGAGTCAGTAATATGCCTATAATGCATTTTAAATGTTGTACATTTGATCCGTGGTGTAAACAACACTTTGTTGAAGACTGACATGTACAAAGAAATGCTTTTCATGTTGTTTGCAAAGTCGTCTGCATCATGAGGCACACGTGTTAAATTGCAAAAACTTCATTTAATATCTAAACCTATATGAATAATGACATTGTTGGTGATCACTTCTACAGAATCGCGAATGTGACCTTTTAGCCCATTCATAGTGCATAAAATGTATCATATTTACAAATATTTTAAATTCTTTATCATCACATAGGTTATTTATTTTAAAATTATCTTTTACTTGCCAAATAATAATTTCCAAAATATTTTTTTAGTATATGGCTGGGAAGTAGATGTGTCTAACGATACCTTATTCATTCTACATACAGCAAGGTTATGAATTTCATAGTTTTCTGAGTTCTTATCTTCCACGGTTCACAGACCCCATCTCTCCTTGATCATCTGGGTATCTCCCCAAATTGAACCTTTTTTTCCCCCCTTTCTATTCTTTCAAACTGACAAATTTTTCATTCTCAACCAGAAGATTAATGAAATAATAACTAAAGTGAGAAAAGAATACACCACCAAAAATACAATGATGAATGGCTGAAAATAAAAAAAATAAAACCAAATCTCACAAAGTAGATAAAAATAAATAAATGGAAATGAGAAACAGAGATTATCAAATCACTTTTTAAATGAAGTGGCAGGGACATTATTATAGGGATCATCCTAGATTTGGCAAGACAGTTGCCCAAACTGTTTTCCCTATTTTTTCTTTCCTTTTAGTTTTAATTGTATTTCACATTGTTCATGATATATACAATCTTCTCTCACTGTGGAAGAAAACTAGTAAAATATAGTTAACTTTTAAAGTTTCCAGAACTAACAGATGACAAGGATTATTTTTATAGCCTAAAGACCACAGTTTTATTGCAGCTTACTAATACATAATTTATATATTACTATAGAAAAATTGCAATAAGTCCCTCCTGATAATTCAAAGGTTCATATTAAACCAGATTTTCAAAATCTTTATCAAATCCAAAACACCTATATTGAAGAACAACCTGTTCTGGAAGGAAAAAAAAAAAAAAAAAAAAGACTATAATTTTACTACATGCTAAGTGCCAACAGCACATTCTTGGCCCTATAACAGATGTGAGTAAGCAGGTAATAAATTACCGAGGAATACTAACTATGTAAAAGATACAGAATGACACAATAAAGGAAAAATTCACAAAGCATATTATCCACAGTACACTATGGCCAGTGGGAATCTTTCCATTAGCTTCAAAGTCTTTTAGATACCTCCTAACAGGCATAGATCAGCAAAGGTTTTGGTTTAATACAAATCCACCCCCACATATACCCCACTTCAGATGTAATGGAAGAGGCAGAGAATACACAAGGTAAATGTGAAACATATTAGAATCCCAGCAAGCATAGCTTTCAACAATTTCAGAAGTACCAATGATTCAAAGAATTTATTAGAATTTATAATACCCTGGGATGTGTCCTTTCATCTTTAGGTCCTGCCCAAAACTCAAAAATATGAAACACCGAAGAGAAAGAAAAAAAAAAAAATCATTGTGCTGCAATGTGCCATTCTTCCTAGATTTTGATAGTTTCTCCCATTCCCATGCTCTCATAGAAAGACATCCATCATCTTTTTTTCATCAAAACTATCTTCTTTGTGTCATGGCTCCCTCCCACAAAAATATTTCTATTAAGTTTTTCTTTTACTTCTATGAAACTAGGTGATTGTTAAGAATATCAGAATCTTTTCATTGGAATCTGAGACAGACACGCATTTTTGCCAAGACATGAAGCAGACATTTCTCAATTATTTCAAATTTCAGGAGTTATAAAAGATAGTTGGATACACGCACATGCACATTTACATTAAATGCATTGGATGGTAAGGATATACTCTTGTCTATAAAGACCATCATCAGCTTGAAAATAAAATTACTAGTGAGGTGACACTATCATTCTCTTATGGTACAGCCAAAAAGTTCCAGATAATTATAATCATTTTACAATTTTCACTGATGGAAGTTGAGAGTTTCCATGGTGCAGAGAGAGAGATTTCCTTGTCAAATTTGTAAGACCTATTTGAAAGAAGCTTTACTACACACTTTTTCAAGCATTATTTGCACTGAAGACTGGTAGCGCAGGGAAACCAAAGACATTTAAACAGTAATACTAGAGGCAGTTTGCCTGCTTATTAGATTGTGCATGTTTAGTGAACATCTTAAAAAAAAAAAAAAAGAAAGAAAGAAAAAGTAACCACAGTGAGTGCATCTATGCAGCACCTGGAGTTAAGAGCTGTATAACAAAGATTATCAATCATTGACTTTACTGCCTTGGCAAGTTGTGAGAGCTCTAAAGGGAGAAACATCTGACATGTACATTTGGTTATACCTCAAAGCTTGCACAAAAAAATAAAGGAAAAAATAAACATACATGCACATGAAGGACAGCCCCATCCCCAAAATGTTCTCTTCTGCCCTACAAGTTCTGGTATCCCCATACAGAAGCCACGCTTTTCCTTTTCCACCTGCTTTTAAGCACAAGAAGGAACTCTCATTCAGATAATGTGTCTTTTTAATTTTTATTTATTTATATATACACACATACTAAAATCTGAAGTATTTTTTCCAATAGTCAACTAAAAAGTCAAAAACAAAAAGCCCCACTCTCCTCCAAGTGTGGCATCAGGCTGGGATGGGGCGAAAACAATTTCAAGACTTCAAAAGCCAGTTCAAAAGCCAAATCTCTGTTCCCACAGTAAGTGATAGCTTTTTATTGCCGATGACACTGTAATGGCCCTTTCACACCTTTGTGAACTTTGTTCATTAAGTGCCAGCAACCTGCTAAGCAAATGGATGATCTGCTCCAGTGATTCTCAGAGCAGGGGACAGACATTTCTTTCAGCCATTCCAGATGAAGTGGCTTCATCCCCTCCACCATCCTTCTCCCACTCCAGTCCCCAGAACTCACTGTCTCTTCTGCACTGCTGTCCCAGTTACATACAAATGTCCTATATGACCCAAGACTACATTTTATAAGAAAAGGAACACTGAAGGATGTCACTTTTGAACTGCTACAGATTAATTTCTCAATATCATGCAGTTAACATAAGACTGTAGTTAAAACTCAGTTCGTCTAATGAACTTTAAAAAACAAACAAAAAACAATCTTGAACGTGACTGATTTTAAAATACAACATTCAGCAAGGAAGAATACGGCAGGATAGGAATCTGATGCAGTCTGAACTGGCCATCTATACAGCTACGAGACTGCAGCACAGAACTTCAGCCTGCTGTGATCACACATGAATTACAGTCAGTACTCCTCACGCATATGTAAGGCATAACCCACAGCTTCCCAGGTTACACAGAGAGAAGGGAAAAGCTAACACCTCCCTTTCTCACATATGGTGCTAGCATATGCTGAACAGACACCAGAATTGCAGATCTGCAGGCAGGGAAGTAAAACCTCTGCTTCAGTCTGTGGAGTGAAGAGGGTCAATTCCAGCAGCTTAATACTAGCAGTACATTAAAATACAGTAGCCTGAGCTCCTACGATAAAATGACATAAAGATTTAAGTGATGATCATGTGATCAGCCAACAGGTCACACTGTTAGAGCTGGTTAGAACTGGTAGGATTGCAGAGGTGACAAAATAACTGGGTTTTGGCCTCTTTCTTGAGGAGAAAAAGAAAATTACACATATGATAGGGGAGTTATGATGCCCATAAGATAGAAAGCTTATTTGCTTATGCCCAGATCATTACCTCGTAGTATTAGAAAATAAAGAAGTGTTTCTAATCTGTATTTCTGAGATGCTAGATAACAAAGCAGAGAGAGTTTTCTAGACTAGACCATGGCATGGGTATTGCCTAAAGATTTCAACATTTGGCTTATTTTTTTCCCAGTAGGAAAAAGTATTTGCACTGGTCTTCTGTGGCAAGGTTTTGATAGCAGGTGTTGTCCTGTGGGAGAAGAGCCCAGCAGCTGCCCCATGTCAGATCAGAAACAGCTCTAAAAGGGATCTGCTGCTGGCCAGAGCCAAGCCAATGATCAACATTTGTTGTGCCTCTGTGAGAGTGTGTTGAAGACAGGGAAAAAAACTGCTGCACAACAGCAGCTGGGATTAGAGGGCTGAGAAAATGTGAGAGAAACATCTCTGTAGCCACCAGGATCAGTGCAGAAGGAGGGCAGGAGGTGCTCCAGGCACACAGCAGCAGTTCCCCTGCGGCCTGTGGAGAGGCCCCTGGTGGAGCAGGCTGTCCCCCTGCAGCCCATGGGTCCCACACGGAGCAGATCTCCACGCTGCAGCCCGTGGAGGAGCCCCCGGTGGAGCAGGTGGATGTGGCCTGGAGGAGGCTGCGGCCCATGGAGAGCCCCCGCAGGAGCAGGCCCCGGGCCGGAGCTGCAGCCCGTGGGGGACCCGTGCTGGAGCAATTTTCTCCTGATGGATGGACCCTGTGGTACGGAGCCATGAGAGCAGTTCTTGAAGAGCTGCTGCCTGTGGGCAGCTCCTGCAGGATCAGTCAGGAAGGACGGCATCCCGTAGGAGGGACCCCATGTGGAGCAGGGGCAGAGAGTGACCGTGAAGGAGCAGCAGATACGAAGCATTAGGGACTGACTGCAGCCCCCATTCCCCATTCCCCTGCACTGTGTTGGTGGTTTTACAACTCTTCAGGAACTGCTCCAAATGTGGGTCCGTACCACAGGGTCCATCATGGGCTGCAGCGTGGAGATCTGCTCCATGTGGGACCCATGGGCTGCAGGGGGACAGCCTGCTCCGCCAGGGGCCTCTTCACAGGCCGCAGGGGAACTGCTGCTCCGTGCCTGGAGCACCCCTTGACCTCCTGCACTGACCTTGGTGTCTGCAAGGCTGTTTCTTACTCCTCTCTCTCCTGGCTGTTCCTCTGCAGCAGTTTTTTGTTTTTTGTTTTTTGTTTTTTGTTTTTTTTTTGGTTGGTTGGTTGGTTGGTCTGGATTGGTTTTGTTTGTTTGTTTGTTTGTTTGTTTTTGTTTTTTCCTTTCTTAAATATGCTCTCAGAGGCACAAACAACATCACTTATTGGCTCGGCTCTGGCCAGCAGCAGGCCCCTTATCTAACATGGGGCAGCTTCTGGATTCTTCTCACAGAAGCCACCCTTATGGTCCCCCGCTACCAAAACCTTGCCATATAAACCCACTACAGCTGCTCAGGGGCAGGAGGTAGAAGAGGGTGGATGGGAAGAAGGTGTTTTCAGTTTGCTTGAAGTTTCTCACTGTTCTAGTTTGTTACCATGAGGCAATAAATTACTTTAAACTCCCGGATGCTGAGTCTGTGTATTGCCCATGACAGGGCAAAGGAAGTAACAGGGAGTGATCTCCCTGTCCTTACCTCACAACCTTTTTTTTCCAGTGTATTTTCTCTCGCATTATGTTGAGCACAGTGTGGTGGTGCCAAGCAGCTCATCGTTGTTAAACCACCCCAGTATCCCACAATTCATTTAGTGAAATGGCAAAAGATATTTTCCTGTCATATTACTGAACTCCAGATTTTTACTATGGGGGGTGAAAACTACTAAAAAGTTCCCTGATGGAGTTTAGACTACTGCCTGTTCTTATTGGTTATTCAAAAGAGATGGCATGCTTGCACCCAAAAATGTATATTCTCACTGTATAGGCGTAACACAGAGTTCTGGGCTCCAACCCACTGTCTTAGGAGATACTGATTTTATGTGCCCAAATCACATCTGTAATTACAGAAAAACAGGCAAGAAGAAAAGCTACTATAAATGCTGTGGCAAACCTAAGTACCTGATAAATGTAGTTAGCATCACTTTGGCCCATCTTGACATATCAGCCACATTCAGCATCTGCTGAGTAAGAGTGAAACTTTATTAATGCTGATCAAATAGCTTATGGTCATAGACAGGGATGATGCTTCCTTGATGTTTCTCATCTCCCAGAAATGCAAGTAGAATCTCTCCTTAGCCCAGACTTCTAAAGTAAGTGATTCCAGACTGTTAAATCAGGAAAAAGCAATTCACTGTTTTTAATTCTTTCCATAGGTTAATTTTCTAAGAGTGCAGTGAACTGAATTGATTCATCAAGGAACAGATGAGCACCAGTGCCAGCAAGGACAAAATTCCTGGTAAGAAACCCAGGATGCCTGATAGCTACTTTCTGCAGCAGCAAGCCATTAGATCACTCCAGTCACTTGGTGTAATCTCAGCCCACGTTGCTAGCTGTGGCCAGAGAAGAGAAGAAACAGCAAGGAAGACAACTAATAGAAGATTTTTATTCAGCCTTTCACAGCAATTGGTGAACTATTAATTCAGCCTATCTTTTGCATAGGCAGGCACAGAAGTGCTTCTTTATAGCTACAGACTAACACTTAAATTTAAAAGCACTACAGAGACACTTTATAACAGAGCACTAATTTGATAACTTTAGAAGCAGCAAGTGAGTTCAGATATGGAAAATTTTTTCTGGCTATATTATTAACTTGGCTAGAAAGCTAAAAAAAAATGAAAGCAAAAGCAGCCTGCAATATGCCAGGAAAGCAATTGATCTAAGCTAAACTTGGAAGTCCATTCTAGTTGTACAGAAATCTAAGAACAGCTTTATCCCAATCTACTGACAGCCTACTCACTCAGAAGAAAATTTTGAAGCCCTATGTCAGGGAAACCAGGCATCCAACCACGAAGCAGCTTAAAAAACAAAAGAACTAAACAAATTGGCTGTACACTTTGCTCCAAAAATATTTCACAGAGTTTAATAATCCTGCCAAATATTAACTTTTTGTTTTCAAACAATAGTTCAGGGAACATATGCCTCTACAGATCTCTACAGCATACACAGTTGTTTGTGATATCCTGTCTTGAAGTGAACTTCCCATATGACTTTAAAAAAAAAAAAAAAAAAAAAGGTATCAAGGAGAGGACTTGGCAATTATTGCCTCCATAGGATCCATCATTTTATAAATGAAAATACAGTGTTTGTTAAAAATTAAATACCAAACATTATAACTTATTTCAGAATCTTAGGCAGAATGTCAGTCCCTTCCTTAGCATTAGCAACAAAAGGAAACATCTCCAAAGCTGGTTCTCTGGTGCCACTGTCCAGTAATTTCATCATCTTCAAATTGTATTCTCTTTTACACCAGCAGAGTAAAAGAGCCTTAAAAGATTTTGTAAAGGGATACATTGCAGTTACGCATATAATGTCAATAAATGATGTACCAAAAATTAACAACACCCAGCTTGCTTTCTTTCAGTTATCCATCTTTCATCTTAGCTTTAAACATCCAAAGATGGGACTAACTTTGCTTTGTTAGAATTTTTTTGAGGTATTTGTTGTTGTTCTTTGTATGTTTTAACTAAAACACATGGACACCATCATGATTTCACAAAATGAACACATTTAGTGAAGAATAAAGTACTTTCTGGGATCACATATAAGAGTAGAATTGCTTTTTAGATAAGAGTTATGTAATGATCATTCTCTGTAGCTATATATGACCATGGGGATGCCATGCTTCTATTCAGTAGAAATGCAAAGCAACTCTCTTTGCTGTAGTCAAGTGATGCCAGACAGTAGAGATTTAATTTATTTTTTTTAATTGCTTAAAGGAAATACTGAGAACACTCTGGCAGAAAAGGTAGAGACAGCTGATGGGGTCAGGGAGAAAAGGAAAATGTACCAACTTAATTTTCCCCTTCAAGCCAAAATCTATAGCAGTTGTAATAATTGAAAACAGACACAACTGTGTCAGATACCTTAAATAATAACACACTACCAATAAAATGATTAAACAAATTTCTGTCGGAGAGATTCTGCCTGCATTTCTGGGAGATGAGAAACACCAAGGAAGCATCATCCCTGTCTATGACCATAAGCTATTTGATCAGCATTAATAAAGCCATAGACTGAACTGGAACTGTGATAAACTGGAACTGGAAAAGTGATAAATTCAGCATAAGCAGTCCACAGGAAAGCATTTTATATACATTGTGCATACACCTCTTCTCTAAACAAATTCTTGCCCAGTTATAGGTAGCAACTAGTCCCAATTGCTGCTGAAAATCCACAAATTGTCAATCAAGCTCAACTGACCACATAGAATGTATCATTAGAAGATCAGTTTAATACTGGACATCCAAGGTGATGTTGATGAGAGTAAGATTATCGAGTTTGACATTTTTACACTAACTCAATTGTGAGTTATGTGGGGATTAAAAAAATATCCACAACATTTTTTCCCAAGTGATACACTATTGCAGCTTCAGTCAACAAAACAGCTGCCCCAGCTGTCCTCAGACTTTCCACAAAGAATCTGTAGCCTTCCACAGGCTGTAGCCAATTCTACACAGAAAGGAATGTCCCAGACCCCAAAGTGGAATAACTCAACCTCATGTTTAAACTGATAACAATTACATCTATTAAGCACTCATCACCACATCAATTACAGTCATTACTACCATCCCATAGCACAAAAAAACAGTAATACTATAAGATTTTTTTATATATAAAGCCACTAAAATCTACATAAATATTAGCTATTTATTAGTCAAACTAAAAAGCTACAAAAAAAAAAATGAAGATCTCTCTGTAGAACTACACAGATAGGTACTTTACCTCAGCCTTCTCCATGGCAAACTGCTATTGCAATCTGATGTTCACACTTAACCTGCTATTGTGTACTATGGGTCCATACCACCTCTCAGCCGGAAGGCCAGGAAACAGCTGAGAAATGATAAAAAACAGTTCTTTGAACCATCTCCTAGCACAAATGAACTACCATTTTTAGACTGCTTCTTTACATTGACAAATATCCTAACAGCTTAACTGCACTTTCTTGTGGACAGACCACAGAAAATTTGCAATCAGATGCTACATCACAGCTAGGATGCCACAGCTAACTAACGAGCACTAGACATTATGGCTGCATGATGCTCAGCCATAACATCAGGGCTCTGGCCCATTACCTCCATCCTATTATTCAGGTCCAGAATAAGCATGTTCTGGGTGACCACCAGTTCACTACATGGCATGACAAGGTCTGAGATCTCCATACACGCACAGCCAAGGACTATTCATATCCTTCCTTCTACGTGCAGTTTCCAAGATCAATATGAATATGCACTAAATTAGGGAGAGAAGGATGAAAGGAAGGAATCATGTTGAGCTAACACACTTTTTTAATATACCATATGCAAAAGATTTTCTCTGTCAAACTGCAGTCTGTCAAATCTGGTTGCGGTTATTTATTTACAATTTTTTGAGCCTACTAATATTTCCATAAATGAAACAATCCCCAGATAAAATACCTTAGTTAGAGGAATATTATAGAAACCTATAAATGATCTTCCAAGAGGAAAAAATAAAAATTTACTAAGAATATATAGTGTATTGAGACTAAGGCATGTCAATATATTTTAAAGAAAAGGAAGGATTCCAGTGATGACCTGAAAGGACTATAATTTACAGGAAGAAGAAAGCAGATTTCTTAGATGTACTCTTAAAGAACTGATCTTCATATGGCATTGTCAGGAGAGAGTGCTAAAACCAACCAAACATACAACACGTCTAAACCAGATAGACGCCTCAAGCAAAAACATTAAAAAAGAGCCTATCTAAACATGGAGTTTCTGTTACCAAAAGTCAAATATTTTGAAAAACAAATGCCCTCTATAGTGAGTTGAATTCTTTAAACCTCCAATTTAAGGATAAATTTACCCTGACTGCCCGTAGAACTATACTGTCTCGACTCCCACAGATATAACTAGTTCTCCCTAATGGAAATGTGGAATGGCACTGAATTTCTGAAAGCCTCTTGGTAAAACTGGAATTCCCAGAGTTCTCAGGCTGCTTGCTACATGGCAGGGAGATGCAAAAATTTAGAAAAACTGTATTTAAGACCAAATGCTGATGATTTTCAGGGCATTGGGAAAAGTCAAGGAAGACCACAGTCTTCATGCAGCCCACCAGTCACTGCAGCAAAGCATACACTCTGGGCAGCAGTCTGTTAAAACATTTGCATTTCTCTGACCTAGCATCTTCCAGTGAAAAATTATTTATTCCAAATTTCAACAGATTTTCAAAAGAGTTACAAAGAGCAAGAAAATGATAAATTCAAAGTCACTCAAGTATTCAGTGGAAGACTAGGAATAAAACTCTGCAGACCCTCCATCTGTAGTTGTGGTCTGTTACCACAAAATATTCCTCCTAAATTCTCCACCTGCTGCACCATCTTGACTCATAATTTCTCAACTTCCTGTGAGGACACACAAGACTGGGGATCTGGTCTTGTTGGGTGTGAGAAATGGTAAAAGATGAGGAACATTTTGATTTCACTGGGTTATTTTTCAGCTCAATCAGCCCATTAATTCAGTCACTGTACATGACCGTAAAAGCACTTGCGCCAATAAAACTGAATGCGTGACAGTGGAAATGTGCAGCAGGGAGCAGCAACATCAATCCGAAACTGCCAGAACATTTTACAACATCAAACTACAGTCTTTTCATTAAATTAATTAACGTTCATTTAATTAACAAGTGAATTAAATAACTCCACTTTTAGAGATGTAAATCCATGATGTCAGTACAATCCTAGACTCAAAACAAGCTCAGATCCTAATGTGCTACATCTGCTTTTAAGCAGATACTGCATGCAAACGCTAGAAATACTTAACAAGGTCAGAATCTCTCAGTGTCACGTGGAATTAGAAACATGTTACATCTCTTCATCAGAAGCCTTCAGAAAGTCTGATCTGGAAAAATAAGTCACGTGCTATACCTTCCTGCTGTAGTGTAGCAACACTGCTTTTCAGGTCCAGAGCTAAGTGGTTACCATTAGCTCCGGAGGAATCCACATCGCCTTCTCTTGTGCAGCATAAACATGCCACTGCAGTCCCGAACAGCTTTGAGTCTGCTTTCCATTGTTAGCCAAGAGGTGGAAATATGTTTTTGGAATTTAGGATAATAACCAATGTAAGCGCTTCTGGGAATACAAATGCTACATTTTCCCAGTGTTACATTTCTTAGATTGCCTCAGGTGAGATGAAATGTATATCCATGCATCAATTCTGTGGATTCTCTTTACCATCTTTTAGATTTATCTTTTATGTTATGATTCTCTTTTACTTCTTGGTAATGCTTTGCTTGCAGAACATTATGACACATCAAGTACCTTTTACCCTCATGCAAGTATTCATATCACCAGTCTTAATTTTTCTTTAACAAAGACCATCGGCTGGTGTTTTGGGGGATAGAATTTTTAATCCGGAAAAATATATATATATATATATATATATATATGCATCAAGATTATGTCACGTTTTAAAACTATAAGAGTAGTGTAGGTAATCAGTTCAGTATTCTGCATTCAAACCTACACAAAAGCAATAGTTAGAAATTTCACTAGACAAAAGGATACAATGCTGATAGATTATATGTTGATTTACATGAACTTCAACACATTGAGAAGCATTACAAACCGTTTAATCTACCATCAGAGTAGAAAACATTTAGGAATGAAAAAAAGACCAATAGTGCTTCATACACAATTTGGCTTTAGGGACCAGATGTATTATAGCTTCCATATGTCTCAGACTACTAAATGCATTTTTAATGGCAAGCTCTTGCAGAGAAGAATCTGCACAATAGCTTTAGTACTTTGTCAAAAGGCAAAAATCGTTTCTTCTAGATTTGCCCTGAACTTTATCTCAGTGATGTTTCTGCATATTCTGGAAGCCCCACAGGAGTCATGGCAGGGACTGAAGTGTCAAAGTGCTCTTGTGGACTTTTCTGTTTCCTTACATATCATAATAAGCCTTTCTGAATATTCTACCAATGTCAGGGGCATTAAATATAAATCACTGTTCTTAAGACTCAGCATCTCAGGCGATACTGACTGATAAGGCCCTGTGTATTGAGTCTTTCCACAGATACTGATAGATCATTAGCACTGGAATACTACCAGATCAATTACCCATTTGCATATCAGAACAAAACTGTTCCAACAAAAACAATTGCCCCTCAAACAATGTTCTGGGTGCTGCAGTTCCTCAGCCTTTCCAATTAAGAATATATTTTTCTTGTTCAGTATTGACACTAACGGCCCCAGAGATCCTCAGTGGAATCAAAATCAGCAGAGTCCTAAATTTCATTGTGCAAGCACAAACTCCAGATAAAAAACACACAGAATATTCATACCTGAAAATTATTTTTGTCAAGAGGAATAGAGGGCTAAGCAACTGTTCAACCCGACTTGCCATATGGCACACACTTGTACTCTTGCATTGTGCATCGCTTGTTTTAATATTCTTTTTTATTATTATTATTCCTTCCTTTTCTCTCCTATTAAACTGTCTTTATCTCAAACCATGAGTTTTACCTTTTTTTTTTTTTTCCTGATTCTCTTCCCCATCCCACTGTGGTGGGGGGAGTGACTGAATGGCTGTGTGGTGATTAGCTGTCTGCTAGGTTAAACTACAACATGTAGGATGAATAGCATTCCTTTAATAAAAATTGCAATGCTCCCATGATTTAACAGACAAAATTCTGTTTTTTATAAAAGTGATCTAGATACACAGGATCTCCACTCTTATTGAGTGTTTCTTAACTCAGAGCTTCTTAATTAAGTAGATTACCTGAATGGGTTATCACTGGACAATTGAGCCACTACAAGCTTCTACATGCACTTACCATGTTTCTAGTGCAAAAGAAACATACTCCATACTCAGGCAAATTAACCTGGATTTGCTGCATGTTAGCAACACATGCACAGACTGTTTACTCCAGTGATTTTGAACCAGCCATAACCTGATAGCATACTTGATAGCATAGAGTAATATTTGCACATCTAAAAACATGGGATCAAGATACAAGTTAATGCTAAGCAATATAATAATATTTTTTAAAATAAGACAAGTCTCAGTGAGTTACTTTTGCTAGCAGAAAAAAAAAAAAAAGAAATTAGCATACAGGAAGGGGTAGTTCTGTTATAACCCATGAGAACGAACAGATCCTTAAACTTGTATACTCATAGCTCCTAATGGTTTAATTGCATGAAGAAGTTCCAGAACTTCTGAGGCAAGCTGGAAATTCCCAAAGCGAAGATCTGGAAAGGTAGTTTCAGGGAGGGAAAAGATTTTCACCTTAATTGTCATGGCTTATCAAAAGAGATCAAATTCAATTGCAAGCTAAAGAAAAATTTCCTTACGTTTTGAATACCAAATATGTTTTATTTCTACCTATCATCTGCAATAAAACTCCATCTGATGTACCTTAAAAAACATTCTGCCTCTAATCATTATTTTTCTGCTCTTAGAATCCTGTAGAGAGCAATCATTGTATTATTGTCAACAATGGTAGAAGTTAACAAACAAATATCCTCTTAGAAAATTCTGTATGCATATTTTATACTTAGGAAAAACAAGCTTCTTCTAACTCATTAACAGGAAAAATATGATGTTTAAATCAACTACTAGATTTACAAGACAATTCACAGAAACTTGCACTGTTAACTATCAGATTTATTGCAAATGATTTAGTGTTATTAGAATGGCTCTTGATTCTGTAATTTGCTCTTTGCTAAAGAAGATTCCACCATTTTTGACATTCAAAGTTCTGTGTTCATGCAAACATGTGCTTGCATGGATCGGACTGAGTGATGAGGATGTCAGTTAACTAACAACACAACAAATATATATATATATATACACACACACATACTTTAGTATACTTTAGTTACCAGTCAGTTATTCTGAAATCAAAATGCAACATCCAAACACTCTTAATCTGAACAAAGGAACAAGGACAGAGAGATGGGGATTTATTCATTTATTTTAGTTGTGCTTGTTTTCTTAGGTGTAATCAACTTAGCTATGATCCTCTTTTTGTGTTGGCTTGAAAAAATAAAACCATTTGATACTGGAGAAAAAGAATATGAAAAACTCCCATCACACCTGCTTCAGAACAAATGGGTGAAGGTCATTTGTAAACCAAATAATACAAGCTCAGAATTTCATGGTAAAGTCTAGTTGTTCTTCATGGCTTCGAATGGCTTTAAACTAAAAGATGGGAGATTTAAATTAGAGGTTATGAGGAAATTCTTCACTCAGAGGGTAAAGAGGCACTGGAATAGGTTGCCAAGAGAAGTTGCGGATGCCCCATCCCTGGAGGCATTATGACCAAGCTGGACAAGGCCCTGGGCAACCTGACCTAGTCAGTGGCATCCCTGCCCATGGCATGGGGTTTGGAACTAGATGATCTTTAAGGTCCCTTCCAACCTGAGCCATTCTATGATTCTGTAATTCATTTCTCCTCCCAGTAAACCTGAATTTCTTTTTCCTCTGATAAGCATTCATAGAATCATAGAATATCTCAAGTTTGAAGGGACCTACAAGGATTACCAAACCCAACTCCTGGGTCTGCACAGGAGTGTCTGCACCATATGTCTGAGAGCATTGTCTAAATGCTTCTTGAACTCTGGCAGGCCTAGTCCTGTGACAACTTCCCTGCGGAGTCTGTTCCAGCGCCCAGTCACCCTCGGTGAAGAATCTTTTCCTAATATCCAGCCTGAACCTCCCCTGGCCCCTTCCATGCCCTTCCCTTGGGTCCCGTCACAGTCACCAGAGAGCAGAGCTCAGCACCTCCCCTCTGCTGCCCTCGTGAGGAAGGTGCAGGCCGCCATGAGGCCACCCATCAGTCTCATCTTCCTTAAGCTGAACAATCCAAGTGACTTCAGCCACTCCTCGTACATCTTGCCCTCTAGACTCTTCACCGTCCTTGTAACCCTCCTTTAGATGCTCTCTAATCGCTTTATATCCTTCTTATATTGTGGTGTCTAAAACTGCACACACTACTCAAGGTGAAGAAGCACCAGAGCAGAGCAGGTCACTCCCCTTGACCAGCTAACAATGTTGTGCTTGATGCACCCCAGGGTACAGTTGGTCCTCTTGGCTGCCCTGGCACACTGTTGAGTTGTATTCAACTTGCTGTCAACGAAAACTGTCCCCCAGTCTGTACATATATCCAGGGCTGCCCCTTCCCAGGGTCATAATCCAGCACTTGCTCTTGTTAAACTTCATACTGTTGCTGGTTGCCCAGCTCTCTAATTTGCCGAGATCTCTCTGCAAGGCCTCTCTACCCTCAACAGAGTCAACAGCACCTCCCATAGTATCATCTGCAAACTTACTCAAAACACCTTCTAGTCCAAGTTATTTATGAAAACACTGAAGAGATATATATCCTATGCCCACCTATATCCAAGTCATTTATGAAAACATTGAAGAGAACAGGCCCTAAAATGGAGCCCTGGGGAACCCCACTAGTGACTGCTTGCCAGCCTGATGTAACCCCATTTACTATAACCCTTTGAGTCTGGCTCATTAGCCAATTATTCACCCATCACATTATGTTTTTATCTAGCTGTATGCTGGACATTTTGTCCAGAAGGGTACTGTGAGAAACAATATTGAAATCTTTACTGAAATCCAGAAAGATTACATCAGCTGGCTTCCCTTGGTCAATTAGTTGGGTGACCTTGTCACAAAAGGAAATTAAGTTTGTTAAGCAGAACCTTCCCCTCACGAACCCATGCTGCCTTTGACTGATGACTACATTGGTCTTCAGGTGTTTTTCAATAACTCCCAGAATAATTTTCTCCATAATTTTATGAGGCTCTGAGTGAGACTGACAGGACTGTAATTACCAGGGTCTCCTTTGAAAATTGGAACAATGTTTGCCAGCTTCCAGTCAACCAGGACCTCTCCAGATTCCTAAGACCATTGAAAAATAGTTGAAAGAGGTCTCGTGATAACATCAGCCAGCTCTCTGGGTACCCTGGGATGAATCCCATTGGGCCCTATAGACCTATATACATCTAGCTGGAGCACCAAATCCCACACAAGTTCAGGGTAGGCCGGGAATTTATCATGATCGTAGTCTCAATCCTCCAACTCAGTGCACCTGGCGTCACAGCCCATCATTGGTGTTGAAGACAGAGGTGAAGAAGGAATTAAATGTCTCTGCTTTGACTATGCCCCTGTTTGTGAGGTGACCATTCTCATCAAGGAACAGACCAATGTTTTCCCTGATCCTCCTTTTCCTATTAACATTATTAAAAATAAAATAAATAAATAAATAAAACAACAAAACACTTTTTATTGTCCCCCACAGTACTGGTTAGCTTCAGTTCTAACTGAGCTTTGGCAACATTAATTTTCTCCTTACAGGTGTCCCAGTAGTACTCCCATGTCACCCAAGCTTGCTTCCAGTAGCCATACACTTTCTTTTTTCACCTAAGCTCTAGAAGATCATCCTTGCTCAACCAAGCCAACCTTCTGCCCCACCTACTTGATGTCCGACATTTTGGAATTGCCTGTTCCCACGCTCTTAGGAGGTGGTACTTAAAAACTGACAAACACTGATTGATCCCAATGTTTTCAAAAGCAGTTTCCCAGCGGACCTTACTAACTTGTTCCCTGTACAGTCTGAATTCTGCTCTCCTCATATCCAGGGTTGAAGTTTTGGTGGCAGTTTTCCTGCTATCACCAAAGTTTTTAAACTCAACTACTTACTTCATGGTCATTATGGCCAAGACAGCCACCAATTGCCAAGTCACCCAGAAGACCCTCTCTGTTCACAAGCAACAGATCTGGGAGGGCACCTTTCCTAGCCGGCTCCCTTAGTACCTGTACCAAGAAGTTATCATCAAGTTGTTTGAGGAATCTCCTGGACCTCTTTTTATCAGGTATGTGATATTCACCAGTTAACATCTGCAAAATTGAAGTCCCCCATAACAACAAGGGCAGCTGATCTAGAGGTATCTCTTAGTTCCTTAAAAAATAATTATTTGGTGTCATCATCCTGGGTCGGTGGTCTATGGTAAACTCTCACAATGACATCAACTTTACTTGCTTGACCAGAGGCTCTCAGCCATGTCAGTGCCAGCTACAAGCTCCATACAGTCCAGCCCCTCTGGCACCATCACCCCGCCTGCCCATTCTGAAGAACCTATAACTGTCCATCGTAACATAACAGTTACAGGACTCTTCCCACCAGGTTTCACTTATGCTAATTATGTCATAGCTCTGGGACTGAGCCAAGGCTTCTAGCTCCTCTTGCTTGTTTGTCACGCTGCGTGCATTGGTGTAGAAACATTTCAAATGTGCTTCATTGTACCCATCACCTCGTGGAGCAGACTGATGGACCTCACTAGCATACAGTCCCTCAGATTTTGGCATTCCATCCCATAACTTATCACCCTTGGGGATTGCTTATTGGCAATTAGAAAAAGTAAAAATTTTATGAAAGAAAGAATTTGCACATGGTACACTCTCTTAAAGCATCCCAGCTGTCAGAAACAGTTTACTTATAATAGTGTTACATCAAAGCTCTTATCCGAGTAACTGTTTATTACCTTTCTCCCTTCCTCTGTCAACCCTAGCAGATTAGTTAATTCATTATTAAAACCTTCACAAACACAAGATCTTAAACATTTAAATACCTCAAAGACTACTCTTCAGAATGCCTTTGTTCCTTAAGGAAACTACAAACAGTGAATAATTTTGCAGTAGCTTGGGTTTGCTACAAGCATGGAAACAGATCTTAGTTGCTCTAGTGTAATCACAAAGCAAAGATTCTGTAACAGTGCCTTTAATACTGGATGTAAGACATTATTTTCATTTAAGTAGCATGACAGCCACAGCACCTTAATGGATAAAGGCCAAGGTCAGATGCAAATACATGGCATATGTATAATACGTTACTCTCTGAAACCAAGTATATGGATCTGCACCATCTACAGAAAAACTTCTTCTAAAACTAGATAAGGCTTCTATATAAATAATTAATACTCTCAATTGGCAAGAGTTCTGTAGAGACATTGAACATTTTTTGTGTAGTTGCAAATTACTGAATTTCCAGTGAAATAGGTACAGTCAACATCATGTATCAAATAGCTCAAGTCACCTTAGAAGACAGGAGGCAAAATACAAGAGAAAGATTAAGATAATCAGAAGTTTTCTACCCTTATGTGGGTTTATATAAAATGCTCTGCATTCAGAGTCCTACAGTGCTAAAATCATCACTTGGTGTTGCCAGGCTTCCTGACCATGCAGAAGCAAGAAAGCTGAAAGGACTACATGAAGTCTGGGTTTGGAGAGATTTAGAACTTTAGAATTCCCTCTTTTGCAACTCCTACCAAGGAAAGATTCAGGAATTTGGTGTTCCTCCACCATGGCAGCAAAGGCACAGTCAGAATATGTTAAGTCATAAACTAAATAGATCCTAGTATTTCTAGTATTTTAAAAGCTGCAGTTGTAATGTTATCACTGTATCATAATAATATTCCAGTAGTCTTTTTGGAAGAACCTTAACTTTCCAGACTTTGATACATACAAGGAACATTATTTAGTAGTTTAAGATATATATATATATATATATGTATATTTAATTTTCCTTTTTAAGCCAGAAACAGAAACAGCATTTAAAACTTCATTAAAAATATATATATATCTTTATTTCAACTAGCTTGTTAATTGAATCCTCATCTTAAAAAGGCATACCATATATCTTGTATCCTAACCAAACTATATACCTAACTTCTAAAAAAATACCTAACTTCTATCCCAGAGACAGAGTTGAAATGGCTTAGGCATAATTAGTTATCGATGGCCCATGATGCTCTGACATAAGGTCAATCAATTATAAAACCAAGGTAGTTCTACATCATGTCATTTAGTGGCTATTTGATGAAGTAGGAGTAATGTTCATATTTCATCAGTGTAATGACATACACTGTACTACATACTAGGAAAATATATACCCTGCAAAACGCTCAGCCTATTAGACTGCCAATAGGAAAAGGATAGTAGGCAATGGGACACTGACTTTTACCTCAGTTCAATAATTTCCAAAAGTATTACTCAAGATTCTCAAGGACAACCAAATTAGATCTCCTTCATCCTAAATAAAATGTTCATAACACAGTTTCTTCCCATTTAGAATCTGTACAACATATCAACTCCCCTGACTTTATAGTGGAAGAATATATTTTTTCTATATTCTATATATTTTCTACATTCTTTTTCTATATTCAGAATGAAACTCTCCAACAAACTCAAACATCAAGCAAGTTATTATACAAAACAGAGTTTCTTTCATCCCCTCCCACCCAGTAATAAAAGAATACTTGAGGTTAAAAAACAAGATGCAGGAGAATAAAGGACAGCTAATAAGCTGACTATTTACAACATCAGATAGATAGTTTATTTATCTATTTACTTAAGGTAATCTATTGTAATCAAAGAAGAACACCTTTTGTATAGGAAAATCCTATCGTCATTCCTATCCTTCATGGCTCCTGAAAAGTTCACCAAAACACCAGAGAAAGAAGAATTAGAATGATTTTAATCCGAGTTTCCAAACAACCTGTGACAAAGTTCCCTGTTGAAGACTTAAGGAAACTAAATCAACACTCAGTGTAAAAATAAGATCACACTCTATCAGAGAAAAGAAACTAGACAAGAACTGAAACCCCTAAGCTGTTAATTTTCTTTTTCATTCTTTTTTTTTCTTTGTTTTAAGATATCATTGAAAACTAGCACCTGAGATAAAACTTACGAAACGAAAATACTGACAGTGACATATTCATGAAAATTGCTTTAGAGAGTTTTGCTTAAAGAGCTTTAAAGAAATAAAGACTTCAAGACACTTTGAAAAAGTGTCTTGAAAAGTGAAAAATAGAGTCTTAGTCTAAAAGTTGGGATATTAGTGTTTTATTAATAGAAGAATCCCAAGGCAAAGCAGTGTGTATATATATGTGTGTGTGTATATGTATATAAAAATAAAAATAATAAAAAACTTATCCTGAAAAAGTAAACAATATATAATTTGAAAAAAACATTTTGTCCTTCTTAGAGTAATACTAAGTAATGTATTAAATAGTCTAACCATATTGATCATCTTTGTACCATAAATCATAGATTTGAAAATTGATCACCAAAAACAATCAGGAAATTATCCTCTAGGCCTAACCACACAGCCTCCATGAAAAGAAACTTCCTTTTCAAAGCCTTGTTTAAAGGTCAAGACAATCTGCATTATTTATCTTCCACTGCCATAAGGTGCGTAAGTTTTAACTTCCATAAAACCACATCTGATAATCAGGCAGTTTTCTTTTTCCTCACTGCCTTTAGAGTCTTTGGAAGAAGAGAGAAACTTCCTTACTGAATTTAAAGTATATGACATGTCTTCACATCTGAGGGTAAATATCCAGCAACCATTTTTTCTCTCTTGAAATTTTTCCCCTTCCTTCATCAAAGGAAGTGGGAAATTTTCAAAATAATTGAATGCAATATACAGGAGTGTAGAAGTAAGTAGTAACAATGTGACAAAATCTCTTGATAGTTATCTACGTTAGCAAAAGTAGAAGATGCAGAAGAGCTGAGAAGCTCTGCAAGGCATTTCAGAAAAAAATGCTAGTTGACAACAGCCGCAGAAAAGCACATTTCAATCATTGCTACATGTTGATGGGCTCTTAAGCTGCAACATTGTTAAAGGAAAAAAATGTTAGTATGAGTGAAAAATGGGTTTGACAGCAATATTCAATAAAAATACTGCCCAGCTTCATTATGAATATGTTATAAAATTAAGGTATATCATTTAGATTATATTCACACCACAGTACATGTTCTGTACAGGTCCTCATTTCAGCTTCTTCTGGGAAGTGTAATTGTTATTAAATATTAAAAACAGTAAAAGTCCAAAGAAAATCAAATTTGAAGACAATTTAAAAAAAATAAATACTTTTCAGGTTATAAGTGGAAAAGCAATGTGATACAAATAAACTAATACAAATGAGAATATTTTCAATGCTGTTAGGCTGTATAAACATTTACAGGGCATACAGACCCCCGGTACATTGCAACAGAAGCAAATAGAAGGATATGGTCCTCTATGGAAGTATCATTAGCTACTCTTCCATTATGGAAGCCTTATAATTCCCTCTGAAGGTAAAAAACAAGACATGGAATGAAGACTACTGGTCTAATCCACTCAAGTAGTTTCCATTTCAGTTCATTTTTCACCAAATTTATTGTAACTATAACACACATTATGACATACCACACCATCTTACAATGGCAACATGTTCAGTTTAGTGTGCTGAAAAAATGGAGAGTGAAGATACAAGTGAACTGATGACAGGGAAGAATTTGGTAACAAATTGAATAGATATTATACAGATAGTAGATGATATTTGTAACCATGCTGTGAATAGTTAGAAAACGTATAGATGTATCTATAAGCCTGTATTATTCTTCCAAGATTTCGTAACGTAACATTTATTTGATATCAAACAAAAAGCGAAAAAAAAAAAACTAGTTCATAAATGCTGACACAACCTAAAGTGTAGAATAAAATGAATTAAAATAACCGTTCAGTATACAGGTCATATGTCTAGTGATGTGCATCATGCAAAATAGAAGAATATGTTGGGTCTTGCTCTGGAGTAGGCATTTCTTGTTTATCAAAGAATGCACGAACAACCTCATTTAGAATAAAGATTTATTTTAAGAATAAAGATTCATATCAGTCAGAGTCAATTCAAATATGTCCTCTTATTCAAGAGGCTCTGCAAATTTAAGAGACTGCCAGCAGTTAGTCCGAACATTTTGAAAACTGTCTATGCATTCCATCTTTTCTATTTCAGTCTGGATAAGGGACACAAGACTTAGTGACCCAGCTTGTCAGACCCCTCACTGATTGAAGATGATATATGTGGTGTTAGTTTCAGAACTCCAGATTCCTACAAAAATTAATGGGTTTTTTCCTCTCTCTAAATGGAAATGATAAGATTTACTTGCTTACTCAGAAGGTAAGTTCCCTATGAACAAATTTACTGGAGTGCAGGAGAATTGCTTTCCTGTTGACTTCCACAGGGAACTCTTACAAATTTTATTGAACATAACACTTTCTGAATTTATATAAATAATTCCATTAAATTGCTTTTCTACAATTTATTTTATAGAGCAGTTTGCACAATTTTACTTACATAAACTGTAAGTGGACTAGTCTTGCCCTAAGCATTTACCTACAAACCATTTCTGTGAATCTAAAAAGGAAATGCACAGAGAGAAGAAACAATATAAAATAGCTTTTTTTCATGACAGGAAATCCTACTTTCTTCTACCATTTTAAAAAGTCCATCTCTAAAGATAAGTTCTTCAAACTATGCATCAAAACATGGACCTTTAGCAGAACTTCCCCAATAAACTCATAATGTCTCTGCTGTTAAAGCAGCCAAATGGGTTTATAGAGTTTCTGAAAATGCTTAAGCAAGAGGGATTAATTACTACTCAAGTGACTCCCAAACCATTAAATTTTATCAAATGCAATTTCTTAGATCAGATCAGTTCTTGACAGCTGACAAAATGTTAAGCTTTAAAAATATCACCAAGCCTAGAAGTACCTCCAGAGGATTTTGAGTTTCTTCCTAACATCCCTGTAAGAGGCCTCTCCATACCGATCATTTTCTCATTTTCAGAAAAAAATTATTAGTGAATAAAGGCATAGGTTATAATGTTATAATGAAAGAAAACTCTAATTCGAGTTTCAGAGTTAACAAAATGATCTGGCAAATATTAAAATGCAATTTATCAGATTATTGCAACTCTCACACAGTCTCCACAGTTAGCTCCTGCTGAGTAATGACAACTGTCTGAAAGGTAACAGGAGTACAACAGCTTGATAATATTACAGAATGATCGCTGTGACAATGCTCCTACAATTGCATTTTGCTTAGCTATTCATTCATTCAGGTAGGGTGCTTATGTAGACTGCTGACATGTAAAAACACTGCTTCTTTGAATATTTTAAGTGAAGCATTCATCTTGCAAATGTTGTTGTTATTTTGATCGTAGTGTTCATAAAAATGGTGAAGGGCTAATGGAAGCTCCAGATGAACACTGTGCAATCCAAAACAAAACAAAAATAAAGTCTCTGAAAGATTATCAGCCTTTGCCTGCACTATATTACAGAGCTGCAGCACAGTACAGTATCCTGTGCCTTACGCAAAGCATCACTTTATTGAATGAATACCACTGCTAAAATAACAAATTATTCTTTCTTTCGGTTTTACTCAGCACACAATATATTTTCCCTAATATACAGAACACTGCCTCCTTACAGAATTATTTATTTATTTTTAAACCAAGAGTCTGCTCCCATTCAAAGGAGAAATCAGTTTTAAAACACATTCCACAAGGAAGAAATTTAGAAGTAACATTTACCATGAAAACCTTTACAGACTTATGTCTAACACTTTAAAGTTTTATTCTGCATAATAGTATTTTTCACTGATGCATATACACAGTGGTAAAGATGGTGCATCCTTAACTGCCTCATCCGTAACTTCATTTTCTACTTCATTGTTTTGAGGGCTTACAGTGAAGATTCTCCTGCCCTAAAGCCTGCCAAAGACAGATTTATTTGTATTGCCTAATCTCTACAAAATCTCTTTGGCCTGAGATGCTGGACAAGTAGTAGCCAGATTTAATATACCAAAGCCACTATGTAATAGAAAGGAAAGCTACGTACCACTGGAAAAAAACAATTATTCATCACTGGAAAGGTAGGAGTTAAAGCCCACTGCTGAACTTGCTGACTGCAGCACAAAGAATATTTGAAAATTATGTTCTTCAACTATGAAGAAAATGTGATTTTTTAATTATTTACAGTGAGAACTATGAATGTCTCACTAGGCCCCAGTGGTAAAATCAGTAGATCAAACTGAAAGAGGGATCATTTTTAGAAAGACATTCTCAGGGACTGGGCAAAAATTCAGAATTACTCAGCTGAAAACTAAGACATTGCAGCAGTCACTTGCAAGAACTGTACTATGCTTGTCTTGTGATCACACGCTGCAGGTTGCTAACCCAGGATCAATGTGTGCCCCACAGAGATACCAGGCAGCCCCCCATTGCCCCATGCCCACCCAGCCCTGCAGGCACAGGCTGGTCAGATCCCCAAGCACTGCCTTCCCCAGGGACCCATTTCACAACAAGCAGTTTATTGCTCTCCTTATGTGTTGGGAGAGAGCAAAACCACATACAGGAAGGGTTGAAAACAACAAATCATCAGCCTGTGTTGCTCCCTAATCTAGGAGGCTCAAACCTCCAGTGATGGAGATTTCATTGATGGCTGACTATCTATTGAAATAAAATACAACTTAACTTGGTGAAGTGACAAAAATAAGTGTTACAGATCTTTTTTACTTGTTTTGCCTGAAAGACTTCTACTGAATCCTTGTACAAGGTTATTTGTCAGGCAACACCCATGCCTTTCACTGCCCTGAAGCTGTCCCCCAAGAGATGGTTACTGACAGAAACCATCACTTTCAGGGACTGGATTACTAGAACTTGCCATAAATGCCCATTAGGTAACTGACTCTGAATGAGGAGGATAATACTCTTGTACAACAAAACCTGACTCAACCTCCAATTTCTTTGATAGTGCAATATAAAGCATTCATTTTAATGCCTTTTTTTTTTTTTTTCCAAATCTGGCTTGAGTTGAATTCCCAAAAGCCATAACCAAACAAATAATTCAAGTGATTAACCCCTCTCTGATTTAAGTGGACTGGAAGCAGTCCTTGGATATTTACCACCAGAAGCCCTGCATGACATACCAACATACTTGTTTCCCTCTGGAAAATTAAGACATCTTTCTGTCCTCTGGAGAGTTAATAAAGCCTTTTTTTTTTTTTGGGGGGGGGGGGGGGGCAAGGGGGGGGAGAGAGGGGAGGGATAAAAATGCAGTGCCAAGACAAAATTGGTGTTTTGTCAATCAAAAATCTGTTGCAGTCCTGAGCGGAGTAAAAAAGAAAAAATTGCATAGTACACTTCAGCCAGAGATTCAAAAAGAATGAAATGACCAGTTATGAATTCTGGTTGTAAAATAGGAGAAGAGTGTCAGTAAAAGCAGGGCAGTGGAGACTAAAACACAGATTAAGACACTATTGTATGTGAAAGTAAGCAGAAGTGAAAGTAGAAGCAGCAATATAGGAACTGATCATAAAAAGGCAATTAGTATCCTAAAGATTGGAAGCCAAGTAGTGCAGCAACAGAGTGATAATTATAAACCGCTAAGAAAAACATAAGGATAGAAAGATCATAATGTTGGATGACGAAAAAGAAAACTATTAAAAAAATGGAAATTTGACAACAAAAGGTAGAGAAAAACAAGATGAACTAAAAAGAAAATATCTGCAACATATTTTCTGCCTCTAAATGATTTAACGTTCCAAACTTCCTTCATTCTTTTATAGTTTTGTACTTTCGCAAGTTCATAGTGTCACACACACATAATCCTTTGCTCTAAGATGATTGCACCATGTATAATAATCATTACAGATGAACGTTGCTTTTAAGAAAAAGGAAAAAGAAACAAGGAAAAAGAAAAGGAAGAAGGGGAGGGGAGGGGAGGGGAGGGGAGGGGAGGGGAGGGGAGGGGAGGGGAGGGGAGGGGAGGGGAGGGGAGGGGAGGGGAGGGGAGGGGAGGGGAGGGGAGGGGGAAAAGTCAACCACATACCTAACTGCCTTCTCTGGCAAAAAAAGGTAGCTATGAACGAAGTTTGACTATTGAGCTAAGCTGGTCTAATGACTGCATACTGCCATTGCTAACTGCATTAAGCACTGACATCCATCTATTCATGGTATGATGAATTAAGAAGATTAAAAAAAAAATCTAAAAAACTAACACTACTATCATCACTGCAATCTCTCAGAAGATTAGCTCCATCAAACATCTAACTGTAAATGACAAGGAAAAATGTTCACCTAGATTGTGAGACCAGACAACGGGATAGGAACAGGACTAGCATCCTGCCTCAGCAGTAGATGAGGTAGCTGTTGGATCAACTTAGCAGTGTCATGAAAACATATTTGAAAAGCCTGAGAATTTTCCTTGACAGCTGAAGAGCTATCAATGAAACAGTCACGAATGGGAAAACAATTAGTAGTAAAGCATCTTCCTTATTGAAGTTAACATGTTATTTGATATTAACAGTTGAGTAGGTCTCTGTATGCAAGAAATCTTTGTCAAAATACTCTTCTGACAGACTGAAACAGCATCAATTTATATGTAATGAAATGAAAGCCACTGGACTAAGCCCTACCCGTATTCCTGATGAGTTTGTCACAAATGAAGTTAAAATGGGCTATGTCTCATCCTCAACACTAACCACTCTTCCCACATTAAACCTGACCGTTGCCCTGCTACATCCTCACCGTGCCCAAGCCCACCAACACTCACCTGGAGCTCTCAGTGGCTGACAGCTCTGAAAACGCTGGACCCTCAAAGGTGCTGAAGTCAGTAGCTCTGCTTTTTAAACAGTCATCCAAGAAGTTAATATCAGTATACAGGAGGTCACACTTGAATCTGGCCAACCTTGCAGCCTCCACAGGAAGAGGATGAAGTAATTACATTTAAAGTGGCCAACAGACTTCCCCTTCGTTGCTTTCTCCCCCAGCCAGGGGCCGCTCACAACAAAATCTCTTCCAAGCTTTGAAAGCAAGTTGATCCTCAGGCTTCTTTAACGTTATCACGTACAGTCATTAAGGGATTGAGTTTTTGACAGACTCTTGCAACAAGCAGTCACTGTTTGCTTCCTTCACAGCTGTGAGCTTTGGGATTTAAATATTCACTAAGAACCCAAATAATTTCATGAGTGTTGCCTGCAGTGGGCGATGAGTGTCCACTTGGGTAACAAACACGATGTGAAGATTCGTACTCTCACACTGTAGCCCATTTAATACTAAAACTCTCCTGCACTTTGTATCTGCACTGGGCTGAGCAGGCAGTGAACATGAAAGAATCCAGCATCCTAAAGAGGCTTTTGATAATGCATTTCTGGCAAACGAGTATCTGAAGAACAGTACAAACATTTTGATACTACCCAAAATAGTTTAAAGCCTGTCTTCAGAAGTATCAATAACTAAGAGGAAAACACTCTGGAACCTAAAAGCTGCTGACAGAACTGTCAGTGCAGTGCAGGCTTTGACGAGAAGCACATCGCCAGCCTGGAGCTCAGGGGGCAGAGAATGGAATCCGGTACCCATCTTCCAGTCACCCAGGGCTCACCTCCTCACCTGTAACCAAGCCTGCTCCTCCCATCTGGTCTGCTCCATGCACACGCACAGACAGTGGAAAACAGAAGACACATACATAGGCAAAATTGTCATCAGCACTACAGTTGGATATGAAATCTTCATGAGAGATTCAGCATTCACTTTATACTGACATTAACAGATGGGAAAACAAAAACCTAGTATCCTTTAAGGACAAAGAATGTTTTCTTCTCAGATTTGAGGCTGAAAGCCATGTAGAAAAGAACATTATTGCACAAGCGTTACACTTCTTTGAAAACCGTTCCTGGTTTGAATACACATTCATTTCAAAAAACACTAAAGGAAAAGATCATTTCATCTTTCTGGACAATAAGAAAACAGACAACAGTCTCATTGAAAACTTACTTGCGTTACAAATGTTAAAAACAGAAGATATTTTTACCCCCCAGTGTTAATAATGAAGTAGTGCCAATTCTTTCTTTGCAGGTCTTTTTTAGAAATTTGGGTACAAAACAAAAATAGGAATAATAATAAAAGCGAAATGGTAATTCTCTGCTATTATAAAAATAGTAAAAAATAGTTTCAAGCAAATCTTTGCTGTTAAAGACCACTAGGAAATAAAATATTGCAACCAATTGTATAATATCAACTAATTTCTTAAGATTCATAAATTAATTCAATATGTTCATTCTCTCAGTATGAATCTATTCTTTTGCTGCTTCTTAATAACTGCTGTAATAAACATAATAAATTTAAGTAAGTTTCAGCTACAAAACATGCTCTACTATATCTCACTTTTAATTTTAATGTTTCTAGAACATCCAAAATATTTCTTAACATTTCTGTAGAACCCATTTATTTCCCATACAAGTTCAGCAAAAATAAAGGGGGGTGAGGAGGAGGCCTTCACATTTGCCTCACAGAAAGTAAAATTCAGAAACTCAGTTGCTACTTTTGTGGCTGTGGGTGGGTGTGTTTTGGTTTGGGTTGGGTTTTTTTTTTGTTTGCTTTTAGTTTTGTTGTTGTTGTTGTTGTTTTATGATCTAGAGATCTCCTACTAAAGATAAAGCTCATATTTGCTCTGTATAGAAATAAAATATATTGAAAAGCAATTTGGAAATCATTTCAATGCTGTGGAATGTGCTAATATTTTAGACTTAATGGTTCATTAACGTTTTTGCTTACATTTATGAAGTTATGTTTTATTTTGGTTTGTCATTAAAATGAAGCACAGGTCTTGCTTCTGTAGCCTAATAATATACAGTTGTGTTACAAGATGAGCTTCCGTTAAACGTACTAGCTGTAAGAATCTTCGGGAATTAAACATTTCCTTGTTTTGAGGGAGGAGAGAAAGAGGAAGAGAAGAGATTACTTTTTGTTCATCATCATTCCTACGATAGACCTACACCCTCAAATCATTTCACCTGTGTGTGTGCCTCCAATATAAATTTGAAGTATTATAGTTCACAGTTTTATTGTGGTCATTCTCACTATACTAAATGACCAGAAATTAAGAGAAATACAACTTTTCTGAAAACAAAACCTTTGATCTATCAATATTCATCGAAGCTTAAATATAAAGGGCCAAAAGGACTTTATCCAAACATTAATAGCATCCTCTCTTTAAAAATAAATAAATAAATAAATAAATAATAAATAAAATAAAAACCAAGAAATTAAATTTAAGCCAAGCCTCTCCTGCCACAGTTCTGAGAAACTGAGAAGAAAGCACCACATGAACAATTTGCCACAAATCTTGGAACAGGAATTAAAGTCTCTAAATTACAGGTAGGGAAATCATGCACAGATGTTATACCCAAACAGGAACATGTACTTAACTGAGAATAAACATCTAGAATTAGCATGCTCACCTATGAATAGATATATTGCAGAGCTGCACTCAACCCACATCTGTGTAATTGCATCAAACCGATATCTCAGGTAACTGAGTTGTTGCTAGGATTCCTAGGGATCGCTCTCTGAATTAGCTCCTCACTAATTCAAGCCAACGATTTGATTTACAATGTTTTCAAAGAGGACTTGTTTGTCCTATTTGAGCAGAAGTGTTTTTAGCTCACAAACATGTTTCAAGTGTGCATTTCTGGCTACATATATTTCTTATTTCTGTTTGTGCTGGTCCCATATTAAGACTCCAGTGGATAAATAACCCCCTGTTTGAGTTACTGCAGCTGGGGAGGATGCTGATGGAAGGCAGCAGAGATGTCTCACAGCATTTAATCCAGGCAGATTATGATTCTCTGACACTAGCAGTAGTGACCTTACAAATGTTGACAAGGCAAAGCAAGCACCTACTGCATGATTCAGTCACTCGAGGCTCTTTGTTTTCAAAAACTTGCAAGCCTGGTGCAAGACAACAGCTAGTGTGCTAGAATCATATCATTGCCCAGAAACAACAGCATCTCATAAGAAAGATTCCCATTCATGGAGATGCGTGAAAAGCCTGCCTTGACTCATGTCAGCAGAGGCATATAGCACAGGTCGCTGTTAATTGGTCAGGTGAAGAGATCTGTAATTTATTCTACAGCTACCCCAAAGATACTGCGTATGCGAATGAAATAATATTGGCTGCCAAATGGCCTTCTGCATCTCTCTGAAGCCATCAATTGCACATCAAAGCCTACTGTTTGCCAAAGACAAAAAATAACAAAACCCAAACATTATGCATGCTTTGGCAGACCAGAAAGGAAGGGGCACAATGTGAGCTGCAGAAAGTTGGCAATACCAACTTACTGGGGAAATGTAGTGTTTACCTGCTTTGATATTTTTGTTGATTAAAGTGGTAGTGTTTTCCCACACATTACAGGGGACCCTGCCTTGACATATAAACTTGTACTCCAACATTCAAGCACAAGTGCTATTTTCCTTTTTCTTTTCTGCATGAACAATAGAGCACCTACCATTCTGCACAGTGCCTGAGGTCTGTGAGAGCTACTCCGCACACTAAATCCCTATTTATTACTTTCCCAATAATTCCAATAGGTAAAGAGATGTTTCTATCTTTATACATGTTCCTTCTTATTGCATGTGAGTTCTTTCAGATTACAGATCATCTAACATTTTGAGACTTAAGCAAGGATTTTCATAATCTCCATGCTCTCACCTTCCTTGATATTAAACAAAGCCTTCTGTCTTATATACACTTTTCTTTCAACATTAGTAATATCCAGAGACCTTCACATACCATGTTAACAATAATTTCTCATATTTCCAGAAATAGAGTTAACTCTATTATTATTTGGCAGAAGTACCCTTTCATACATACTCAGAAAACTTCTACTAAGAAGACAAACTCATCCGCAAAGCGTTTTAAAAGTGATGATGCTCCAATTTATTGTATGCTATTTGATTTCAAAAGTCTTAATCTTTAATTAATAATTATGTAAAAGATTCTAAGAGCTAGGTAAAAAATTTATTACTGTATGTTTCCACCTTGCCCCGGATTAACAAGAGACTTTCCAGATTCTTCCATTTTCTTCTTTTCTTCTACCTGATTTTCTTCCCTTCCGTTCTATCTGATACTAGTTCTCCCTTTTTCAAGCTGGATCTAGTTTCTATTTTAATATGCTTTTTATCTGCAGTAAGTATAATGCCATAACTTCTGATCACATTTTCTCCTTTGATCTCTTTGATTTCCTGACCTGCAATACCCTTTAAGAAAAGGATTTTACAAGTGCGAGTCCTTTTTCCCTCCATTAGCTAGGTACTCTTGGTGAATTCTGTAATTCATCTGTTGTTTATGAATGGTGTAAATAATAAATACTAAACAATTGTGTTACCATTTTAAAATCCAAACTGCATGTGGAAATTACATCATAAGGAGGCAGTAAAGACAGTATATACTAACTGATCTTTTTCTCCTTAGCACCATATTCTGTCACCTGGAAACTAATTACAACAACATAATCACATATTTCCTGTCTAGTAAAGACAAGTTTCATAAAAGAAAATAATTTATATTATAAATTACTAGCCCCTGCTTATTTGTAATTTTTATATAGATGAAGTGCTTTAGGTTGACCTCTGATTCCCTAGTTCTTGTCTGAGGCAGTAAAATCACACAAGTTGTGCAAAACCTTGAGGCAATTTTAACTACTCATTTAGGTCCTGGGATTTTGTTTTTGGTTTTTTTTTGATTTTTTTTTGTACACATTTTTAAGTATATCATTACAAATGATAATTTCAAAGAACTTTTTTCCAGCAACACATCCAAACAGTTATAAAAACAAACTCATGGGTATTGATTAGTTACTACATTCCAAATTCAATGCATAACACCAACTTAATACTTAAGCAAAAAGTATTTCAGACAAATCAACACACCTGTTTTTCATGCTGACACATTGCTTATATATTTATGAAAACACGATGTTTACAAGCAACATTAATTTAGACAGGCCATGAGACCTTGACTCCAAAACTAGTTTTTAAACAGAGGTTAATTAATTGGCTATCAGCGAATGCTGAGATTCTGTGCAAAAAAAAAAAAAATAGAAAAAACACTGCAAAAGTTGACAACAAAGCTTACAGTAAGGTAGCCTGGGAATACAAACTGCTATTCCTCTTCACAGTTCCCTGCTAATAAAAGCATTAACTTTAGAGCACATATGAAAGGCAGTGAGGACCTCCTGCTGCCTCTCTGATATAGTATTGGTGGCAAATGGGCAATTTCCATATATGTGGCAATTTGCTAGTGTTACAACCCATATCCAAATGCCTTGAGGCGCTGAAGTGCCAGTCAGGAGAGCAGGACCAACATTAACATATGATTATGAAAGAAACAGCAAAAGGGAAAAGGAAAAACACTGAATGAATACTTTGGTGAAGGATTCTTTATAGAAATGTTTTGAGAGGCATGATCTGAAACTTCATGTTCTCAGAGGCATAATGCAATTCACTCTCCTATGAAATATTAAGCCAAGGCAGTAACCCTTCAATTTCCCATGACCATTCCTCTCAGTTCGTAAATAGCTAGTTCCATCCAGAATTAAAAGCAAGCTGTAGCAAAACTAAATAATCTCATTATCAAAGGAAAATAATGTGGTAACAGAAACCAAAAAATTTTGCAAGACTGGGGGTTGGGCTCAGCCACTAACATGTAAGAGTTCATGTATAATTCAAAATATCCTGTGCTTGCCTTAGTGAGGAAAATACCACAGAAGAGAGAGATCAGTTGTCCTCCTCTGTTCATTAGTTATCATACTCTTATGTCTGGAAACTGTTTACCTTTCTCTTTAAATGCACAACTGCAAGACACCACATGATCTATTCCACTTAAATACACACTATAGAATTTCAAGAAACACTGTCAAGTTCAAAATTCCTTTGTTTAGGAAGCTAGACTTTCTACATTGCCAACCAACAGTATTAAAAGCAGCATCTAATATTACCAAAGGTGAGAGGAGGAGCACTGCTAAGACTTTTCAGATGAGTATCTAGACTTTTCAGTTTCTGTATTTCATATAATTCTTAATTTGACTACAAATAAGTTGATTCCTTAATGAAAAAAAAAAAAAAAAAAAAAAAAGAACTTCATACTCCAAAGCTCAGAACTTTTAATTATTCAAAATAATTAGGAAAAAAAAAATGGAAAAATGAAATAAACATTAAAAGGGTTGCTAAAAATAGATGCAGTAATAACAACTACTTTGAAATTGTTGTCAGGTCTTGGGTTTGGTTTTCTTCTTTGTTTGTTTTTGCCTTTAAGTTTACAGATTTCAAATTCATGAAACATTTCTTCTATTCAGGAGCCAAGCAGATCGCAACTGACTACATACTACTTTAAGAAATGTAGGTTTACTGGCTTAAATATATTAATTTTAGCCTGTGGGTAGAAAAGAAAAAAAAAAAAAGAGAGAGGGAGAGAGAGAACTGTTACGTAATTCCCACCAGATATCACGCACATAGGTTTAGAGGCATGCCTAATTCATTGCCTAAGGAGTAGACAGAGGCATCTCTAGAGCTAGTCATGTGGCCTTTTTTAACTGGAAGTCTTGACAGCTTACAGCCTCTACACCATCAGGCAGGATTTTGCAAGCATATAAAGAAACAGAACTCAACTGGGTCTTCCAGCAAAATGCCCTTCAATTTAAATGAATAAAACGGTCTGCTACGCAATCAGTAGCACTGTACCTGCCACCCTGATAGACAGCCAGCCCAGAGGTCCACAAGACAAAGCAAGCTAGCAAAAGTGCAGCACTCAGTACAGGACTAAGTTTCATGGCTGCTCAGTTCTGGGTAATGACTTCTGAACTGCTCAAGTAGTCAGCACTGGTCTCTTACCAGATGTAAACGGATATATTGAACAGTTTTAAGGTATACTGGTCTTTAAAAATCAATTACATTCTCTTCTATGAGCAGGTGACATGCCTGGTGGATGAAGGAAAGGCTGTAGACACAATCTAACTAGACTTCAGCAAAGCCTTTGACACGGTCTCCCACAGTATTCTGCTGGAGAAGCTAGCAGCCCATGGCTTGGGCAGGTACACTCTGTGCTGGGTTAAAAATTGGCTGGACGGCCAGGCCCAGAGAGTGATGGTGAATGGAGTGAAATCCAGCTGGCAACCGGTCACCAGTGGTGTTCCCCAGGGGTCAGTGTTGGGGCCCATCCTCTTTAATACCTTTATTGATGACTTGGATGAAGGAATTGAGTGCACCCTCAGTAAGTCTGCAGATGACACCAAGTCGAGGGGAAGTGTTGCGAAGGGTAGGAATGTCCTGCAGAGGGACCTGGACAGGCAGGGTCAATGGGCAGAGGCCAGTGGGATGAGGTTCAACATAACCAAGTGCCGGGTCCTGCACTTTGGTCACAACAACCCCACGCAACATTACAGGCCTGGGGGAGAGTGGCTGGAAAGCTGTGCAGAGGAAAAGGATCTCGGGGTGTTGGTCAACACACCTGAACATGAGCACATGAGCCGGCAGTGTGCCCAGGTGGCCAAGAAGGCCAACTGCATCCTGGCTTGTATCAGGAATAGTGCAGCCAGCAGGACCAGAGAGGTAATCGTTCCCCTGTACTCTGCTCTGGTGAGGCCACACCTCCAGTACTGTGCTCAGCTTTGGGCCCCTCAGGATAAGAAGGACACTGAGGCCTTGGAACACGTCCAGAGGAGGGACCTGGTGAAGGCCCTGGAACACAAGTCCTGTGGGGAGCAGCTGAGGGAACTTGGGTTGTTTAGTCTGGAGAAGAGGAGGCTCAGGGGAGACCTTATTGCTCTCTACAACTACTCGAAAGGAAGGTGTGGGGAGCTGGTGGTAGGCCTCTTTTCACAGATAACTAGCGATAGGACTAGAGGGGATGGCCTCAAGTTGTGCCAGGGGAGGTTTAGGTTGGAAATGAGGAGACATTTCTTCTCAGAAAGAGCAGTCAGGCATTGGAACAGGTTGCCCAGGGAGGCGGTGGCATCACAGTCCCTGGGAGTGTTCAAGGAAAGGTTGGGCCTGGCAATTAGGGACATGGTTTAGTGGGTGACATTGGTGGTAGGGAGATGGTTGAACGAGATGGTCTTGGAGGTCTTTTCCAACCTTAATGAGTCTACAATTCTGTGATTCTAAAATTGTTCAGTCTAGGCCACATACCTCTCAGGAAAACTTATTCTTCATGGGACATGCGTATCTGGATTTGTTTTGCACAACAGTCCAAAGCATATTCCTTGTCACTTTCTGAGCAGCTAATACATTTTATGGGTTGATAATGCTCCATCATTCACTAGAACAGATACATCCACATACCCAATGATTGATGTATGATTCAGAAAGTAAATGTCTTTCCTCTGCACTTCCTAAAGCAAATGTCAGGTGGCTTACTGTAGCCTGAAGCCTACTGCTTCAGTACACAAGTCCAACTTGCACATCGCTTCTAATGTTCCTATTCATTCTTAAACACAAAGCCATTTTGATGAATCCGTGCTAAACAAAGCTATAAGAAACAGGGGCACAGGTATACTCCATCAAGAACACCAATAATAGCAGCCTGTTACTCAAGTCTTGGTGCATTTTCAAGGCAGACGTGTTTAATGATCAACATACACAGCTCCTAGCTCTTGAATGTTCCCAACATTTCTGCATATATTTTTCATATGCAAAATGAGTACATAAAATGTCTTGGCTACCCCCATCCCCTCTACTTCCTAAAGTGGAATTTTTGAGGCATCAGTTCTCCATTAAATATTAGCACACAGGAAAAAAAGCAAAAATTTGTGCTCTGAGGAGTTTGGCAAATGAACAGTAAATATTTACCAGCTGCTAAGATCAGCTGGCTGTTTTGAATTTAATCTAAGTATAATTAAACAAACAAACAGACAAGATATCAGGATTTCATTTCACAGTGTGGAGTAATACCATTCAAGCATTCTTTTATTTTAAATTTATACGAGCATTAATGACCATCAATGCATTTTTTTTTCTTTCACTGCTACAGAAGTATTAGTTTTTGGTTAGCTAACAACTACCATGAAAATAACTTAATAAGTCATTGCGAGATATTTTAAGAATACCATTTGAGAAACATTTTGTTTTTAAGAAATTCACTGTCATAACAGAAAAACAGTTTGCCAAAGCAAACTTGCCTCCAAAGAAATCATGGTTTTGCTTAAATGAATATCAATTCATCATCTAGCAAACATTTTCTAAATAAAAATTGTAGCTTTCTGGCTTGCTTTATTTAATCAGAACTTTGCTCAACATGATTTCTTTAAGAAAGAAATCAAAGTCTTTCTTGTGTTTTGAGGGATTTTTTAAACATTTGAAATAACAATGTCATTTCTCAGTTTCAAGATTTTCAGAATCTAAGTCATACATTAATGAAAGCAGCGAGTGGGTTTGAGCTTTTAACAAAGCACAATCTTTTCCTAATTTGTTCAGGCACTGGACTTAAATAGATGCTAGTAAAATTAAAGCAAGGTACACTAATCCTTCCTTCTCACAGTTCCTAGGCTTTTGGTATCTTGTCATGTCACTGTTCCCTGTCTTGAAGGGGAAAAAAAAAAGTTATACCAGGCTTCATCTGAATATCAACAGCTGGTGAAACCAAACAAAATATCAGTACTCATCCACCTTAGGTTAGCTTTATAAAAGATATAATTCATATTTTTACTGAAAACTAAGACCGCTAAAATGGTAAAAATTAAAATACCTTTTCACAGATGTGGAGGATCTGGACTTAACTAGAATATTTGTAATGTAGAACTGGTACATATGTACAGGATGAGGAAAGCCACTTAAATTCCATGACAACTAAATTCCCGGCCCAATACCCAAGCACCCTTACAAGCACAAAACTATTAATGCTTCTCCTCCACAAAGTTCAGGAAAATCATTTATGTTTTGACATGGAAAATTCTGAACCAAACTGATTTTCTAGCACTTCTTTCAAGTTTGTTTGTTGTGGATTTCTTTTGGTGACTTGTTGACTTTATTCATTTACAGACTTCCTGATTAAAAAATAACAACATGCAAAGAAAAGCTAAGTATATTTAAAAATTGCTTCCAAAAACATATGCACACAAACATGATGAAGATCAAACAGGATCTTTTCTAGCAGACAAGTAATGAATTATTTCTTTTCAGCTTCCAGAGAACAAAACTGAAAACACCAGAAACATGCAGCTGAATATGTGATAACACTAGTCTCCTAAGAAGTAAGAAAACTCTTATTCAACACACAAGGTTAGTGGCATACTATGAAGTTGACTTTTGATATTTTTCTTGATCACATGGGCTTCTAGCTCAGCTAAGAAGAAATGAGAAGCTCAGATACCTCATCATTGCACATAACCATACGTTAGTGTTGCGTAAGAGAGGATGGGAGATGGAAGTCACTCAGATAATACCTGCTTGAACCTCAATGCTAAGAGTGAGCAAGGAAAACAAAGAATTAGGCCAAGAGAGAAAGAAAATAATGTTGTTCACTGCTTTTTTTTTTCTCAGCATTTCCAGCTGTGTCTAGGAGAGGCTGGGGCTATTGGCCTATACTGAATGTAGATAACAATCAGTAATCTGGAAGTGGCTAATTAGCTCTTGGGTGCCAAAGCTTCAGGATCCAATCCAACTTTTAATTTTATCTCATCTCCCTCTTTGGAGATATTCAGAAGCCATCTGGACAGTCCTGGGCAGCCTGCTCTTGATGACCTTGCTCAAGCAGGGGTGAGGAATAGACGATCTCCAGAGGTCTCCTCCAATATCAACCATTCTGACACTGTGATTTGATAACTAGGAAGTCTCACTATTGAGAAGAAATTAAACACACGAGATCAGGCCTCTGATCACATTTCCCTGGTGGAGTTTAATCTGGCTAAGTTTGGTTTAGCTGTCTGAGCCCACATCCAGTTGTTGCTGTTAAGAGCTGTGAAGAAAGCGAGAAAGGAGGGGCTACCCCAGGTTTCCAGCTGTGGCTGCTCTGCTGGCTCCCCTCTCTACCACACTACTGATGGGCTCTCTCCCACCCCCCTCATTTTCACCTGGGCCTAGATCCCCTGGCTTGGCTTCAGAGCTGCCCCGACTCACTGTGGACTTGCTGGGCAATCACTGGGCAGTCTCTGACCCCAGGCCTAATCCCAGGAATATAAAAAGGATAATACAATTCTAACCTATGATATAATAAAAACTAAATGCTTAAAGGACAAAAGCATACTAGATTTATCTGGTAATAATATAGGGAATGCAAAATAATAGTGAATGTTATATTTTTAAGATTTTTTTTTGTCTTGGAAGAGGCTAAAATACTCTAAAGACTATAAACATATTAGAGCAAAAGTATAAAACAGATATTTTGTAGCTAGAGGGACATAGTTAAGGAAGGTGCAGTCAGCCAACAACACAGTAAGTAGCAACCGAAAAGAAAAATTTGGTTGAAAACGTCAGAACAACCTCCCATTTTAACAAAAGACTGCCTTAGATCCTTAGTTCCTAAAAAAAAAAAAAAGAAAAAGAAAAAGAAGGCACGTATTTTTTCATTAGAGAAAGAAAAGGGGGGGGAAATGTTCTGAAGTTCTTCCAGAGTAAACTCCACAGTTCTCAGTGAATTTAATTCCTTGGGAATATATATTAGGTTCACTCTGCTGGAACTGGTAGAGAAAAAAGGAAAATGAGATATTCCCACAAGCTTCGAAAAAGAAAGCATTTCTTTTTACCTACATTGTACTGAGACATGCTCAAAATGAAGCAACCATGAGGAAAATGAAGGTACTATTGAGCTTCAGAACGGCCTTTTTTGTGTTTTTTTTTTTTTTAATGTACTGTAAATTTAACTGAAAGCCAATTATTAAGAATGATTGGCTCATCCTTTTATTAGAGATAGCTTTTCTTCTATTTTTGTAAATGTCTAGAAAAGGGGTGGGGGGAAGGGATTGTTCTAAGAGCAGCCTGCAATGCCCTGTCTGAGTTTTCTACCCTTATAACCTGCTCCAGGCATGCACACATCATGTCTTCCAGAATTAACTAGGAAAGGATTACTGTGGTTCTCTCCCAAACATCACTCATGGCTCTCACCTGAATTTATTTTAAATGCAGCATTTTAAAGTTAGATGTTTAAGATCAGGTATTTAAAAACACAGTCAAGCACCTGAGCCAACAGAGAAGCAGTTTTCAGAGCTACTTACCTACTGCAGTACCAATGCAGAGCCAAGCTGGGGAAGACAGGGCTCTTAAGAACTGACATTTCAGGCAAGAACAAAGAAAAAAGTGGAAGGTGACTCAGCCTATCGCTATAACCACAAGTTTGCCTGATGACCTGATCTCTGGGTTGACCCAACCTGCTCACAAGTAACTGCCTTCAAATTCTTTTCGCATTAGGAGCATATTTTGGTGAAGGGGGTACAAGTACTTCTCACAGCTTGTATGCCATTTCTGTTTCTTGACAGAATTTCTCCAAAATCCCTGAAGATCCAAATCAGATTTCTGTGAGTCAAAAAAAAAAAAGCAGTGAGAATGAGACAAAACTGCTTTTTCTCCCCTGCAGCTCCTCCAGCTATTTTTCAATAGACCTTCAGTAAAAAACCTCCCCTCACATTTTCACTGTGAAATGCAACCTCTCCTGGCATTCGACTAGAGGCACCATGAAATCCTTTTCTGGTGAAAGAAGGAGGAATGCATGATGGGGGGTGCAGGACAAATTAGGATGCCAAGGTACAGAAAACTGAAGCACTTAGACATTCAAAAATATCTTTAAATTTAAAAGCTATTTTCAGAATTCAAACATTTTCCAAAACCCAAAATATTCCATTGCTGGAGTGCAGGAGACACACATAATGCATACACAATGTGTTCAACACATACATTCCTATTTATTAAACAGCCTTGTTTCTCCCTTTGTGGAGAGGCTTCATTTCTAACTCCATTCAAGCAAGACTGAAATGTGGAAAGCAACACAGCAGTGCTTCATGTAGTTGCACTCAAGCTAAATACAACCTGTAAGAAAAAGTAAGGAGCCTCACAAAATTTGAGGTTCTCACCTGACATGGATTTTTCATCAAGAATCAAACCATTAAAAAAAAAAAAGTCATCACTAACACACAGTTAAAGTACCCCTCTCAGGCTGTGATGTCTGAATGCCAGCTGAGCTTAGCTGTTAGTTAAGGAAGTCTAAAAATGGGAACTGCTGCTACAGTTCCATTTTGCATCTGCAGACAGCCTTACAATTTATTTATTTTTCCATACTAGTGGTGAACACTACTGCCAGAGAGGAAGTGGGATTGTGCCTCCAGCCCTTTGGAGTTGGAAAAGCTTGGGTATTATTTTCATTCTATTTTATTTTATTTTTTATCACTAAGGCATTATCCTGTGTGCTCCTGAAAGGTAGTGAGTCAGTCTTCCTAAGGATTTAAGTGTGTATCTTTGCATTTCCTACTCATGGATCCAACTTCTATGGTCTTATTTGTATTCACAGAAGGTTCTGATCTGCAAATATCCCAGACAGAAATAGCCTCACTAGGACAAACGGCAGGTCCAGTCAATCCAGTGCAGGCAACGTGCAATAGTGCTGCAATAAAAAAATGTTGCTATTCTCAGCTTTTCTAAACATGCATGTCCCAGCTACTAACTCTCGTGTCTTCTGATCTCTGGCTGCAGATGTTATCTTTATATCAATTAAAAAAAAAGAGAGAGAGATTTGAATTTCCCAGCTGAATTTTTAAAAGGCCAAACTATTGCACTTCTTATGAGCCATTTAAATTCATTACAAAAGTAACTAACATACATATAATTGCATCATTTGGAATAACATTGATAATTCCCACACAGCACCTTTAAGCAATGCAATTCCCCTAAATTCATGACAATAGAAAATTTTCAAATCACAAATAAACTTGCATATTCCGTGTCATATACATTATTGAGATTCAATTATTTAAGGTCTGATCGCACTAGATCTGATCTCAATAAAGGCAAAATATGGTCCCTAGTTTTTAAAATAATTATGGCCAGAAATTGTATTAAAGCAAAAAAACCTGAGCAGGAAGTTTCCTGCAAAGACACCTGCCTGAAAAAGTGAACACAAAAGTACAAAGCAAGCACTATTGCTCAGTGCAAAACTTCAAATACACATAAGTACTATCTCTAAACCCAAATCACACATGGGCAGTTAAGAATAATCCCAACAAATTGGTGAAGGAGTTTTATTCTGAACTAATCCTAAGCATTTTTCTTTTGTTGCTTGTATGGATATGTCCTTGTTTTCCCACAGGTACGGATGCCCATTAAAGAAAAGCTTACATGGTTTATTTGATAAAGGAGCAGCAAGCTACTGAGCACCTGGCTCAACTAAGTGTCAAACATATTTTTTCATGTACGTCTATGGTGATAACAGGAGTAGAATGTAGATACCCTACAACAGTGAAAACTGGGCCTATCCACCACTTTTCATTGCCATCCATGAATTACAGCATATGAAAATAAGTATTGTTGTTAATTTTCTCCTCCACAGTTTGTTCTCTCCATCTCACCCATGGGAAAGGAAACAGATCAAAACAAAACAAAGCAAAACAAAACAACAAAGAGCAATGTAGCCAAGAGAAATGGGCTGTTTGGGAAGAAATATTTTTACTACATACCAATTTCTGAAGAGAGAAAAATCAAGAGGTCACTATAAAGTGACCTCCCAAAATGTTACCTGTTGAAGAATTTTTTCTGCACCTCCCTTGGTTATACTCCTGAAGAGAAATGACCTCCTGTAGACTTACTGTTTCAATTTACACAGTCATCTCAGCTTCCCCAAGGTAATGCTGCTAGATGCTGGAAAAGAAAAGCTGTGCTGAATTAAAAATTTTAGTAGTTGAGATTTCTCAGGCTTCTTAGCAAAATGATACTTAAGAGTTTAATAATAAAGAATGTCTCGTCTGAAGTCTCATAACACTTACTTATGATTTATAAATTAGATGTAGAACATACGCTGCCTCTAAATAATACTCAACATGTTTGCATTTACATTAACTATTAAGTTGTTGAAGATTAAGAAATTATTATTCTTTAACGTAGCAGCTCTAAGAGAAAGCATTTATTGAAGGCTAAGCCGTAATAATAAACAATAATTGCTGCTATTTGCTAACAAAAAGTGCTACCAACTGTCACCTGGACAGTGTAAATACACACATGCAACTTACAGATATGAAGACAGAAAAGAAAAGGAATGCTTTTTAATAATAATAATAATAATAATAAAATAAAATAAATAAATGAAACATAAATAAATACTGTTTTTTGCCTTCTTCTTCACATTTGTTAAAAATCTATTAAGGAACAGCCCAGAGAACACATTTCACAATGACAAAGAAAAAACTACGAGTTTTGACAAAAAACAGTTGAAGAATGATTTCTCACCACTGCCTTCTCAGCTCATAGACCTTTTTGTCTGGAACATTTTTCCCTTTGTATAATTTTACAAAAAACAGGTAAATAAAAATTCCTTTTTGGAATAATTAGACTTCAAAAATATAAAACTGATACATTTCCTATACATAATTACTCCACATATACAAAGAGATCAGTGGTGACCTCCAGGGTTGAATGCAGGGGGATTGCGCAAACTCAGGAGAAAGAAGAAAAAAAAACAGTGTCTTACAAAGATATGTATAATGAATGCATGCACAGATTGCTACTAGGAGGAAAAATCTACTATCAAGATTCCATAGTGAAAAAATTGAAGGTACTTTATATGCCTGACCCTCTAACATACAAGTTGTCTGTAGAAGAACACATCAAATAATTCCTATTAGATAAATAAAGCAATGAGCCACCAAATGCTTTTATATCAAAGCTGTTTCATTACTCTGATATCACTCAGAACTAAAAAGAGAGAAATCTACATGATCACTTGATAAACCTACAACTTTGTATCAGCTTTCCTGCTCTTTGATCATAACAATACACCTACCTGCAGAAAGTATAAAAATACTGTAAAACGATCTGATGTCCCACAGTATCATCCAATGCTTAAAAGTTTTTTCTTCCAAAAGCATTTCCTGTGCATAAAATAAAAATGCATTTAATCTACATTTTAATACAGTATGTACAGAATATGATCAGATTTTTTCTACAATTATATGAAATAATATTCAGAAAAAATATTCAGAAAATTTTTGCCACTTTTAGCAAAAACACGTAACATTAAAATAAAGCAGTTAATTACTAAACGGAGCATCAACAGTGCTGCTGTGGTTTCCAAATAATTACTCATTTTTTAACAATGTGATCTGTAGAAGCATTTTAAACTCCATTTGACAACATAAATTAATGCACATTACTGTATTAATAATTATTATAATATGAAAATAAAGATAACCTATTAAAGGCCTCTTTGCCAAGAAACTGACCTGTTCAAGCTTATTCCAGTACTTTATTTGCTCCTAATTACTGTTCAATATTCCTTTCCCAGGAGCACATTAATAATAATAAAAGGAGGCTAACAGCTATGATGGCTGATTTAGAGGTTCAAATTCTTCACTGTAGCAATGGGATGGTTTTTAAAAAGGCAAAACGCCAGTCATGAGATCCTACCAGACTATTGGTAAAATACTGACAGCAGCACTACAGTAAATCAATCAACAATGCAAAAAGCTGACAAGGAAAGAAAGGAGAAATAGAGGCTTGCACAACTTTGCAGTTTACATGCTTTTGTGAATAAATTGTGCTGCCTAACAACATTTTATCTTTCATTACAGGAGAATTCCAGATTTTGGTGCTAGGACAAGTCAACAAAATACAAATAAATTTCTAATTTAGGAATACATACAAAAAAATAGTATTCTCTTCAGTCACTCAGGAAGAAGGAATAAAGACAGTCACATTTCAAAACAGTAACAGCTATTAAAAATGGCTGTCCAAACCAGAAGAACTCCAATATGTATATATATTTTTTTTGGTCAACATTTACAGGTTGCTATTTTTAACTAAATTATTTGTATTAAACTTGAAATCTAGTTGGGAATTAGAACTCTCTCTGTTAGGGCTAATTGCCTTTGCCTCACATGCATAAAAACTCACTAGATTAAATTACAAGCAATCAGTGGTATTTTTCATTTGAAACAGCCCTTGGTGAGCCTCATTTATAAACAAACAAGACACAGCATTATTAATTTATTAATGGACTCAGTGTAGTATATAATAGCATCATTAATACCAAAGTCACTTCTGTTCGTGTAACTAATCAGAGTTCTGGGAGGAGAAATATTTACATGACAAATGTTTGGGAAAAAATATGGAAACGGTAAGTAGGCAAAACAATTTTTTAAAAGGCCTAGTGGGACCAGTGGCTCACAAACTTCAGTAGAGAAAAAAGCTAGGCACAGCGGCCAAAAAGGGAAAAAGCAGCATCGGCATGTTCATCTGAAGTACCCCTACAGCACATGAATACAAACTGACTGTTGAAAACACTAACACTAACAAGCTTTAGAAAGCAAACACCGGGACTGAGAATTTTTGCTTATTTTTTTTCAGGCACTGTGACCACTACTAAACAGTTCTTGCCATCCCTGACCAGACTGCCCTTCGCACTGCCGATGGCCCAGGACCCCTTTCCAGGGCCATTGGTTCCCTGTGACACCACAGAAACACCAGCCTCCAGCCCTGCCTCTGGTTCTGCCTCCCGGATGGCCCTTGGACCTATCTCCCGAATAGGCCACCTCAGTCTGTTCCTGTCTCCGTTCATGTCCCTGGTCCTGGCTCCTTTTGCTCCACGCTGGGTCCTTTGGATGTACCCCAGACCTTGGTCATCAATCACCTTGTCTGGAGCTGCGGATGGAGCCTGCTTTGCCCACCAAGTGCAGACCCCATAGGATTGTCCCTTGGGTGAGGGCACAGACTGTGCTGGGGTCACCCCCAGCTCCCTGTCCCCTAGGGACCAGCCAGCCCTTGCTGCTCCCTGACAGTTTTAACAGAAACAGAAGCAGACGAGCATGTCAAAGGCAGTTGGTGGGGTACTGGAACAAAGGCTTTATGTTCACATAATAAACAGAATTTCCATTGCATCTGCCTATGCACAGATTTCAGTTGTTTATCTTAGGATGCAGTTTTTTGTTTTGACTATATTGTTAAATTTTGCTGCGTATTTACAATACAGCCATTTTAGAAGATTCTACAGAAACTGCATACACTTTTTAAGCCCGCAGTAAACACTGACCCTAGCGGCTCCATTTCAATTCTTTTTTTTTTTTAATGATTATTATTCATGTCAACTATATTAAAGATGTAACAAATTCCATTACATGTTGCTTTTTTGTTTTGTTTTGTTTCTTTTTGTTTTCAGCCTGCATATTCCTCTCCTTCTGTCTCCTACCATCTCCCTGAGGCTGCCTGCAGGGGCAGCAGAAGACACCACAGCTACGCACCTCGTGCAGGTGCCTCTCACTCTCCACGTGGCTCCTCAGTAAGTCTCAGAATTACCCAAATGCCTCCTGGGTGGTTGCCTGTTTGGGAGCAGCCATCCTGCAAGAGCCTCGCTTGGCTTTTTGTGAGACTGGCTGATGGTAATGTACACATCCAGAAAATACTCTGTGCTTGATAATGAGCCCTGTGTAGTAGGGGTGGAGAACAGCCTGCCCCAGACCTCTTTGATGTGCTGCTCCTTATTCACCACCAGCATGAGGAGAGCACTTGGCAGCCCAAGCCATCTCTCTCTTGGGCAGACATAAAACAGAAACACAGAGTTTGTTTTAAGACCTTGCAGCCTTTTTCTGGGGCCAAAAGGAACAGGTGAAAGAAACAGAGTTGGGCAAAGGAAAGTAATAGTTTATAAAATTAAACCCCGTTCACTGAACAGCTTTCCAAGTCACATTTTGTCATTTTGTCTCCTGGCTTCATGTGGCCCAACTGGCAGGTCTTCACAGGCGTCGTGTCAGAGATGACCAGCAGAGGGATGCAGAGGAGGGGGAGAGAGGATATCACAGGAGTTAGAAGAGGCTTCCTCACAAATTAGACAGTGAGAGAAAATGTAAAAGACATGAAGGAGAGAAACAGAGTACTGAAGGGCTATCAGCACAAGCAAAGCAGAAGAAGCTGTCAATATTGCAACAGCTTGATAAATTAGGCTTTTTCAGCTTTTAAAAGTCAATTGACAGCTCAGCTACATCCTCTATCTCTGGTGAGTTTACAAAGGAAAATTCTCCCTCCTCCTCTTTCCAGGTATACTCCCACTTTTACAGGCAATTTCAGACTCCAGAAGCCATTAATCTTTCCATCACAGAAACCCTGGCCCCACCAGGCCCCAGCTCAGCACCAGCCGACCCCTCTCCCTCATGCTCAGTTTTCTCAACAGCCATCAGCTCAAACATCCGCAGACCTTTGCACCGCCACCAAGGGAATGGCATAGGTAACAGCTTAACTCCTGTTAGTCGTGGCAGGCAAGGGAACCGGGCAGCTTTGCTTCACAGAAATACTGTTCATTTAATCATTTATGAATCTCACCCGATATGAAGGGAATAGCTTCAGGAGTCACTTCCATGCAAACTCTGGCACATCCCTAACAGGGTCCATTTGCTGGGTGCATTCATGCCACAGGACTCACACCTGACTTGTTGGAGGAACCAACCACTTGTACTAGATGCTTCACAGGTTGGGGCTTCAGTTCAGGCTAATTCTCCTTTATCCCACCAACACAAAGATCTCTGCCTTTAAGAGCACCAACTTTGGGGGAACAAAGATCACACCCACAGACTACCTTCACAACCAAGTTAGGTTATAACACAACAGGTTATAACACAAGCACTCTTCTCTAGGACAAGCATTAACTCCTCCTTCTTTCTCTTTCACCCAATACTGTCAGGAAAAAGGGCTTAGGTGATTGTCCAAGTATATTCCCACTTCTCCACACTACAGCTTGGGTGCCCACTCATCAATTTCCAGCAAAACTGAAAGAAGTTACAGATCCTAAGATACCAAAGTTTCTGAATGGTGGAGACAATCAGATGCTCCTTTGCTGAGAAAAAGCAGCTGGAGTTCAACATTATGCACAACACAAAGTCTGTAAAGAACAAGGCTTCATCAGTTCTGCTCCTCAAAGGCATAAAGAAAAATATTTTTAGTGTATCAAAAGCCACACACATTGGGACAGAGATAAAAACAGTCTAAAATCCCTAAATGAATATGGAATGCAGAATTCAAGCTCTTCAAAAACAAATTCTTCATATTTATAGCCAATATTTCAAACTCCTCATGATTCTCTGTTAAGAGCACGGATAAGGCAGAAAAAAAGTGAGGACTTGCATGAAGACAGCAAATGTCAGATGCCACATTTTGGATTCTTAATTTTTCCTAGAACTGTGAAGAGTTCTGCATGCATTACTGATGAGATGCATTAGGTCTTTCCTGATAAGCATAGGTTGTTTCCCTCCATTATACCAGTTTTGCAAATTCTGTATCAATCTATAGACATTCTCAATCGTTGCTCTCAGCTTTTCCAGAGAAAAAAAATGCTGAACAAGGAAAAATAACCAAGACAGTATGATTTTTTTTTTCCCATACCCTCCTCTGAAAGGACAGGAGCTGGGGAAGGGAAGGAGAAATACCACATCAGGAACTTTGTTTATTTTTAAAAAGTCATCCTAAATTGATTTAGCCTAGAAAGTTCAAACATACTTTGGTATGCTGGATTTTAGTGAGGTCTTGTTTCTCTGATTAGCTTTGGGATACAAAAAGAATTGATTAACATTTATTCCTCCATAAATTATGATGGTAATTGATTCTTCATTCCCACCTGCAATTGATCTGAAAGCATGTGACAGACGCAGTCCAGAAAAGTAGGATAAAGTACTGTCCTCACAAGAAAAGGAGTCTGAACTAAGCTAGGAGGTAACTATCAACCAACCAACCAACAAATGTTTTCTGTGCATATCCATATACCCTTCTCTTGTCATATTTTGAAAGAAGACAAAAAGAAACACAAAAAGTAAGAACATGATTTATTCTTGATGAGCAAAAACAAGGGTTTCACATGGTGAGAAAGAAGCTCTGTTCACTCCGATGTCATTGAAAATTGAACAGCACTTAGCACACAACATTCTATAAATAAAATTGTATAGAAATTATTCCATTGACAAATTTATCTGCCTATGATTAAATATCATAAAACCATTAAATATGAATAAGTCTGAAAATTGTGTACATTTAATAAGGGAGAAAGACCATTGAATCATGACAAGAATTGTCTTCTTTGGTCATTCATGTAGTAAGAATGTGCAGGAACAGAAACTCAAACTATTTTGTCCCTATGAAGAGAAAAAGGACACATAGTTGCATGAGCACAGAAAACTATAAGCTGTTTGGATGAGGGTAGTTTTGGTAATAGCAGGAGGTTGCAGCAGAATGCTTTTTCGTCCATTCCATTCCCAAATTTTGATTTGCTCCACAAAATATCATAGGCTCTGCTCTTTCTTACTCTAGAAGTCCTCTTCATGTACTCTGACTCAAACTTCCACTAGAATATATCTTTGCATGCCACTGTGTTATGCATCTTGGAAGAACAGGTACTGTAAAGAATAACCAGAAAAAGAGGTGATTGTTTGGCAACCCATCTGTTGATACCACAAAAAAAAATAAATAAATAAAATTGCCCCATCTGGGATAGGGCGATGTTTGCTGGGTAATTCCAAAAGAGCAGGCCCTGCTTTTGTTGGCCACACCACTGATAGAATAGCAGAATAATTTAGGTTGGAAGGTAGTTTTTAGAAGTCATTTACCCCAAAGTCTTCTTCAAACCTATTGCTGAGTTCAGCCTCAAAGTTAGATCACATTGCTTACGGATCAGCAATACTGAGTCAAAATTTTGAGCATCCCCAGTGGCTGGTCTTCATGCCACAGAGGTCTACTACCGACTTGTGTTCAGCTTGTCAAAGACAACACTCAGGCCCTCTCTGCAGAACTGTTTTCTGTACATTTCAGTACACAGCCTGTACTATTGCATGAGGTAACTGTCAGGAATAGTAAAACCACCACAGCCTCTCCGATTGCTTCACCTATGCCAGAACCCTGAAAGAGGCTATCTACTTACTGCAAGATAAACTACTGTATGAAGGTTGAGGGCCCTGTCATGGCAAGATGGATGGATGTTCTACCTCAGCAGATGGAGTCTTTCCTTCCACCTCTCTATCCCTGTCCCCTAAAAAAACACATTAAATTCAATCCAAGTTTATCCAATCTTCTTGTTACAATGCTGCAGCAAGGCATTCCATTTCAAAGCAAAACTAAACTGCCAACAGAACAAGATTTATCAGCTTTTGTCATGAGACAATATTTTGTTCTGTTGTTTGAGAGAAATGCACAGAAGGTATTCAGCATTTCAGATTTTAGACTCATAAAAGGACTAAACACAGACTTTTACCTAACATACAAAGAAAGTGTGAAAGACCCAAAGCAAAATCTTTATAATATGTATATGACATGGAACAAGTTATCAGGATGGGACTTTGGGGATGCAATAACAGCCATACCATTTTCCAGCTGTAAAAATGAAATGGATGTGTTGATTAGGCTAAAGACAGAAACTTCACAGGCCTCATCCAAACCTCCCTTCAAAGTGCCTCTCTCTCTTTTATATATATATGTACTGCAAAAGAAATACAAAGCAGAAAGAGTGCAAACACAGGGTGCAGGCAGCACCTGTGGTGCTCATGTATATTCAGTAAATTTTATTTCTCTTCCTCAAATAACAGATAATACAATTGTTAGTTAGTTCTGTGAGGTATTTTACCTAGCAAGCTATTATCATTTTGAAGTCTTCCCAACTTCTTGAGGCTTCACTAAGATCATAATACATTCTATTTCAAATCTTTCCAGATGACACAGCATTGTCCAGGGGAATACACCAAGCCTTTGCAATAGATACAAATGGATCCTACTGTTTAAACAGCTCTTTCTATCTGCACAATATTTAACATCAATTGCATCCATTTGTTACAGCATATTATTCTAGCAGTAATGAGCCTCTCATTCCCCATGTTAAAAATTAGACAGACATTCAAACACGCATTGCCTTCCTTTTTTGATAATGGATTAAACAGCAAAGTTGCACTTTCCTTAAGGATGGCTAAAATAGAGACTATCTAGAAAGAAGTGTAGACTGTCAACATGAATCTATTCTTTAGCTGAATGAATAGAACTGACTTTCTAAAATTCTTCTGCTGGCTCATAGATCAAAAACAATCCAGCAAGCCCTTAAAGAGAAGAAAAAATGATCTGCACAAAATATTAACAGGAAAGTTTAACCATGCTTGTAGCATAAAATATGAAATGGACAGCTAAATGGTTAGTTATGACTCCCAAGCTTCCAAAAATTATAGTTAATTCCCAATGCTGCTATACTATATTTCTCAATGAATAACAACTTTTAACTATTCTATATGAAAGCAGCAATGCTAGTTCTCTTAACCGTGCAGCTTCTCAGAGATTTCTGTTGAGTCTGTCTGAAAAGACAGTGTTGAAATATGTGAGTCAGAGAAGAAATACAGCTAACATCTTTTTCAAAGTAAAATAACAGGAGAATTACACAAAGAATAGCTGACATTGGAAGGGATACCTGAAGGTCACCAAGTCCAACCCCCCTGCTCAAAGCAAGGCCAGCTACAGCATGCTCAGGGCATGTCCAGCTGGGCTTTAAATGTCTCCAAGGATGGAGAAGCTATAAGGTACCTGGGCAGCCTGGTTTAATCTTTGATTGTTCTCAAGGTCATAACCTTTCTTCTTATGTTTAACTGGAATTTCCTGTATTTGATTTTGTATCTATTACTTCCTGTCCTGTCACTGAGAACAACTGAGAAGATCCTGGCTTTTCTTCTTTACTCCACCCAATCTGGTATTTATACACTTCGGGGGTGGAGCAAAGCACTGGGAATAAGTGGATCTGGAAATAAAAGTCCCTGTTTATGAACTATAGCTTACCTACCTACCTGCATTAGAATTATATGAAGTACAGACAACGCGCAGGCAAGACCTTCCTCCGCATACTTCAGTTTAGATACTACTTCTGAATTTCCAGGAAAGAGCATATATATTTATACACAAATATTTTTAAAGAGTATGACCTAGAAACACTTCAAAAAACACAGAATTCATAGTAGGTTTTTTCCAATTTCATATTATACCTGAAACTTAATCTTCTGCATAGGAGACAGAAGAACTCTGTTCACCCTTTTCTACTAAAGAGAAGTGGCACTGAACTTCGGTGAGGGTACTTGAGGGCTTCCTAGGTAAGGTAAAATGTGCTGCATGAGGTACCTACAAAGTACTCTTTTAGAGAGTTTCAGTCTTTTCAGAAACTAAAAAGGAAGTTTCAATAATTTAAAAGATAATTTAACTAAAACTAATGTTCATATTTTATTGAAAGTTTCTTTTGATTCTGCTCCAAAAAGCATTTCTTATTCCTTTCCACTCTTATTGTGTGTCTTTCCAGTAACTTTTAGTATTTGTATTTTTCAGTTTAAAAAAAAATTGTCTTGAGTATTTATAACTACTGATTGCTGCATAACACATGCTGTTTTCAACCATACAAAAAGCCAAATATAATGTTGAAATGAGGATTTACTTACCTTTTTAAAAGTGTTTTAGATTTTAGCGTTGGGGGGTTGTTTCTTTGTTTTAAAGATAAGAACCTTATTCCTATCCTAATGCTATTCCTGTATCCTGTTACAGAAATATATACTGACAAAAAAAGCTTGGCAAAAGTACCATACTGTACAAATTCCTGTACTTTAAAATACTTTAGGATATTTTGGGGGAAAATAAAAAAATATATATATACAAAATGTGGAAAACCAAAGCATATTTTTCGTTAAAACAAGTTCTCTACTCCTGAAAGGTGCCTCTTTCCTTGTGCCAGGTCATGACATTTGTTTCCCAACCTGTAAAGACACAACAAACTGTACACTTTACCAGACAAGTCCTAAGTAGCACCATGTAAGAAAGAAAACTGTATCCGTAAACCAAAAGAGAAAAAGTTGTCATAATTCGCACTGCATTCAGTACAAAGGCAACAGTATTCAGTACTCTCAAATAACATTGCACAGAAACCAAATGACGGTCGTTTCTTGTAGAAGTTCCTGAAGTTTTGCAGAAAAGTGGTTAACAGCACAATGAGTTGGCTCTGTCTTATGAGAGTTTTTTTCCAGCTCAGCTCTAAAAAAAAAAAAAAAATGAAAGAAAAAGAAAAAAAAAAGATAACATTCCTCTAATAAAATCCTCCAGAGGCCAGCTTTGCTAACAGTAAAACTATCAGCCTTCCCATTCTGCCTGTGTAAATGTGCACTTGCAGCAATACATACATTTTACAATTGCTTCAAGCTGTTCTTTTCAGTGAAGTAAAAGAGAAAATTTTCCAACTTCTTGCAAGCAATAGATCATTAAAAATGATCCCATACACACAGCCACCAGCAGCACCTAGAGTTAGTGTTTTCCTGATTCCTTTCTGCAAGCTTCAATTACCCCTTTTAATTTATAGAACAAAGACATTCTACAGATAAATTTTAGATTACATTATACTGATTTGGAAAAGCCTGCAAACATTTCTTTAAAGTTGTCTGATCCTTCAAAATGACACTAACACAATGTTAATTCAAAAAGTATCAAGAAATATTTGTGTGTCCATTTCCTCGTAAACTCTGACTTCACACATGAAATTTTCCATAAAGTTACTATATCCTCTACAGGCTCAAGCACTTTCCAAAATGTTAAAAAAAAAAAAAAAAAAATTAGAGACCCACTTGATGTTGTAAAAGATGTAGGGAATCAATAAAAAGTAAGGGCTTCAGACAGTTTTCAGATGGCAGAAAATGCAAACCCTAAGACACTGAAGTATAGTCCTATGCTTCATAATAAAATACAACTACAAAGCTCTAACGTACAATTGAAAGTAGAAATATCTGTTTGCTGTCAGACAAACCCTGTGCTCACAAACATCACAGGCCCCAAATATCAGTCAGACCTACAAGACTTCTGTAAGAGCAGAAACAGGTAAAATAGCCCAGCTTCTAAAAGGGCTAAAAAATATTTTGGAGTTGAGCAATGTCATCAAATCCTAAGGGAATGGAGAAGAGTCGCAATAAGCCAAGTGAGGTTCTAGTTAGATAAAAGTCTTCTGGATAATCTTCCAACCTTCCTGCCAAATCTTGGGGGGTGGGAGGAGGGAGATAACGTGGGAAGTTTTTCCCACATTTTGTCATTATGTCCTACTCCTTGCTCAAAATAAAACTAGCTGATGACAGTTCATGTAACCAAGGATTTCTCTGCTTCCTTGTGCTCTGCAGAATATATGTTCTCCTTGCTACCTGAGGACTACTCAGAAACCTCCTTCCTCCGAGCCACACATACCACTGCTTTTACCTCACTGTACTGGGAAGGCCCCCAAATCCCTGCCTCCATTTACTCCTCCACGTTGTCCAGACTGTCATTACCCACCAGAAGCCTGGCTCCCTTTTTCATCCTCTGTGAGGAGGAATGTACACCTGAATCATCTCCTCACAGTGCCAAATCATTCTTTACTTGCAGACTGAGAAGCAAATCTTTACATGAGTTAACATTTTAAAAATGGAAAGGAGATGGTAATGCTTTTAACCCAAAAGGTAATCATTCTTTCAAGGTAACCACTGACCAGTTTAGGTTCTACAGATGTAAACAGAGAGTGAAGCTGATGGTGCAGCTGCTCCTTCAGTCATCGCCAAAATGAACAAAATTCTACCCAGAAATGCCTGAAATGGTCCTTAAATATTTCAGATTGACCAGTGCTTCCAGAGTTACCATACCAGAGACTCAAACAAAAATGCCATTCTAAGTAAAATACCTTTTCAATCAGCCAAAGGAAAAAAAAAATATATATATATATATATATTTCCAGGTTTACATTGCTGTTAATTCAAGCTGAAATGTAAAATAATGATAAAATGCAAGACTTCCACACTCCTTCTATCATTGTTATATAATTCTCCATAATTTTAAATTACATGTTTAATAATTGTATGTGAAAATTGATAGTATCATACAAAAGACATCAAATAAATGTGAGTTAAAATTACACAACTGAACAATCAGTAATAACGTCTTATTTAAATCTAATCAAGCAGTGCAAAAAAAATGAAAGGGGAAAAAATAATGGAATGGAAAATTTAACCAATGCAACATATGCATTCAAAGTTTCTTATTGTCTCCTTTATTAGTAGTAGTAGATTGATCAAACTACAAATGAGCTTAACATGTGAAAAACTCTGCCCCAAAGAACCAATGACATAAAAGACTGTCAGAAGACTCGAGCATCAGGGCAGCATTTAAGGGAGCTACGTAAATAAAATACCTCAATCTCTCTCTTCCTTTTCTTTTTATGGCAGCACAATTACGAAGGTATCCACCTATCTGAAATCACTGTAAATTTGTTTTGCTAATTTCTTCCATCTAAACATCTACTTTGGCCTCTCCTGGAGATGGAGATGTCATATTCAAGTGGAGAATTTGCTTTCTCTGATAAATTTCTATTTTAAAAAGAAAAAAGAAAGAAAGAAAAGAAGGCAAAGCTAACAAATAAGCAGTAGAACAGGGCACAGAAAGAAAGCTTATTTGTAGCTCTTTTGCTGCAGAGATCACAGCCGGCATGAGGCCGCATTCAGAAGCTTCTAGCAGAAGCTGCCACCTGCACTGTCAGGGCTGTCTTTCTCTCTGGTCACTACTCAACTTACCAAAAAAAAGACAGTCGCTGCATAGCGACTGGGGTGAGGATGAGGTAGGAAGCCTACCCAGGAGGATGCCTGAGGTGAGGAAGTTGACTACACGCCTCAGGACTGCCTCCACCAAGAAAGAAAGAAGGGTGATTGTTGTGGGCGACTCCCTCCTCAGGGGAACGGAGGGCCCTATTTGTCGGCCTGACCCCACACATAGGGAAGTCTGCTGCCTCCCTGGGGCCAGGGTCAGAGACATTACCAGGAAGCTTCCAAACCTGGTTCGCCCCTCTGACTATTACCCGCTTTTGATAGTCCAGGCTGGCAGTGACGATGTTGAAAAGAGAAGCCTCAAGGCTATCAAACAGGACTATAGGGGGCTGGGACGATTGGTGGAGGGAGCGGGAGTGCAGGTGGTGTTTTCGTCTGTCCCTACGGGGGAAGGGATTGGCACGGAGAGGACACGGAAAGCTCGCGTGGTTAATAGGTGACTCAGAGGCTGGTGCCAGCACAGAAATTTTGGGTTTTTTCACCATGGGGAGCTTTACTCGGCACCCGGCCTGATGGCCCCAGACGGGTCCCTATCTCCAAGGGGAAAACGGATCCTAGGCCAGGAGCTGGCGGGGCTCATAGAGAGCACTTTAAACTAGGTAAGAAGGGGGACAGGGCTCAAACAAGGCTTGATGGAGCTGTGCCGGGGGAAACGATGGCTAGGCCGGGGAAGAAGGCGATGGCCCAGCTGAAGTGCATCTACACTAATGCACGCAGCATGGGTAACAAACAGAAGGAGCTGGAAGCCATCGTGCAGCAGGCAGGCTACGACTTGGTTGCCATCACGGAGACGTGGTGGGACCGCTCCCACGACTGGAGTGCTGCAATGCCTGGCTATCGGCTCTTCAGGAGGGACAGGCAGCACAGAGGGGGTGGTGGCGTGGCTCTCTACATTAGAGAATCTTTTGATGTTGTGGAACTCCAGGCTGGGAATGATAAGGTTGAATCCCTGTGGGTTAGGATCCGCGGGAAGGCCGGCAAGGCTAGCATCCTGGTCGGGGTCTGTTATAGACCACCGAACCAGGATGAGGAGACGGATGAGGAGTTTTATAGGCAACTGACAGAAGTTGCAAAATCGTCGGCGCTTGTCCTCGTGGGGGACTTCAACTTCCCGGACATATCCTGGAAACACAACACGGCACAGAGAAAGCAGTCTAGGAGGTTTCTGGAGAGCGTGGGAGATAGCTTCCTGACGCAGCTGGTCAGTGAACCTACCAGGGGTGGTGCCCCGCTAGACCTTCTCTTCACAAACAGAGAAGGACTGGTGGGAGATATGGTGGTCGGAAACTGTCTTGGGCAGAGTGACCACAAAATGGTAGAGTTCTCTATTATTGGCGAGGCCAGGAAGGGGACCAGTAAAACTGCTGTCTTGGACTTCCGGAGGGCTGACTTTGAGCTGCTCAGGACGCTGGTTGGCCGAGTCCCTTGGGAGGCGGTTCTGAAGGGCAGAGGAGTCCAGGAAGGCTGGGCGCTCCTCAAGAAGAAAATCGTGATGGCACAGGAGCGGTCTGTCCCCACGTGCCCAAAGACAAGCCGGCGTGGAAGAAGACCGGCCTGGCTCAACAGAGAGTTGCGGCTTGTGCTTAGCAGAAAAAAGAGGGTTTATAATCTTTGGAAAAAAGGGCGGGCCACTGAGGAGGACTACAAGGATGTAGCGAGGCTGTGCAGGGAGAAAATTAGAAAGGCCAAAGCTCATCTGGAGCTCTACCTGGCTACTGCCGTTAAAGACAACAAAAAATCCTTTTACAAATATATCAACGCTAAACGGAGGACTAAGGAGAATCTCCATCCTTTACTGGATGCGAGGGGAAACCTAGTTACTAAGGATGAGGAAAAGGCTGAGGTGCTTAATGCCGCCTTTGCCTCAGTCTTTAGCGGCAATACCGGTTGTTCTCTGGATACCCAGTGCCTTGAGCTGGTGGAAGGGGATGGGGAGCAGGATGTGGCCTTCGCTATCCATGAGGAAATGGTTGGCGACCTGCTACGGAGCTTGGATGTGCGCAAGTCGATGGGGCCGGATGGGATGCACCCGAGGGTACTGAAAGAACTGGCAGAGGAGCTGGCCGAGCCGCTTTCCATCATTTATCGGCAGTCCTGGCTATCGGGGGAGGTCCCAGTTGACTGGCGGCTAGCCAATGTGACGCCCATCTATAAGAAGGGCCGCAGGGCAGACCCGGGGAACTATAGGCCTGTCAGTTTGACCTCAGTGCCAGGAAAGCTCATGGAGCAGATTATCTTGAGGGTCATCACGCGGCACTTGCAGGGCAGGCAGGCGATCAGGCCCAGTCAGCATGGGTTCATGAAAGGCAGGTCCTGCTTGACGAACCTGATCTCCTTCTATGACAAAGTGACGCGCTTGGTGGATGAGGGAAAGGCTGTGGATGTGGTTTACCTTGACCTCAGTAAGGCTTTTGACACAGTTCCCCACAACATTCTCCTCAAGAAACTGGCTGCTCGGGGCTTGGACTGGCGTACGCTTCTCTGGGTTAGAAACTGGCTGGATAGCCGGGCCCAGAGAGTTGTGATGAATGGAGTCAAATCTGGTTGGAGGCTGGTCACTAGTGGTGTCCCCCAGGGCTCGGTACGGGGGCCGGTCCTCTTCAATATCTTTATCGATGATCTGGACGAGGGCTTCCAGTGCACCCTCAGTAAGTTTGCAGATGACACCAAGCTAAGTGCATGTGTCGATCTGCTAGAGGGCAGGAAGGCTCTGCAGGAGGATCTGGATAGGCTGGAGCGATGGGCTGAGGTCAACTGTATGAAGTTCAACAAGGCCAAGTGCCGGGTCCTGCACCTGGGGCGCAACAACCCCAAGCAGAGCTACAGGCTGGGAGATGAGTGGCTGGAAAGCTGCCTGGCCGAGAAGGACCTGGGAGTATTGGTTGATAGTCGGCTGAATATGAGCCAGCAGTGTGCCCAGGTGGCCAAGAAGGCCAACAGCATCCTGGCCTGTATAAGAAGCAGTGTGGCCAGCAGGTCTAGGGAAGTGATTGTGCCCCTGTACTCGGCTCTGGTGAGGCCGCACCTTGAGTACTGTGTTCAGTTTTGGGCCCCTCGCTACAGGAAGGACATAGACGTGCTCGAGCGAGTCCAGAGAAGGGCGACCAAGCTGGTGAGGGGTCTGGAGAACAAGTCTTATGAGGAGCGGCTGAGGGAGCTGGGATTGTTCAGCCTGGAGAAGAGGAGGCTCAGGGGCGACCTTATCGCTCTCTACAGTTACCTTAAAGGAGGCTGTAGAGAGGTGGGGGTTGGTCTGTTCTCCTACGTGCCTGGTGACAGGACGAGGGGGAATGGGCGAAAGTTGCGACAGGGGAGTTTTAGGTTGGATGTTAGGAAGTACTTCTTTACCGAAAGGGTTATTAAGCATTGGAACGGGCTGCCCAGGGAGGTGGTGGAGTCACCATCCCTGGAGGTCTTTAAAAGACGTTTAGATGTAGAGCTTAGCGATATGGTTTAGTGGAGTACTTAGTGTTAGGTCGGAGGTTGGACTCGATGATCTTGAGGTCTCTTCCAACCTAGAAATCTGTGATACTGTGATACTGTGATAGAGGCATGAGACCTTGGTCAACATATTGTCCTATAGCAACTTGTGCACCTGCAACACCGCTGAGGTCGTGCAGAGCTCCACACCATGCTGACTCCCCATGCATGGCAGGTACAACTTTGACATGACTCCCCCTCCATCTTCCTCCTCCTTCCCTGAGACCCTGACATTGACATGAATAATAAATTTAACCTTCATCAGCACCACGGGACATGCTAGGATGGGTCACCCTGTCCTTCTAGGCTTCCCAAAACAAAGCGTGTCCTGCTCTCCTGAAAGTCTATGCACTAAGTAATAATGAAAGTCAGGTTTTTTCCTAATTTCTCCTTTGATTATACATTAATTTCACTATGGCTTTGTTAAAAAATAATAATAATAATAATAGATTTTTCATTGATATTACTTAAAAATAAATCCTGAGAAAGTCAGGAAGACATGCAATATTACAAATTTGTATCTGCATGTATTTGGGAGAAAAATAATAGCAATTATCATAGCAATGTTTTAATGCTGTCTGTTTAATTAATGAGGCAAATCTATCAACATCAATATAAAAAACAGGCATTGATTTATAGTATACTCCCACTTCCCTGTATTTCTAAATATAGAAATAGCACAAATTTTTCATTTTTAAACTTGGTAGACCAAGAGATACAGACCAGAAATCCATCATAAGCTCAGAACAAAATACTAGCCTGGATTTGACAACAGGTGGGAGTAAAAGTGTATTCATGTTTGTGTAGCTGTCCATACTCAACAGCACTATAAAAACCAAAAAGTAACAGAAAATCATCACTGGCTATATAAATTAAAAATATATATATTTCTATGAAAAGATTGCTTTGATAGATAAAATGTTAGTTGTTTAGGTTGTTTGGAAATACACGTTTGAAGTGTTAAAGTCCAAAACAGATTAATGAGCAACATACAGGTAGGACAGCTGTGATTTTACAGTAAATGGAGTATGTAATACATCTGACAATTTTTCTGTTGCATGTAGCTCATGTATACATATGTATACATTTACAAAGCTCTAGAGGTTGAATTAAATTAAACCATTTCTAACTCCTAAATTGGCCAATTGTAAGAAGCTAGGCTGTCTGATCTATTTTAAAGAAAGACTCATTAAGCAGTAGCCTCCACTTCTTTCTTATCAAGACACTGTGAGACACAGTTAATGATTTGAAAAAGAATCTGTAGGCGGCAACTAATGATCCGTTTGGGTCAAAGCTTCTACTGAACTTGTTTACTTCCTTTTACAGGAGACTTCAATGTCTTGTATGAAAGATGGTTACATTTGCCGGTCAGTGTCCTTTCACTGATAGGAAATTGGATCTGCTGAGACCTCAAATAAGAAATTTGTAAACATTAGGGTGTTCTAATCAAAGTCTACTATAGTAAAATTGATTTAACTTGACATATTTCAGTATTTTTTGATGTTGCCATCAGATGTCAGTATATATACATACACGCAAAAAAAAAAAAGTTAAAATAAGCTGTTAAAATAAGAGAGGTATGTCTTGAAGCCATTTCTCAAAAGGCAGCATTTGTTTTGATAACCTACCAAAAGGTTTTCAAATTCCTATAAAAACTTTTTGCAAAGAGATTTTTCAGAGGACAGGGCTCTGTTATTCTCATTTACTTTCTTTTACTAAAATCTATTCTTCAAATTTTCAAAGCTTCCTTTGGTTGGTAACTCTTTGACCTCAAACAGCAACTTCTGTAGCTCTAGAAAAAACATTCTATGATTTTGTGAAGAGTAGTTATCTACCATATCAGATGCACATATGCATAGTAAGGAATCTGTCCTGAATAGATGGTTTTCTTTCTTGAAGATGAATTAACTGATACAGGCGAAACAGTGGCACTGATGAAACCTCATTTACTGTGTAGATAGAGTTGGGTTAAAGGATGACAACTATATTATACCACAAGAGGATTTCCTAATTAGGAGGAAAAGGAAGATGGAGCTTAAATGTTTACTCTGCATTTTTCTTCATTTTGTTATATGCCATGTGGAAAAGAAATTCTGGCTGGAACACATTGCTTCATTACCAGTTAGAATTATTATCTTTTCTCCAGCTCTTTTTCTATATTACCTCTCTTTCAGTTTCTGATAACTACCAAATACAGAGTTCTTCTAGAAAATAGCCAGATCACACCACTATCTTTCAAGAAATTGAAGGATTATGGACTGCACTCCTGACAAAATTGTTGATTGTCCCTCCTATTAAGATTCTCATCTGATATAAATGATCCTGAACTTTATATCTTGCCTTTCATTGGATTTCAGCATGCTTACTGTCTGCTTCCTCTTGTGGGATGCTATTAACCATCATTACAAACAACTTTTCAAAAGGAACATAACATATCCTAATACTCAGGAGCATTGTATCTGCATGTTGCAGGTACCTCTATTCTAAATTATCCTCCCACTCCACTATTACCTCACCTCCCACTCTCTGCAATAAAAACAAGATTTGCTTGATTTATAAAGGAAGTAAACACAGTGTTTCAGTAGTTTATAATAGCATAAAACGGACTGAGCACAGTTCAAGGATACAACTGCACAACTGCTTGATCTATAATTTAACCACATTGTATTATTTCAGCTTTACACTTTAATTGGCTTCTAAAGAAACCTAAAGAAACCGCATTTTTTATATAGTTTATCCAAGATGGAGTCTTGATGTTTTCTAACACATAAAATGACATTTGACATAGTGAACAAAAGTAAGTCTCAGAGGACACTGAATGACTGAAGACTGCCATTATTCAGGCTCAACAGGAAAGCCATTTTCTTCTTTAGATTTGTATGAATAAATAGAAATCTCCCATTCTACTATCTCCTTGTATTACTTGTTTTACTGTAAAATCAAAATATTACAAATTTCCCAATTCAGTTTGTTCCCAAGACATACATGCCCTCATACATTTTGCAGTTCAGATAAGATTTGTCTCAGAAGTTCAGAAAAAGAAAAAAAAGGAAGAAAAAAAAAAAACAAACCAACTAAAACTCAGCCCATTAAAAATACATTTTTCAGCTGGATAAATCTCCTGATCTGTTCACAGTGAGGCTACAGAATAACTGGTGCCTTAACCTGAAAAGGATATGGAAAGTCTGCAGAGAAAAGCAGAAGAAAAGGGAAAGACAGAGAGAAGAGGAGAAGGAATAGCATACTGATGTGCTTTAGGTGGCAGTGCCAGTTCAGGACCATGAGGAATCTGCAATTTCAGGTCACTGCTTATTTGTGGTCCTGCTTCTCCAATCTGCCTGATGCAAGTTTTAGCAAAGAATTATACTCCATGTCTGTTATACTCACCACTGGAACTGGATGCCCAGCGTCTGCTAGTCCTTCTCTGCTAAGGCTTTGAATCATAGCACAATTAGGATTGGAAGGGGCCTGTGGAGGTAACAAGTCCTTACTCAACGTCACACCAACTTCAGTGCTGCATCAGGTCACTCAGGGCCATGTTTTGAATATCTCCAAAGAAACACCAAAGAGAGATTCATACTGTGCATCTGGAAAATTGTAATTTAAAGGAATACTTGGTGTGTGCTAACTGCAGACTAACCATTTGCACCAATCCTCAATTTTAATATTTTTATTTATGCTCACTTATTTAGAGTCAGCGAAGGACTAGCTTCCACTTCATATCACATTACAAAAGAGCCAAAAATAGAGGGAAATGATGAAATCACCACCTCAGCTCTCAATAGTCTATGGATTTGGGGCTTCAGGGAAAAGACCACCTTTGAGGAAATGAAATACAGTTTTTAAGGAAATAGAGCATTCTCACAGCCTTTTGCATCACTTAATTTTTTGTTTGTTTGTTTAACTAAGATGAAGTTAAAGATAGCATGTGTTCTGACTATGGAAAATGCCACAGCTTTACTGAAAAAGCAAGCTACAGAAGAAACAAATGATTATGGCTGCTAAACACCACTTTTGAAGCTAGCTAGACAGATACAACTTCTCTGAAAAATGACTCAGCTAGTTAAGCTGTATGCAGACACATTTCACCAGTCTAAATAAATCTTAAGACAGGGAATTTGAGGAAGCTGATGGGATCATTCCAGTGACAGCAGAGGAAAGATGAAGTACCCGTGGAATGACGTTGTCTCTGTCTCATTTACTCTTATTTCCTTCCAGTCCCTGCCTACAAAGGCAAAAAAAAATAAAATATGGAACAGTAGCGACAGTGCCAGCGCTGGCAGCAAGAAAGAAGAATTTGGCACCCGAGACCAGAAAAGTCTCAGATGCCACACTGATACTGATTACCTTTCTCCTACTGCTGCCCCTAAGAGACATAAGAAAAGAGTTGGTTTATTTATAATGCTGCGTATGTCGAAAACACCTTTGTTGACTAGAGCTCAACATATTTATAGGTTATTAAGCAAACGGGATCGTTCTAACAAAGAACAAGCCACTGGGGCATATTCCAAGGGAGAAAAATATATAAAAGCAGATGCTTACAATCAGTGTAGTTTGCTTTCAGAACTATACAGTAACTGCACAGTTATGGCAACCTCCTTTTATTGATTTATTTCACCTTTAAGAAATGCTTCACAGGGACTAAAATGTTTCACATATACTTAATGGGCTAAACAGCCTTTTCACCTGTACTTCAAGATATCTAATCCCCAGCCTACATTAATAGGGACTAAGAGAAATTACCATCTGACAGCTCTTCATTGACTTATGTGGAAGAGTACAACGGAGGGTCCTGTATGGACTAAAAACTCTTCCAGATACCTCTATATTCCAAAGGGTACATTTCATTACCACACTCTGAGTCTGGGAAAAAAATAATGATAATGTGAATACACAAGTTTGAGAGCCTGATTTGGAAAAAAAAAACAGAAATAGGTGATGGAGCCTCTCAACATGTAAGCCTGCATTCCTTCCAAATTGGATACCTAATTAAGACTATTTAATTAAGATATATTTATCATGATTTTCATGAAGGCTCACATTACTTTGATCAAAATGTGCTTAGACAATATGGCACAGCTCACGCATGCAATAAGCTTTCACATTAGCCTCCCTCCACACCTCCCTGCTGGGGTGTTTGGCAATATCACTTGACCAGCTCTACACAAATATGCTGAGAATATTTGTATCCTCATGATGCATGCATGCATATATCTTCCTCTCCCAACTAACTACTCTTTCCATAGTTTTCACAAAAGCTAAAAATTTTGTTCACACACTCATCCTGCTCAAAATCACATAACTCCTCCTATCCTCACCACTCTTGCCTCACACCTCTGTTTGTTTTATGTAAGGCATGTCCCAATTTGTGAAAAACTACAATAAAGCAATTCTAGTTAGAGTATCTGATCTCAGATTTGTTGACTTTTTTTTATGTTGATTGTGTCCAGTAAAGCATTACAAAGAACATTATAATTGCAGATTTAGTTCTTTTCTTCCCATGGGGAAGACTCAAAAACAGTAGTTAAAAAAAATATGAGAAATCAAGAACCCAGCCTTTCACCTAACTTTTCTCCTATATTTCCTACATTATGACATGCCAAATTATTTACATAACACTCTGTAGCAAATTTGCACAATTTCCCTTTTTGATTATTCATTTTATGGTGTGTTGGCAGTTATTTTTGAATGAGGACTGACAAAAATATAGTCCCGACTTCCTCATCAGTAAATATTTGTAGACAATCTAGACATTCTCAGCATTTCTATTTCACTTTTCTTTATACAACACATTATGGGAAAGTAGTAAAATTTGGCTTACCAAGTAAATTTATAAAGCAACATCATAAAATACTAATCTTGAATCTGCACCACTGCCTCAAAACAAAAGATAAATTAAGGACAGTTTTTGTTTTGTTATATGTTGTTTTTTGTTTTTTTTTTTTTTTAACCTGTCCTCTTCCTGTCTTCACATTTCAGAGAAGCAGAAACAGTCTCTTGAGATACACACAGAAGATACATCCATACCTGTTTTAAAATTCTTGGTAAGATTTTCCTACACATCCTTGAACCAAGATCCTTACCTCACTAATACATTCCTAGGAAAATATTACTCCACTTTTTGTCATTTGTATTGAACCATGAAAGATTTTAACATTCATATGAAAGAAATTATATTTTAGCATATCACAAACAAACACACTTCTCAAGTCGTCATTGGATTTACAGGGGCATCAGAACAGCAAACAGTAGTCAATGCTTTGTTGTCCAATGAAGGAAAGTGACCTACCATGGAGCACAGAAATGTAGTTATATTAATAATAAATAACCAGCAAATCAAGTGGCATATTTCTTCATGAAACAGTCTCTGTGAATACTTTTCAAAACAAATTTTTACCGAGATTAAGAAAAAGCCTGCACACTAGGGCAGCTGATATACTTGTAGAATTTATTAAGTTCAGCATAAATGCTAAGACTAAATGAGCTTCTTTAATTTCCATAATGAAATTGTTTTTGTAAAGTTAAAAATACTGTAATGAGGCCAAAACGGTGTGCTTTCAGAGACTCCCATGGTGAAACAAATGAGATTTTAGCTTCTCTAATTGGGCATACTGCAAGCTGGGCTTGATGCTGTCCTCAGCACAGGATGTTTTTTATCCCCAACAAAAAGAGGTCTACAGCTGTCAGCATAATGCTGTATAGCTTTTCTGAAGCCAAGCCATCAGGAGGCAGGCTGCTGCTCCCTGACTGGGACCACCCAAAGGGAGAGATCAAGTAGAGAACAGCTCTACTCTTCCCTGATTAAGAAGTTATTCGAAAGGTAATTTGTTTACAGCTATCACAGAGAAGCTTTTGAAGCAAGGATTGAGAATTCCCAGAATCCTCCAAGAGAATTTTATTTGATTAAATAATGAATATGGATATTCCCTTATTCCTTCATTCCCACCCACCCCTTCCCCCCGCACTTATTAGGTCTCATTACCTGTCAGCACAGGCCTTTGGAACCTTACTGTTCCGGCAGGAGAAAGCCAAAAAAATATTAGAGGCACCATGTTTTGTCTTTATTGCTAAAATCTGCTGGTTTGCTGCCATGGACATCACCACAGTACCAAGCTCCAAACTTTCCAGACCTTAGGAGTCATTTTGAATAAATATTATTTTCATTTTTCCCCTTACACTTGTTTTCAGGTATAAGCAACAGAAAAAAAAATAATCCTCCTGCAACAGTAAAAACCAGCCAGTTCATTCTTTCACAATTACAACATGATTTCATATTTGAAGCAAGAACAGCAATTCTACAGAGGCAGAGAGCTGACTTCCTTTAGGGCTCAACAAGCAAATGTGCCTGTACGTATTTTAAGAAGCTAAACATGGGGATATTTAATTCTAACTAGTTGCATGAAGACTTTCCTATAAATGCAGACTGATGGGGATTATTAATCCTTTGCTTTAGACCTTTGCAGTTATTGCAAAATCAAACTGTTTAACCCCTGCCAGAATATTTTACTGCATTAAAAGTGTCAAGGTATAGTTTTCAAACAACTTCTTTACTATTTTAATTTTACTATAATGTTATTATTCATTACTTCATTGTCATATTCAAAATGCCTGTACGTTTTTACACCTAGTTTCTAATTCCTTCCCCAATTTTCTGCTTTGCTTTCACTCATCAAGCATTCAACTGTCAATCTGCTATGAAAAAAACTGCTTTCTACAGAAAGGTTTTCAGAAGCCTAAGAGTTACTACATTCCACAATTCTACCCTTTATCTCATAAACATATAATGAAAATAGTATTCATGAATGACAAAGCACAAAATTATGAACAATAAATAAAATTAAATAAAAAGTTCAATGGAGGTTAAAAAAAAGTAACACTGAAGATAAAGGCACAGGAAAAATACAAATATGGTAGGCAAAGTTTTAAGCCATCAAAATTCTTTTTTTTGCAAATGAATTTCGACTTCTACTTAGGTTTTGGAAAGTGCTACAGGGTGCAACAAAACTGGACAAAAGAATGAGAAAAGGTTCTCTATGAGCAGTCAGAATGTTGCCAAAATTGCATAAAGTATCACTTCAGAAATATTTAAAACTTTTATTTTTAACAGGTAAACGTTTAAAAAATTTAGTTAAATTATGCTCTTCAACCTATTTCCAAGACCTTTGTGTACTATGCTTAATATTTTGTAAGGGAATGGAGGGAAATACTACCAGGAGATAAATGAATCATTAAGATTTTTTTCTTTTCAATTCCATCTTTATTCATTAAAGACTCCCAAACAACCTCTACAGTACATGAATTAGATTTAAATAATGAGATATTTTAATTATTTTGAACTCAGAACTTCACTTTGGATCACAGAAACCTTCTTAGAGGATGCTCAGAACAGCAGCATGGGGTAGAAGAAAAATATCAGATTACTAGAAGTTCAAAGAAAATATATCTTGAGCACCTCCTACAAAGGCAAGGATGACTCCAAGGAAAAATAAAGAACTGAAAGTTTATGACAAGCTTTTCTGCAACTGATTTGAAGAGTATCCAGGAGTACATATTTTTGTATCGGCCATGATATAGTAGGCTAGACAAAAATTATATACTTATTACATACAGTTTATTAGTATGTGTAATGATATCAAAGTATATCCTGTAACATTTTTAGATTTTATAAGATCATAGAAAGACTGAGAAACTCACCACTGTATACCTCCATAACATTGTAAATGATATTGTTACGCTGTGTAGGCTGAAGCAAACGTCTAGATTATACAGCCTAAGGGACAAATGTATACATCAAAAAACTAACTGTCTCCTGAAATAGGCAAAAGATGAATTGCAACTGGCAACTGGCTGTCAGTTTTCTGAAACAACAATACCAAGTGATGGTGTATTGATAAACATAAAAAATAAAACATTAACATATAGAAAATTGGTCCAAATAGACCTACTCCAAATATACATCATCTCAGGGTTAACAAATATTCTAAAACTGTTTGCTACAAGCCCATTTTTAACTGATCTACTGATTTATTTCAGTTTGCCCTTAAAAACAATAGGATATCTTCTAAAATCTTTCAATTATGCTTGCATTATGGAAGTGGCAAATATTCAAGCGCAAAATACCTTTGTCCCACTGTTTTCCTTTCACTTATTGTTACCACCATGAGCAGTTACATTGTTCCATCAATGGGCACAACTGAACAAGACCTATTCTAACATGACGCAAATAATAAATCTCTTCCTATAATGAGTTCTGCTTTCTAATAAATTCACCCATTATTTTAGTCTAGTAGATTAAATGCTATAAAATCTATAATATGAAGCACACACAGAGTGTGCATGCATATATACAAACAAACTTCGGTGTTAAAACACATTTTGGTATTCACATTATTTCACAAGTAGCATGTCACCTTTGTTTAAGCTGATCGGACCAGCATTTCTTTTCTGTCAACTGAAGCAACTAATTTACTTTCATTGACCATCCAGGAGTGTAATGTACCACCTGCTTATTGTTACTCTCTCTGGCTATGCATTAAAAATAATATTTAAAAAAGAAAACCTTTTTTCTCACTCACACTGTGATTTAACTTTGTACAAATGTAATCTTAAATTCCTAAGTTCTCTTAGGCATTCTGTGAGTGGAAATGCTGGGATTTTTACAGCACCACATCTGTGTATGCACATTGTGATTAATATAACACAAATCCTTCAGGCATATTGCAACGGATGCAGTAAAGCTGAACTTATCTGAAGCACAGCAAAATTATCTGTTTTTCAGCTGCTGGCTAATTTATTTGTCCACAGCCAGACAGGTATACAAGATTAAGCACTTTTTTCCCCATTGCTTTATGGAAGTAGAAGATGCACGTGTGGTGGTAAAAGGGCAGAAAACAATGTTATAATAGACTCTAAGTTTTAGGAAATAATTTGCTTTTTTAGTCTAGTTCAGTATTTTAAACAACTTGGTATTCCTTAGCAAGACTAAGCCATAATGTGATGAGGAAACCTAACTAGTGAATTTTGGGGTTTTTTTGCTATTTTTGTCCCTGTGTAAGAATATTTCTATTGCTCTGTAAACATTCATAACCCTACCAAATGCTAGCTCACACTTACTGCTGAAAAGCAGAAAAAGGAGCCAGAAACACGTTATGTTCAGTCTGCTACTTCATTTTGGGTTAAGAGACTACAGTTTTGACAGTAGGGCCATCTGCTGTTAACTTTCCTTCCCATCATAATACCAGTCCAGTCAAAAGCAATTAAGTGTGTTTTGCCATTATAATATGTAGATAATTATGATAAATTACAGTTTTTAAATCAGCCTCAAATTATGCATATGGTGGGTATTTTCTTTGCAGTTACTGATGTAAAAAATATTCCTGCATTTGCAAAATATTTCAGCTATTTTATTAATGATGTTAGTTCTGTAATGAGATATCTACAAGGAAATTTCTTCGGCACAGAGCCTGACAGTCATTAGAAATCTATTTATATCTCAGCAAGACATTTTGCCAAGCAGACAGACTTGTAACATTCTGCACTGCCATTGTACAACCTGCTCAGAAAACGGCCTATTTTATCGTGTCACAACAACAACATAAAAAACACATAGATAAGTTACCAGAAGAATATTCTAGCTCTCAGTATAACATGGAATTATTCAAAAGAGTCAAACATAGGCTAGAACACCTGATAAAAACATTACTATAAGAACTATACACTAATGCTGTATTCTGTCAAGTTCCCTCGAACATTGCTCAAGTGATCCCCAGGATTAGCCAGGCATAAACGAGCAAGAATTCGAACTCAAATATTCAGAGGCAATAAATTTTTTTCTACTGTTACATTGGGTTTATTTTTAGGGTACTTTTTGGATGTGGGTGGGTCATACAATAATACTGTCATTCTCTGAAGTTTGTCTGAAAAATCACCATTGTTAGTATTTTTCTTTTTTTCTAGTATTTCCTCAGTATTTCCTTCCCAGTGAATGGACTTTTTTAGAAATAATCAGTCCCTACAAATGCAACCACATGCTTTTCATGACCACACCAGCACTGAGTGATAATCCAGGACCCTTTGTACATCTAATTCTTGCCAAGAACATTCTACCCACTAAGCAAGCTGGCTCATAAATCCTGAGTGTTAACAGTACCTGAGTCATGTCAGGCCACAGATGAACAATGAGGAAAAGAGGAAGGCAAAAAATAATAATAATAATAATTAAAAAAAAAAATCACTCAATAATACCAGCAGCAGCAGCAAATTTTATCTCTGTTAAAATTCGTGGAGATGGTGTCTGCCTGGCAATGGCCTTATCACCTTCTCCTCATTATGACCACACAGTGTTCAAACACAAGTCAGAGAGATAAAAGTTAGCAAGAGATAACTATCAATTCGATTGACTTCAAAAACCTGCAGTCAAAGACATGACTGATATGAACTGATATTTAAATCTTTTCCCTCAGACAATGTAGCAGAGCAATATTTCAGTGGAGCTGCGATAAAGAAGGAAAACCAGTGGTCAATATATGCTCTGCTTAAATGTCAGCTAGCTTGCTGTTCGTCTGTGCTGGCAATACCTACTTAGATTCAGAAACAGGAGACACTAGCAAAACAACAGCAAAATATCCCTATCTGTGTCTTCTGATTCTGAGCACTTCAACACAAGAGAGAATAAGATCTCTAAGTAAAAGGAACAGAGCTTTTATTTAATTCTGAAAGTAGAATAGATGTGTTTTCTCTCCATATTTCTTCGCAAGCTGAGTCACTGCTGTTAACAGCTGCCAGTGCGTTACCATACTTTTTTCTCCTTGGCAGGACAGGCAAATTGCTCCCCACAGAGCAGATGCCAGTCAACATGGCAAAAGGAACTGTGCTGAGCATAATTTCTCTTCCCATAACATTAAGTTGTTTTCAAAATGTTTGGTTTACATCAGACCGTTGCTTGGGGTTAGCTGTTGCTCTCAGATTTGTTTTCTTTCAAGCATTACATCACATTGTACTCAATTTCCATAACTAATTAAGAAAATGCAGTGGATATTTTATTTCAGAACTGCTACAAAATGTAACAAACCAGTCATCTGAAAAAAGCTCTTAGTATAAAAACTATTGAAAAACTAATGTTTAGCTAATTTATGTTGACAAGATTAGTTCTGCAAGACACCACAAAAATAAGTTTTATGACTCAATATAGTTCCGTACCAAAGACTTCAGAAGAGGATATTTGGTTTCATGTCTAATGCAAAATGACATTACATTTTTGAGTGAGAAAAGCTGCAGGTAGCCTATGTACTGCAGTGCATAAATATATACATGACAGAAAGTCTGTCCACACCTTGGCTGTTGCTTTAAAACGTTTTCTTTTCTCTTTGTCAAAAAACAATGTTTTCTGAATAAAAGCAAAGAACTGCAGTCCCTGCTCAACTAATTAACTTGCATTCATGCAGTAGCCAGCTCACCCTCAATCGCTAATGCAGTGTCTGTTCAGAAACATGTAGAATGACACAAAAAAAAAATCACTGAAACGTTTTGGAATCAGCAATTACATATGCTAAGGAGGTAGAAGTTAGCAAGATCCTGAACAGCTAAACAGAATTGTAAATAAATTCCAGTAAGAAAAGTCTCCCTTATAATGCCAAGCACTTCTGTGCCTATTTTTGCTATATATCTGCTCTTGAAATAGGAATCTTATAGCAAAATATAATTAGCACTATAGTTAGAACTACTAATAAAATTGAAGTTAATTTAATCAACTCAAACTCTTCAAACAGAAGTGGGGAGACCATCTCAATAGGGATCAAAGAATCATGGAAAGGTTTGAATTGGAAGGGACCTTTAGGATCATCTGGTTCCAACCCCCTCTGCCGTGGGCAGGGACACCTCCCAACAGACCAGGCTGCCCAAAGCCCCATCCAGCCTGGCCTTGAACACCTCCAGGGATGGGGCATCCACAGCTTCTCTGGGATGTTCCAGACCAGGATACGGTTATGCTAATTATTATTTATGCAATGCCAAAAATGCACATAATACTTGTAACCAACTAAGAAACACTCCAAACTACAACTCTGGTACCTCCAACTTGTAGGTAAAATTTTCATTTTCAAACATTCAGTATTCCAGTCATGGGCCAAAAGGATTTCAAGGTAGGAAGTACATATACAAGCACTTACAAAAAGGAATACTACTTGAGCAGATCATGGCACTTGAGTAGTTCCCACTACAGTTACAGGCACCAGCATGTACAAAAAAAAAAAATCTTTATTTTTTACTGTTGTCCTCTAAAGTATTTGTATTTAAGAAGTGAACATGTTTAATAAACCAGAAAAGAGACATAGGACAACACCTGCAAAATGTTATCCACCATTAGCTGCCACAACTGATCACTTGGGCATTAAGGCAGAACAATGCCTTAATGGTCTGCAAAGGAACATGAGCCAACATCTTTGTAAAAACATCAAGCTTATATCTGGTCTTCAGCTAACAATTTGGGAAGTGATTTTTTTGGTAAGAAGGAAAGCAGATAGATTGTCTGAGTGGAGCCCTGTTTGGCACTAATGTCTTTTTAAACAAAAATAGTGAGATGCAAAAAGAGTGGGAAGCCTGAAATCTTTGAGACTGAACTTAAAAGACTTCACTGCCTTCATTTACATCAACTGTGTTCTCAAAATTTGCCACAGTGCCTATCAATCTCACTTTCATGGCATTTCAAACATCTTCCATAAAGATCTACTGCAAGTTGTAGTGTTTTGCAATGACTGAAACACCTTGATATTTCTTATTTTAATTCACAATTTTGTTCAACATTGAGGTCTACAGTATTAAATAAGCTGTCATGCAGCTCTCAACAAGCACTCAAGTAGTTGCTGAATGCTATTTGTTCTAGATTTAACTCTGTTCTGTAACTTCTGCCTCACTTTTTGTCTATCATCCCTCAACAGTTGGCTTCATCTGCCTGAAAGCACTCATCCTGTGATCAGCCTGGCAGCCCAAACCCCTGCAGCACCACAAGAGAAGGATGAAGTGGGCTGGAAAAACCTTTGGTACACCCTTTCAAAAATATATTGAATCAACTTTCCAGCACTGTCAAAGACACCAACTAATGTGGGAGAGTGATGCCCAAGTGCACAGAACAACGGTTAAAAAATATTCACTATTTGGTGTACATAAAAATTACATAAACTCAGCATCACTTAAATGCCACTGGACTTGCACAGGTCTCATCGGTTCTCACCCTCATCTGAGCCAGTCACCTGCATTCCCAGCCAAGCACAAAGACCTTGAAGCCCTCAGGAATGTTAACACTGTAGCTCATAGTCAGCAGTCTCCCCCCTTTACGGATGTGCATCTGTGATCACAGGAGTTAAAACACACAAAGCATGCTCACTGAGTTGCATGTTTTGGCATGAGACCTGTCATTTTTGCCTTTGAGCACAATGTATGCCTGAAGTGCTTTGAGATGGAGCAGGGATCACTACAACCCTAGGAAAAATACTGAGCCTGTGTTATTGTCCCCACTGTACCAACTAATGGGATTTACAAAAATCTATGTAAAAGCACAACTCATTCAATAAGTCTTAGCACAGGTATAGTGAAAGTAAAAACTACCTTTATTCTCTTTTAAAACTAACCCAAGAAACACAAGAAGGAACAAGATAACAGCACATGAACAGTTTTGAGGAATGCAGAATTATTTTACTCATACTACCATTATTATTTAGACTAAAAGAAGAGAACAAAAAGACAAATGGGTTTCTCTGCAGAACCCCACTTACAGTGTGCTGCTTATTTAATGATTGTCTTTGGACATACAGGTGTACAATCCAGCAGCAAAAATACCTTCAAAATGAAGTCTGCCTGTGAACCCTTCTTCTGAAGCAGAAAGTTTTCTGGAAGAGGATGTCATCAGTGCTTTTAGATGCCTTTTATCCAATGTCAGAAGAACAGAAGTCTTTAAGCAATGCAGGAATGAGCAAGAAACTGATAGACAATGCTGTCCTTTAACTCTGATTCTACCCTAGCCCTGACAGTGCCCACTTCCAATACATGTCAGTATGCCAGCACAAGAGAAATGGAAATGCTCTGTTCCTTTTCCAATTTTATAACCTTGATTCAGATCCTTGGCAAAAGAAGCAGTAAGAGCAGACATATTCACCCAGAATATCTGAAAAGTAAAGATAAATTTCAAAAAGACTTATTCGTGGTTTAAAATAAAAATCTGATGACATCTGGTATGGATCAGCTGGTTGAATTGCTTTGATTACTCATCCACAGCCAAGTTCTCTTTCATTTATTCATTTACTCATTTATTTCATGGTTATAAAAATGTGTTTCATAATAAATATGGAGACTGACAACACAATGCTGATTAATATGTTCTCAATTTCTATAACAGATTTCAGTTTTTAAAATGAACTGTGTGTCTGCAAAAATGTCAGTCCTAAATTTTTATCCATGCGTTTGCTGTCACAACTTGTTTTTGCCTTTCTTTGGCTATGCTAAATTTATAGGTGTTGACAAAGTACTAAGAACAACAAGAAAAAGTCTGCATAGAGCATTTCTTTGAAGCTGTATTACAACGGCTCATTCTCCTCATACCCATTCTCCTAAGAACCCTAGGCCACAAATTACAGAAGGCTAAGAGACTGACCTGGGGAAATACAAATACAGGGCATTCGTCTAGTCACTCTGCTCCAGACACCTACAATAGGCCACCGATAATACTGAGCTTAAAAGAGCTCCTGTTTGACCTATGTAGACTTTCTACATAAAACAATTTCCCAAAAGAAGCAGGGAGAATCAAAACAAAACAAAACCAGCCCCAAGACAAAATCCCAAATAACTCGTTCTTAGAGAAGACCAAGTAAAAGAGCTGAAAATAACATCAGAATTATACAATTCTAATATTTGGGTTGAAAGGGACTTCAAGAAGTTATAACCATTCAATACAGGGCCAACTCTGATACTAGATCAACTTGATGATAGCCTTGGTATCTTTTTAGCATCTCCAGAGTGGAGGTACCATAACCTAACAGCCTCTTCCAGTATTGATCACCTTTTTTTTTTTCCCTGATCAAAATTCCCTTGTGGCAGCTTGCAGCCTCATCTTTTAAGGAGTGCTTCCAAGAAGAGTCTTGCTTCATCTTCTCTATAGCCATCCGTTAGACAGCTGAAGGCTGCAACTAGAGTCGTCCCTCAGATTTCTCCTTCAGTCTTCTCTTCTTTAGACTGAGCAAAATACAGGTCTCAGCTTCTTGTGCTTCCACTCTCTTTTCAACTTGTTGGACTTCCACAGGACTTAGTCCAGTTTCTCAGTATCTTTCTTAAAATTGGGAATTCAAAACTTGACACACTACTCCAGGTATGGTCTCAAGTGCCAATAAGAGGGGAATAATCATTTTCCTCAACCTATTAAGGGAATGTCCTTGCTAATGCAATCCTGTATATAGTTAGCTTTCATTCCAGAAGAGTACACTGCCGACTTGTATTCAACTTGTCCACCAGGACTCCCCACAGGTCTTGTTTTGCAAAGCTGCTCTCTGTCTAGGAAGTCCAGTGTGTAGTTTTTGCACAGGGCTATTCCAGCCTAAATGCAGGAACTTACATTTGCCTATCCTGCATTTCAGAAAGTTCTACTGAGCCAATGTTTACAGCCTTTGAGAGCACTCCGAATGGAAAACCTGTGCTTCAGAAAAATCAATGATTTCCCTCCAAATGAGTAACACTGGGCAAAATTACAGATATTGCACGCCATCTTATCATACAGCATATTATGAAGATGTTAAGCATCTAGTATGGAGCGCTAAGGAGCTACCAGTAATTGGCGAATAGATGGACTACAAACCATTGACCCCAAGCCTCTGAGTCCAGTGGTCAAGCCAGTTTTCCACCTATCTTACAGTCTACCTAACCAAATATTATCTCACCAGTTTAGCTACCAGGATATTAGGGAATGCCATGTCTCCTCTCCTGATGTCCAGGGTTCTAATTTTGCTATTCGCTTTCCTCACTTCCCTCATGATCTTAAACTCTATCATCTCATGGTTGTGTAGCCAGAGCTACCACAGACCATCATATTCTTCACCAGGTCCTCCTTACTCATGAGCAGGAGATCCAGCAGACCACATCGTTTGATTTGCAGGGCCAGTAGGCAAATCAAAAAAAAACATCTTCCAAACATTCCAAGATCATCTTGATTGCTTGTGCCATGTCACATTAATCTTCAAGAAGATGCTAGCAGGTGAAAGTAACTCACAAGAAACTGTGTTTTCAGTCACGAAGCTTCTTTCAGTTGTGTGAAGAGGGCTTCGTATAATTCCTTTTCTTGATCAAGCCATCTGCAGAAGATGCTCACTGAGATGCATTCATATTGGCCTCTCCTTTGATCTTGACCAGTCTGTTACTCCTTCCAAAGCAAATTTGGCTTTTTGAATTCAAGTCACTATTTGGTGTGGAGTATAAGTCTTTCTTCCGTCTTACTTCAGAAAAAGCCTGTATTCATCCACAGCAGCACACCAGCTGTGTGAACCATCCCACCACATCTCCATAACGCCAACAAGGTAACAGAAACGTGACTGTACATGGACTTATTCCCCTTTTGGCTTCCCACTGTTTGTTTCTGTACAGGCACTTGAGATGGGCCAGCAGGGACACAGTTGAAAGGCTCACTTATAAAGCTGCCAGTCAAGTATTATCACTCTGCCCCTTGTCCCTCTACTTCTCTTTGGGCTTTGGTCTCCATTTCCTGGTGAACCAAGGTTAAAGCCTTTCTTCCCTATATTAGGAAAAATAGTTGCAATCTGCTAGAGAGCAACAACCCTCAAGACAGGCAGTGCTCACTTCCCCTCACTCTTACGGTCATAAAGGGTACCCTGGAAAATATGGGTCTTTCATTTCAGCAAATGACCTGAAAGGACAATTCTAAAAGATACTGACACCCCTACAGCTTAATCAAAGCTTTTCAAACAGCTGTTCAAAGTTAAGACTGTATGTAAAGAACTCTTCTCTGAGGATGATGCTCACATTAGGAGATTAGTTTTATAATTATACCACTGAACTATTGAAAATTAAAAAAAAAAAGAACAGCTAAAAGTTGTACAAAATTAATGGCTGCTTTTATGATGAATTGTTGAAACCTGGTGATTCGACTACAAAATGAGATAAGGACGTACATGACACTTTCTTCATGTGTTCTAGCAATGTTTTTTTGCCTAACTCTTCATAACCAAATGAAGCAGAATTTTCAGGAAAAACTGTCATTAAAAACAAGTACAGTAACCTGCTGAGTATTGAGAATGAGCTACTTTTATGTCTGAAACTTCCCACTGCTCCTAAACAGATTTGTGACTCCAAGCAGACTCATCTATCTCATTAACAAGAAGTACAATTAGAGGAAAGACAGAAATCTTTGACTTTAATTAAAATTCAAGTACATTTTGTCTGAATATACATTTTTATATATGCAGTTATGAACAAGATGAATAATATTATAAAGCCTTATCTGCCAAATTGTTTGCAGAGAAAGAATAATCATAATCAGCTAATAAATACTTTAAAAGAGTGCCTTAAAAACATTCAAAGTAAAAAAAAAAAAAAAATGTACAAACTCTGGAAAAATTGCCAAGTCCAGTTCATAGCTTATCTCTTTGTGCCATGACCTCTCCAAAACTTACTCAGTGAAAAAGATGTATCTCGATACCATAACTTTAAATTAGTCTTTAAATATGTTAGGCTAGAAATACACATAGCTGAGGTACCGTGGAAATCCACTGATCAATTCTGACTCCTGTTTCTATTATCATTTGTGACTAAGAGGCTGCACTGATTTGAAATTCTCAATCATACAAGCATTTTTAAGTAAACTTTTAATCTCTTTGAGGAATACTTCACAGCTACTTTAGCTGTGATCTTTGTAGACTGTATGGATGATGTTAACCACAAAGCCTAGCCACTGTAGGCTTTTTAATTATGTGCTCAGTCAGTTTTGCCAAACCTGTGATCACATTTCAAAAGCAAAACTAAAATACGCATTACTGAAAAAACACCCAGAGGCAGAGACAGGGGAGTTCATCAAGGTGTTGGGGAAAAGGGGGGAGGAGATATAGTACTTAAAGATTTGTTTTGGTACAGAAGACAAAGCAGAAAACCAAATTTCTGGAAGAAATTAGCACAGAATTATGCCAGAATGAATTTCAATTGCTCTTCATCTAAACTCTTATTTATTTCTACTGACTGCTGAAAGAACACATTTTATTTTTCTTCCTCACAAAACCAGGATGGAGAAGGATTATCTGGGGAGGTTCAATGGACAGTTAATGAAAAGGTCTTCCCTCATGCTCAGCTCCTTACATTCTGTTTTGCACAGTAACTGACAAGCACAACAAGATTCAAATAAATAACCACTGAGCTATAGATTGCAGATTGTTGCACCCCTATGAAAAGCAAGCTGAAAGCTAGTATTAAAGTTTTGTTTTTCTTTAAAAATAAAAAGAGAGAGAAAAAGAAAATAAAAATAAAACAGTCAAACCAAACCCAGCAACAACTTTGATGCTGTGAGTAACCCCCTTCTTCAGAAGGAAAATCTGTCCAGGATAACTTAAGCTATCGACCAATCAACCATGCAGGTGGTGGGTCTCTCCTAGAGTCTAAGTATTACATACTACATTTGAAGATGGAAGTTTTGAACCATTTTCCCAAGGTAAAGTCCCACTGACATTCACTAAGCCTGCTCCTTAGGCGAGACAGTATTAAAGAGATGTCTACTTTGCTCACATTTGAATTTAATTTCTTCAAATAATTTTTGTGCTATCCAGTCTCCAATATGAGATGTTACTGAGGAGACCCTCTGGTTATTGTTGCACAACTGGTGTACAGGAGTTGTAAATCTCAGGAGGCACAGCTAACAGGAATGCCCCAGGTATGCACAGCTTCTGCAGCCTGAACAAAACCACTGGTCTGCAGCAAACAAAACTCTACCTGAGCTAGGTAGAACATCTCTGACTCAGAGCTTCAGAGCTTCACCCTTAGTAAGTGGAGTGGTAACACTAGTTTCATTTAACAACGTTTGAGCAGGTAGCTGCTGTGGCAGAACAAGAAAGAGCGATAACGACCAGCCCCATACTTAACGACAGTGCTACTGGAATGCATGAGGAAGCACACTTAAGCCACATAATAGACCAGTCTGGCCTAATTCTGGAAGTGTGCACTGCCCAGTTGGGGGGGTTCAGCAGCTGGGCAGCTGAACTCCACCACAACCATCCTCTCAATTCCCATCTTCAAAAGGAAAGGGAGAGAAAATAAAATGAGAAGGACTCAAGGGTTGAGATAAGGACAGGGAGATCACTCACCAAGTACCAACATGGGCAAAAGAGGCTCAGCACAGGGAAGTTAAAATAATTTATTGCTTATTACTAACAGACTAGAGCAGTGAGAAACTAAAAGCAAACTAAAAACACCTTCTTCCCCATCCACCCTCTTCCACCTCCTCCCCCTGAGGAGCACAGGGGAGTGGGGGCTATGGTCAGTCCCTAACACTTCGCTTCATCTCCACCACTCCTTCACAGTCACTCTGCCCCTGCTCCACGTGGGGTCACTCCCACGGAACGCCATCCTTCCCAAACTGATCCTGCTTGCTCTGCCCACAGGCAGCAGCTCTTCAACAACTGCTCGACTTCTGTTTGCAAACTTCAGAATTCTGAAAATTCACCAAAGTGAAAGGTAGAGCTTTTTTTTTTTAAAAAAAAAAAATAAGACTTTAATTGGACATTAAGAAAGATATTTTTTCAGGCCCATTCTCCTAAAATATGTTCAAAAGGACCTTGATTTCACACACTTGAAAGCATAAACCTTTTGCAGCAGTTGTCAACAGTGATCTGGGTAAAAAGAAGGGAAAAAAGCATTAACTTTCAAGGCTTTGCTTCTACAGTCTGAAACAATCAGGAAAGCTGGAGAACACTACCAACCTATCTTTAAAATACACCACAGCATTTTAATTAAAACAGTTTTGTGCTTGTATCTAGGATCAAAATGATCACCCCATATAAAGTTGAGTCACGTATTCAAGTATTTCAAATGCTGAACGACAGGTCAACCGAGCCCTAAAGGTTAGGCCAATATCCTGAAGTGTAGTAAGTGCTCTACAGCAGTGCCTGCTTTTAGATTTTCACAAAACACAGATAGCCCTCAGGCTTGCTATAAGTTTAATCAAAGTGAGACATCATGATCTATTCAAGGTGCTCTCTAGGCTGGATACCATAAGACAGGGTTGTGCTCATGGCTCTGGTATCAGTTTGACACAATCTATTCTTTCAGATTCACCTGTATTTCCCTACTGATAGGGCAGACCTATTCTGTAACTTTTGCTGCAGTTTTACATGGCTATCATAGGTTCAGTTCCCTGTGAGATGCATATCATTTTACTTTGCATTTCCTGTTGTCTGTCCAAAATGCTTTTGCCTGCTAGTTTTTCATACAGCTGGAAATGAAGCTGAGGTCTCCTTAACAATCATGGTTCCTCAGGGACTATATATGAAATTGTTATTGCTCACATAATAAACTCTAAGTACAGCATATCGATGAAGCCAAGGATGCTCTTTCCAATGATTTATTTAGTTGTTGACTTTAAGTTCCCCTTCCATGTAAGAGCTTTCTGTTTTCTTGTTTTTAAATCAGAGAGTCTCTGAGAAGTTCTTCTAGTTTAACACAGGCCTTGAACTAGTCAAATAGTTCATTAAGGACCACTCATGATCTTAATTAATACCAGGTTTTGATTGAAATTGCAACCACCACCACAGCATTCATCATAGATCTGTTGGAGCAACTAAACATGAACCTCTCTTCTACCAAAGCTTTTTGCATTATCTCTTGCCTGAAATTTGCATTATCTGTCTGCACCAGTCTCCATGAGCTACATGCAATTACACCTATTTCTCAATATGGTATCACAGTAAATATTTAACAATATTTCTACTCATTGCATCAAGCTGATACCACAATACTAAAAATCTGAGGATATTAACAACTACACAACAAAACAAACAAAAAACTCTTAAGATTCAGATGAGTTGCAGAGCATGTAACAAATCATAATCATGGCTATAGCAGTTGGTATCTCCATATCTGTTCCTCCATCTGGTGAAGGGGTAGAACCATACTGATTTTGGAGAAAAGTGAGGAAACTTTACTATGGTAACTGTTAAGTTACATATGAAATGAAGTTTAAACACTTCACCTACAAATGTATAAAATAATTTGGGTTCTCTTTCAAATGTGGATCACTTGTTACTACTTTTAGGACACCTCAGATAATATTTAAGACATAGAATGGAAACCACATACAAATGAGGCGTATCTTAGATCTCCTCTTTCACCCAAGACCTCTTCCCTCCTCCAAGTAATTTTTGTAAAAATAGTTAATTTCACCTAGAATATTCTTAGGAATATAAATTCACATAATATAAGGGTTGCTAGCCGGTGAGATCAGATATGCAATCTGCCTAATACCACGTACTGGATATAGATAATAACGTGTTATGTCTTATTTCTAGCCTTAATTTTGTCTGTGGGTTTGTAAGGTTGGGCAATTATGAGTGATGTGACTGCAAACATATGCCTTTTTTTTTCCCAGGTATTCTATTCTTCAATGTTTTTTATGGAAGACTGAATGAGTGATTATTAGCATTTCACAGAAGAAATGAGAATTGCAACTGCGGAAGTGCCATAGCATCCTAGAATAATTTCAGAATTGAAGTGGAATGTAGGGCTCAAAATTCTCCATACTGTATTATGGAAATCTCCTTAGTACAATGAAAGAATAATCAGAGGCTCATAAATATTATCTTAGACTTTTCTGGATTGATTTCTAGTTGATGTCTGGTCATTCATGACTGAATCACGGTCATTTGTCAACAGAAGGAACAAATTCAGAAAAAAAAGAAAAAAAGTAAAAGTTATTAAACTCTCAGTCCTTTTAGCAGCTGAACTGATAAGCCTGCTGCTGCATGTGCCTTGCAATCTCCAGTTTCTCTTCATATTCCTAACAGCTGCATATATCATCTCAACATCTCTAGAGCCATACCACTATTTATCCAAGGTTTTTCCTAGACTTGCCACCACAGTACTCTTATCTCACTCCCTTTTCTCCCCAACAATGATAAATAGCTACTTCTAACAATACATACAAAACCAAAGGTAATAAGAGCTGAGCTCTCCCACCCTTCTTCGCAGTGGGAGCATTAACATGGGTCTCTACTCCATGCCATCAGTTTGCGTACATCTAAGATCTCAATAACTTAAAGATCTTGCTTGGAATTGGCCAACAGATCCATAAGCTATTAGAGTCCAGATAGAGATGAAGTAATTGCATATGCCTCATTTCCTTAAGCAGGCAGGCAAAAAATTAGATAAAAGGATGCATTTTGCAGAAAAAAATGCTCCTGTCACTGCTGTGTGCCATCTAACATTGTAAAATTTACCACCTTCTTCCCCTAATGCACTTCCTTTCGAAAAAACACAAAGGAAGAACGTAATAAAAAAATAAAAAAAAAACTTTTTTAAGCATAGTGATACACACCCCAAGAGTATGATGCTATTTATATATATATTTAACTAGATAACAGAAATAAAGTGACCAGTGAGACCTTAAAAAAAAAAAGTCCCCATCATGTACCTGAACTAAAATACTGATTCCTAAAAAAAAAAAAAAAACTAACATTGTATACACTTTGTTATTTTATACTGTTTTCTGCAATACTAGAGTGAAATGCTATATGACATACTGGAGGTAAAGTCCAAAAAAAGGACTCAGCAATTAAATTTCCAAAATGAATGACATTTTTGACATTTCTTTGCCATTAAGAAGTCTTCTTGATTTAGGCTGTTTTTTCTGTTCTGTTTTTCCCTGGTGAGGGGGGGAAAGACATCAAGATATCGATAGAACTTGGTAAAAAATGAGTGAGAAATCCCAGCAACAATCTCTCATTAAAAGGCAACACTGGGTATTACTAAGGAATACTGCTCTATAACATTTTTGGTGACTCATTTTTATTTTGCCTTTTAAAACAACAATAACAACATAAAAGATTCTATAAAACAAGCATATCAAGGTGATCTCAAAAGGTCATTTAATCCACCCCTGTCCAAAGGTAGGATCCATCTCTCCGGCTGCACACAGTGTAACTTCTGCTACTAAGATTTCAAGCAGCAGAGGTCCTAGAGACGTCCCAGGTTTTGGATGATGTTATTTCACTTGCTCACTATCATAAGAGTCTTTTCAAAACATCTGACCTGAATCCCTCTTACTGCAGTTAAACCCTCTACTTCTCCCAGTCTTCTAGATAGAGCAATTTTAATGCCAATTACATTTTGCCTCTGCAATACCTTCTTACAGATTTAGCAGGTTCCCTGTCATTTCCCTTTTTATCTCGGCTGAAAAACACAAAACAAAACCAAAAGCTGTCTCCTATTTAAATCTCTTCCATTATGTCATGTTTTCTAGCACTAATATTCTTAACTTCCTGATTCTGCTGTTTATACCATCTTTCTTGAATTCCAGTGCCCCAAGCTTGATACATCAATCCAGCCAACATCCTTTTACACATAATGCAATGCTGTTGATACAGTTCTTTCGTATTTTATTTTTTACAGCAGTGTAGCATAGATTCACATTTAGTGTGTTATCCAATACAGCTATCAAGCTTTTCTTCAGTTCTGTCTAAGCAGGTGTTCCTCCATCTTGTATGTGTGCAGTTAATTATTCCAAAGTGTAGCACACTGCAATAGTTCTTACTAAATTTAATCCAACTTTTTATAGACTATTTCTCCAGAATGTTCATCCTAATCCTGTCCTCCAAACACCTTTTGCTGATAATGCCTTGTTATCACCTGCAAAGGAAGCAAGTACTCTCAGCAGACCCAAACTAAACGCTCAAGAAATACCCTTATTCAACTGCAGATGCTTCACACAATTACCGTTCAAAGTTTCTTAACTACCAGTTGATTCACCTTGCAGCTGTTTCATCTGCCATGTATTTCTTTTGCTTGTTAATTAATGCAACATCATCTACAGCTTCTCTGCCATCTACAAGGCCTTCAACTTTCAAAAAAAATGTAAATTAGAAAGCTTTGAGAAGAGTTTCTCTCAAACAAGATGCTCAGATGCCCTAGATGTTATTTCTCACTTCTTTTTTTTACGGAATTACTTGTGAAAGATTGCCAGATCCAGCACTTTTCTTTAAGTTGTCTATAATTCACCAATTCTCCTCTTTCACGTCCATACTTTTATCTTTTTCCATCTTCCTGAAAATTTACCCTCCCTCAATGTTTTCTCAAAAACGAATGTTTCACCCATTTCCCTATATGCTTAAGGGTGGCATTCATCAGTATCAGCCAATACAACAACATTCGTTCTTTTCCTCTTTCTACCTGTTATTTACAGTAATTGTGCTCACAAAGTGCACCATTTGAAGGAAGATAACCATTAAATCCATTTTTTCCTCCTTTTAATCATTACTCATGGGGTTCCATACCTGTCTTCTACTGCAATCTAGACCTCAGAGCAAGCTTGTACAACTTTGATAAACCAGTATCATTCCTATCAATAAGGCAATAAAAATATTCAAGCCTCTGAATCACCTCACCACATTTGTTATAGCATACAATTTTGACTACCTACTAAGGAATTCAATTCTTCCTCTTTATTTCTTGCACATCTTGTATAGTACTTTGGAACTTTAAGATGAGCTGCAGATTGCTGCTTTTTCCTTCTCTCTCTCTTACAAGCCTATCAATCATGAACTACACCTCCACGATATCCTGAGGTTACCAATGATATATACTTCTCTAACATCATTATGCCTTTTTTACAACACTTCATTGCCTCTCAGATCAAGTTTTCCAGATGAGATAAAAGATAAATTTACAACCTAACAACCACTAATTCAAGGCAATCCATAATCAGTGTCATTCTTGCTCACCTATCAAACTAAATTTTAATGACAGCAATCCCAGAAACAAAAGGCAGCTGGACAATTCAAGTATGAACCTAGCTATTAAAAGAAGAGTCCATCCACAGCATGACCTACCTCTGATAACTACAGGAAGTTATCTCCCAGAAAGGTCACAGGCACACCATAGCTAGTGACACTTTTATTCGGCTTCAGCTCACCCACACAGAAGAACCCCTCTTTTCCTTTAAGGCTCCCAGTCAAACAAACTACATTTGGTGCACTCTCTCAAACATAAATGGACAGAAATATTTTTCACTTAAAGTATATATTGCCAATAGTCATTTTGCAAAGCATTCGGAGATCTCCTAAACTCCAAATAAAATTCTAAAGCAAATCACTCTCAAATCAAGAAAGAAAAAATAGATTTTATTTGATTATATTATATATAAGTCCTACAATATTATATTATCTAAAACATCTGTCTTCTATTCTTGCTGTTAGAAGAGATACAAGGAAAGAAAAGTAGAGCTTTGGGTTTTTAACCTTGATAATTCAAAGAGTTAGATTCCAAGGAACCTTGCTCAAATTGCTTTAAATCTGACTGAAAAAATATATATAAATTTGCCAGCTCTAGACTTTACTACTGACTTCTAGAGACACGTAGACCTTATTATAGCTGTAGTTAATTATGGCTTGGCACTATTTCCCTACACTACTTCGCAAGCTACATTTGCAGAATAAACTACTAGCACTAGTAGCAGCCAATTCTTCTAAGATCTAAAACCAATGTATACACAGTGACAACAGCTATTTCTAATAGAAAAAAAAAAAACATATATATGTTCTAGAATTATCCACAAAAACTACTGTTTTATGTTAACTCCACCAAATAAGCAAAACACCATCAGAACTAAGAATGGAAAATAAGGTGCAATTCACAGCAAGCAGCGTAACTTCACTGTTGATACACTTTTCCATTCCCCAAATCCCACAGCAAGGTAAAAGGTGACCTTGTTCTGGATTTCTTTCATTTCTTTTATTTTTTTTTCTTTTGTCACAGCCTTAGTATTACCTCAGCATAGTTATTGTGCTGGGGCTATTGGAGAGAGGTCTGTTTATTTTTTTATAAAAGATATTTGGCAAAGTCCAATATAAAAAAAAAATACAAATAAAAAGCTAAATTATACAAAATATTCTCTACTATCAGCAAGCCTCTTCCTTCTTGCTGTGTAGACTTTTATTAAAATCTAATAGTAGTACTGGGTTAATGTGACAGTCAGGAGATACAAACCAAGTTATAAAAGAAATAAGCTTTTATTACTTTTCCAAAGATACAGCTAGCTTAAAAGTAACAGAGGGATGATGAAAATTGCTGGGGGAAGGGGGGTTGGCGGGGAGGGGGGTATTAAGAGTATTTCTGGGGAAAAAAAAATATTCAAACTGTTGAATAGTTAATTGGATTGCCAGGGTTACAGTTAATAAAACAATCCTTACAGAGAAAGTCTTTATGTCAGCTGTGTATTTCCCCCTATTTAAACCAAGTTCATGAGCATTTAAATAAAAACTTTTCTTTAGCATTCAATACGTTTCTGTTCTCACGCTGGAGCTATCCACTAGCACACAGCACTAACACAGACACACACCAGTAATAAGAAATTGAACTGGATTAGTCAGAAGCCAAAAATATGCATAACAAACTGCCCCAAAATAGGTTTTGTCCTGCTGGAATTCTCCGGGAGTGTTATGACTTCAAATGCAACAGTTGCAGAGCTCCAGCTGGAGGATAACTTCTTAAAAAGTCGTTAGACATCAGAGAGTGAGTCATTCTTTAGTGAACATTAATGATAAAAAGTTTCAGTGCCATTAGTGAAGTCGAACGTTAAACTTCTTCTAAACCATTAAACAGATGTTCCAGCCTTTATGTTAGCATGACTTTTTTCCTAATTGCCTCAATTATGTCCTACCAGGAGCCTGTTGTTCCTGCAACTCTGCACAGGACTCAACCTTTAGCCAAACTTCAGCCTAAACTTTTCTTAGCCCCTTCCACCTCGGCAGTTCCTTTTGTCAATTCCCTACTTCTGCTGCCCTCTAACAGCTACACTGTTAACGAAGGCACATCACTGGAGGCAGCAGGGCCTCACAAGAAGACGAGGAGGCAAGGCTACAGAAGCCACGGCCGCAGGGGAAGGAGGAATGGGTTGCTCTGGAGGGTCTGAGCACCAGAGCACAAAGAGGTGGGATGGGAAGAAACGCATTGTAGAAGGGACCTGATAGAACTCTATTTACCCTGGTTATACACCTAGCCAACAAAAATATATATATATAAAAAATATAATAGATTTTTATATATAATATATATTATATTGCATATATTTTATATATGTAATATCTAATATATAATATATACTACATAATATATAATGTTATATATATATATATAATGCTCTGGGAAGGAATTATTCATCAGTATAGGTTAATGGCCTGTCAGTTACAGAACAGGTCTTAGGAATGAACTGCAATTAAGTCTCTTCTTCCCTTTACCCTTAAAGACCATTTGCTGTGCATCTTCCTGCCCCTTAAGAAGCCCACGAGGCCGCAGGTGAAACTAGCAGAGCTCTTTATTTTTAGCAGACATGACTGCAAATGGCTTCCAGCTGAAAAGTTAGAAATGTTTCCAAGTAAAGTGACTTGATATGACTCATTTGCTAATGTCATAAGCCTGTGGCACAGAACATTTTAAAAAAGATAGTTTTGTCTAACTGCTTATTAAACAGAGTCAATTTTTATATTACAGTGTTTTTGTTTTCCTTCTACATCTCAAATTATCTAATTTCTCAACAATTAAGCAGTTTGTTTTAATATGCTCCTGCTGATTTAAACAGGAAACAATACAAGTAAAAGGGTATAATCTTTATTAGGTCAATGATAGTTTCAGTAGGTTGCAGTAAATTAAAAATTTCATTATACACAATTAAGCAACTTCATTAATATAACTGCAATTTTCCTCACTCTTCTGGCTTAGTATATTTAGCATATGCAAATAATTACATTGAGATATACAAGCATGCATGCACATACATAGACTTTCCACTTACTATCCCTACGTTGCTTGTAGGTAGAAATCAGTAAATGGCTTCTGAAAGCCAGCTAAGAAACTAGAGGTAAAAACCAGCTTCCCACCAATAAAAGCTGCCCATCATGGGCACTAGCTAACAACTACCCTTACAGCTGTGTTAAGTACAACATAAGGGCACATAAGAGCGCCATACTGGTTCGTTACCTGTTCGCTCCCTTAAGGCAGAGCATATTTGTTTTCTAGCTACAGAGCCTGGACAAGGGTCATAACCTGGACTGAAAGCTTCAATACCACACAACAGTACAACATTGCTCAAGTAGTTGATAGAATGTTCCTCTCTTCTTTGAGCCATGGAGTTTTACTTTGCAAAATGCAGAGCGATGTTAGGAAACTGGTAAAATAAATAAATAAATAAATAATGTTCCAAAATGTTATGATTGTCTATCTTGCAGAAGGGAAGCAATTTTCAGCCAAGTAATTGGCACATTTTCTTAGTGCATTATGTTTCTCAAAACATGTTACCGTAGGTGGAGATTAGCATCCCTTTTCTTCAAGAGGAAAATTACTTGTCTTCCATAGTGACTGGAGCTGTCATTCCAAGAGCTGACAAATGTTAACAGTCTCTGAAGATGTTCTTTACAAACATCTCAAAAATAAATAATATATTCAAATCAAGGATTCAGTGACCAAAGAAAGGTTATAAATAGAAGGAAAATACCACAGTTTGAATATTAATATGCGTCATATCAATCCATTCCAACATACTAAAAACTATTATCACATTAACAACTGACACTGAACTTTGGCAGAGGAAGGACATAGAAATATTCCTTATCAACAAGAATTTTGCTGTACTTTCCATTTTGCAGATAATAACAAAGTAGAAATGAAACTAGACAATTCCTTTCCAACCATTCAATCTATTAGCCTCTGCAGACAGATTAACAAAACTCTTACATCTGCATTTAGAAAACTGTACAGATCCTTTTCTGTACATTATATTTTTGCTGTTCTTTATCATGTTCTCACAGTTTCTTGAAAGTGTTTCCAATTCTTGCAACAACAAAGAATAAAGCTGAACTGCATTATCCCACAGGCTGAAAGCAGATCCAAAAAGGCCAAACAAATCAGTTTGCTCAAACTAATTTTGCAAACCACGGTAACTGCAGTAACCTGTTTGAACTACAATGACAATAGCCCAAGACACCATCAATATGTGTAACACAATATTTAGAGAATTTCAACAATAAAGTTATCTTTATTCAAAAAAGTTACAGCACTACATCAATGCACAGAATATGAAAATATACACAAACACTTTCCATTCTTCCTTTGGAAAAAAAAAAAAGTAATTCACAAAACAAGGTGCTTTACTGCAATTTTCACTGATAAAGTCTTTCTTTTACCCTTTCCATAATACTTCAGAATATCAGCTATTATAATCATAACTAATGCAAATGGTAAAGGTTCTCTTCTCAAGATGAGACTTTTGCTAAAACACAACTACCAACATGTCACAAAACCTTAGTTAAAATTACAGTTATGCATTATGTAGGATCATCTTCAGAAAACAATAGTCTGTCAGCACCACCAAAATAATATGAAAAAAAGAAATCAGTCAATATAACTCTGCAATGTAAATCCCAAGAAAAAGTAGGAAAGAAGGGGACAGAGTAGGAGATTCTCACTACACTTCCAAGAATTTTCATTTCTCACTCTCTCTTGAAAGTAAATACCAACATAAACAAAGAACATAATTTTAATATTAAATAGACAAGTAAAAGAAACATTCAACCATTTTAACCAAAGGTCTATAATTAGCTCTTTCAAATGAACTGAGAAGCATACCACAGACTCATCAATGCAATTAAAGAATCTCCTTCTTAGAAGAGATGAACCTTCTTTGTCCTGCTCAGTTTGAACCATACGTTACGTTCATCGTTTGATGGGCTCTGCCTGACATTTAGCTTCACATATGTCCGTAAACTCTAAACAAGCGGATTTAGGAGCAATTGACAGAAAAACAGACTGTGGGAACGAGGGGATGGAGGACTTAAAATATAATGACTTCAGTCTTGTTACCAAGTTAGTATCTCAACAAAAAAAAAAAGGATAAAGTAAGAGTACTGAGGGTGAACAGACAGGCAATGCTTTCCAGGGTCTAAGTATACCTGTTTTGTGTAAGTTAAAAAGCAAGATAACAGCTTCAAATCAAGAGCTGCAGAATACCCCCATTGGACATAAAACACAAATTCATGTTTCCTTTGCACTTGCTTATCTTCTCCATTAGGAGACTTGAATTTCCCCCACCCTATTCAGTGCCTTATTTCAGAATTTTCTTTCAGTTACTGTGGAGACAGATGCAAATCAGAGCCCCTCATGCCACAGGTGGAAGAGACTTAAGGCAGCCTGTTAAGAGTGAGCTGCACCTGCACCACCTTGGAAGCACATCTCATGTTTTACTTAGCCACAGAATAATTCAACGGGATCAGACTCCTAGCAAAAAAGTAAGACATCAAAATTTTCTTCAGTTGATTGGATGAAACTAGGAGAACAACCTAGGCCATTTAAGACTCTGAAAGGTTTAAATGAAAGACTAATTATCATTTACTTCAGTTCATTACATAAAAGTTCATGGAATGGAGAAAGGAAGGAAGCATAGATACCTTCTCAATCAATGAAAGGTCATTATTTTCAGAGAGAAAAGTAATTCATGAAAAGATTAATACATATTGTAGAGAGTAATTACTTAACATAATATTCAATATTATATATAGAATATATTCTGACATTATATGGGTACTGAAACCAGGAAAAATTCTGACCGATTCTCTTAGAGACAGAATGTCACCTCCATACAGCCAAAAGTATTTGATAATTTATTTTTTCATTATTTCTTTAACCAGGACTGGGATTATTTGTTAGCTGAATGTGATAGTGTTACCCTGCTGGGCAGCTGAATTCCCCCATAACCATGCTCTCACTCCCCCTCCTGAAAGGAAAGGGGCAGAAAATACAATGGAAAGGGCTCAAGGGTTGAGATAAGGACAGGGAGATCACTCGACAGCTATCATGGACAAAACAGACACAGCATAGGGAGGTTAATATATTTTTTTTGCCTATGACTAGCAGACTATAACAGTGAGAATCTAAAAGCAAACTAAAAACACCCCCCCCCCCATCAGCATTGCAGGGGAATGGGGGCTGCTACCTAGGCCCCTGCTACCGAGCCCTTACCACATAAAAACAATATGCTGACTGAAGCCTGCATGATCGCATGCACTGATTTGGTGCAATGCTTGTTATTAAAGACTCTTTTTTTGAGCATACAGCTTGTTTGCAAATTGGAACAGCTTTTTGCTGTTACTGATGGTGAGGTGCCAATTTAATTTATATTGGAACAAGGAAGATGTGGGAGTAAGCCAAAGTTAAAACTTTCTGATACTAAACAGCAGGTTGCCTGATGTCTTTAGCATTAGCATTTAAGTTCACTGCAGCTTAACTCATTTTGTATCAGCTGGGATTTATGTCAAGCAGTAGGAAGGCAGGTCATCGTCTGGTTCTGTCTTAAAGAATTACCATCAAAAACACAGATTATTATAAGCAACTAATAAAAGCATAGTTAGGGGAATATTTCAAGAGCTATCAAAACCTGTAATGGTCACTGTGATGCTAGGAATATTTTCTAAACACTTCTACCATTGAGGCATACCTTCTTGAAAAGAAATATTTTCTTTTTCTCTCTTCTAATTGAACTGTACAATGCAGCACAATTTTATAAATGTGCAAGCAGTATCAAGCCATGTGGTTTGCTTTCTATTAATACTGTTCTGAAGTAAAATTTACTGTCCACTTGTCTTTTTGTTCCAACCTTAAGCCAAGATGCCAGGAGGTATAAGAGGGAACCAACTGAAAATATTCACAAGGCCATTTTGTTAATTTAAGCAGAAGCTTTGTATGTACCATGTCCTCACATGGTGGTATTCAGAAGAAGGCACCATTTTTTGTTCACGATTTACCTCCCTGAAAACAGGCAATTCTGCTTTACGGAAACTGTAATTTATGTTTGAAAGACCAAGCTTGCTTCTTTCTTTGATATTATAAGCAACACAAAATACTATCTTACAACAAACTTTCACCACCATTTGATCAACTTGAGCAGTTCCTAGGATTTCCAGCCAGATCTCCTTTTCCATTTCATCTTCATTTCAGGGAGACTGGAAAGTCTCTTAAATACTAAGTACAGGCAATAAATTTGAGATCAATTTCACAATAACCTGTCTATGCCTCTATCCAAGGAACTTATGCTACACTTCAGATGTTTCTACCTCACACAGAGTCCTAGAAACTAAAACCACATTCCTACTTCCTATCAAGGAATACAGGTTGGAACAAAGGTGGCAGAAAACATGCAGCCATTTCCTTGATAACCACTTAAAGTCTGGCTTCATGTGTGAGAAAGTCTGAGCACTAAGAATGTTCTCTGACATTTTAGACCAGACAGTCTAGCTTGCTGACAAATAAAACCTTCGTACTAAGGCATATAAAAAGTTTTTCAAACAACATCTTAAGTGTTTAAATGACAGAAGCATGAGATGAAAGACGACAACTCCCCAGAAAACAACAACAAATATTTTTCTTTCTAACAGGATTAGGTTAAAAAAATGCCTCAGCATGACAGAAGCAAGGATTTCATTCTTTACAAAATGGCAAAGTCCTATATGGAATTTCAATATATATAATCAGTATATCAACAGTGCATGCTCTGACAGCTTACATTACTGTAGCAACTCAGGAAATAATTAGGGTTCCTTCACTTAGCCAATTAAAAAACAATGCAGGATTTAAAAAACTAGCTAGCAAGTCAGGGGAGAAAGGCTGGAAACTTACTTGTTGCATGTAAGACCTATATAAGCTTTCTTTAGAAACTACCATAGGTCCTAGTCTTGCTTAGCAATTTTTGTATTATGGTATTTACATCCTTTACCTTTATTCAAAATGATCCCTGTTATGAGCTTTTTCTGGTTTTGAAAATGATAGCATTAGACTATTTCAAATGAGAAAAAAAGCACCTTGAGACTGAAACCTGGGTAATTTAAATCCTGAAAAAGAATACAACATTTTCTAACTGTGAAACAAGAAAAAATAAAGCTATTTCCTTTCAGAATACATACTTATTTAATACGAACTCTTATGAAACACTGATTCATATGCAAAATAAATAAATAAATACATTTTAAAGTTAAAAAATCAACAGCTTTGAAATATTTGAATATCTGATACAAAAACCTAAGGACAATATCTCCAAATTTCTTCTTTGTTCAAATATACAACAGTGAGCATACAAAAAGTATGCAAAGCACAATTACTTAAAGGCAAGGAATTTTCACTGTGTTTAGACAGAACTTCTTTATTGGTAAATGTTTGGCATCACCAAGTCAAACAGAGCCTACGTCCAAAAAAAAAATCCCTCCCTATTGTTCTTCTGCATTCTATTCCTGTTACATCGACCTAATATTTGTGACAAATTAACTCTGCCCTGCAGGCCAGTGAATTTCTATTAACGACTTCCTATGGAAGAAAGCAAAAATCGCAGTCAAGAACTCTACCCATCAGACAAAGCAAGCTGTCATTCTGCTTAACTTCTACAACAGATGTCCTCAGACCCACATGAGAGAAAAGAAACGCCATTTGGCATTTAAACTTTAGGTGCCAGTGTGCATTAAAGCAGAGAACAAGCCTGGATTGATTACTCCGATTTTAAAAGGTCAAGAATTGCTAAGGTTTTTTTGTTTGTTTTAATGCATATTTAGTTGATTTACAAGGCAATTGTTTTAAATTGTAAATTATAACCCTGTATAATGGGTACTGCCTTAATTAGATTTTAACTATATGCTAATCTGAAAGTGGGTTATTTTTTTTCATGCTTTCTCAAAGTCTGCTAATAAAGACTGCATATCCCATAAAATACTAAATTATATCAATATAACTAATATTTATAATTGAGTATATCCTTGTACTGTTAAATGCAGGGCTTCAACAAACTATGAACATTTTGAAACATTTAAATTTAATTTGAAAATGCTATTCCTGTTTCCTTCATATGACCTTATACCAACTGTTTTCCAAATGGACATAGAGAAGGGAAAAATAGACATAGAGAAAAACATAACTACAGTAAAATAAGCAGACAAACACAGAAAGACTTTACCTGTGCTGTTTGTTTTCAAGATGATTTTTTTTTAATCTAAAATCTAAGTCTAGCTTGGTCTTAAAATCAACCTGAAGATCTTCTAGAATTAACCATGAAGTCTGATTCACCTTCATTTTACTCAAATTTTGCTCAAAGATTCGCATCAACCTATCATCGTCTTTACTCTTTTAACAGCCTATTTCATTTTTAATCCTAATAAATTTACCACAGCGATGAGCAAAGAACAGATAGCTTATCAGTATAATCATTGGAAAAATAACTGCAGTGTATTTTGTTCTATCAGTTACGATCTCATAGTTTTATTTTTCAAAGATGTTTTCAAAAGCACTTCTCCTCAAAGAAAATAAGCATTCTTCAGGCAGCAATGTCAAATTTAAGTCATTAGCCTTATACATAGACACTGACAATCCTTTAACCTGGACATTACTAACATCAACAGCAGGTCAAGAGAAGTGATTCTTCCTTCCCCTCTACCCAGCTTTGTTGAGGCTGTACCTGGAGCACTGTGTCCAGTTTTAGACCTGCCATTACAAGAGAGTCATGAACGTACTGGAGCGAGTCCAAGAGAGGACCACCAAGGGACTGGAGCACCTCTCCTGTGAGGAGAGGCTGATAGATGGGGCTGTTCAGCCTCAGAGGAGACTCAGGGAGATCTCATCAATGTTTATAAATACCTGAAGGGAGGGTGAAAAGAAGATGGAGCCAGGCTCTTGTCAGTGGTGCCCAGTGCCAGGACAAGAGGCAATGAGCACAAACTGGAATACAAGAGGTTCTGTCTGAACATCAGGAAAAGCTTCTTTACTGTGCTGGTCTTGGAGCACTGAAAAAGGTTGTCCAGAGAGGCTGCTGAGTCTCCCTCCTTGAAGATCTTCAAAAGCCACCTGGACGTGGTCCTTGGCAACCTGCTCTAGGGTACCCTGCTTGAGGTGGAGGGGTTGAATCAGATGACTGCCAGAGGTCCTTTCCAACTACAGCCATTCTGTGGTTCTGTGACTTTGTGATCCAAACCACCTTCACCCTCACTTACCTGGATTTGGGGTGGGAGTTCCCAAGGCCAGAAGAGCATTCAGTCACAAGGGAGAAGACCATGGCTGCACACCTAGGGAACATGTTGTTCTGTTCCAGCACCCAAACCCAGTGCAGGAATCAACTGATGTGCAGCCACCACAGAGAAGCTGTTTTGATTTCCTAGTTACCACCAACCTTTCCAATGTATTGGTAATGGAAAGAAACCTAAATATGTGATTAAATACGTTGTTGAGAATACTTACTTCACATGAATTACTCCAATGTAAAAAAGGCATGGAGGCAGTTCTCTCAAATTTGCCTTCAAAGCTGCATCACTGTTTGCAACCACTGACCAAAATTATTACATACAGACTGTGCCTCCCCTTCCTGTATCTCAGTTTTCCATGCACAACCATCAAATTTCATCTTCAGAGTTTTAATAGAAATATTATCACATGGATTAAGATAAATTTAAGGCACTAGTTTAGCCTTACTTAACTGATTCAGGAAGTCTTTATGTTAGAGCATGATTAGAAATTTCTTTACAGGTAAAGCTTTCAGTACAAAGATACATGAAACCTACCAGAAATTTCCAATACATCCAACACACTACTAACTCAGATCCAACCACAGAACAAAGATGTAATCAGAAGCAGAAGTAATGCTGATACATTTGCCCTCATTATACAACACTTCAGAAGTTCTCTTCTGGGCCAACATGCATCTGAAGTTACTTCTAGATCAGAAGTCCAGAAACGGACCAAGTAAAATGCTCAAATAATCACAACATGCTCTAAAATCCAAGCAAAACCACACAGGAGGTCATCCTCAGCAATGCAATGAGATGTGTGAAACAAGTTAATCTTGATTTGCCAAAAGTGACCACTTGGAGCTGTTAGTCATCTCTACGTTTAACCTGGTACTTCAAAAACTACTGCAGTGAACGTAAGGTTTCCTCTTAAAGTTGGACATCTGACTTCCATCTCACCACACAATTACTTAATTTTTGTCATAAGCAGCATTCTAGACAGTGTAATTCTGATTTGGGTTTTGTTGTTGATTTTTGTTTTTTCTTTTTTTGCGTGTTTGCCTTTTTTTTTTTAAACTTGAAGGCACTTTATTCTACTGTTACACAAGAAAATTGCTCCTTTTCATAGTGCACTGTCAACAATAATCCTGCATAATAAACTGGTGCTAACACTTCACAATGACATTTTCTACTTGTGCCCAGAAACACATCTGCAAGAAAGTGTTTATTCAGAACTAAGTTTGTACACTAAAATAATAATGTTCATATCCCCTCTTCCTCACAGCTGCTGATGATTACAGGTTCAAGATGAAACACGGAGACTGGTTCTGAAAATACAGCTCTTAAATACTTCCTTTATTTCACTTTATCTTTTCATCTGACTTTTGGCATCAGCAGTTTATAACACTCCCAGCCTTTCCACGCGTGTCAGATGTTGCAAAGCCCTTCACCGTCTTTGTAGCCCTTCCCAGGACTCAGTCCTGTATGTCCGTGCCTCTGGTGCACTGGGGAGCCCCAGTGCTGCGGCTGCGCCTCAGCAGGGCTGAGCAGAGGGGAACCTGCCTCCGGGCCCTGCTCTCACCTTGGCAGTGCTCCCATTGGCTGCTCCTCCTGGTTTATGCCTTAAACAATCCAAAATAATAATTCTTATTTTAGAATCTACAGCTTTAATAATTTTAAAGTCATAAGAAACAGAATTAAATTTCTCAAGACTCATAGATATTTTATTTAGCATTTGACACACTAACTCCATTATTCCAGCATTCCCAACGGAATAAGAGAGGTAAGGTGACAGAGCACAATGAGTAAGCACGTCGCATTAACTAGATTCACTGCCGCACGTACCTTCCCCACATGGCTGAGATGGTATAGCCAGTCTAAAAGCAAGAGCAATGCTTTCTCATACTTATGAACTACAGGGTTTGAGTTTATACGTCAAACTATTGTCATTTTATTAAGTTCACATTCCTGTGAAAGCAAGAAGCACTTCAATCCGATTATCCTGAGGTATAAAACCTGATATTTAACAGAATCCTTGTGCTTGTTACCACAAAACCCATAAAGCACAACACAAACAAAACTGTCCTTTCAATTGTCTGAACCTATCAGACTAATGCCAAAAGCAGTGTATCTTAACAACTACATTTCTACAGTGTAAGAGAATTACAAAAGGAAAGAAAATAACAATTCACATACAACTGTTATAACCCCCAGCCTTCAGACCTGCCAGTACAATAACATTAGATTCACCCTTTGAGACTTGCGTTAATAGCGAGTCTTTGTAATGTCAAATCTACAGGACTCAGCTTTTGTATTTGTTTATAAATTACAATCCTAAAAAAGATCCAGCTCATCTTAGATCACAGATCCTGTATAAACTTCTGAGCTGGCACAGGAGTAAATATAAAGTTTGAAAATCTTTTTTGGTGATTCATTTGCACAAGATATATGGCAAAAACAATGGGATCTATACATTAGTGCAATGGAACTGTCTTCCTCTGCGTGGGCAGTATCTAGCATGCTGTCAAGGCTACTGAAATATGAACAGAAACAATAATACCAAAACCAGCTTTGAATGCAAGATGTTTGCACATAATTTAGAAAATAAATATCCTGCCTTTTTTTGGAAGCTGAATTCCATTTTACAGATCACACAGTTCAATTCTTTGTACCAGAAACTTACGCAAGACCCTGCATTACAAAAGCAAATGACGTAAAGAGCATTTTTCAAGCCACCTGCAGACCTGTACCTTGACATAAATACAAGTTTAGTCTGCCTTTTAAAAAAATCTGGTCTTCTAACTGCATGTAATTTTTCATTTCATAATGATTAATATTTTAGACCAAAATTGAAACAATAAACACAGGCATGAATGCATCCCATTTTTGTACCATGAGGCAAAATTGTTCTAAAGTAATGCGGTGCTGTGCATCAAAATCTTTCCCAGGTGTCCTCTATAGCTCCAGAACTACATATAACAAATACCATAGCAATGGATGTCTAGAGTATCTTCAGCTTAGGAAATACTGGAGTGTCATGCATTGCCATAGCCAGTTGATGGTACATAATCTAAATAAGCATTCTCGTTAACTTCAAGTGGTTGCCCTTTTACGCATTTTGATAACGTCTAATTTGTCATCTGTAGCTACGGACATGTACATACATAGGTTTACAGCCACAGCAGTCAGTAAGTGCAAGTTCACTCTGTCTGCGTACTAGGAAGAAGTTTCCTATAATGGTATAGTCAGCTTGCAGACAGCATCATACATACCACAATCCCATAGCTTCTCTGGCTGCTATTGTGCACCAGGTCCTTCTATGCTGAAAGACTGCTTGAATATCTATTCTCACCTGTTTAGGTATTCTACTCACCTTTTTGCTTTCTTTAGATTTTTCTAGATCTAATTATGAAATACTGGTCAGTCACAAGTCACATTTTTCTAGTAATTATTCCTAAAGTTTAGATTTAAAGAACAAGCCACCTCCTTTACCACCTCCTGAAGTCCCAGTGTTCTTGGGATTCAGGTGAGTGTAGTAGGCACCAGGAGAAATTATTTCAAGTTAAGGGAAAGATCTGTCAGTGAAGTTCAGCCAAATCAGAAGGCATTTCCTGGGCCAGACCTACCAGAGTTTTTCCTTCTTCCCCTAAACCCAGTCCTCCCATTTCCAATTCTCAGGTCAATACCTTTATGGAACTGACCTATAACTTAGTTCAGCAACAAACAGGAATTGTTTTGAAAAGGGACCAATTCCACAACAGTTATTAATTGATCCAACATATTCACTCAGCAGCCTACCACTAGCATAGCACACTACTGCTATTCTTTCTTTGTGTTATAGGATCTTTAGATGGGAATTTGAATTTGACTTCTCCCTGCTTTGCAGAAAGAAGTAACACGAATGATGGCAAATCTCTTTTTGTTCAAATATAAAACTTGCTGCTAGAGACTAAACACTAAAGTTAGAAGGCACAGCCTTATTAAATATTAATACTGCACTAGATTTTTATATTCCATTTCAATATATTTGTGGCCAATAACCATCCATTTTCTCTTACTTGCAGAAGCTGAGCAGGTGTGCAGGTAACTGGTTACCAAGACAACATGCTGGCGAGGGATTAGAGCAGACACTTGTATGTGTACAACTCTGAATAATGCAAACACTGTTAAGTGATACATTTTTCATTATCTGAACATCACATGATGTTTTATGCCATTTAATATTTTTTGCCTGTTGAACATGCTTCTGTTAAGAACCCAATTCAAGCCTCACAAGCAAATGTAATGATAGTTTCATTACAACAATGAAAATACCACTTTATGCATTTCTTCCCTGAGATAGGTAAGTAGTTCTCCAAACATCTGTTCAATTTCCTACATCTTACATTTAGAAAACCTAACCAGCAAGGAACAGACATTTATAAAAAACAAAAGTAAGGTGAAGAAATGTATAATTTTATCAAATATAGCCTCACTTCAGTAAGAAGGCTGGGTATTTGGAAGAGATACATCTATGCAGCAATTCTCACCTACTTGCTCTAGAGTCAGATATCGGTCCTTTAGCAATATCTTTTCTTCTGTTAAACTGTGCAAAGCACTGCAGAACATTTGACAGTGTTGTATAAACGAAGTATGAATTATGGTGTTAAGCAACAACCTGTTAATAAAAACCAACACAGGTGAATAGAAACCGCATATTAAAAGCTTTTCTATTCTTGGAGATGATTTGAACTGCACCTATGCAAAACAAAACCTTTACATCAATTAGAATATATACCACGGCAGGCTAATTTTAATGGTTTGTTTTTATTTAACACATACTGCAAGAGGAAAGAAAACCCATGGTTTTCCTCATACTTTTCAGAGCAATGGCACACAAACTATATCACAATACCTTTTCTACAAAAGCAAACGACAATGAAAAACGGCCCTTTTTTGATCCACTACAAAACAGACCAACAAACTCATGCAAGCTCTGTTTTATAATTCAGCAAACTTCAACCTCCACTTCATTCATTACGATCATCCATAACATGAGGGACAGAAATGCTGGTTTCCTCGTATAAATGGAAAATGTTAAGTGTTACTGTCATTCTGTCCTTCCCAGAAACATGAAGGAGAAAGAGGTACAAGTACGTGGTCCTTCAAACAAGTATTTCTAGAACTGAAACTAGGAGCAAAAGGTTTAAGTGCCACTACTTTAAATTCATAGGTTTCAAAACGAGGAAGATAAAACCTGAGGTATTTTAATAGCTACACCTACACTTTTCAAAGGCAAAGGAGAACAGAAAACACAAGTTCATGTTGTTTCATTCTTCTTCTGTACCGTAACTGCTTCCTTCTATGAACAAAACACCTTCTCCCACCCAAAACTGAAGCAACGCATCCGACTCAACAAACATTTTCAGGGTTGTTTCAAAATCTTTGTCAGACATCCTAAAATGCTGAAAGTTACCTAGGCTTTTTTCTCATTTCAAGCTTTCAGCTGTACTCACAAGATGCAGAGGCACCTTGTGGATATTATGAGCATTTTTAGTAATTGAAATGCCTATCCTCTTTTCAAACACCTGGTGGTTAAATAACTGACGTGTCCTGGTGCCTCTGGAAGTCCTGCTAGAAGCAGAAATACTTTTGAAAAACCTGTATATGCAGCTAGTCAGGACAGAACCACAGGAGCTGCCTACTGACCACCCTCTGTGGTGCAGTCTAGATAGATATCATCAAAGTGGGCTTGGGCTGACAAAGCTTGGGGGGGGGGGCAGTTAAGAAAGCATCTATATCTCTCCGAGGACTAGTTTTGACATGCCTGAGCTTCAAATACCTTACACAAGATCTTTACAGATTACAGATGCAAAACCTGGAAACACTTCAGCACAAGTGAATGCTTACTGGAGAAATCCCATTTGGTTCAATGAAGCAACCTGCACGGCCAAAATGATGCTTATAATTAACTATTTCCAGGATTAAGGTTTTAAATTTTGCTGCAGACTGCTCAGAAAAGATGAGAGACTCAACCTGTCAACTGCTTAATTAGACTGAGTTGCAGTTCTCTGACTAGCTTCCTCCAAAGCAACAGCCATCTGTTTCGTGTTGCAAACATCCCTAATGTCTCATCCTGTTTTATACTGAAACTATGAGAAACAGCACTTAAATTCAAAGTCCAAATCATGCAAACAGACACTTGTACATTTAATGCCAGCCATAAGCTCACTGAAGGCAGTGCAATGTTAGAAAAGACATTTTTAACTACTAGAGGTCCTTTGTCACAAACCAACAAAATCTACCACTTACAAGCAAGCCAGGCTCGACTCAAGGAAAAATTCATTCAATGTATTGCCAAGAGAAGCAGACATTGAAGTAACACCTTCCCTGCCTCCTTCCCCAGTCCCCACCAGGCCAGGGCAGTGCAGGGGGAGCAGCAGGGCACTGCAGGCAGTACAGCACAGTTCTCCCTGTGGCTCCTTCCCTCTCGCACCTTCTCTGCTCTGTCATGGGCTCTCCCCATAGGCTGCAGGCCTTCAGGAACCATTCTGGCTCCAGCATGGGCTCCTCCATCAGCTGCAGGGAGTGTCAGCTAGGCACCATGAAGCAGCTCCTCCTCCTCCTTCTCCAACCTCGGTTTTCTCTGCTGTTTCTCACTCTTTCTCCTTCCCTCAATCTGTCTGGCATTTTCTGTTCTTTTTAAATACGCTTTTACAAAAGCACTACACCAGTAGCCGAGGGCCCAGCCGTGCCCTGCAGTGGAACCACTGGAGCTGGCTGGATCCAGCTGTGCCCAACAAGACCCAGCCTCTTCTCAAAGGCCACCACTGCAGCCCCCCCACAACCAAATCATTGCTGTGGACACTCATTGCAATGCTGAGCAGCATTCAAGTGCAAAAACACAGACTTTTGAAAAAAAAAAAAAAAAAAAAACAGGCTGAAAAGTATCCAGACTCTCAAATCTTGGGCAGAAGTTAAATGGTGTGGGCATCACCCATGAGGAATTAGAGCAGGAAAAGAAAGAAAAATGGCTCAAACAACAGCAACACAGAGCTTTGGGCATGTTAAGGAGCAGCAGAACAGAATGAGCTCTCTTAAATTAGTGCCAGAAATAAAACCCTTGGTTTTAGCTCTTAGGGATGGGCAGGGGGTGAACTTGCACTTGATGAACTTATAACCTGGTCAGCTTTGCAATGTAACCGTAAATTTCTCAAGTGTTTGCAGCATTGAGACTGTAAAAGGCTACGCAATGTTAACCTCAGTGGCAGCACAGACCAAAGTTTGTGCTGGAGAGATCACAAATGTCTGAATAATGATCCACTCTGCTCCGCACAATATCCCTTTTCCCTCCAACCATTTCAGAACATTTGGTTGATGAGATTTTGCGATTCTTTACCTTTATTTTATTGTGCTCATGTCATTAACAATTATACAGATTTTAGGTTAGTACATTTGCCTAGAAATTGTAATTTCAGTTCTCTCTGCTGTTGTCAAACTTTGGTCTTTAAGTTTTCTACATTAAAAAACATGTTCTTGTATCATTATATGCTACACCTGCCTACAGCATATCCCTTGCTGAAGGGGGCTCTCTTGCATGCTTTCAAAGACAGGCTTTCAAAGACGTAACATAAACATGACCCTATTCAATTTTAATTACAACAGAAAAAGATATTCCCCATGGTCTCTGGCAATCTAAACATTACAGAGCAGAGACTTAACTAAGAGCAAATCAGATTTAAAAAAAAAACAAAAAAAAATGTTTGCAAGTTTTGGTCTAAGACAAAAGATACTACCACATAGTAAAAAATGTTATTTCCTTGAGGTTATGTTTATCTATTTAAGCAAAAATGTAATTCTACATTTTTAATAATAAACCTAAATCATTCAAACTAAGAGATTCCATACACATATACCAGTAACAGTCACCCTATTAGTCACTATCCCACACACAAGGAACTGCTTGTACAAACTGTGATGGCCTCCAGTAAACATAACTGGAAGCAAAATGAAATTCTCACACTAACATAAATACAACTCGGCAACTTTTCATTCATAAATTATACCATTTATATATCAAAGTGATATTTTCAGACAAACAACATTATAATATCCTACATTACCATCTTTTTTTAGTTGGTTTGTGGTGTTTGTTTTTTGTTTTTGTTTGTTTTTGTTTTTTAATCAAAGTACTCCTGTAATTTAATCTTCTAATTTGTTAACATAGCCTAAAACTTCTAAATTGCAAAACACTAAGTTCTGAATCCTGCTGTTGATTCTTTTTTAATGAAAGAGAACAAACATTGCTGCCCATCCTTTCCAGCCTGTTAAATATCTTTTACATAATCAGCTTCTCAGTACTATTGAATCCTGCAGATAACTGTGGGTTTCTCAAGGGTTTTATCAAATCCAGTGCCACTCCAGAAACTGAGCCTTAGTAGTGTTCACAGAACTGCTCCACCATTTCCCCCAACCAAAAAGGGAAGAAAAAAAAAAAAGAAAAAAAGGCACCTATACAGACTTCAAGTAGTTGTCATCCATTTCCATATTTTAAGTCTCTAGAATTGACAGCATTGCAGATGCCTCATATCCCTTTATTCACAGCAAGTTACAGGCACCTGTAAAAGAAACATTTTCAGCTGAGAGCTCCTACAGGGAGATTCCTTCCTGGATATCCATTTCTGTCAATGCATACATGAAGAAGATGTGTGCTACAACACTCTTGGTGGCAATTTCTCATCATGTTCTCCCTTACACGTCTGACTGAATCATCCAGGGGAACAGCTAATTGCTAAGCTGTGTGGCTGAGATTCAGTCCACATGAAGCTGAGTAAATATTGATAGAATAAAAGAAAAAAAGTACAAAAATTTAGCAATGACTTCAACTCATGTTTTGAGGGGTATGCCTCAAGTGTGTATTACATGCTGAGATCATGTTTTAATGATCAAATAGAAAACAAGTAGCTGTATTCTTTTTGCAATCACAAATCACCCATTCTTCATGCTCACATTTACCACAGATGCAAACCTTCCTGCCATCCCACAACAATCTTCAGATGTAGTGCAGAACAATGTAAGACATAAATCTAGTGTGAAACAGGAAGAGTCAGAGATCATGGGTACTGTCAATGGGTACAGGGTACCTGCAACAGCAGGGAGCTGGCTAGATTTGCTTTCTCAGACAATCCTGAAAATAAGAAGAAAGTAGATTGCATCTTACAGTGAAAAAAGGAGAAATTCCATTAAGTTCTGTTGACTCCCCATAAGTATGCAGCTTGAAGATTACCTTGCATTTGTATAACATGATCATGGTACAGAAACACATAATCAAACTATTCCTTTCCTGAATCCTAAGAAAACAGACAGCTAAAAACATGCATCTTTAAGCTCTTGCTATAGGCTCACCTCTACCTGTCAGAAACTTCTTCCATAAATATACTGAATGTCATCTCAAAAAAAAAAAAATCTCACATACACTGAATCTTGGTAAGACAAAACAGCCATCTACTACAGATGCAGCTCCAGCTAATTCAACTTGCCTTTATGTTACAGCATGTGTTGTTTGGTCTGGGAACACTGCTTTTCCCAGCCAGTTATTTTTGGAACTAAACTCCATTTGCTGCAATAAAACTGAGGTTAAGATACATGAACCTTCATAAGGTATTAGGGAATATGGTGTAACTTGTGCAAAATTGTAATACATTTGGAGGCAGCTCAGTTCACAGGGACTAGCCTCCTGCCCTGATTTGGTGCTATCAGACCTGTACTGACACTTGCAAAGACACGGGTGGATCTGCATTGAATTCTCCAGCACTCCACTCCAGGAAGAGTGGTTAACTCAGCATTAGCAGAGCATGAAAATCTGGATTTGTGTCAGGTGCTCCAACCTGAGAAGCTCCCCACAAAGTCAAGCATCACTTCATAGACCCAAGTGGCACCTCCAGGGCTCACGAGGTCAGGCCACGTCTGGTAACAGCAGCACTGCTGAGGTGACTTGGGAACAGCACAGCTGAGTCTGAAGCACAGAGCCATGGAGCTACCAAACCCCACCAGAACGGAGCAGTTCACAAAGCCAGCCCTCCCATCCTGCTTTGTAGTCTGGACAGATCACACACCAATAGTTGAAACCTAAGTTGTATTCCAATGCCAGGACATGAGACACAGTCACCTTCCTCCCGTGGCTCAGCACTGCCTCCTATTTTCCCAACCTCCTCTTGCAACAAGCAGTAGCTGCTCACCTCCAGAAGAAAGGCCAGCTGGCAGACCCTGCAGGATGCTAGCAACACCAAACCAGGCCAGAGAGATGACCCATGACCAGGCAGGTACCATAAAGCCCTCATCCTCTTCCTCGAGGCACCCTCGAGGCACAAGTTTGTTGTATGGATGGTTCACAGTGAATGCATCCTACAGACAGCGGCAGACCAGACCTACAGTAAAGCTAACAAATGCAGCATCCCACTTGCAATTGTTTCCGTGTCCTTTTAAGCAAGGTACCCTTTCTTAATTTCTGTGTTTCCACAAAAACACCACATGGAAACTAAAAACATCTCCCTGCTGCTTTGTGGCTTTAATCTGCTTGCAGAAGGTAACAAAAGGTCCGTGAGTTGACCACAAAAAATTAGATGGTTGCAGTTAAGAGTAATTCAGCTCTCGCTGTACAGCTAGGGCCTGGGCACAGAGCAATTAGAGACGGCTAATATTTTTGAAAAGGCATGCTTCTTCTGCACCCACCCCAAGATCAGATCATTCTTTACATATGAAGTTTCCTCAGAAAGAAAAAGCTGACATTAAAAGTCTGCAAAGCCTCTAATTGCTGGTCTTCTGAAAAAAAGTCTGTAAAGGTAGATCAATGCATTCACATTCTTCCACAGAAACACTCTAAAATTCTGGTTTTACTTTGTGATCTGCTCCACGACGAGCTGCTCTGGAGTATTTCTGAAACTTTGGGCCTCTACCTCCATAGGTCACAAAAGGGCCAACGCTAACGGAAGTACATAGCTTCAGTATAATGAAAAGCTCTGTCCGTGGTCCACAGTACTTTCATAGAGGTGCATGCACTTTCTCTCATCATCTTTTTTATTTGCAAGACATCATCATCAGTCTGCTGTCCCACAATCACTTCCTTTACTGCCACAATTTCATTAAAAAAGTGGAGATAATCCATGAAGTATGTGAAGTCAAGTTGAATTTCTTGAAGGAAGCAGTGCTAAAGCTGCTGATTATAAAGGAAGAAGTCTTAGAAGAGAAGGCTCCAGAAGAGAACTTATCCCTGGAAAAAGGTAACTGCTGATTTCACTCTGATGTCAAGATAAAACCTCACAAGCACCTATGTCCTCAGAGTTCAAGAAACAGAGAGATGAAGGTAGTATTGCTGAAAATGAACCAGAAAGACTGAAGAAAGAATATAGAGCATGAGATAGTCCTTTAGCCCTATGTTAAAAAAAATAAAAATAAAAAAAGAATAAAAAAAAAGAATCATGAAGTTTTTAACCACAGTAGGGTAGAATTCACATGAAATGTAGCTACAGCTCCCAGAATAACTTAGTATTTACATTAATTGAAAAAATAAAGAAACTGATACTGAACAGTGGACCAGACATGTGACAGTTAATGAGTTCTCAGAGACAAAAATTACTGAGATGGAAGTAAAATCCAAAAAGCTTATTGCTGTCAAGTCTAGGTAGCAGAATAATCTTAATCACAGAACACCGAAAGAACTGGTACATGAAATTGCAAGTGTGATAGCATGGATATTAAATAAATCCATCAAATGAGGGAGTACCACATGACTGAAGAAAACCAAATATGGTGCCTACACTTGAGAAGAAAGACGGAGGGAAGAAACTCATTTTGGTAGTATTGACCCATCAGTCATCTACAGATAACACACAAAACTTTCACACAAATCTTGAAGAAAACTGAAAAACAAAAGGAGATCAAATGAATTACAGAAGACAGATCATGTCACAAGAGTCCAAAATCTTTCTTATCTATTTTATTCCCATGAAAAATGCTGTAAGTATAATCCATCTCGATTTTAATAAACCATTTGCCAAAGCACTACATATGCTACTCTGGAAAAAGTGGCAAAAGTCAGCAAAAGTATAAAAAGTATAAATCAGATAAACTAGCTAAAGGGGAAACAAGAGTAAGCGGAAATTAAAAGGCAGAATGCTACCTACTGAAGACGTTCCTTCAGACTGGGCTTCAAGAACATGGAGTTGAGCATCACAGAGGACAAAGAGCATGACAATGTACATGAGACAAGGTTTAACAGCAGGAGATGCAGTTCCTGTAACAGCTGTTACAGTGCTGGGTGTTTCCAAACTATCAGCATGGTACGGTCACAAGACAAGGAAAGTGCAGTCATGAGAATAAGCAAATGCAATGATGATGTTTTCGGAACTGTTTTGGAGAAGGGCCTGAGGTTGGCCAAAGCTTTGAGCTGGGTCATGTGAAAATGAGCCTTCTAAAGAGCCACAAGTTTTCTTTAGAAGACAGTCTTCAAGGTCAAGAAGTCTAGGTTCTATCAGAAAACAAACAAATAAAAAAAGCTAGAAGAGTCGGAGTAGGGAAGACAATCGAAAGGGACCACACCCTAGGCCCCCCCTGCCCACTGAACCACTCACTCCAAGGGCAGGTCTCTTCTTCTGGACTTGATTCTTCAGTGACTTTCTGGACTGCAACAAATCCTAGAGTCCTTTTTAGGGACGGTCTCCATGCCCCCACTAGGGCCTCCTCCTTCTTCAGCTCCCGACTGCCCGCTCACAGAGCAGCTTCTCTGCCTGGCCACGGCCACAGCTCCCAGCAAAGGCGCAGCCTGCCCCCTGTCTTCAGCAGGCTGGGATCCCCAGCCCAGCTTCTCAAAGCCATTTGATGGAGGCCAGCAGGTGAAAACCAAACACTGTACATCACAGGCAGCTACAGGATGGTATCGGCAACATCATCCAGGCACATGGAGTGCTTTAATTTGGACAGTGTGAATCACGATGGTCAGCCCACTCAGACAAGTGCAGGGAAACACTAAGATATTCACATGACCGTGTGGGCTGTTTGGAAGGAAAAAGCTAAAATAGGGATTCTTCAGCCTCCTCTACACCCTGCGTACAGCTGGTAGCGCAGCTAGGCAAGCACAGCACAAACAGCAAATCCCACCCAAAAAACTACTTGGGCATTACACTGGTTGCCTTGCACTGACCTTTATTTACACTGTGGTTACTGTGCTGCTAAAATCCTGCCAGCTAGCAAGCTCAAAGGTATGTTAGGTATGTCTACAGAGGCACTTTTGCAACAACTCCACTGTAAAATGCGCTCAAGAGGTAAATGCTTTGTTTATTCATGTAAAAACACCAGGAACTGTCTAAGCCAAAATGAGGGGGAAAAAAAGAGTCCTTTAAACTGGAGAACAAAGAGGAATACTTGAGCATTTGTTAATCATAGAATCACTGAGTGGTTTGGGTTGGAAGGGACCTTAAAGACCACCCAGTTCCAACCCCCTGCCATAGCAGGGACACCTCCCACCAGAGCAGGCTGCCCAAAGCCCCATCCAGCCTGGCCTTGAGCACCTCCAGGGATGGGACATCCACAGCTTCTCTGGGCAGCCTGTGCCAGGGCCTCACCACTCTCTGAGTGAAGAACTTTTTCCTTATATATAATTTCAATCCACCTTCCTTCCATTTAAAACCATTGACCCTTGTCCTGTCACTAATATGGGCATGAATAAATATCAACTCAAAATTACAAGGGTTTAACTGCTAACGAGTTTGGTTCTTGAGCAACTTTTCAGTGAAAGTTACCAGAGCAAATCATCTGACTGAAGCTGGGGTGAAGCTAGGTTGTTTTTGCAAGAAGCTTTACCTGCAGAGGAATATGTGGCACACCTGTTGGTGTTAGCAGAAGACTGAACTCAGTGACAGGGCAGCCCTGCCCAAAAAATTCAAGACTAAACCACGACACCCTGTTCTCTCCTTTTCTCCCTCACTCACCTGTGTTAAGTCACTTGCTGTGCCTGTTTCAGTTCAGATGGCAAACCCTTCTGGACCATGAACTTTTAGGTGTACCTATGGTTCCTAACAAAAGCCCCGACAAAACCTTGAGGCTTTATCAAAGTTAGTTTGAAATGATGCTGCAGTGGATAAAGCAGTGGAGGTTAAGAGGTCGGCAGGATCCACACATGAGATCAGTGAAACTGTTGTTTTATGTGGTAGCTCAACTGAAATTTCAACTGGCTGAGCTTTTGCATCACGCAATTTGTATTTGTTGCCTTCTATATGGAACAAGGGAAACCCACACTATAAAATCCATAAAATAAAATTTTAATCAAAACCCTTCTTCAAAAATTTCTTCAAAAAAAAAAAAAACTCAAGACTAATCTGTACCTTAAACATTCTTGTTTTGGATAACTTTGATTCCAATTAAATTGTGTCTCAGGTGTACGTCTGCTAATAATAACATGTTTTCCCAAAACTGCAAGAAGAGAGCAAGAAAATACATATAATCAGAGCTCAAATAAGGTACACATGAACATTTTACCAGACAAAAAGTATAAACACTCTCTCCACTTCAGTGCCAACAGACACTTATCTCTGCGTGAAGGAACTCAGAAGTGCAAATGCAGTAGCAGCGCTCCTGTTACGCAGACAAGTAGAAATCGAAGTGCAAAACCTGGTACTCAGCCCCTGCTCCGAAGGCAGAATTTAGGGTCTCCCAGGGATCCCTCTGTCACATTGTGTAGCTCCTTGTGGAAACCAGAGAGGGATGAGGGTTGTGGATCTAAAAAAAAGGAGATTCAGAAACCTCCCATGGCCAAAGCAAACGCTAAAATCAGGGACTCTCAACCTCACACCTTATACAGTGAGAACAGAAAGGTGCCTGCATCTGCTCAGGGGTCTTGGCTCTGGCCTCTCGCCAGGGGAAATGATGAGAGAGGGAGACAAGCACCCACACAACACTACCCCAGTCCCAGCCACCTTGTCCCTCTCTCTCCCCAACTCCTGAGGCAGCCTGGCTGCATTTCACCAGCATTTAGGCAACGCTCCTTCCGCCACACTGCAGGAGCAGCGGTGGTCACTTGGTGCTTCGGAAGGAGAAGCTCCTGTTTGTGTTTCAAGGTGCAACTCAAAAGCAGCCTGCAGCAGGCAGGGAACTGCTCAGGAAAGTCTGTCTGAGGTCTCAATAGCCCTGGGATGCAACTTTCTTGCTTGTTCAGCAAGGTTGGGACATCAGCTGTCTAATTGCACAGAGATGACAGGTAAGCTTTCAGAATTTCATTACTGGCACATACTTTTCAAAGACTTCTAAACTTGGCAAGAATTAAATAGACGCAGAAAAAAAAAATCCTTTAAAAATGTGGACTCCTGCCAAATCTGCTCTGCAAAGCCCATGATGCTGTAGTTGAAGGGGTTTATGCAAGTGACAAAACAATACATTTTTTCCACCATTTTTTTTTTCTTAAAAAGAACCCTAAACATTTTGATGAGACAACAAACAAAAAAAGGCAGCTGGCATGAAAAAATTCAATCCCAATGCTTACAGGTTTACTGGAGTTTAACGGGAAGGAGCTTACAGGCCTGATAGAAAACAAGCATTCTCATCTTACAGTTCAGTAAGCCAACTGTTTTCGATGCTTTGAGTTCCATATTGAACACTCACTCCAAAAAGTAGAGCAAAAACTATTTACTGTAGCAGAAATATCAGAGAGCATTTAGAATTCAGAAAACTTCCCAGACAGGGCTTTCTTTTTAGTTTTGGAAACAACTACGTAAACTCTAGAAGGGTTGTCTGGTACAGATTAAGTTGGGATGAAATTTTAGGCTAGAAAAAAAAACATGATCGGCACCAAAAACTACTTGCAACTTTACAGAAAGCAGAAACAGGAGGCTTACAGAACAGAAATGCTAGCTCAATCAGCTCCAACGGGACCTGCAGTCAGCAGAACCGCTAGATCTTTTGTATTAAAAAGAAAAAAGAAAAAGGCATAGAACTAAGATGTAAACGTACAGCCTAACATAAAATTGTGTTCAGAAAACTCACAGTATGTGCCAGGCTTGGTTCTCTCTGTGTGCTGCAGGCCACAGGAACAGGCTGAATGTACCGCCCTAACCAAACCGTGGCACCGCAAAGCCAGCACATATTGGACGGACGAAGGCAAGATGATTCCTGCTTCTACTGAAATTCAGTTTATGAGGAGACATATTTCTCGCATTTGACCATGGCCAGGCAGTGTAACAGTAAACGTGATGGCAAGCCAGCCTATGCTGGTGCTTCCATTTTTGAGAGCAAGGCTGGAGGCGAGGCAGCACTAGAGGGAACATCTTAAGGAGCCCTAACGATGATAGCGACGTCTGCAGCTCACAGAAGAGGGAGTCCAGGCAGCCTGTTGTGCTGATGGTGCCTGCACAGCATGAAGAGCCTACCCATGACCTACCAAGTTAGCCAGAAAACTGGCATCCCCCTGTACTAACGTGACTGTAAGCAGGCCGCACAGCCTGGCAGTTTGTGCTTCTTTAACAAATTCTTAGCCTGGCAAGAGTTTCAACCATCCATGGCACCGGGCTCAAAGCACACGTGGGGGAAGAGCCAGGCGTACTGTGGAGAGGCCTCAAAGCGGTGTGGGGAAACTGCAAATAGTGCTGAGGAACTTGAGGAAAATGGGAGGTACTGAAGCACAAGGACGCAGACAGGTGGGCAGTGGGGGATGATGGATATCAACTCAAGTTGACAGCTAAAGAGAGAGCAATACTATAGGAAACCAGGCTTTGTTGGCTCGGGTATTCACAATTTGTGTGTTGTTTTTGTTTATTGTGGTTATGTCCCATCCAATCCTAAGTCACTGGGGTGAGGGGCACAGAAAGAGGGAAGGAAGAGGTATAACACAACATCACATCCCACTGAAATCCTCCGCTTACAGCCCCTGCTGCTCATGCACACAGCCTTTCCCACCTTCGCTCCTCTCCAGGATGCAGTTTTATATGGCTGTGAGAAAAACAAAGCTTCTAGAGCACACAGGTGGGACTCACATCCAATAACTTCTCCAATATTACTGTAAATCCCTTGCTATTCTCTCTAGAGGCATCTTACCCTACTTATTATTTCATTTCATGTTTGTTCCATTGTAATAGTTCCCTTTTATTTAATTTCATGCGGTTTGGAAGAACAGCATCAAGCAATTAATATGAGGCACGTATAACACTCAGAAAAATGCTACAGAAGGCTCCCATGTTCTCTACATTGTTAGAATTAATTCATGTTTCACAGATACAGGCCTACAACGGCTCTTTCCCTCTGCACTCCACTCCCATTTGCAGACATTATAGCTAAGTTATATAATTGAATCAATATTCATCAGTAAAACATCTAATTACCCACCAGTTTTACACTCCTGATGCCTCTCATGATAGAGTCAGCCCAGTGATGACTTGAGTCCCGACGCAGGAGACTTAGAGCAGCAGGAATGCAACAACTGATCCTGGCAGGTTTCAGAGCACATGCAATCGTGCACTAGGTTTTTGTTCACTGTAGAAATTGCTAGAGAAATCGCTCCTGGAGTGCACAACCTCACCAAAATATAAGCTCTAATTTGAAAACAGAACACATTTCCTGGTCTCACAGTTGAGAAATCACTGATACGAACCAAATGAAATCCAGTGCAATATCATCCTCCTTACTCTGGAGACAGTCTGAACAAATCTGAAAAGTGAAGAACTGAGCAGTTCATCTAATCAAGTTGATTCAGAGACCTAAACAAGGAGGCGGGGAGGTCTTAATCAATTTTGTGTCCCTGATGATGTTCTTAGGAACATCCAGTTTAAATTTTCAATTTAAATTCCAACCTGCTGAAGTGCTGACTGTCCTCTACTAAGCTATAAAAAGTCCAGATTCTTTCCAGCTCCTCGTACAAAATTCAGCTATGTCGTTAAGCTGTCAATATAAAAGCACAGCATCTTGGATACAGGATATGCAGAAAGACTATATGAAATGCAACGCAGTTCATAAAGTAAGTTTCAGGCATCTGTTTACATCCTGCACTCCTCTAATTATATATCTTGTCTTTCAATTAGAAGCTGCTACTTGGCTTCTAGTTTGTTGCAAAATGAGACCAGGATATATCTCGTACCTTCTATTGCATCTTCGTAACCCACTCTTAGTACTCCAAAAACCTTACTGTGAGAGTCTGCAAGGAAAGCTCTACTGCAAGTCTAAGATGTCCAGCAACCTTACAGCAGAGTAAAATCTCAACTCCGTGCTCCGAAGTGTGATGTGTTTATTCACTCAGCCCTTACAGAAGCACAGACAAACCAGACATGAGAGGTTTAATTTCTGAAGCCTCTAATAGTCATCCATAACTCCAAATCGCAAGGGGCACCATATGCACCACACGCACCACACTATTTCAGTACCAATTAGCACACTGTTTAAGAATGAACTCCCAAAACCACCAGCACGCTCTATGACGGATGTAAGTTTACCTATTGTTCTAATGCATACAGAACAGGAAATCTAGAGAACAAATCCTGTACTGGTATAGTCCATCTACTACAGGTGATCTCGCAGCCTTGGTAGTTTTCATTGTTTCCATTGTTGTTGCAGCACGCGAGTCTTTACTTCTTTGTAAAAGCACTGTCTAGAAGTCGAAGCAGTTTCCTGAATATTTTCATTATCACACCCATTCCCAGAGTATAAACTCTTAAGCTTTGTACCGGTTAGTTACGTCTCTCCCCTAATTTCAGGGTAACCAGCTCTTCACATAATGCAGCTTTAAATTTTTCTAATTTATTTACAAGTTGCTTATTTTGTGCAGCTAAAGGAAGCTGCAGGTTCGTTATTCTGCCCTGCCTCAGCAACATTTATTTTCAGTTGTAACCACAGATTCATCTCTGCTTGCTTTCATAATACATATCAAACCAAATAACCATCAACCTTCACATATGGTCTTAAGCATACATTTGACTTTGTTTTTGTTTTCCTCTACTTCAACACCTCCTCAGATTACTCAGCTTAATTCTCTCATACCAAACACCCATTAGCATTCACTCTTGTTTTATTTACTACCTCCTCCTGGGTTTCACCCACTTCAGATCTCCCTTATGGTTCTTCAGACCTGAAGCTTTATAGCACCAAGCACATGCTGCTTATTTTCTTGTATTACAAATTCATGCTACAAGCATCAGAGTGACTCACAACTCCAAAGAAGCATTAAAATGGTACCTGCATTAATTGTAAGTTATTTCTGACAGCCCTGGAGAGCCTTAGCATTAAGAAATGGTCTCTTGAAACCATTTTAAGCTTGTTCCCCCATTGCATGACAACAAAAGGCCAAAATGAGAGTAAACAAGTAAAAGGGCACCCACCAGAAATACATGTTAATAAAAGCTGCACAGAAATTAAAGAAGATGGCATTCTTTATTCTGTTTTAACAAAAATGGATAGTCAGTGAAACTACCATAAACTGAGAAGATGCTGTTTTGTTTAAAAAATAAAATAAAATCACTGAACTCCAAATTCACTGTCACAAAACACTGTATTCCTACAGATCACTGTTGAGTAAAAACAAACTCATTTACACTGAATGTGAAACACTCCCCACTACAGTGTTGTTAAGTAGAAGATACATTAAAAAAAAAATATAAAAAGCACATATTTGTCCAACAGGGACAAGGAAAACCTTCCTTTGGGGCTGGTTATCCAGTAATTACTCACAACAGCATGTCTCATGCCTTCCTGAGGCACCAGCATCTAGCTAACATCAGAAACTGCGTATTAATCCAAACCACAGTGCTGAAGCCAGGCGTCAACCCTAACAATTCGGAAACACTGAGTAAAGCAGCAGTACCTCTTTCCCCAGCTGAAAAACCTTGCTTTTATGAACATTTGTGATACTGGTTCTTTACTGCTTTATTTCAGCCTATTAGTCAGAAATGTACTGCTTTCCTTCAAGTAAACAGAAGAAGAGCACTCTGCTAGATTTTCTATGAATAAATGTGGAAGCTCAACATCAGTGCAGTGATAGATGAAGAATAAATAAAAGCCATCACAAAGTAGCTAGGATGAAGAAAAATGGTTTTAAAAATATTCACAATAGCTTATAAACAAATATCTGCATTTACTGCTTTAAACAACAATATTAGAAATATATGAACACTGAAACATTGCTTTTGCTTCATATCATATCAAATGTGAGCGTTTCTTCTTTCTGTTTTAAGTGGCAATGACCATCACCACTAATAAACAAATGAAAGATTAAAAACATTCCATACCAGGTAGGGAAAAATCCTAAAAAGGGAGAACAAGGTCCTTCCGCCACGTGACAGTGACTCCCTCGTGACTTCACAGGCACCCTGCTCCTTCCTCGTCCTCACCCCTTTAAGCATATTGTTAAACAGCAGTGCCAGGGACAGGCTGCAAACCTGCAACCAACCACAACATAACTGCAAGGAGAGGATGAATACATACTACCCGACTTCGAGCACCTGAATTATCTACCTGAACTTCCAGCAATGCTCCCGGTGGAAAGAAACATTCCCCCAGGGCATTACGGTCCCATATGTCCCCACAGAAGCGATGGCTCTTCACTGGCTAGGGAGGGGGCCCAGCAAGGCTAGCAAGGCAAGAGCAGTATCTAGCGCTGGATGATACAAGTCTCCACTTCCCCAAGCATCAAGGACACTGCTCAAGCTAGCTGCTCCAGGAAGGTAGCCAAATAAAGCCTCAAATGCTACACTCATTTGTCAGTGTCTGTGATCATCCCTTGGCCAGGGCATGTTAGAAAACGTGCATCACCGTACCTCTGACCAGCAAACCCTTGTGTACGCACATGGAGGACATACACCCACACGTTTCTTCTGGACTCTTCCACAGCATATTACAAGTACCAATCCTTACACTTTTCCTCGTCTCACACCTATGATGCAACCACAGTCACAACTTCTCAAAACAACTCCTGCCCAGCCAGCTGTTATAGGACAACAACCCAAGGCTCATCTGTGAAGATCATCTTGAACGTGTTACCCAGGTAGGCTGCTCCCTCCTCCACATCTTGGCTCTTCACTGAGCACAACATTTGGGTATCCACACTGCCAACTTAGTTATTTTTCCCTCTATGACCACAGCTCCCACCAGATTTGAACACTACCAAAACTAAGAGACTGTTTGGGGAGAAATCAGTCCTCCTGCAGCACCCACAAAGCCACGCAATGCACTTCTGCTAGCGTTACGAATGACCACAGCATCCACTGCCTGCAGAAACCAACCTCCTCACCTTTCCTATTCTAAACCTATCTCACACATAAACACAGCCTCAGAAGAAAACTCTTGCGGAGCTGTTACAAAACAAGAAAAAGGTGAGGCAGCTCTGTGAATGTGCTCAGCTGTGCTCTAATAAGCACTGAAGCCTAACAGATTTGAAAACAGCAAGAGAGAAGATTTAAAAATCCACTGCTCCCTTCACTTCTGTTTCCTCTGCTAGTGACCACAGGCAAATAGGAAATTTTGTTATTGTTGAAAGATATAAACAAGGTAAAAATAGCTCAGAATCCAATAGATATCTCAAACTGTGGCCACAAATAACAATTCAGATTTCAATTTCTCACCCTGAATAATTAGCTTTAAGGTCATCTGGTCTTATTCTGGATATCACCTCCAGAGGAATCTTTTTCCTACCACACTGGCAACTCCTTTAACCCACAGAGAACAGCCCAAACTGAATTCCCAATAAGTGAAAGCAACTGTATGAATCTATGCTAAAGCTCCAAGCCCGTGAGGTACTCAAATGCCCCACAGCACCTAACTGCTGAAGCTGCCACCCCACCAGCCCCATAAGCACCCACAGGGCTCCAGATCTCTGCTACAAGGTACATGAAGAACTACAGAAATCCTGTCGGCACAGACCAGCAATATGTCTGCCTTCTGCCCAAGCCCTGGGAGGCACAAAACAGACCCCCTGTGTCCGTGCTCATGCACAGGACCAGGTCCAGCAGTGAGCAGCGTGCGTGTTTGCCCTACAAGGGTGGCAACTGAGAGAGCACGGGCACTGTGAGCCAGACCTCTCCTGGCGGTGGGAAGTGCTGTTTCCAAACCCCGTCAAAACCCAAATCATAGGGAACGAGGAGATGAGACTCCTCCAGGACCTTCCAGGCCCATAAGCGAAAGGACTAACCACCCAGAGACCTTCTTCCCTAAGAGAGCGGGCTCCTACATGCGCCGATGCCGCCCAGAGGCACGTCCAGCACGCCCCCCCAGTCAATTCACACAGCCACGGCACTCGCATGGGCAGCTGCAGGGAACGGCTCTCCCACCCTGTGACTGCTTCTTAGGGCAGAAGGGCAGGTTCTCTGTCCCAGACAGTAAAAATTCTCACTGAACAGTTCAAGTTACTTCAGCTCTTCACTGCTCCTTTGCTCAGCTTTAGAAAGCTTACTATTTTCACTCAGGAAAGAAAGGAGACAAGGCAAAAGAGATCACCCGGTAACATCTTATTTATTCTTTCACTTCTATTTTCCACCCCTAGAAAATAACATACGTCCTGGTGAATATGTCACGTTAATTATCATAAATACGCATCAATTATCAGTAACAACAAAAGAAACGTTAATAAAGCACTTGGAAACACGACTGGAAACACATTTAATGCCACGAGAATGCTTCCGCGTATCTTCAGGATGAATTATTGCACGTCTCTTGAGCGTTAAGCGCTGGAACGAAGAAAGGCTTCGTGCGGCAGGCCCGCACCCCGCGTGCACACTGCGGGAGCGCACGGCGGGGCCCACGCGGGGCAGCCCTGCCCCCTGCTGCCGCCAGCGGGGATCGCCCGCCGCGGGCCTGAGGCGGGCGGGGACGCGGGGGGCTTTTACCCGCGTGGGGGTGCGACGGCGCGCAAAAGCGTGGCGCTGGGTACCCAGGGGGTCGCCTGGGCTCGCCGCACGCACCGTCCCCTTCTGGGGAGTGCTCCCCTTACAGGGCCGCCGAGGGGCCGCAAAGCCCCTGCGGGCGGGGTCGCAGCCGGAGGCGGCCGCCGGGAGCCGCCATTTCGCGGCGCCCCCAGCGGGCCCCGGCCCCGCATGGCGGAAGGGGCGAGGCCGGGCCCGCCCGGGCTCATCCCCTCTGACCTGTTCAATCTCTGAGAGCCCGTTCGTGTTCACCGTGCAGTCCCACAGATATTCGTTTATTTATTCTCAAAGCCCTTAGAGAAGCCCTCTGAAGTTTGATGACATAAAGTATCGCGCCCTCGGGGAATTAATTTGATCCCTGATGCTGAAATAGTAGCAGGAGAAGCTGGCTGTACTGCCTGCTCCTGCGGAGCTTACCATGGCGTTATCAGGGAAACCCAGTAGGTGGCTGAGATAAGTGTGTGGACAGAAAAGTTTGTTGATGCTTAGCCTTGGTGTGATGGAGTGGATGCTCATTGAAAGAAGCATTTCAAGGACCTGGAGGGCTCCTGTTACCGATTCCTCGGTGCTGTGACGCAGTGTGTGGCAAGCGCTGTAAATCCTTTAAGAGTTGTTTTTGTTCCTTGATGCACTTAACACACAGCAACAGTGGCAAGAAACATCCCCGTCTTTTCTTCTGCAGCTGGAGCAAGCTACTATTAGCCAAGCCTTGTGGTCCCTAGGATAGGTTGCTACCCAGCAATTTACTAGGAAGAGAGGAGGCCAGAAAAGCGGCTTCAATGTAGAAAAATATGAAACAGCTGATCTGCTGTGTAACAGAGACATTAGATGAATTTATTTTAAAGCAAGTTGGTTGAAAGAAGCTGTTGCACTAGTAGTTAGGGTTTTCTGCTCAATTGCAGATCAACTTCGAGGTTCTCATCTTCAAAGCAGATTAGCAGGTGAACCAGGTCAATTGTTCAGTCACCGCCAGGTCTCTCCCTCCTTCCCTTCCCTTGCTGAGGACACTACCTATGGCCAGCAAGGACAGTCAGGTTTCTGGAGGCTGGCTTTGGCTCCTGGGAAAGGAGGGTGAGGAAGCACAAAGCAGTAATCTGGAAGGTGGGCTCTCCCCTGTAGTATAGCTTTCCATCCAGAGAGGATGCTGATAAATCGGCTGTCAACGTCACATCAGCACTTAGGCGTTCAGAAAGGCAAAATTCCATGGTCCCATTCAATACTCTGCCTAGTAACTCTGGTACTGTGAACGGAGAGACTAAACCGATGGGAACAGACAAAAGTCACGAGCAGAGCAAATCATCGGTGCAGTCTAAGGACTATACTCAAAATATTTTGTTTTCTTTATCTTGCACTGAGCGCGAGCTTTTGACAAAGATGATTATTAGGTGGTGAAGAGATTTTTGTCATCTCTGCAAGGATAAAAGCCTTGGTCATCGTTGGGAGTGAAATAACGAGGAGCTACCAATTCCCTTGCTCAGTGTGAGGCAACTATTCCCGCGAAGTTTGCCACACAACTGACACTTTCTTAAATAAGGCAGGAACACAAGTCAGCTGCCTTAAGCGGTGAAATAATGCATACACTACATGTGTGAACTTGGCATAAAACACCCAAGAGGTCAGCATCGGTTCTGTACTTTTAGTTAACTACATGAAATGTAAGTTCATTCAACATTTCAACTTCACAAAGATAAGGATGAAAAGGTAGAACAATGCTTATCTTGCTTGGTCCTGCTGGTACTCTCTTGTGTTTTTTATACTTAAATTCCAGTGTTTCTGAAACGCGTGCTGTAGCTTTCAAAGCATCGGTACCACTGCCCCCTGCATTGCGCTTACAGGTGGAGATACCTGACAGCCACACCAACGCCATCAAAGCTGTTTGCCTAATAACACAGCTAGAAAGGAACCTTTAAAAAGACCAAAACTGAGCGAAATAAATAGCAAAATAAAAATGGCATTGGCAATTACAAAAATCGCAGTAGTTGTAGTATCACTGTAGGAGAACACTTGTCTATCACATTTGGATTCTCTGTCACTTCAGAATAACACAGGGCAATTCAAATACATGTCACTGAAGTGCTGATAGCTCCCTGTATCATCTCCTGTTGTTCTTGTCTTTTTTGTCTTTTCCCTTCCGAAGCATCAAAGTTACTATGGAAACAAGCAGAGTTGCTTCTGTGCAAACCCCACCCTTGTGTGCCCTGTGAAGTGAGCTTCGATTGCTGGTGTGAACTGCATCCACCCGAGGAGCATCCGCCACAGGAGGCAGGCAGCCAGCGGGGACAGGCGGCTGGAGGCTTTGCCGCGCACCATCCCGGAGCGTGGGTCCAGGAGTGGGGCCAAGTGGCTTTGAGGAGAAGGAGGCCTGCGGTTGTTTGTCATGGCTGGGAGGCACAGGGCCAGCCGCTTTCCTGAAGCCTGAGACACTGATAAGACCTTAGACTAGGGACAAACACTTCGGGCTCGGCCCAGTGACGTTCCTTCCCCGTTCTGTGGGGAAGAAGGGGAGCATGAGCTCCAGCACCACATGTGACTCCATTAAGGCCAACGTGGCATGGGAATAATTTGTATGTTTTGGTATGAGGTTGCAGGGTCTATTTTATTTATATTTGCCCTGATTTTTAAGGCTCACTGATTTTCTTGTCAAGAGAATAGTCTTCAGTAATAAAATTACTATAGGACAAACCCTGCAGACTTGTGCAATATTGGGAATTTAAAACTTCAGTGGGTGTCGGTAAGTAGCAGACAAAACTGACACGTACTCTGACACATAGGTCAAACATTCAGGTGGACTTGCATAAAAATTCTGCCTGCACTTTGACTGATAAAGTTCAGAGATGAGGACTGGAAAAGCATAAACCCAAAACTGCTACTGAGTATAGAAGCTATGAAATTAGGGGGACAATTCAGCGTATGTTGGGGCTTGGTTTCTTTCTGCTTCTATGGTTTTGCTCCAGTAAAACAATAATAGGACAGATAGGATCCATGAAAAATATCAATAGTAAGTTAATGTACTTAGCCCAAATTTTTCAAAGAATGATTGTTTTTGCTTGCCTTATTTTTGAATGGCCAGTCTCAGACCTTATGAAAACATGAAGAACTTCTCAGAAAACACAGCTCCCCCTCTGTCTTCGTAGTTACAAAAAATACAAAAAAATCTCTCCAGCTGGAAAGTCATTCTGCTAAAAAGCGCCATGGTAATGCAGCTGTTGTCTACACAGAACACATTTATTTATAGTGCTAATTTTTAAAAAGTGAATTCTGAAACATTTCTGCCCTGTATTAGCTAATATGCATTTTTATTACCTGTAAAGGCACTCATATGTAAATAACTTGTATAGGCAATTGTGTTCTTTTCTAACATGTCCTTTTCTCTGAGTAATTTCTTTCCTCATCCATTACTCAAAGGAGAAGTAGAGATGAAAAAAAATCAGAATTATCATTCTTGCAAAATAATAGGCTTTCTTAATTTAAAAAAGTCTCCCAGTAATTTCTATACAGAAAATATTGTAGTATAAGAAAAGGGATGGGAACCATCGTAACTTTCCATTAAACCAGCCTCAGTATTTTTAAGAATGGGAGAACAAACGATGTAGAATGAGAGGACAAACGATGAATGAATTTAACAGAGACGCAGAGCCCAAAGCCCAACCATTTGTGCTGCAATTCCAACCTATTAGAACTAAGAGAGAGCAAAGAACAATATTCTGCTGATATAATTTGTCCACATGAAGGGATGACACTTCCTACTTAATTTAAATGTATTTAAAATACCAATGAAGCTAACAAATAAGTAGCATCAGTCCATACTTCTCTTCCCTTTGATTTAGTCAGCAGTTAACAAAATTCAGGTGAAGAGAGAATAACCTGGAAATCTCTGCAGGTTGAGTGGAAGTTTCTAAGCTTACTCCGACATCTGAAGTGCCTTCTGGATCAAAAAAAAAAAAAAATTTGTATTGTTGTTCCCTCCCCTTCATCTCATACAAAATGCTCTTGAAAATCAGCGCTTCCTTCAGCCCACTTTGTTACATGCATTGCCCCAGTAAAGCTCCTGACAGTTTATTTTGAAAATGCTAGGTACAAATCCTAATCATAGGCTTGGTTTCCACAAGAAGAAATGAAAACTTCTCATACGAGCCTGTAACTTCAGTAAAAGTGACGACTTCACAGGAAGTGTTATTGGCAACTGATACAGGCACAATACTATAACTGATCATTGTCTCCATCCTGATTGATTCTCATGGGTCTTAGTCCCACAGCTGTTTGGCCTACCAAAACGAACTAAACAGGATGTGTTTACAATGACTTATAAAATCTTTACTGAGTACAGTTCCACTGTTACATTTCTTTGCAATTGTGCTAACATGAAGTGTCAGAGTACAGTTGCTATCTGTACTTTCTTGTCTACAGAGAGACATCCAGACTGATAGCTAATTTTACAGTTTATCTTAAATAGCTCCGAATCTTACTTCTTGTCATTCCAGCCTGGTATCTATCTTTGCCAATGCTTAGCACAGGATGCTTAAGGAAGAGTGTAAGAACAAACTGTGAAAAGAAACTCAGGTAATTTATTAATCAGCATATCCCAGATGCACTGCAACAGGTAATATGAAAACAGCCATACTGAGTCAGACCAGAGGTGCAGCAGCTCGACGCTCACCTGTAATGATCACACAGGCAGGAGTACAGTGGCGGAGCAAGCAAGTAGTACTGCACCTGGCAGTCTTAAACACCCCACAGTATGAAAGCTGTTGTCTTTATATCCAAATCATCCTTTACAGCTTTTCCTCTTAAGTTTTAGTATCCATGGTATCGGTTTGGGGATACAGCCTGTAAAGCATTTTCTTCCTCTTCATACGTCTTGGTCCTCGTGTAGAAGGGGGATTGAGCAACTTGCACAATTGTTATTGTGGTGCTGGTTGTGAAGAGCTCAGTTTGTGCATCAGGCAGTGTGGGGCAGTTGCCAGGAATTAAGTGATACTCTGGCATTTTAATTCATACTCATAAAACTGTCACAGTGGGTTTTCAGAGCCTAAATACCTTGAAACTAGAAATACAATTTGCAACAGCAACAAAAAAAAAGAAAACTGATAAGCACATGAGAGAGAAGGAAATTAAAAAAAAAAAAAGAGATCCATATGTTAAACATTATGATGATGCAGGATCTATCTAAGATCAGCAACTCACCAGTAGTTTAGGTGATGAGATTATTCCTCTACCCTAAACATCTGCTTGAACATTAGTTTTAGCTGTGAACATGATCCCTCTGTCATGACTGTAATAGTTTCCAAGTTGGAAGGAGGAATAGTAGTACATCTGTTCTTTACTCCACGAGGTAATTTGAACACTTTTGTGAAAAGGATTTGATGGTCTAGCTGAAGCCAGAGGCAGCAGAGGTTACAGAAGAATTTTAGGTAGATCTTTACACATTCTTTGGGGCAGGTTTTTGCCTGCTATGAAGTAGCATTATTACAGCATAAGTTTATTATCCCTAATAAGTAGGTTGCCACACTATTTTGTTCAAAAAGGTTAAAAACAAGCTTTATTTTAACATACAAATCTGATTTGTTTACAAGGCAAAACATTCCCCTACAGCGGTAGCATACTGCGTCTCATCACAGCATGTGCGGCCAGTAATCCTGAGATATGAAGGGGAAAAAAAAAAAAAAGGAGAAAGCCATAAAATATTTTTAAAGGCCAAAATGTATCTTTTCAGCCACTGTTGCTATAATTGACTGTGTTTGAGAGCTAAGAAAAACATAATGCAGTTCTGAATCAAGAAAACAAGTTATCTACAAGCCAAATACTCAAGATACTTTTCTAATTCCCTGCTGTCATCCAGGTATACGAACAAGCAAGTGCACTTGGGGAGCAAATGAAGAGATTCAACTGCGCAAGGTTAGTTTCTTAACACTCCAAAACATGTTGAAGAGCTGGAAGATTTTTGATAATTTTAACTACTATTATCTTCATGAACTGTGGTTAATGTCAGTTAAAATTATGTCCTATAATTTTATTAATTCTCTACATTGTGTTAAATTACAAAATAAAACTTACTCTGCTTCCTTTCACCATGAAGTTATGATATAGAAATACTGCTACTGCTTTTCATAAGCTTTTAAAACTGCAGACATTTAAAGTCCTGTCCACAATATTGAAGACTACTTGAACAGCCTCATTTTGATACAAGATTATATTTGTCAATAACATTAAAACGTAACTTAAAATAAAAGGTAAAGACAGTGAAAGGGCATAGATAGTTTCTCAGTTTTACAACATTTAAAAATAAGTTACACTATATATTATGGCTTTCTTATTTCAAGGAAGAGTGCCATCTCAAGTTTAAGCACTTGATGTTTTAACTAGTTAACTCACCACATACTCAGACTTTCCTTGTTTGAGTTTTAATGATTGCAGGAAAGGAAACCACCAAATATCAGTGAGAAGATTAAGATGCCTCCAGAACAATTTTAATATGAAGAAGCATTTGTAGAAGAGATCTTTCAGAGAAATTTATAATTTAAATTAAAACTGAAAAATTTCATTTTAAAATGAAATTAAGTTGAAGTTTTAATTGAATTTAATTTCTCGGCATAAATAAAGAGCAAGACAAATCTCCCATGAACTTCAGCAGTCAAGACTTCATACTGAGCTTCATTTCAAAACATTTACACACAAGTATGATAGCATTATAATACTGAGGTAATGATTTCTTCTCTTCAATACTATTTGTTATGCTAATCGTACAGCTAAGACACTAGTTTCATTTGGTATGCAGTTTTTCTCAAAAAGGCTGCAATAATGCTAAAAAAAAAAGTATCAGGCCAAACAGCAACACAATTGCTCAATATTAAGTTTGGGCCACAATTAATAGAACAGAAGTGGGAGAGGGAAGAGTAGGATGGTGCTTTAACCACAATCTGAAAGGCTGCATTTACTCAATGCTATGTTGTTAATGGCTGAGTGTATGTACTTTTTGAAATCTAAAGTTGCACTCAAACTGGACAAGCTATGACAATATTCAAATGTGTAAATAAAATAGAATTCTATCTTCATAGCTGAAGTTGTAACAAAAAGTGTCATTATGCAGTTGAAGTAGTGTTTGCAACAAGTTCATGGCAGACAAGCACAGATTTCAGAGTTATAAACGTAATAAACAAGGTGATGGACAGTGAATTTGGAAATATTTTCAAACTTAGTTTTTACTCAGGATAGAAGAGTTGCCAGTTGAATAAGATTAACTAAATACTGTAGGCTCCATGTCATGCAGAAGATGAGCTTTCTCTCCCCTTCTCTCCAAGAAAAGTATCTGAAAGGCAAGCTAAAGTGATTGTTTTTGACAGTAGTAAAATAAAGAAGGAAATAGAAAAGTAGGTATTATCAAAAAATCTTATACAAAATGCATCTGTCCTGTTTTGGTTTTGATTATAAAAAGGCACTTCACATATTGCTAGAACTCTGATAATGTAGTTATCCTTTCAGCTTTTCTGTTAGAAGGATGTATTTCAAGATGGTTAGCATGACTATGCAAACATTCTTGATATGGTGTTTATCTGTTACAAGTTATAATTACTTATAGTATCTTACACCATTTATTTTGAAAAGATTCATGTTCAAGATAATAGCAGGTCTTCATACAAGACTTCAGTGATGATGGATGATCTGTCATAAGCAACACACCACATGTAGTGAGTTCACGCTAACATAATTAGTGGTGTGAATCTTTCAGAAGTGAGTCCTCAGTCTTTTGTTTTCCTCTCGTAGTCTCTCAATTTCAGCTACTAAGCTTTCATTTACAGAATATCGTTCAAGTAAGGCATGCATTTCATTCTAGAGAAAAGAAAAAAAGACCCAATAAGCAGCTATAAAGTTGTGGGGTTTTTCTGTGTTGTTTTTGGTTTTCTGTTTTTTTCTTTTTTTTTTCCCCCCTCCAGCTTTATCCTATCCATTTTCATATCTCTTTTGAAAATTAAACAACCGAGATAATATTGTTTTTAAATTTCTGGTAAGAAAAGTAGTATTTTTTTGACATACGCAGTATTTTGATCATTAATACATTAGTGAATATTTAATCAAAGGATATTTTGCACTTCTTCAGGATGAAATATCTACTAATGCAGGTTCCATTAAAATGTTTGGTACCAAGACAAGGTCTTTTTTTTAACGCAGATCAAAAGAACAGTTTCATAAAATGGTGAAGTCAAAGAACACAGAACACAGTGCAGCATGTATGTGATACCCTTAAGTGAAGCTGTCTTAACTTCCTCTACCCCATCCTTACCCCATCTCTTGGTCCTTTCTAAAGGACAACTAAATTTGTTTCCCTTTTGTCATTTTATAACCCCTGAAATATGAAATTCATGATTCCTACCCAACATGTATGTTTACTTCTTCAGCACAAAATAAACAGATTCCAGTTCACATTTTCCCACTCCTTCACATCCCATCTTCCCTTTCTTGTTCTTAATAACCAAAATTGATTTCCAGTTTTGACAGAGTAGTTTACATGCTTTGACATTATTAAAAATGTCAACTGTTCATATACTCTTTATACATACCAACTGCACATGGAACTGTTTGATCATCTCCACTTGCAAATTCACAATATCTCGGTGGCATGCTTCTCTGGGGGAAGAATTGCAAAAGGACAATGCTTAGCTTTACTTAGCAAGCAGAAATTATCTCGTCCTGAGTACCCAAAACTCTATACTTCTTCACCCTCATGACATCATGAAATATCACACTAAAAACTGTTAAACCATGAAACACCAGTTAAAGTCCTAACAAGTCTTACAGAAAATAAGTTTTAAATGTTTTTTTCTACATACAAAACAATTTAGGATTTTTTCTATTTAGAAACATCCCTTTTTGAGCCCAAGTATCCATTTCCTGTTTCTCTCCCTGAAATACCATGAAAACCTATGTTATTTACTTCATAAAACTTAGAGTTTCTTATCTAGGTCTTCTGCCAGCTACAGCTTTACAAGTGCTATAACAAGTATTCTTTGTTAACAGGATACAGCAATTTTGTATATCACACGGAAACTACTGTAAATTAACAAAAATGTTTAGAGTAATGAGAATTAGAAAGCTATTACAAAAATAGTGTGATAGAAGAGAAAAACGCTTATAGTGCAGCAGAAAGAAAGATTTCTATCATATGCTGACCTGAATCAGCCATGCTACCATGAATTACTTATTCTGTTTATTATGGCTGGTCTGTCATTTCCCCCTGAAAAAGGCAGTACTAAGAGCTGTATCACTCACCTGTTCACAATTAACATTCTACCATAACTGCAAATTTGTAACAGCTTTGAGAAAAGACAAAGTCTAGATCTTCACATTCCACCACCCCTGGAACTCTGAAGTATTCACAAACAACCACACACACACACACAACTCAAAATGAATGAAAATAAACAGAGAAGTAGGAATACTAGACAAGTCGGCCCAGATTTATAACAGATGGCAGCCAACAGGCAGTGGTTTGTAAACAGCCCTCTTTATAAAAAGCTGGCGCAAATCCACCTAGTCCAAGAGACCAATCTGACTGTTACCAGAAACACAAGAAGCTGGTTTTTGACAAAGGAATTAACGAAGCCTCATGTTCTAGGGATCTGTGCCCTTTGCAGACTAATCTGCGTTACATTCCTTATGATACTCTCCTAGGCGAGAAGGCAGCCTATTGCACTAATTCTGAGCTACGTGATTATCCATTAGCCAGGCTTCTACTAGACTGAATTTGAGTTCTGCTGCCTTATCCCTCAGAGACTAATTCAAATCTTTCTGCTCTGTCTAGTCCTCAGTTTCAAGGAAAACACAGACCTCAAAAATTGTAAAACTTTTGCTCCTGTCATATTCGGTTGAATTTGGCTAGTAGATTCAAAACCTGAGGGGAGACTGACGAAACATGGAATTCCCAGAACATCAGAGTGAAGTCTGATCTCCGGGCATGCTTAGAACTCCAAATACAAGGAAACATTTTCACAAGGAGGCAGTGAGAAAATAACAGGTTTACCCTTTTGTTAAAGTCCTAGATTTTTTTAGCCCACTGTACTCAGGGGAATCAGAAAAAGACTTTAGAGTAACACTACACCATACTAAATCTGTAACTTCTGCTAATTTGACTTCTCTTTATGAAGTGAATGGAACTTTAGTTAAGTAAGCATCCACAAATACCAGTTATCTGACACCAAGCATCACTGACAGCACAGATGTTATTTTATGCAAAGCTTTACCAACAGAAATATAATGTGTTTTGCCTTATACATGCAAAGCAAACAACAGTCAAAGCCGACACAAGTCAATTGTCGGGATCAAACTTGCCACAGTGGTAACTTTAAGAGAAGAAGTTTCTCTGGGATAAGGGGGGAGGGAAAGAAATCAGCACGAGGTTGCATGAATGCAGTAAGGGCCTCATTATGCACACAAATTTACTGTCTGAAAAGTATTCAAACGCTCACTCTGGAAATATGTTAGCGAAGTCATGCACATAAAAAACCCTCAGAGACATCAATCTAATTAGCCACTAGAGCTGTTCAAAATAAAGTCTCATACCTAGATTTCCAAGATTAAGGTTGTTAACGGTGTCATTTCCTAATGCGAGTAGGAAATAAGCTAAAGCAGATGTTAAAACATCTTACTAAGAAAACATGTCATTGAAAACAAAATGTTCTGCATAAATATCAGTACCTGAAGTCATCCATTGTTTCTTGTATCATATTCTGAATGAAGTTTATTTGGATTGATGTCAGAGGTGCATTTAGTCTGCTACTCCCAATTGTTTCTACTATTTTTTCTGACAATGAGCTAGCAACTCCAGCAGTGACGGGTGATGTTATCTTTGGACCTTTAAAATTAACAATAAATAAAATTTTAAAAAGTCATTACTGTGGAGTACAAGAATGTTTCATCTTGAGGCTTGTTGATGCTTTGTCTCTAATACTACCACGGGGCGGGGGGAGGGAGAAATTTTAGTACAAGTCTTTGTGGGCAAACAGAGATGTTCTACAAGAGCTAACTGGATTTACAAGCAAATCCAGCCTGGTATATTCTGTTTTAACATGTGGTCCATTTTACCAGGTTTTGCATCAGTTCACAGTCAACCACATCTAAAACTGGGCCAAAATGACCAACTTACTCGTTGAGGTAGTACCATTTAATGGTAGATCATAGGCAAGATGGGCCTGAGTATTCTTCACAAGTCGCTCATTTGTTTCAGCAGTCTTTGAAGCAGGGGATGGAGGTGGAGGACTTAAAGTTCCAGATTCTGCACTTGCTGAGTTCAACTTGGAAAGCTGACAATCAAAATCAAAACCACAACCTTACTTATTAATAATTATCTAATTGCACTCAAAAACTAGGTTTTCAGTATTTCTTTCAAATACGTTTGGTTTTAGGAACCTACTGATAAATATATGTTTTCCTCCTCTAGCAAGACTTCTTAAAAACTGATGGCTTAAATACCCCGAAATTGCCTCAAGTGCACATACATAGGAAGGAGTGCAAAAAAAGACTAGGCCTCTTGATTTTCACGTCAAACATCTTATGCTAGATTTATAAATATCATTCCTAGCAAACTCAGACTTCTCAAAGGCAATACAGAAGGAAATACAGAAGGAACCAGGGTCTCAACAGAAGCGTATCAAAAGTATCTCAAAAAGCAAGAACTTTGACAGGGAATAAATAGGGAAAGAAGCAGCTAGAATTGACCTAATAAATGACAAAGAATCATACTGGTGCAACCAGGTTCTTCTTACGAGAGCCAAGTGATAAGATGAGGGGAAATGGCCTCAAATTTCATCAGGTGAGGTTTAGTTCAGATATTTGGAGAAGTTTCTTCACTGAAAGGGTTGTGCGGCATTGGAATAGGCTGCCCAGGGAAGTGTTTGGGTCACTATCTCTGGAGGTCTTTAAAAACGTGTAGATGTAGAACTTAGTGGTGGACTTAGTACTAGGTTAAAGGTTGAACTAGATGATCTCAGAGGTCTTTTCCAGCCTGAATAATTCTATGATTCTTTGAAACCAACTAATGATCATTCTTGATTTTCTAGAACAATCAACATATTCCTCAAGCTAGCCCAGTTTTGTTTCACATGAACCTTTGTAATATGAGCTTATTTAATCATAGAATCATATAATGGTTTGGGTTGGAAGGGACTTTAAAGACCATCTAATTCCAATCCCCCTGCCATGGGCAGGGACACCTCCCACCAGACCAGGTTGCCCAAAGCCCCATCCAGCTTGGCCTTGAACACTTCCAGGGATGGGGCATCCACAGCTTCTCTGGGCAAGCTGTGCCAAAGCCTCACCACCCTCTGAGTGAAGAATTTCTACCTTATACCTAACCTTTTAGTTGAAAGCCATTACTCCTTGTCCTATCACTACACTCCCTGACAAGGAGTCCCTCCCCAGCTTTCCTGTAGGCCCCCTTTAGGTACTGAAAGGCTGCAATGAGCTCTCCCCAGAGCCTGCTCTCTTCTCCAGGCTGAGCAACCCCAACTCCCTCAGCTTGTCCCCATATGAGAGGTGTTCCAGCTCCTTGATCATCTTTGTGATCATCAGACTTGTACTGGACTCGTTCTAATAATTCCATGTCCTTCTTGTGCTGGGGGCCCCAGAGCTGAACACAGCACTTCGAGTGGGGTCTCAACAAGAGCAGAATAGAGGGGGACAATCACCTCCCTTGCCCTGCTGGCCATGCTTATTTTGATGCAGCCCAGGATACGGTTGGCTTTCTGGGCTGCAAGAGCACACTGCCAGCTCATGTTGAGCTCCTCATCAACCAACACCCCCTGGTCCTTCCCAGAGCTGTTTTCAACCCATTCTCCACCCAGCCTGTATTTGTCCTTGGGATTCCCCCTGCCCAGACGCAGACGCACTTGGCCTTGTTGAACCTCATGATGTTTGCACAGGCCCACCTCTCAAGCCTGTCCAGGTCCCTCTGTCCCTCTGGATGGCATCCCTTCCCTCCACAGTGTCAACTGCACCACACAGCTTGGGGTCACTGGCAAATCTGCTGAGGGTGCACTCAATCCCACTGTGCGTGTTGCCAACAAAGATGTTAAGCAGTGCCAATCCCATGACCCCTGAGGAACACCACTCATTACTGATCTCTACTTGGACATTCAGCCATTGACCAACAACTCTGAGTGTGACCATCCAGCCAATTCCTTACCCATCAAGTGGTCCATCCATCAAATCCATGTCTCTCCAACTTAGAGACAAGGATATCATGGGGAACAGTGTCAAGAAGTATGTACCAGTTTTGCACTGCTGAAGACCAACACACTACAGACTGAACAGTTTACAGATTGTGCCAACAGTATGAAGAGAGCTGCAAAATAAGTTTAGCTGGGACACTATTAAGAATTTTTTCCTTCAGGTAGTTCTATTGTCAGATTCTAAAAGAGTACTCATAACAAGTATTAATTAGTAAAGTATACCTGTTTTAAGGATTCTTTAGATTCTTGTTTTCCAAGATTTGTTTTCTTGGGGTCAGTCTCTGGATGTTCTTCTTCTTCCTTAATTGGAGATCCCACAAGTGCATGTAGTGGGCTAGACCGTATCCCTTGTGCATTACTGCCTACAGGGTTTCTTTTGACTGGAAAGGCACTGGTGAGCTGTGGGAGAAAATCCAAACCTGAAAGGTAGGACTGAAAATCCAGACCTAAAATTAAAAGGCAAGGATAAAACACACAGGTTAAAAAAAAAAATACCAAATAAGCCACAATCACACAAAAAATAACAAAAAAATCCCAAACATCCACACAAAACAAATAAAAGTCACCCAAAAACACATCGCAAAAAAACTGAATCCCCAAATCCAACTTATGCTGTCACTCTCCTTATGAAAGTAATAAAACACGAAAAGCCTATATACATCACTCTAAGTTTCCTAAAGGGAAAACAAAATCACTTTAAGACCATACTCTTGGATTTCCTGTTACCACATATTGTCTTAGCTCCTCAGCAAGTTAGACAATTTCCAGATAAGTTCATTTGTTCCAGCATCTGCTTGCATCATTCCTTTGCCTTCAACAGTATGACAAAATTAGCATGGAAGAACTAGCGTAGACTTCCAGTGACTACTGACAAAGAAAAATATACTAAAAGTATGTTTACCATCTCCTTTTCCTGAAGGATCTTCATTTGCTTTACACGCAATAATATCTACAAAATAGCAGAATATAGACAAATTGTTTATTAAATGAATATTGATGTAGTTTTGATATCGTTGCATCCAGTTAATAATTAAAGACAAATTGAAAAACCAAATAGGCACAAACAAACAACAAAATGTAATGCTATGCAGATGAATTATGCTTTACAAATTTCAGTATTAGCAACTTACCATCTCTGACGGGAGAAAACACATCTCCTAAACTATTTCGACCCAAGTCATCAAAATTATTTAAGTCTGCACTTTTCCCATGATCTGTTTCTTTAGATGGAATCACATCCAAGCTGCAGCTACGGGGAAAGCCTTTAAAAGGACAATAACATTGTTAACCATTTACACTTTCCAAAAATAACGTATGTTATTTCTAAATAAACTCATAGCAAGCCTGATGCCTGGTAAGTCCAGCAAGTACTTTAGAACTATCTCATCTACCAACAGATTCTAATTAGAGGGTCAACTTGAACTTGATGAGCTGTCATCACAGGTGAACGTAACTAAAAGTTAAGATATTTATTAATAAAAATACAGCTGGATTTTTTTTTCCTCTTTTTGAAAAGGAAGAAGAAGTTGTAAAACTCGTGCACTCATTTTTAGATAAATTTGCTGCATTAATCACATAGATTTATAAAGTAACAGATGATATAACTAGCAAATACACCGTTTGCTAAGAAGCTGACCGCATTCAGATTAAAAACATTTAAACTGATTCTGGAAGAAAATAAATCTGCTTCAGTCCAGCCATTAAGCATTCGAAGAGAAATTCTAAGAAACCCCTATTTTGAAGTTTACCTAATGTCAGGATATTCTCTGCTTATTTCTAATATTAAGAAATCAGCAGAATTGCAGTTGCAGACAAAAGAGTTTGTCCCTACATCTTCCATACTCCATGCCCAAGACTTATACCTGTCCCAGTCCAGAAGGAAAAAAAAAAAAGTCATCTTTCAGATGCACGGTAGCATGCACAGTTGTCTGCCAAACAGAAGCATATCTTCAAACACAAGCACACACACAGAGTGATTATTCAAACTACAGTTTTTAGATTGGGAATACACAGAGAAGTGAACTGAACTGCTAACAACCACCTAAATAACTTTCAAAGTTTATTATGCTTTGAAAACTGGATCTGGAATATAAGCAAGGTGCTACTCTGCCCGCGCTGAACTCCTTCCTCTAGAAATACCCAAATTTTGCTCATGTAAGCTGAAATGTATGTGAAAAGCAACAGTGCCACTCAATACAGAAATAAGCTTTCTATAAATAAGTCACCTACTAAATAAAGCTTTTGTATGTGTACCTACTTTATTTAAAAAAAAATTAAAACCTATAACCACTGATCTATATGGGTTCAAGTAAAAGTGATCTAAATATAACTTTGTAGATGACTACACTTAATCATGTCCAAGTATTTACATAAACTGGGACTTGAGTCAGGTTTAAAATATCACTTTAATATATTATTATACCATGTTTTCCACTCTGTATGTGCCAGTTGTAAGGCATGCATAGGATTGTGCTTGCTAGTTAAGTAAATTAGTCAGTTCTGAGTCAGACTAAAAATGCAGTATCAACCTGTGCCAGAACCTTCAGAAGGCCTACACAGAAAAAGCACAATGTAAAAACAGGACAAAACATCTTTTGCCTTTTTTTTTTTTTTTTTAACCAATTTACTGTAATCTAAATGCAGGAGTTATCTAAACCACAGGATGACTATTAAATAGAAGTTTATGGGAAGCCAGTTGGAAGTACATACAAACGTCTCATCACATTTTGAATTTATTTATAGTTTTGGACTCTAAAGTATCTGTGACAAAAATCTCCAGTCCATTTACAAGATGTATGAACAGGTGCTTTTTTGACTTAAATATGCTATTAGATGACGTTACTGAATACTCCTTATTTCTCCAAGGCTAAAACCAATCTTCAGGGCCTAGAAAATTTTCCACAGAACAAATGCAGTTTGTGGTCTCTCATCTACTCCCATTTTTAAGTTTAAAGACTGTATCTTCTTTGGTACCGTGGACCCTTTACTTCCAAACTGAACATTCCATTTCACAAAAAATATTTATTTCATAAACCTTTATTTTCTTAAAACATTTACTTATTATGAATGGTCCTACTTAAGGGTTAACAACCATTACATTTTCAAATAAATATAATAAGTCATATGGCTTTTTTTAACTTAAATACAATTTCCACACTATGCAATAATGTTGATTAGCAACACTTGGAGCACATAGGAAGCATCTACTTCACCTCACACTTCATTGCATACCCAAGGGAGGTCATTAATACGTGTCCCTATGGACTGCAGTGGCTTATTGCCTAATTAGTGTTGCTACATGTATTTCTCTTTATTTAAAAAGGGAGGGAAAAGTCATGTTGCTTTAAAATGGCTTGGGGAGTTCAAGAATCAGACTAACAGAGTTACTGATTTGACTGTATTTTCAGAATTCTTGAATTAACAAAAATTTTTACAGCACATTTCATGCAGTGGCAGAATTTTAGAATCATGCTTAGAATTCCTACAAAAAAATTGTTAATTTCAGAAGCATAAATGTGAAGTAAAGTTACACAACTAATCACACTTGCAACTACATTTAACATCTTTCCTACCATGTGACATAATGCCTCATACAAAAAAAAAAAAATACAATGCAGCTCTCAGGTTTTTGGTTTCATTTGTTTTGTCTTTTCCTGTTCATGTGCCTAGGTTGTTGTCAGGTCTGTTACTCCTGTTTATTGATAGAATTCCAAACCATTAGCTCTGATTCCATACAGACATTACTTCAGGAAGTACATTACACACAAAAGGATAATATACAAGAAATTGAAGACAGAGAGCCCCACAACGTTACCACGAAGCTTTTTCTTTAACATTTAAATACGTATACAAAGTCTAAAACTATGGACTTGAAGCAAGAGTTTCTAAAGCTTGTAGTCTGACCAAATTCACTTCCCACAATTTCATAGTCTGTCTCATGTTGCGGGGAGGCAAAAGAAGGTGCAGATGTGCATGCATGCGCATACTTCTTTGAAACAAATGCCTTTCCCTCAGAGTAGTTTTTATGTTGTAATGGTCAAGCCATTACATTTTCCTTACATCTTCAAAATTATGCCAAATAGTAATTTATGGAAGTAGGAAGAAGGCACTACCTGTTTTCTCCTGAAGAAACTCTCCTCCCTTATTCTCATTTGGTGCTGTCAGAGGGGATGAAACTGTTGATGTCTGAGAAGCTAGATTTTTGATGCCAATATTTTGATTTGCTCCAAGATTACTACCAGCTTTGACTTCTATTCTTTTGGATACAGGCTTATTTGAAGAACCCTTAAGGTTAGACTAAAGAAAAAAAATGAGAAATTATTATATTTTTACTTTCAATTGAAAGAATAAGTTCAATTCTCTTTGTTTTGAAACACTAAGTTCAAATTGCAAAGTCTGCCTAGAAGATATGCCTTTACAAATCTTAAAAAAAAAAAAAAACTATATCAATGTAATTTCAAAGAACATGAGAAAATTCTGTATTATTGTATGAATATTGTATGACCCTGCAAGAGAACAGAACTGAAGGTAATGACAGAATGAACTGACACTAGCCAATTTTGAACCTAGGCTTACACAGAGGAAAAATAAGAGGTTACATTGTTAGGGAGTACAAGTTTTAACAGAATAGCCAACCACCAGCAGCAAGTGTGCTGGAAGAACAACAAAGTCTTGGAGCAGTAAAGAATCCACTTCAAAAGGTTTTCTCCCACCTCCACTAGGTATTGGTATGTGGGTTTTTTGGACCAAGTAGAGCCTAATTAGGTCTTGGAAGATCCTCTTAAGCCTTCTATACTGTTTAATCAAATCCTCCACAGATAAAATACCTCAAGATAGGCTGCTGCGCATCTTCACCGTAAGTGAAAGGGCCACTACAAATCTTTCTGCTGCTGCCTGGAAATGAATTTAAGATGCCACAAACTGGTCTCCTGTGGCAACATTCACACCAGGAAGTTTAGGATTAAAGTTTCACTCATTTCTACATTGAAGCTAAGGAGGAAGAAAAAAAAAAAAAAAAAAAAGGAAAACTTCACATAAACACCCCCTCGCTCACTTGAGACTGAGCAGTTAGTAAAGTTTATATCTCTGTGTTCATATGAGTCAGCTTTGCTGGCATCTATAATGCTTGGAAATTTATTAATTTTTCCTCAGATCTTAAACTTACATTTGCTTCTATTAATCTAAATGTTGAGCAATAAAATGGAAAGGTTTTGTAGGAAAGGTTTTACCTTGGAAAAAGTGTTACTGAACTGAAGACGTATGCATTTCACACAGCCTTTGTGAGCAGCAACTGTTTTCACTGGTGATGTCAATTTTCTCAAGTCATACTGGCAGATTTTTCCCCGGGAGCATCCTATAGCCAAAGTAGTACCATCAGGCATGAAGTCCACTGTTGTCAGAGGAAAATCTGCTACTATAGTTGTCAGTAATCTTCAAACAGGAGAAAGAATAGGAGAAAGAAACTTTTAGAAGCTCATCAAGATATTAATTTTTACGGTTAGACTTATCAAAACAAAACAGTTGTAGAAATAGTTTTACTATTTCAGCTACAGGTCAGTAGTTCCGCTTCTCCAGTGCCAAGTAAATTCCAGTAAAATACCTTAAGGAACAGTGGATTAGACATACAAAGTATTGGTGTTTAATAAATTAAAATTGCATCTGCTCCAGAAGATTTCATCAGGACAGGATCAAATTGCCTTCATAAACAGCTGTTCTGACACCTAGATTAGTTGCTGCTGGAAACGATAATTGCAGTGAATATATGACTTATATCCTTTAGTTTCCCAAGCCTATCGCTTCTAGCCCTCCCACAAATCTAGGAAGAATTCAGGTCCTAGCTCGCATCCTTCTACTAAACCCTCCAAACTAGAGCAAGACTCCTGCTTTTATTCAGCTAGAGTAAAAGCAGACTAAAGCACCCCATGCTAAAACCAAAGTCCCATGAAAATACTTGCCATCCCACCCTCTTACTACATAGCCCATCACCTGCTTTTTCATCCAGTACCCTGTCCATATTTAAGGCTCACCATCTCATCAATTTTGTGCACTTTACCACAGCTATGGCTTGTATCTTGAACTAGAAAAGCAGGCAAGCTAAGCTCAGCTTGCTGCAGGTCCTCGCAGGCCATACTGGCCATCACAGAAGCTATACCATCAACAAGAAAGCCAATAAGTGAGCACTTGCAAGCAATCACTTGTGCAGTACCTGAATTAGTTTCCATTTTAAGTCTAAAAAAAGCAAAGAGGACTTTGGAACAGGTTCTCCAGCAGCAATATGCCAACCACTCCAAATTCCCTGAACATGGTCTGAATTAAATATTTAATGTCATAGTTGGGATGTGCTTTTTCGGCTCGTAAAGCCAAGTGAAGCCCCTATAAAATCAAAAGGTCTTTAACATACTCACTTTTTACTTGAAGTATCATAGAGAATAATTCTTTTATCCAAACCTACAGTTACAAGCAGCAACTCATTGACCGGAGAAAAGCAGATTTCTGAAGCTGGTGCTTTATGAGTATTTTCAAAATTATGATACGGGTTCTGACTATTTACATCCCACAGAGTTACATTTCCACTGTCAGAAACACTGCCCAACAAGGATTTCTTAAAGGATGAGTATTTCAAGTGTCGAATAGGCTGTAAATAAACAAACAGACTCAAATAAGTTTTAACACCACTATTAGACAAAATTAAATATTTTATACACACACTACGAATACAGATGTTAAGTTAAACTATTTTAGAAAGGCTGGCCACTCTACACACACGCACAAAGTTCACTTTACATTTCAATGCAATTTTTACTGCCTGACTCTGAAGGTCCTGCAGAAGAAGAGACTTTACCCTGTGAGCTAGGGTAACAGAACAGGGTAACACATCTGACTTAATCACATGCAGCCTTGCTACCACAGGACTACATAATATAGGAACTGAAACTGCATTTCAGAAGCAGGTAAATATTTGTTTTCCACCATATTCCTTCAGAGGATGCCTCAGAACCTCATTGCTCTAATACTAAATTACAATACTCAATCTCCAGATTAGTTTTATTTATGGCCTATTTGCACTAATTCACTCCTGTGACAGTAATACCCTTACACTTAAAATTGTTTCCTTAACTCCCCAGTCACCATCACAGCCTCCTTGGAAGGAGGCCTATTTCAATCTCTCTTGAACATGGACAATCAAAGTCTTGTATGATTGTCAAAATATTTTGCTACTGCCTTTAAAAATGTGGTAAAAACTTTCCCTCTGTACTGTAAATACTCTTCACGATATATCCTAGATGGCTTTTTTTTTTTTTTTGTGATACAATCTGTTTTGGTTGCTCATTGCCATTTTATGATGAAGAAGCCCAAGCCCTTCCTCCCTTTGGGAACTTTCAGATCACGGTGTAATGCCAAAAGCCTGTGTTTGTGACCTAAGTCTGGTACCTTGCTTTCTGTACTGGCGTACTGTTCCCATGTCTATTATTGAATCCTTTTTGGAGTTTGTTGCAATCCTCTCTCTTACAGGCAATACCTTCCAACTTTGTCTCATCATAGTTCTACATCTCACGTTATAACCATTACTGAAAGCATTTAACAAGGTTAGCTACTGGTAACCAAATCAAATGTTGTTCTTTCAATATTACTTACTGGTTTCTTCCCCGACAAAACTTCTGACCCATCCTTAGTTCTTCTTTTAACCTCCATCCTCTCTAGTATTTTCTCACAAGGCACTGACTCAAGCGCTTCACTGAAGCCCAGACACATATTTTGTCTGAAAATGTTCTAAAAAACCCCTAGTATACTGTTCTGGCATAATCCACGCCACAACGTACAGTACTAGACTTTATCCTCTTTAACTTCATTTTACTGGAGTTATTTCTTGGCTCATTTGCCTCAAACGTAGTTTCTAGCACTTGTATTGCATGTCTCACTGGAAGCCCAGTTGCTCCACAGAGAAGCGGTACCCTCAACTGCATATTCAAATAAAACAGAAGATGACTGTATACAGTTAATATGGACCACCACCTGGCATGGTGGTGACATTTTTATCGGCATATTTCAGTTTATCTCCACAGAGTAAAAGAAATATGAACAGATTCAGGAATAACACCTTCAATTACATACATGATCTATGTGGGAAACATTCCCGTCCCTCACAGCCCTCCAGTTTATTCACCCTTCCTTACTGCCCTAGCATCTGCTCACATTCCATTTTCTCCTTCTTCTGCCCTCCCACCCACCAGTATTACTCTCAGCCCTCCTCAAATGTGCCTCATTATCCTTTCAAGTCTCCCATCTTCTTTTCTCATTTTTCCTTCTCATCTCATAGGCCCAAGGAGAATCAATTCTCTTTTCTTTCATACACGGGCCTTCCCCATACAAGCTCTGCTCCACACTTCTCACTGAAGTCACAGCATTTCTTCAGAGCAGCTTCAGTTTAACTTTAGTTTGTTGATGAAGGACGTGTGAGGTGTGGGGAGAGCTCCGATTCACTCCTCACTGCCACTGAATCAGATGAGCAAACTTCTCTTGCAACAATGCGATTGCTAGATCAGACTTGAGGAACAGAGAGGATTAAATTTGTGCGCATTTTTATGTGACAGGGATATTTAAGATACTTGCTTTATTTTAAGTCAGCGTAGCTGAAACTCAAACACACTTAAGTACATCTCCAAATAGAAATGGGTGTCCATTTTCTAAATTAGGAACAAAAATAATTTCAAGCTTATTTAGAATGCAGCAATTATTTGTGAAGAGCCATGTTTTGAAACTAATCTGTGAAAACTACAAGAAAAGGAGCAAATATGAAGAAAGTTTCCCCACATATCTGTAAGTACAGCTCCTGGTGATTTCTGGGAATTCTGCACACACAAAACTTGCAAAAACATTTTTAGCACAAGGTATTGAACTGGCAAAGAAAACATGACACCCTCTTCAGAACATTTTACTGGTCAATGTAGCACAACAAACCACGTGCGTCTTTGTGCCTTGGCTATGACTGAAGTAGATTTCTGTAGAAAGTAAAAAGTACATTTGATCTTTAAGCTTCATAGTAAAGCAGCCAAACTAGGAACAGTGCACTTCAGAAAAATGGTTAGCCCATTGCTGAGAAGGACTGATTGCACTCAGGGCTTTCCCCTGTTGGAAAACAAATGAATAGCCCAAAACTAAACCAAAAGTAGTCTAGTAGTGTTATCAACTGTCTCATTTAAAGATAATATAGATTCTTTATCTCCTTTACCATAGTGAGCCTTCTAAGAGAGAAAGCAGACGTAAACCCAACTGATAGCTTTAAAAGCTGAAGACTATTTCACTATATGGGGTGACCAGAACTCATCACACATCTTTACAAATCAGCCAGCTGTTCAAACAACTAAAATAAATCCTGTTGCTAGGAGAACAGCACCAGGCAGTGAAGACTTGAACAATCATTATGTTTCAAAACAAACTTCAATTCAACCTCACAACAGCAAGCAGATAAGAATCTGGTAGTCTTAATGAATACCAACAGCAAAGACAAATTATGGGATCGGCAAACAGCTCCCTGCAAGGACTCGACTCTAATAAAGCACAAAGATGTTTCTAAATCAAAATCGATTAATAGAATGTAGGCCAATACTCGTATGAAAAGAAAATTGTTTAAAGTCACAGAAAGCACTGCAACCTTGGGCTATTCGACTACTTGTAGAGTCTATACAATTACAGAAATTAACTGGCAAGGAAACTACATTCCATCATGTGGAATCAGAGACAAGCTAGATTTTATAAGGTTAGCTTGACCTCACATTCCCCGATTGTAGAAAAGTTACTAAGGAGTGGTGACCCTCACTAAGCCAGACAGCCAGTGCCAAGATCAAGCAGAACAATACACCGTGTATCTATTCAAGCTTACTCTTAGAAAACTGGGCCCCTAAACTATAAATCAAGTAAAGGCTTGTTCAATTTCTTTTACAGAATTACACAAGTCTTCATATATTTGCTTCATTGCACAATTAATCCAGCAATTCTCTACAAGTACCAATTAACCCCCCCCCCCCCCAACAAAAATAAAGCTATTTTTGCACAAAAGAACAAAGATCAGTCTTAGAACATAAGTTAGGCTGATAAACTGGGGCATCCAAGTAGTCATCACGTTAAAATGGAATTGAGTTCTAATTTTGTAAATTAAGACTGCAAATAACTGCACCCCTTTAGAAAGTGTTAGAGGCCCCTTTAGAAAGTGAATAGTAGCTCTGCACTTGCAATTACTTTGATTTAACACTTCAAAGATCTTTAGCCATCTTAAAGGTCACTCAGCTTTGCAGTAGGCCTCTTGATTTCATCTGCCAAAACAGCTATTCACTGCATCACTTATTCCTAATCACTTTTTGGTGGAAAGAGTTGAATATATCAAACAGGTTGATGGAAATCGTCTTCACAGGAATTTTCTTTTTAATTTTCCAACTAACTAGCAGAAGAGTCCCCCCTCTGGATATTCACCCCAACCTTTTAATCCATCCATGGATATTCCTGTAGCTCATCTCACATCCATGTTTTTCACAACATCATAACAATCAAATCAGAAAAATGGACTGACTATATAGACACATTTTTAAGATCAAACCAAGCATGAAGTACAATTTTGCTTCAATATAAGTATGAGACTATGGTGATGGATCAAAGATACTGCAGCACCTGAAAGCAGAGACAGTTTGAATTTAATGGTTTTTTTCCAACAGAAACACCACAATCCCTGTGATGCTATAAAGTCATAAGACATTCTTCATCAAGCTATATTGGTCATGCTATACAGCAGAAAAATTTAACTTCCCACTCCATCGTCAATCTAGGACTGACAAGGCTGTTGCAGTAACAGAAAACTATGGCGTAACTTCAGCATTCCCTGCAATGCTAAAGGTCAGCTTTAGTACCAAGGCAATGATTCTCCATCCCCTAGGCAGCTCCTACTTCTATGAAAATGACTCAAAAAATTAAAAAAGTGCCCAGAGCACAAACTCTACTTTTCCTAAGACAACATTCACACTGGGACTTCCAGTGGGACAATACATCTCCTTTACTACTGCAGAAGCCCTTATATCAAGGGAATTCCCCTAACGATACCTACTAATTCTGCAATATTTTCTGAGTCTGCAAAAAGGACTTGGATTTGAAACCCCTACCAAAGCCCTTAAGTAGTACATCTGTTTGTGTTTCTCTTTTGAGCATTTTCCTTCACACTAGTTATCCAAAACTCTTACCTAAATACCTAAGTAGGTTATATAAAAGTCTCATTGCTTTTACTCTTTGAGCAGCTGTACAATTTTAATCTCTAAATTAAATAAATTTATTATTTCTAAACATAGGCTGAGATTCTCCCCTACTGTACAGATAGTTCTGCTCAGTTGTAAATCTGATTAACCTGGATAAATCAGAACCCAGGCTACATAGTCTTTGCTGTTTGCAACAACGAACTAACGCACTGAAATCCTGCTTTGGTTTGTAAAGCTGACTATTTTTTGTTCAGGGCTCAGATGCACAGAAGTTTGTTCTTGAGGCAGCAGAGCCTACAAAATAAAGTTTGCTGTAAACTGTATAGAAGTAAAGGTACATCATACAATTGTATTTCCATGTTATCTATTATTTAAGACTAGAATACACACAGATGTCTGCTCTTTAGACACTTTAGGGCACTTTTAAAAAAAGTTAAAAGGAAATAGATAACTGAAGTTGAAAAAAACCACACACATTCTGGCAAATTAATTCAAAAACAGAAGGCTCCTGATACATACTTTCAATTTCTAAACACTAAACGTGAATTAAAGCTTCCTACTCAAAAGTAAGTTAATACAGAGCCTACCTGACGGCTGCCATAACCAAAGGGAGTACTTGATAAATTGGTGGTAACACTGTGTAGAATAATTTCACCACTCAAAGACCCAGAAGCAATGTAACAGTCATTCCAATTATATGTAACACATGTAACTTCATCTTTATGATCCTGTGGAGGAGGGTTGGAGAGAAAGGGTTAAAGACATACAGGAAAACCATATCCATCCTATTCATGCTTTTGGAATTGATGGCTTTTTTCCTGACCATCTGTAACATTAAAAAATATATAAATATTTAAGAGTTACTGCAGAATATCCCAGAAAACAGTAGCAGAACGTACTGAAGATCAACCATGATATCTTAACCACTGTTTGGAAGTTTTCAGAAGCCTGCTTTAATAAATTAGCAAAGATAATACTGTAATTACATACAGTATTTCAATTAGACAACCAGAGAACTACCACAGGCTTCAATGTTATTTTAAAAGTACGGTCTTTCAGAAACCAGAGATGATTTTAAGAGACTTTCTGTTAATCTGAGGTACTAGTGCCAACTTTCCCCTTCTGTTACCTGTAGTATTAACACACAAACTTAACCTGATAGCTTTTCATTATAGTCTTTTGCAATGAGGATACTGTGTTTACTGAAAATGCAGGGGAAGACAAAAAAGCATTTCTAGACCAAAAAGTATAAAAAGATATATAAAGTATTATATTAGCTACTCAGTAATTTTGTTTGAAACCATAACTTGAAGAATCAGACCTATGCTGTAGCATCTTTCTTCAAGAGATATCCTAAAAAGGATAAAATTCTTATTTAAGAACTCACACATAACGTTAGTTCTACTAAAAAAGCATCTTCTTGGTTGAAATATCAGAAACAGCAATTATCTGAAATACAGCCTTGGAAAAATGCCAGAGAATATCAAAACAAACTCTCAAAATACAAAACCTGTTCTGAAAATTTAAACATTCATTATTACAGACTTGTAGTCCTGGAGTCATCAAGTTTAGCATGATTATTAAATTCAATTTGCTATTCACAGTCCATGAAGAACACAAAGTTAAGTGAGACACACAAGTGTGCCAGCTCCTACCTGTGAACTTGATCCTATAGATATCTGACTTAGAGAAAGTGTGTTATTATTACAATTGGCAACAGAATCTGGAAGTCAAGAAAGGTACAGGTCTTCCCCTGCCACGCTTACCTTAAGGCTACGGTGAACCCTTCTGGATTTGAGATCCCAGATATTAACAGTGTTATCGAGGCCTCCACTTGCAATATACAGAGAACTAGAATTTAAGCTCACACACGTCTGTTTTGCCTGATAAGAAAGAAAAATAAAAATCAGAAGGTATGTTAAAGACAATTAAGAGATTCATTCAAGGGTACCTAAAAGCACACTGATAGTGTTTTCACCTTCATTAGTACAAATAGTCCCACGGACTGATGAATCTATTGGTACACTAGTCATTTCTCAAGAAGACACATTTAATATCCAGTTCAATCTGGACATACATTTAATATACTTTAATGTTTAAATATACTAATTAATAAACTCTCAAATGCTCATATCTTCCTATCCCAATTTTACATTCATTGAGCATCCTTTTCCTCAGTATGCATTGTCCCTTTAAATTTTAGCTCTCTCAAGTGCAATCATTGACTTCTATTTGGGAACAAACTTTTAAGAAGAAAACGCCACGTTTAGGAAAAAAATCCTTAGAAGAATACTAAAAAGTTGTCTAAGTCACGTACTTCACATTCCCTAAACATTACAAAGAATATTAAAGCAGCAAACCTCATAATTCCACAAAGTGCTTCTTTTTAAAATAATCACTGAAGTACCAGCTTTTGAAAAAAAATGTCAATCTTAATGATAGACCTACACTGAGGACAAATTATTCAGTTCCATCACGTTGAAAATTCACTTTTAAGTTCCTGAGATTTGAAGTAAGAGAAAAAACAAGTCCATCTAATTATTGACATGGTAAAATTGGGAACGATTGCATTAGGTTTACATCAGATTTGGTAGAATCTCTGTGACAAACTCTCCACCTCTGGAAGTGTTTACTTCTGCAAACCTCGAAGCCCAGTTTGAACACCTTTTCAGAACATTTCCAGACAAAATTAGCATTAAGATAGCTATCCAGGGAGAATAATTAGACCTGTTTGGAACACGAACAAGTTATTCAAATAGCCACATCAAGAAACTCTTCTAAAACTATGTCCAGCTTTCTCAAGAGTTTATAGTGCCACATTTCAGTTCAACAGGAAAAAAAAATGCCTAGAACTGAAGTTCGCCTATTTCACAGAACTATTTCCAGAACCAAAGGCACATTTATTCTAAGAACAACCTTTATATATACTCATGTTTTTCAACATACAATTCACAGACATGCATAATGCTGACAAATCAAGTCTGAAAATGAAGATCAAACTTTCGGCTCTGTACTGCTGACCACTTTTATTGGATCAAGGTTGAACCCCTGAGTGCCTGGTGCTGTCACACGGGGGTTCAACAGGCAAATTCCCTTAGCAGAAAGCCACCAGTATCAGATGCTGATGTATACATACTGTATGCATTAGTATTTTTTCACTGGTACAACTATTTTAGAAGCACTGTCTTCCCCCACTCCTTACGTGCATTATAAATATATACAAGGACACGGTTTTCATATGTCAGAACCTTTAACTATACAGAAATAAAATTGATACCCAACATGCAGAAGAGATAAGATACAAACAGTACACAAGATGGAGTATGGCAAAAAATATAAAAAAAAAAAGAACACTATTAGTCATACTTACTCCTTCAGCTATTTCAAAAAGTGGAACAGGTTTACTTTTACAGCTTGAAACAATTATTTTATCACCAACAGCAGAAGCAGTGACCAGGAAGCTATCTTAGTCACAAGTTATGGACCATAGCTGTATTGTACTTGTGATTAATACAAGCATCAGTAAGTTTCCCTCAATGAACAGAAAACATGTTGGTTAAACAGTCCACAGTACTGTACCTTGAAGGGACCTAGAAATAGAAACATAAGCTATTTTACAAGCTTTCCTTAAGAAGCTCTTGCAGCAAACAGAGCCCTTACTTTCCAGTACAAGGCAGTGCAATTTCTTTCCGAGGAGAAATATCTCCAGTTTATGGAGGGAGGAAAAGGGAGGAAACGGACTATGCAAGTTAGTATTTGCTGTTTCTTTCATCAGTTCAAGACATTTTAGCTTATGCAGAGCCAAACTCAACACTTTACACCAAAAAGTGGGTTAGGCACTCCAAAGTATATAAAGTAAGATACTTTGTTGTTTTAGTTTGGAGGGCAGAAGTAATGAGGGAACTCCGAAGAACAAAGCATGACAATGCAGGCCGTCTATAGCTCAAGTTTACTAATAACAGATGTGTGTATATATTTATATATGTCATGTATATATACACATACATGTGTATACACACATACACGTATACATTAAAAAAAAAAATAAGACCCTGTCATTCTCTTCCTTGCTATGCTTCAGTTTCTTTGCAAGTATAAAAAAAATAACTAAAAAAACATTAATTTGTCCTCTGATTGTTTTATCGGTTTTCCTGACATATCCACATATTCTCAGACTTAAAGGACAGATGAATTCAGAGCTTTCAGGACATCATGTTTATATGCCAACACACTGTCCTTCTTTCACATCAAGATGAGACATTGCTGCCCTTTCCTGTGACAGGCATACAGCTGTTTGCTCAATAATGCACTACTTTCAATAAATTTCTCCCACACTCACATCCCAGCTGGCTCTTCATATCATCATCCTATTCTAGGCCTCCAAGACAGGTGTAAGGTCTACATGGGACAGTTAGATTTTCATGTGTAAACCATAATGATCCAATACATTCGTGTTTCCTCTGTAAATGCTACAAACAGCACGCAGAAAACCACTGCCTACAGAGCAAGAGGTAAGAATACTTTAGCAATGACTACTTCTACTATTAGAATCAATGGGAAGCTGTTCAAAAAGAAGAAAAAAAACCAAAGCCAAACAAACAAAAGCCCTCTCAATCTATTACAATTACAACATTACATTTTTCCTCTCTACACTGTGCATAGAATTTTACTAAATCAGCAATTGGATGGGGTTTTTCATCCTTGTCAGTAAATTAAGCACAGCCTTGAAAGTGAAAATTGTAATCAACTGCTAAAGAAACAATAAGTTTTACAGTTGGTAGGCAATTTGAGCGTAACATAATCATTAAAAATGTGTTAACCCCCTAAAGGAAGAAAAACTTCTTCAGAAGCATTTACCAGCATGAGTTTATTTTGTAAATCACTTCAACACAGAGAACCACAAAATTTTCTTCACAGGATATACCAATCTTTTTATACAAGAGTTCACATCAGGGCTGTCATTTACAGATACTTTAACAAAAAAAAAAAAGCAGCGTAATTTTGCAGAACACCCACTGAGCTATGGCTGAAACGGTAAAGGATACTATTGCTGGCCCAACAGAGTGAGCTGACTAGATGCGGGGATGTATGCGGGTTGAACTGGTCCACCACAGTTAGAGACGAGGAATCCCATATTTTAACATCGTCTCCGGCTGAAGCAAAACGTACGCCTTCTTGCATGGCTGCACCTATTTTTGGAAAAATTAGTCAGTTAATGAAAACATGTATAAGTAAAGACATAAAACAGGTCACTACAAGTCAAGAAGAATCTCGTATATATCATTTAGTGCTGCTTTCTTGGTAACAAAGATATTTACTTGGAGAGTTACACTGTTAGCACCATTCAACTGAATATACTGATGGAAGCAGCAGATGCCCCACGTTTTGTTACTGAAACTGCTGCAGGGAGCACCTTTTCCTTTTCACAAAAGAAACGCCAGCTTCTCAGGGCTACGAATACAGACAGAATCCGCGCAGATCAGCAGAGTGCCCGCTAGCCTGCAACCTGAGCCTCCGCTAGAGACGAAGACGCCCACCGCGAGCACCTGGCGGCCCCGCGTCCCGCCAGCAGATGGGGGTAGATCAGCTGGAATCGGCCCGCGAGGGGCCGGGCAGCACTCCCCTCGCCCCCCCACGGGAGACGGCCGAGAGCGCTTTAACCCAGAGCCCGGGCAGCGGGGCAGCGGCCAGGGCCAGCCCCTCCTCAGCGCCGCCGCTGCCGAGCCCGGCCCGTGAAGCGGCCCCTCCGCGCGCCCCGCGCCTGCCCAGCCGTTACCCCGAGCCTTCCCGGGGCGCGCAGCCGGGGGGAGCCGCCGGGAGGCCGCCGCCCCGCAGCCGCTCCCCTCACAGGTCCCGCTCCCGGTCCCGGTCCCGCTCAGCCCCAGCCCCGCAGAGCCCCGGCCCCGCGCACCTGGCCCCGGGCCCTCCCCGCCCAGCGCCTGCCCGGGGATCGGGCCCGGCCCGCCCCGCGATTGGCCGAGGACCTCCTGCTGCCAGTTCCCTACGGGGTCCGGCGCTCGCTGCCGGCCAATCAGCGGCGCGCCGCGCGCGCGATCTCCCCGGCGGGGCCCCGACTTTCCGCGCCGCGGCCAACTTCGCGGCCCGTCCCAACGGCCCCCGCGGCGCCTACGGTGGCCCGGATGGGGCAAGGGGCTGAGGGGCGGGGCGGCGGCGTCCTGGTGCCGCCGCTGCTGGGGCTGCGGGCGGGGGTTTGGAGAAGAAGTATAAGCTTTGAGTAAACCATATACTATAGTATATATATACTATACTATAGAGTAAACTATACTATAAGTATAAGCTTTGAATAAACGATATACTATAGTATATATATACTATAAACTGTGTACTATAAGAAGTATAAGCTTTGAGTAAATGATATACTATAGTATATATATACTATACTACAAACTGTGTACTATAAGAAGTATAAGCTATGAGTAAACGATATACTATAGTATATATATACTATACTACAAACTGTACTGTAAGAAGTATAAGCTTTGAGTAAACGATATACTATAGTATATATATACTATACTACAAACTGTGTACTATGAGAAGCATAAGCTTTGAGTAAAGTAGAGAGTTAGCAAAAGGTTGAGTAAGGGTTAGTAAAGGTTGAGTAAAGTAGAGAATGAGTTAGCAAAAGGTTGCCGTTAAAGGACTGTTAGTCATGAAAGCTGGCAGGACTGAGTGGTTCTGTGGAGACGGGGTTTCAGATGGATCCTTACTTTGTACGTGGTGCTCGGGATTGGTAGAGCAGAAACGCCCCGTTCATTTTCCTTTGGTGACAGAGCTGTGATTCACCAAGCTCTCCTCACTTCCAGTCTGCGTAAATGAACTCGGGATCAGTGGAGAAAACATGTCACTGTTAAACAAAATACCCCTATTACTTCTCTACAGCAATTATATCGTTATTGCATCTATTTGTCCTCATTAACCAATAGTGAATCATAGTTTATATCATCTGTCCTCTGCTCAAATATCTGAATGTTAGGGATCTATAGCATTTCTGTGTGGCTTCTACGCCCACCCTCCTATATTGTCTTAATTTGTTTTTAAGCCAACCGTGTTTCAGTTCTAAAGGCATTACTCGTTATTCTCTTCTGTGTATCTCCAGTACTTGGAAGTGATGAGCTGCAGAGAGGGGGATAAGACCAACTGCTGCGAAGCTGGGGAAAAAACAACCTGGATTTCTTCACGGATATCGTTCTTTAAAGCAGTTTTGAAATAGTTGGTATTGTTCCACTTGGTAGTGGAAGGATGTTAGGATAGTGTACGTTGTATGATAATAAAATGTATACGTTAATTCCACAGGATAAACAGAATCTTTGAGGTTTAACAAGAGCAAGTGTAGAGTCGTACACCTGGGAAGGAACAACCGCACGTATCAGTACAGGCTGGGGGATGACCTGCTGGAGAGGAGCTCTGAGGAGAAGGACCTGGGGGACCTGGTGGACGACAGGTTGGCCATGAGCCAGCAGTGTGCCCTGGTGGCCAAGAAGGCCGATGGCATCCTGGGGTGCATTAAAAGGAGTGTGGCCAGCAGGTCAAGAGAGGTGATCCTCCCCCTCTACTCTGCCCTGGTCAGGCCTCACCGGGAGTACTGTGTCCAGTTCTGGGCTCCCCAGTACAAAAAAGACAAGGATCTTCTGGAAAGAGTCCAGCAGAGGGCCACAAAGATGATACAGGGCCTGGAGCATCTTCCCTATGAAGAAAGGCTGAGAGACCTGGGTCTGTTCAGCCTGGAGAAGAGAAGACTGAGAGGGGATCTCATCAATGTTTATAAATACCTGAGGTGTGGGAGTCAGAGGGATTTGGCCAACCTCTTTTCAGTGGCTTGTGGGGACAGGACAAGGGGCAATGGCCACAAAATGGAGCACAGGAAGTTCTGCACCAACATGCGAAAGAACTTCTTCACAGTGAGGGTGACGGAGCACTGGAACAAGCTGCCTAGGGAGGTTGTGGAGTCTCCTTCTCTGGAGATACTCAAGGCCTGTCTGGACGCCTACCTGAGCAATCTGCTCTAGGGAACCTGCTTTGGCAGGGGGCTTGGACCCGATGATCTCTGGAGGTCCCTTCCAACCCCTACAATTCTGTGATTCAGTGATCTTGATTTTCAACTCTGTGCCTGAGCCACAGTCTAGCTGTAAGATGCCAGTCACCAGGGAGCATGAAGCAAGGCGCCATATACAAAGCACAGACCTCATTCTGCTCCAGTGCTGGAGAGCAGCTTTTAGAGCTGCCAGGCGCTTGCAGTTCTCCCATTTGGAAAACCCACAGTAAAAGCTCCTGTGCTGACTCCCTCTGGGCCTCCGTGAGGTGAACGCATGACTGCCAAGAAGCAGAGAGTTTCGTCTATGAAATTTTGATTTTTTTAGTGGCTGCTGAAATGCCCTATTCAGTTCTGGAAGTCTGTCCAGGAGCTAAACCAGCCCTGACAGTTCACTGACTTTTAGAGCTTCACCTTCCGCACAGCTGTACTGAGAACAGCCCAGTCAGACTGTAGAACCCGATTCATCATCTTGCCATGATTTCTTATGTAGCATATTCTGTTTTCCACTATGTGACAGTGAGATTTTTGCTGTTAATTCACTTCAACATATACTTTTTTTTTTTTCTTTGCACAGTAAGTAGAATCCTAAATCATGCTGGCATGGGAGACAAATGAGAATAATCCTAATTATCTCTGGTGTTTCAAAGTGGAAAATTAAATTGCACTGGTAAATATTTCACTTCAGCGCTTGCCTCTGGACCCTTTTACCCCCTCTATTTTAAAGATTAACCCATGCTTCATATTGTTATTTCTCTCATTTGATGATATACTCAGTATATTTCACACAATGAGAATCTTTGGCAAACATAAATGGAAGCCTTTGGTGGCTTAATTAGTTCAGCATATTAGCCTGTAATTCCAACAATTAATTCTAGTGCCATCATTATTCTTTTATAAAATCTTTCTTCTTGAATTTGACTGAAAATGGATTTGGAAACAAATGATTATCCCTTTTACATTGTGTCTCAATTTAATAATTACTTAAATTCACTGCCTCTTTCATTCAAGGATCTGAAAATATTTTCCAGATGTCGATGCAAAAAAACTTCAAAATACACACTGATGAGGGGATTACTGTTATCTTCTTATAAAGAAACTGAGGCATAGTGAGGCTAATTACTAGGATTATTTTGTTAGATTGATGTCTTCCAAAAATTGGATAAATACTTAATGCCAAACAAAAAAATGAGAGTGAGTTGGAGCTGTAGCGGCATTTAAAAATCGGCCACACGCAATTGGATAAATCTGTGTGAAATTATTAATTTCCACACCATAAAATTAATTTAACCAGAAATAATTCCAAGTTGCTAAATATTTGTAGATGTGAAATAAATCCCGTGAATGCCTCGAATATACAGACAGTAATATAACTTAAAACTATATCAAAACAGTATTTGAAAAATGAGATGGTCTTAAAAAAGGTCTTTAAAAAAGAAAAAACAATTTTCAGCAATTTTCAGAATTGTCAGTGTTAGGCTCACTGTTCAGTTTCAATTTGAGGCCCAACACAGTCTTGGTGATGCAGTTAATAACTGCAGAAGCTGTTTTTGTTCTCTGGTTGCTTACTTCATTCACTTCACAGAACAGAAAATACCAAAGGAATGGGAAAAAAAAAAAAAACCTGCTCCTTTTAGTTTTCTTTATTTCTTTGCAGGATCCTTCTTGTACATCGATCGTCCAGGGGATGCGCTGAAGATAAAATACCTTTCATTTTGGAATCCTTTCAACTTGTTCCCATAGTGCTTTCCCTCTCCCCTTCCCTTGCCCCACAACTTACCAGATAGGGAAATACTATCAATTCCTTCTACAGAGTGGAATGGAGAAATATTTCAATTACAACGTGAAAAGAATTCACGAACAGGCCAGCCGTTCAAAGCTGTCAAGGCGGTCGGTGGCCCTTCAGCTGTGCTGCATGGGGCAGATCACGGAGCAGACCTCCAGAGGGCCCTCCCTGGCCCTTGAGGCTGTGAAAACAGAGTGCCTTTCCCCTCCTCCTTTATACTTTTGGAGACAGTGAAGCAGAGGAGTATTCTGTAGAAATTTAATTGAGCGTGATGGTGACATAAATTTATCCTAGTCTTACATATCAAAAAATTCAGTCTGCATTCAATGGTAATGAAAAACCAACCCAAACTACTACGATACATAAAAACCAAAGCGTTTTACTTTGCAATGAGCTTTATACTTCTGTGTAATTACTGGAGACATGTTTAAATATGAACTTTCTTCCTTACAAGCAGGTTTTAACTAAAGAGTTTAATTTTGTGCTAACATAAAAATGTTTTCTCTGATATTTCATTTTGAAACCTGCACTGAATGCTTAATCCTGTGTTTCTGAGAGTAGACTCTGCTGCTATGGATACAGTGAGGTCAACTTTTCAGCCCTATTATTTTACTGTGCAGTGTTAAAGCAGATGGCAGGAAAACTTTTTTTTTTTTTTCCAACAAAAATATCTTAGAAAGTGTAATGTATTTTAAATGCGTATGTAAAGCATTTCATCAATATTAACATAAGAATTATAACAAGGTCCGGACTGGCAGCACTGAATAAACACCTTGCCTGTACTAGAACTTTGCTTCCATTTTCACTTGATGCTTTAAGAATGTCTTACGAATATTCATTAAGCTGCACAAAAGTCCTGTGATAATTCTCAAGGTGATTCCAAAAGAAAAAGAAAGGTTTTATGCTTTTTACACAGCACAGGAAGAGACTGAATAGCTTTTCTGTAAGAGCTGCAAATTTCTACTTCTTCCTTGAGAAAGAAAAATGAGTAATGTCAATTTTTATCTTTCCTGTTTTTTGAAGACCTCCAGAACTATAAATTCTTTTAATTGAAAGCCTAATGCTATGGAATATCTCCTCCAAATTGGCTGTTAGGCAGCTGAGTTAAATAACCATTGTAGCTCAGTTTTAAAATTGTCTCACAAAAATGCCTTCCCTATCAATTACTCAGTTTTTACTTTCTTTTTATCGTGGTATCATAGTCCTTCTAATTTTTCTACTATCTACAGCATTACAGAAGAGGCTGGACAAAATAAAAAAATAGCACAACTTTTTAAAAGGCACACAGCACAAATATATCCACTCTTCTCTCTTTTATAAGAAAAAAGAAAAACAGTAGAAAACATAACTCCATTTTTTTCTTGTTACTGATTCCATTTAAGATATCCATTGTGCTGAATCTTTTACCACCACCCCACAAGAAACTTCACTGGTAGAACAGGTAACCACATTTCTCTGAAAAGCGCAAGTGAAGGAGAATCCATAATTTCCAAACAGCTTGAAATATTTTCTTGTTTTATCATGGGACTACAACAGAGACAGCCTGATTGACGTGAAAGGTGCTGTGTTTTCAACCCAATCGTTTACTTTATGCAGAAACTGAACTCAGGAATCCTAACTGTTAGTCCTAATTTTTCACTGTTAACATAGATAGTGACAGGACAAGTCTCTCAGTGCACCTGCCCAAACATCCCTTACTTTTACTGTTTGTTGCAAACACAAGAATTATGGCTATTACAAAATTCTTCTAACTAGTGAAGAAGAGCCTTGCCTTGCGATGTGAGCAGAACCAAAAGGCCATGCATCCTGAACACTTTCTTGTTCAGCCTTGTTCAACTAAACTACTTTTTTGTATCAAATTCCCTTTATGGGACAAGCATATTTCCTCAGGTAGCTGTTGATAAGACTAGGGTTTCTTCAGCACTTTAAAATAATATTTACATCACTGACAACATAAATAGAGGTTGTGTTAACATTTTAGAATAATGTCCAAAAGTTGTTCTGTATAGTATCATTATTCTGATTTTTTAAACTGGCTTTTTTTGAATCAATGCTTTGAAATTCTGGAGACATCTGAATGACCGTTTTCACTCTCAACAATCTGTAATGTGTTTGGCAAAAGACAGAGAAGTGTGAAATGCTAGTTTCCAAACAGAAGTGTAAAAGAACAAATCCAGTGATGATTTTACAGATAATATCTTCTCAATAAGAAAGCACTTTTAATACAATTAATTCCTAAAAACATTTTTTAATTTTAAAATAATTGAAAAGTACCTAAAAATGAAAATGATAAAGCACATTAGAAGCCAAATCATGGTGTGATTAATGAGTTTTTTTCACTAACAGCAGAACTGAAGTCTAAGTCTATAGTACTCAGCAAGTTATTAAGTTATTGCAAAATTGGAATTTAGTGAAAAAGAGAAATGATCCAACGGAAAAGGCTTTCTTCAGTTATTGTACATCCATTGGCAGCACTGACAGGATCAAACATATCTTCCAAAGTTGATATTGATTGAAAAGTAACGTCAAATGGGATCTGACAAGTAAGGGGAAAAAAAAAAAAAAACTTTGTTAAGTGTATAAGTTCCCAAAACTACATATATACGATATTCAAATATCTCATATTGAAGCCAGATTTCTGACCAACAACCAAAGTGTAAATTAGAAATGGTAATTGCCTCAATATAAATTTGTGGTTAATGACATCTATTCCTTGAAACTAGAAGAATGAGACTAAGGGGAAGAAATTTCTGTGAACAGTCTTGCTCACAAAGTTCCTCCTAATCATCTGTAGATAAAATGAAGATATCAGAAAAGAGCAGCAAGAATGATTAGTAATTTGGAAAGTTTTTCCTAGGATGAGAAGTTGAAAGACTTGAGCTACTTGTAGAAGGTGAAATAGTGGGCTAAATAGTGGGATGAATTGTTTTGTATGTCCATTGGACATGGAGAAGAGCTATTTAGCTGATTTTGCAACTAATATGCTTTAGATATTAAGAAAAACCAACTGTAGGAAGAGAAGCACTGGAAGAGGCTATCTAGGGAGGTTAATTTTTAATGCAATTATTTTATTGAGAAATTTGTTTTTAACATTTAAAACTGGAACTCCCAAGCGTAACACTTTATTATCTCTCTCAAGAACAGAGCTGTTCATTAAATAGCTTTAAAAATAAGCTGGTGAAACAATTTTTATTCTTAAAACATGAACAGTCAAATAATTTTAGATGAATAATTCAATGAAAAGGCACGTTTTCGCCTTAGAAATATAACTCCATGCTGAAGCAAAAGCGCCAGAAGACTCATGAACAGAAAAAAAGAGAATCAAAGAAGAGAAACTGGAAACATGACAGGAGTTAAAGTGTGACAGCTGAGAGAACGAGAAAACAAATACCACAAATTAGAACTGACTTTGCCCAATCAATTCACAAGAAGACCAGCAACAGAAAAGTGTATGGTGGGGGAAAAAAATTATGTGAAACTACATATAAGCAATGTATTTGCCTTCTTTTCCTGTGTGTTTGAAAACAAAGGGAATGTACTGTTCTCCACAACACATAATTCCATGCTGAGGTTTCCAGCCCTCACAGAGAAGACCGGGTAAGGCACACATGCAACTTATTTGAAAGTTTGGAAATACTACATAGAAATATTCTGTAAACAATGAAATGCTAAGCTGGCTTTAGAGAAGAATGAAGATTCTCATCATCTTGAAGGATTAGGCTTCACTCACTCAGCCAACTCGGCCATATCTAATAGGATGCAGTTTGAAGCCTCTGCCTGAAACTTTGTGGTGAAAAGCCCATTGGTTCACCTGTTGAAACATTTTAGTTTCTTGTGGCAGTATGGCAGAATCAAACAGAGCAGATAACATCATATTCTTACTGGAAAGACACTGTTAAATCTTTCTCTCTCACTATCATTGGAGACCCACAAAAAGAAGCAGACCAAGTAAAGTGGGATTCATGAGAATTTAAAACAGGTCCAGGAGGCCCATGGGATTCTAAGGAAGCTCGGCCATACCTTTCCCTAGGTATTTGTCACTACTCTACTACGGAAGATATTCCAGTGGAACCATGGAAAGTATAGCTTTGCAGAATAAATATGTATGTATGCATTGACAGAGCTGGACTGGGTGATAGGAAGGTCTGGGAGTCACTTGGGAGAGACCTTCAGGGTGGATAAAAGGAGCGGCAAGAATGGTGCAATGTATATAAAAGGGAAACAGAAAATTTTTAGGTAACAGCCTGCAGGATGCACAGGACAGCATTACAGATTCTCTCTTCAATAGCAGGCCATTAGCCAAACTGTTACCAGATAAAACTAGGGATTCCCTTTTGTTAAAGAGCTACCTGACTAGAAAAGAGTACAGCTGATGCTTTGGCCATTATCATTTTATTGTGAATAATTATAGGCAAGATAGTTGTGAGGGAGTCATATGTTATGGATTCAAAAATCTTCCTTGGAGTTCCTTAAGCTCTGCTCCTGATTCTCCTAGGATGCCTGAGAACACTGAGCAGTATTGCTGCCTGCTATGGGCCAGTTCCCATAGTCTCCTCTGGGATACTGACTACAAATAAATACCAATAGGAATACAACAGCATGGACAAACAAATGGCATACTATCTTTGAGGCAGAGAAAGCTAAAGAAAATAGAAGGTAAGCCTGAATAACTGCGAAAATAAAGGGCATGGAAGAAAATTGCATTTGGCAACTGCATCATGGAAATACAATGGAACAATAAATTCCATCTAAACAATGACCAGAGAATGGTGGATAAACCAGATAAATCCATTGTGAGTGAGATTTATTTTTAATACATATTTATTTGTATAAAAAGGTGATTCTAACAATGAAGATATCCACAGCTGGTAATCATGAACATTTGTATTTAAAAAAAAAAAAAAAGCCCAGAAATGTAGGAGAAAAAAATTGAAAGGTACAAGATACTTAGTAGTAAAACCCATGTTTCAGCCTAACTGAACAATTGTTTTATTTTAGAAAACACATTTTTTACTATTGATGAGAATAGCATACCTCAGTCAATGGCGAGGACAGGTCTGGAACAGAGAGCAGAGCTTTGACTTCAGATAAACACCTTTTAGCCATTTCCTAATGATACAAAACAAGAGAAAACCAATGCTGTACTATCAGTCTCGTCTGATAAGCTAACAGATGGTTTAGCTTTACAAAATTGTTCAGAACCACCAGGTTTTAACTTATTCTAGTTAAATTCAGAGGAAAATACATTTTTTCTGCAACAAAAATAGTTGTGTTTGCTGTACAATACAAGTGCCCAAACCTTGCAGTTTTTACTGGGGAAAAATTGCCCCTGGCTCAGGTATTAAATCCAATGAGCATACTTTTGCTACATGTTTACTGACGATGTTATAAACAAACACTCTGACAAGATGGTATTTATACATATCTAATGCAAGGCATGTTAATCTTGTTACTATTCTAAACATTGGTTTTCCAATTACTGACATACAGTAATGAAAGTTTGAGCAAAAACCTTCAGGTAATCAGAAATGCCCAGTAAAGGACAGCTCTGTCTAGCCTCCTGAAAACACTATGTGCCGTGATTGGCCAAAACATCATTTGTTCTCCAAGCTGGTCAAAATACAGCTTTGTAATAATGGCACAGTGCACAATTGTCACTGTTTCACAGCATCCATCAGACCAAATGACAGCCTCTACATCATTAATCATTTCATATAATAGATATAAAGAGAATCCTGTCACATGATAAATGTCTCCCACTTTGAAAATAAACGTCTATTTTGCCTTGGCATTTATCAAGTAGCAGTTATGCTGTGGCAACATTCTATTCCATTGACATTATCTCAAAGAAACCACATGGAAAATTCTGAAATTACCTCTTTTGTGTATGTATGTCGGGGGAGTTATTTGGTTGTGGACCATATTCAGCCTTGCTAATAACAAAAAAAAAAAAGACGAAGGTGGCATAGAGAAAATGAAAATAAATTCACTGCCAGTTTTACTCAGCTCTCAATAGTGTTATTAGAAGGTTCTTATTTCAGAAACCATCACTGCCCATTTTGCATTGAAGATGTGTAACTGATTTTTAAAAAAGCACTTTTGGGTTGATCTCTCTGCTAATTTAACACTGTGCCAAGCATTTTCAGATGTAGATTGCTATAAATCAGGCATCAAATTTCAGATTTACATACCTGAAGATGTGGCCTTTATTTTCAAGGGGGAGGTTGAACATGCCTGGTATTTTTTGTAAACCATCAAGCAATACATAAGGAGAAGGAAAAGTTATTAAATATTAATGTTATTAAAGTTATTAGATATTAAATGAAAAGTGAAAATATCTCAACATTTCTTGAAAGGGGTGAGGCAAGTTTAATCTTCTGTGTCTGCCTTCCAAGTTACCTGTCATTTATTTCCCCAAAATAGGCATCTTAAATAAAACTGTCAGACATATTTAAGAGCAAAATTGTTCTCACTTACTTCTGTTTTTTCATCAAGATGCACTTTTGCAATATTAATTTCAGCTTTCTCTGAAGGAATTATTTTCAGGGTTTCATTTTGTTCAAGAAAACTTGTTGGTTCTGAAGCTGAAGATAAGCTTTCTGAACTTTGCATCAACATTTCAACTTGATCTTTCAGATTAGATAATTTCTCCCTTAAAGAAATAACTCTGAAAGACAAGATTTTATTACATATTGATTAGGTTCTAGATTTTCTTTCATTTCAAGATTGATCTCATAATTTTACCAAAAAAAAAAAAATCCATTAAAAAAGTGGAAATATGGAATGTTTAAGCTTTTTGCATTAAATAATAAGAAGCAACATTTTAAGTAAGCCTCTCTAAGAAAAAAAACTCATCCAACCAGCACAAGGTGGGCTGGCAAGCTGGGTGGCAGAGGCTGCAGTTATTCTTGACCTTTAGTCCTTCCCCTCCACCTGCTCAGCCATTCAAAAAATTTTGGTCTAGATGAATGACAAGGAAGAGGTCATGAAAAATGCCATCAGATGTAAAAAGAAGGGCTGAGTCTGGAGCTACAATTGAGAAAAATTCTTGCAGGCTCAGAGTTATATGGGAAGGAAGGAGTACCTAATCCAGTGAGAGAATGGGAATAAGTAAGAGTGCTAGCATTTTCTTGTGTTGCTGTGCCAGAGTCATGTAATTAGCATATGTTATTCATTTCTTTAAGAAACCAAACTAAAAGACTGATGTACTGAAAAGACATAATTTTGGATGGGTTTAATACTGTGTGCAACGTCTTACAGATTTTATAGTGAAAAGTGTCTGAAAAGCTAAAAAAGAATGCATTTAAAGACTTTCATATGGCATGAAATAACAGGACAAAGTGATTACTTGCCTAGCCAATGGAACCCATAAGTGACCTGAAAACACAGACATTGAACTGAAAATCTTGATGTTGCTAATCTTGATAGGCTTTGTATTATAAGCATAAAGCAGCAAAACCTGTAAAAGAGATGGAATAGATAAACTATAATGTGAAAGGGTACAGAAGGCCTAAGGTATTTCAGTGATACTGGATTATAATTACTATCAAATTCAGTGTACTGGTAAAGACTAAGATAATTAACTTTCAGAAAAAAAAGTAGAGTGTGGTTTCTTACGAATTTTTACTACACTCAGTTTTTATAGCTGTTAAAACAACTATTTAAGTCTTTTTTTTAAAGTATATGAATTATTTCAGTGATATCATTTATATGGGTTTGAAAATGAGTTGTACCCTATAGAGTCACCATCAAAATCCCAATCTAGCTCTGATCCCAGTCAATCAATCCCATTTAGGTTCAAGTTGAAAGTTCCTATTTCAAGTAGGCTGAACCTTTTACTGAATTTCCAAAAGGCAATTATTTACATTTCCAATATGACCTTGTGCATGGCTGTCATCATACTATATTTAAATCCACAAACTGCACGTAACTCACCATTCTAACAGAGTGGTATCAATATCTGAGCACAAGACGATGAACTAGAATGTTCTCATCTTTTACTGTATTAATTTTCTTGTATGACTGAAAATATGCTTCCCAGTAGTAGCTGATTATTTTGACTATATGGAGAATGCCAAGAATATGGCATACATATGTCAGTTGTTTTCAAGAGTTGTCTCCAGATCTCTACTGGTCTGTAACTTTTAAAACTATTGAGAAGTGCATTCTTTGCACTAACTTCATGTTGCTTCTATTAGCTTGCTAATAGAGATGAGAAGGATCTAGCAGAAACTTTGGTCTGCTAAGCCAAAATGTTTGGAGACCATGGGTTTCTATTGCAGTATCAGAAATTGTATCTACGTTCAGTTCCCTTGTTTAAAAACAACACAACTTCCATCACCCAGTCTCTCATTTCCACACAACCCTCCAGTCCATCTCACCTTTCATTTTTAATCTGATTTCTTAGGGAAATGAGGTGCAAGAAATCCCATTTTCTTTGTATATGAGTGCCTCTCGTTTCTGACAGCCTCCCACCAAATGGTGCTGTTTGAATATCTGTAACCTTCAACCAAATTTAAGAGTAGAGGTCATAAAGACTTCAGGGTCTTGCAAAAGACAAGAAAACATTATGGCCTGGAGGCTCTACATGATCTCCAAAGTCTTTCTTTAACCTGCTACCAGATGACTGTTAGGGCATTATGTTTGTCCTGTGTAGCAGTTTTGTGTTGTAATAAATGCATAGCTCCGGGCAGTCCAGCTTGCCAGCTGGTATAATTCAGTTAAAAAGTTGTTCTGTCATGACCAAATATTCATTAGAAATGAGACTTAATTTGTTCCAATACTTAATGAACTGCTTTGGTGTAGCTATACCTTAGTCTCTGTATTGTTTGATGGCTTTGCCAGAGAAGGAATGTACCACTGGATGTTAATTTCCTTATTTGAAGCATTTGCTGCCCTACTCTCTGTCTGATGGCCTGCTTCTGTGGTGACAGAAACCGGAGAAGCTATTCTCACACTTGGCATCTTTGGTAAAATTCCAGAAGTTTCAAGAGACATCTGAAACACACACACACAAATTAAATTGTATTTTACTAGTGTAACATGTATTTGTTTATAATAACCTAATGTCTATTAATATCAGTGTAACTTTCAGTCCTGCACACATATATGCTTATTTAGATAAATGGGTAATTATTTAAAGGTGTCCATCTTACCAAGTCAAGGCTTTTCAAAATTCACATGAAGAGATATTTCTAAAGGTAATACAAAGAACCTCTGGGCTGACTTAGAGACATCTACAATAACAGTGATTATTATATTTGACTTGTATTCCTCATGGCATTATCCTTTTTGCTAGAAGATATTATTCGACATGCTGACCATACAAAAATTATTGATGAAAAAGTCATTTGGCTGCTATACGTACTGATAACTAAAACAGAAACCTGAATGCCAGACTAATGTTTTATTTATGTTTAAATATTCATTTTTTCATTTTCAGCGTGTCTCTGTGGCGCAATTGGTGAGCGCGTTCGGCTGTTAACTGAAAGGTTGGTGGTTCGAGCCCACCCAGGGACGGGGTGTCACATTTTGAAAGGAAGTTGTGGGGAGCTGGGGATTGGCTTCTTCTTGCAGATAACTAGCAATAGGACAAGAGGGAATGGCCTCAAGTTGAGCCAGGGGAGATTCAGCTTGTAAATTAGAAGGAATTTCTTCTCAAAAAGAGCAGTCAGGCATTGGAACGGGTTGCCCAGGGAGGTGGTGGAGTCACCGTCCCTGGGGGTGTTTTAGGAAAGGTTGGATGTGGTGCTTAGGGACATGGTTTAGTGGGTGACACTGGTGGTAGGGGGATGGTTGGACCAGATGGTCTTGGGGGTCTTTTCCAACCTTAATGATTCTGTGATTAGCTGTACAGCTAACATACAGTGATATCTACTGAAAATCCAGTCATTTAATTTGTGAGGATTTGTCACATGTCATATCTACTAAAATATATACGGAACATTAGCAGACTATTCATCAAATAGTTACTGTTTAGTTATCATTTACCAGGGAAGCAACTGGAGCAGTACTGTCAACCAACATTAATTTATAAATAAAAGCCTTTAAAAACTGTAAAAGATTTGATTTAAAGGCTGAACAGTGCCACACCATTTCTAGTTTTTAAAGTGTTTTGCAGTTTGTAAAGAATGGAGGAGGCTAAACAGTGACATTTTGGTGGAATATGGATGCTGTTTAGAGCTATAGTGTCTCCATCATTGATTCCAAATTATGGACACTGGAAATAACTGCCTGGAGAGTTAGTTGTTTTAATATTGAATGTTCATTGCTGAAAAAGCCTGGAGAATCTTACCCACTTAATTTTTAGATAATGCAGCTCAAAAGGCAATAAATATGAGTGAACGGAAGACAGATTTTTCACACTGATCCAATCTTACTTCATAAAGCCAGCTCCCAACCCACATCAAAATACAGAAGTGAAGATAAACATGGAGTCATGCATGCTATAGTTATGCATTTTAGCACATGGATTACCTTCAGTAGGGCATGGTACAACAAACTGGGGATGGTCCATGACACATAGGCTCTGAATATGAAGTGATAAAAGTGGCCATACCTCTTAGCATGCTATGAGGTTTTGCATGGCTAACCCACCTAGTACAAGAATATTCTACATTCAAGATCTTAGACTTTACTTTTGGCAATGAATCACCCACAATCCTGCTAAAATGGAAAGTGAACAAAATTATAAGAAAATGCACATATGGAGATGGGAACGACCTATTTTATGCCAAGCCCTTCCGTTAAAGCTCTCAAAAGTCTATTTTATGATATGCGTTTCTTTCTAAAACACACGGTATATTCTCTTTTTCACTGAGCTGCTTCTTTTGTTATTTACATCATATTGAATATTTTTGAGGATGGATATTACAACTGCTCTTGTCAAACTGGAGGGCTGCTGAATTGCATCTATTCAACTTTGGTGAAAGCCTGAGAACAACAAACTTTTATTTTAAGTGTTTCTAGCCCTACATACTACCATGCAGTTGAATAAAAAAAAAAAAAAAAAGCATGAAAAATGCAACAGGCCACACAATTTTAATTTTAACCTTCTTAATATAACTTGGATTCTTTGTTCTGTAGAGCTGAAAAAAATTCATAAGTCAAAACCAGAAAGACATATATAAGTGAAACAATCTTGTACATAAAAAATCTTTCTTTCAAAAATATCTATTTTTATTGTTAAAAAAAAGTATCAAATTACAGTAACATTTAAAAAAATAACTTATACAGCCTTCTGAATAGTTAAAGCTTCTAAAAATGTTGTAACAAAAATCAATGAAGCTTAGAATTTAAACAAGTAAGAGCTTTATGCTTGTTAGCTGTCTACAACAGTGAAGCTAACACATGATTATGAGCTTGCACCTGTCACGAACATGACAGTGAGCTCTGAAGCTTATTATTCTAGGACAGTGTAATACTAATTATGTCAAAAGAAGAGCAGACAGAGTAAAATAATTTCTGATATACGATGGCTGTTATAAATGTCACATACCATATATTTACAATTTATTCAGTGGCACAGTCAGCTCTTTGTTGGGAAATGAGTAATGATATGCTGTCCAACACTGCAGAAAGTTCACCAACTCTAGAAGAGCTACTTTCACAAAAGTATTTTAATTCATTTTGATAAGATAAAAAGCCTTCACTCCTCAAGGCTCCCTTGTCTCCATCTAACCCCGAACATAGTAAGTAAAAAATAAACCACAGAGAGTAACCCATCATTTTAATTTTTTAGTATTAGGATAATTATTAATGTGAGAAGTGTGATGGGGAAACTTGGAAGAAAATTATTTTTACATTGAATCTTCAAAGACTTTTGCCATTCAATATTCAATACATATGCCATGGTCAGCATAGACTCCAGAATTCCAATTTGAGATTTCTGTGAGTAGTATAGTCTGAGCTGCTTATATTTGAAAGCTCAAATAGTCTGTTTGCAAGCCAGAGAAAATACTAATTTTCTAGCCAGCTGATAGTGAAAAATTTTGGCAATCTTCAGACATTAATTGAATTTGAAACACGGGGTTTCAACAGATTTTGAGAAAATACATATGTGTATATATATAATGTATATATATATGTTCACATAAATGTATAATTACATTTATGTGAAAATCAGTCTTTTACTACAGACCAAATTAACAATATTGTTATTGCTTGTACAAACAAATTGCAAATCAAACCTTAGGACATTTTTGGTGTGAAACATGGAGCTCTCAAAGATTAAAAGCTTCAGCCTTGCCTAATAACACATCCACCTTCTAAACTAATAATGAACTTTTCTTAAATATCATTTTGCTTAACTTCCTAAAGCCTAAATAGAGTGGGCACAAGATAGTGATCATTTCTGCAGGAATGAATAATACAAAGATGTTTGCATTTGTTAATGAAGTCCTTCACTGCTTGCATAGGATTTTGGTTTTGCAGTGATCCTCTGGATAATTAATTAATTTCTTCAATAGTGCTCCCAGAAATATCACCATTGGAATTAGCAAGAATCTGAACATTTACAAAATGCAACTATAATATATATATTTTTGAAAAATCCATATGAACAATCAGTACCTTTGAAGAATCAGCTAGACTACCATGTGGTAGTTCTACATCATATAGCTCTTCTGGGAAGTTCTCAGGACAACACACGGAATATTCGAACAAATGTTTTTTAAGAAAGAAATGCATTTTTGCAATGCGTAGAACAATCCATGAGTCAAAAACAGATTTAAGGCATCCATCTCTTCCAGAAAATGATTCAGGTCCTGATTTAGGGGCAGGTTTGGAAAGAGATTAATTTTATTCATTATCATTTGCATTTAAAAGTAAAGTTTTATACTGCTACTCGATATTCATACATTTAAAAATAAAGTACAATATCTAAATCAGTTCTGTAGGGAATAAATGCATTTCCAACAATTATACTGATTGTCCTTGAATGTTAATAGGGTATGTTTTTTGGACTGCAGTTTTTCACTGGAAACCTGATACTGAACAAGGCTCTGTCTAGTAGTGTAAAGTGAGAGGTGCAGATTTGAGGTGTAGGGACTTAAATTTACATGTGTATGCATCAGTATGTTCACTAGACTTCTAAGCACCAGCTAGAATAAAGGTATATTTAGTCAATACAGTCAAAAGAAGTTCTAAGTGCAACTTTGCTCACCCTAATTTAGACAGCTAGTGGCTGATGATCAGAGTCACTCCTTAGGCTCCATCAACACTAACTGCAGTGGTATATGCACATTTTGACACCTACACGCAAATACTTTACTGTCCTTATGGTTCTGCAGTGAGGTAGAATACTTTCCTTTCGTATGATGTCACAAGGAAAAAATACCAACCTCCTCTGAAATTATTATTTCCAGAGTTGCTTAGTTTCTCTTTAGAGAAAGTCCACAATCTAGTTTGATTCTTGACTATCAGTGTTACTTGTCTATCCAGCAGCTTGCCATCACATGCAGATGCCCAGAAATTAATAGATTTCTACTCTGTTTAAAAGGTTCTATCTAAGTCTGCAGTGAAATAAACCAAGTATGTATGTAACATGTGAGCATTTAATCCAAATGCTCAACAGTGCTCAGCCTTCGCATTTAAACTACAGTCAACTCCTATTTTCATATAATCATAGAATTTTCAAAAACTGGCCCCCCAAACTGAACAGATTTGTTTCAGATGACACTGAAGTCTAATGTACATAGAATTTTAAAAATATGTAGTTTATGAATTTAAAAAGTGCTCCAGAAATAGTAATAGAAATTCTGTTTTCTGGGATGCATTCTGTTGGTATTATTAAGGCCTATAAAAAAAAAAATGAAAAAAAGGTAGTATCTTCACTTACAACACATGTAAACTGACATAAATTATTACTTCAGCAAAGATTTCTCACCTTTACATAATTTAAAGGAAATGAAAATGAGGAGATCTCAGATTATGGACTTAAAAACTGACACTTTTGGCCTACAAGAACAGTATGTCACCTACAGCAGTTTTCTAGAAGGAATAAAAAAATCATACCAGATAGAAGGTTTGTGTTACAAAGTCTTTGTAAATAACTGTGATAGTGAATTAAGTGAACCCATGTTATCATCTCTTTCTTCCGGCTGGCCTTGGTAGCAAGACATTCCATCCTTTCTTTTTGGTTCTGCTCATTTTGTATGATTTGTTTGTTTTCAGTGGAAGATGCTGTGGGACTTTCATAGACGGCATTGTATCCATCTGCAAATCCAGTAACAATACAAATATAGACATTAAGTCAATGGTTGCAATTCAAAAGCTGTTTCTAAGCTGTATTGGAACTATCTCTAACTAAAATGTGACCTGTGAACCTGGTTATGTTTTTCATAAGAGCAAAATTCTTCATATTCTGCTTCAGTACTAGCTGAACACTGTGAAGAAAATATTTCTCAGATCACAGCCAAGAATCTGAGTGGTCCTTGTAAGAAGGTAAGAGGGGTAGAGAGAAAGGATTTCTTCTCTCTCTCTCTCTCTCTCTCTCTCTCTCTCTCTCTCCATAAAAGCTAAGCAAATGCAGAAATGAGTCTCAGTGCTTTGTCCTCAGTGTGTGTGGGACACAATCATCCATCTGCATCACCACTTTCTGACTCCTTTGCAATACAGCTATACATCATGTTGAGTTCTGTTTACAAAACTTTTACAAAATAAACCATTTAACTTAAATTAAGCTCTATATCTAGTCTCTGCTATCTAACACTTGCCCTGAATCCTCAAAATCCACAGCAAAATGCAATTTTACTTCTCTCTTTTAGTGGATCATGAAAGGCCAAATTAATTTCACTATCTGTGGAAGGTCTCTGTGCTTCCCTGTACAACTGGAGCCTGACTCTGCAGGTGTTGTTCAGACAGAAACCTAAACAAACATCTGTGAAGTTTTGCCAGCATAAAGTTGCAAAGACCTGATTCCTCATTCCTTGTTTCAAGCCTCAACCAAGATAAGGTTCCTAAGGGGCATGATATTTTAGTTTATCTTTGCCCTCTTTTCCCCTCCAAACACATTAGAAACCAACTGACAGTAAAGTTTAGCAGATATCATTCTTACTCACTGAGGAACAAATCAAAATGATCAGAATAAGTGGGAAGATTTTCTGTTGTTATGCAGATGATAAAGGTCTTGAAGGAGTTAAGGAAAGCTCACTAGTGTATAACTAGGAATCTAAGCAAAGATAACTCCACTCCACTCAAAAGGAACATCTTATATTATACTTGTAACAAGTGAACTAGAGCAGTGAATACATAATCAGCACTGAGTGAGTAATAGGTATCCTTGCAGATGTCATCAATCCTAGCTACTGCAGTTGAACTTTGTTACGCTGACCTGAACTCAGAATGTTTATTATCAGCTTCAATCCAATCCCTTTTAGATATTAAGTGTATTATCAATAAAATGTCTTCTTGATTCTGGACAAAGAAAAAATCTTTTTTAGGGCTGCCTAAAAATTATACTTATGTAAAAAGAGTGGGGAAAAAAAAAAAAAAAAACAGTAAACAGTTCAATTATCATTATATCACAAATTATGTTCTATACATGTTTTCACTGTTTTAGTACATTACTCTCTCAAAAACCTTCACAATTCTTCTGGTTTATGTCTCATTCCAAATAAAATAAACATTATATTATAGTAATTCCTAATAGTAAACTTCCAGCATACTTCTACAAAAGCTGAATGCCTCTATTATTCCTGATATATCACAGGAAATTGTAAAAAAAGAATTTAGTTTAAAATGTCCACATTGTTTATAAATGAAACTTAAACAATGTGTTTCACTGATGGCTTTAAAGAAAATATTTAGCATGCTGTGCTGATCATTTCCATTTCAGTTTACCTTTATATATTTTGGCCTACTACTGCTTTTCTACATTTCCTATTTTTTTTTTTTATTATTTTTTGTGCTGCCTAACAGAACTATCAGGAGAAACACCTGCTGCATTTGATAAAAGGAAAAAACAATGATCTGTAATTATAAGCAAATGGTGCTAGTACAAGACAATCAGATTGATGGAAGGTCTTAGCATACAACACTTGTTTTCATAAACCAATCAAAACACGTGTTTAAACACTACAGTAAGCAGACATTGCTCAGCTTTGCCAGCAACTGTTGAGTAATTCAATCATTGTCAGTCACTTGAGATGACTGAAAGTAAGCCATGGAAACAAAATTTTATCACCAAATTTTTCCCAGTTTAAAAATAAACACAGATATTTTGCCTTAGTGCTTATATAACATTTTGAAACCATTATCCCACAATTCCTAATTTCACTGAATTTAATTTTTATTAAAAACTTCCATTTCATCAGCTCCAGTAGTTGTAAAATAAATGCAGAAGTTGGAATTAAATGAGGCAAAGTTCTACTGAAAAGCTAGGGGAAGCATTTCTAAAAGACAATACATTGGGCTGGAAAGACAGTGATTTTTTTTATTATACTGACATTGACTTTTAGAATATGGTACCTAGACAGATAACTTTGCAAGAGATTTTTTTGTTTCGTTACTTCGTTTTTGGTTTGGTTTTGGTTTTTGGTTGGTTGGTTGTTGTTGTTTTTTTTTGGAGGGGGGGGTTGGTTGTTTATTTTTTTCTGTGTAGGTGGTGGTGGTTTTATTGGTGGGGAGCTATTCAACATCAACAATTGATTGTGAAATCAAAGGAAAAAGTGAAAATCTCCAAAGAAAAGCTGGTATAACTAAGGAAAAATTATGTTCTAAATGAGTGTTTGAAAAAAAAAGCAGGGATGCCTTATTTGGGGGCCAAGAGCTACTCTGGAAGTCTGGGGAAGCCTTGTGATAAAGGCACGTCTGTTTCTGTCAAAGACGGCAGTATGTGCACTATTCCCATCACTCTCTCCAAAGCACAGTATGCAAACTGCACAATTTTTCTTAACGTATTAAGCACAGGCTGATTATAGACCGATTTGCCAGGTTACCTGAACTGCTCACATTTTGTACTGCCATGCAAGACAAGAAGGTTTGGCTTTTGCTTTCCAAATTTGACTTACAGTTTTTCATAAATGAAAATTAGATACCAAATGTATTACTAGATTACATGGCATATATAGTTCATTTTTATTTAATGTTCTAATATTACTAAGTATAAAGGAATACCAGACAAGAAGTCTCTGTATGAAGCAAGAAGATCCATGGAAGCAAATTCTGGAATTTTCTGCTGTACTTCATCCTTCTCTTTAACACTCTTCATTCCAATTAATAGCTGAGAAGCAACCACTGCTTCACTAACCTAAAAATAATATTTATTTTATTCAGGGCTTGTTCACTGCAATATTTACACAGATTTTAAAATCTGAGGCTAGCAAGCTAATAATGAAAAATTAATTACTCAATATACTATACTACTTTAAAAATCAGGAAAATATTCTACTCCTCTCTGACATACGGTACCTACCATATTTAAATAAATCATTACTGCTGACAGCTTAATTACTACACAAGTGATTTCAAATCAGATATCCTCACCTGGATGCCACTGATGTCTGCCCACATGTCAAATACATATGCACATATCAGGCAGTGTGCTGCTATATTTGCACTGAACCAAAGTAGAGGCAAACAGAGTCAGATCTCTCCACGAGAGATTAAATGCATCACTCAGACAGTGTCCACTTTAATTTCCTCAAATTAAGGCCCATGCCAGAAATTTCAGGGAACCTTAATTGTTGGATTGTTTTGTGTTGTCTTGTCTTGTTTTGTTTTGTTGGGTAAATTGCATGAGATAAAACCAAAGACAAAAAAATTACCTCTTCAGAATATTGCACCAACCTGTCTGGCTGCTCTTACTGCAATCCAGGCTTGTACTTTGTAGCCTTCTGATTTCAGAGCCTACTCAGGAAAAGAAGAGAGTTCTCTAGAAGAGGTCTAAAATTATACACCCACTCATAATTAGGATTCTAAATGCATTATGGTAAAATATACTTTGATGATAGCAAAAAATCCTCAGACTTAGATAATTATTGTTTCATTTAAAAGTAAAAAACAACACTGGTTTTATAAATCCATAATTTAATTGGTAAAAGCTTTACCCAGATTACCCAGAGCAGACTAATTGTCTGCTCCTCTAAAATTTTCTCAGTGCAGCTTATATGACCCTCACTATTCCATAGAGTTCAGGTGTAATTTTGCATTTTCTAGAATGTCAATTACTCTTTCCTCTTATGTTAGACTTCACACTCAGAAAACATTTTGTAGCCTCTTTAATGTGCTTGATGCCTTTTACGTTTCTCATGCCTCACTCATAACTGTACTGAAAAATTGAAATATGGTAAAGTATAAATATTACCACATAAAAATCATGTTAGAATGTTATGTTTTCTTTGCAAAGAACAAATTAATGAAAACATTTGGTTCTGTTTCTTCCTATTTTATAATAGAAAAATGTTTTAAATGTTATCATTCCACACAATAAACATGAAGAATCACATCAAACGAGATATAATTCTACTGCTGTACTATGTGATTTCTTTGTGTGATTTTTCTAGTAGGATTTTCAATACCAGTATGATTTATAGGTCACAGTAATAGCTTGGCAAGATGAACAGTGTTCTAACAGAAATACATTTCCTGCTTTGAAGAGGCCACTGCCCAAAAGATAGAAAACATACCCTTGATTTGGAAGGCACCATCTTATCTGTCTGTGACACATTCTCACTGTGTGCGACAAAATGCATATACAATAGTGCTATTTCAAGGTATGATCTTCTTATTAACCTGTGAGAAACAAAACATAGACCAATCAGTGTTAATACCAAAGTAAGCATTATGATGATACAGTCTGACTCCTACATAAGACTAGACAGACAGCCCCACCAAATAAATCATTCATCCAATCCACATCATCTCCTTAAAATATATCTTCTTTCAGAAAGCCATGTAATCCTGTTTTCAAGTCTCAGTGGGTCTAAAACATCCCTATGGTTTGCTTAACAAGTAACACTGAGATTTAAGAGTATGTCAAATATAATTTGTGCCACATGCAACAAATACTCAATGAATATTCAGTAAATATTTACTTTATTCAATAAATAAATGGGAAATGTTTAGTAAGAAAACTGTAATTCTACAAGGAAAGTGATCTTTCTGTACAGAATCTGTACAGATCTCTTCCTCAAGTTCAGGCATATATCTGTTGCCCCGGTTTCCTTGAAATATGGATGGCTGACTTTGCATACGAGTATTCAAGTCAAGCATAGAAAAGTCCTTCTCTCTTCCAGGAACTAGGAAAAACACCAAAGGTGACCAAAATGATCTTTCATTTCCTCACTGGGTTCAGCTGAAGAACCTTCTTAGTTATGAGTTCTGTACCAGAACACTCTACTTCTTCAGACAGACTGTCCTCACCAGCTCCTGTTCTCCTATACTTTTTCCTTCAGTCATTTTTTCAGTAGTATTATAAACAAGGCCAAAATCACTGTATCTGCAGAACTTCTCCAACATTTCTATTCACTTTAGGTTTCTAAGTCTTTTTACACAGATTCCTCCCATCTCTGCTGAACTCTCCAGATTTCCCCTAAGAATTAGCTTCCTTAATCTTAGCAACAAAATCCTGCTCATGCAGTTACTCTTTTGGACAGAGTCGTATTGCACAGAGCTGGCTGCTTAGATAGTACCATAAATTCCAGCTTTAGTATGATTTGTGTGAAGCAAAATATGAAAGTCACACAATGCTGTTCAGTTCAGGAGAGGACAAACTAAGTCTGAAGATGAGAAGTTCTGCACTTGGTTGGCCACAATTTAGTTAACTTTCCAATCTTGCTAATAAAACAGGATTTCAGACATCAAGAAACAACTTTAATTAAACAATTCCATAGGTATCTGAGGGCTCATATAAAGGTGATCTGGATGTTTAGTTTTCCAAAAATAAGAAAGCAGAGGTCCATTGATGTTGCCATACAGACTTTAGAAAGACTGTAGCGAATTAAATAAGAGTGTAGCAAAGTAAACTTGCAGAACAGCACCACAGTAGATTTCTGTACTATCTTACATCATGCTGACTTGCTTGTAGAGGTTTATTACTATGCTACTGCTTCAGTGTTCAGAGTTCTGGTTCATTAACTTAAGTACCAGAATACCCACACAATCAAGGTAAATTGCTGCCTTTACACTGTCTGTAACCATACATGGCACATTATTCATTAAGACTGGTCAAGAATCTAAAAAAAATAATGTCCAATATATCAGAGTTGCTTGACAGAATTTATTGGCTGGCTTAGCTCAGCTCTTTAGGCATCTTCTATGCAGATAACTAATGCCAAAGTCACTGTCCTGATATCTGTTACAAACACATTTCCTGTGCTCCTTCTGCCTCTGTTCTTCTGCCTTTTTCTGCCTGCTAACCTTTTCAAGCTGGATTTCTATTATCTGGAAAGGGGCAGGCCACAGCTCATCTTCTGAAATATGAATAAAACCCCTGTTTAACAGATAGCTTTGTTGCTGGTTTGACAGAGAGGGTAAAAATTTGGAAATAAAACTAAAAGCCGTAACTTAGTATACTCAAAAAATGTTTTTAAATCTTCTTAGCATTAGTTTTAAATAAGAGAATAAATATACATTAGTTCTTCTATACTACAATAGAAGAAAAATGTATAAAACCATAAAAGAAGTCTCACACCAAATCTCAGGAAAAGGTCAAAAATATATTCACGTGTGATTAAAATCATTTTGAAAGTTATATAGCTAGTTTCTTACTCAAAGTTTTGATCATGTTGTTGGCTCAGTTTTATAGCTTCCAATAGTGTTTCAACAGCTAGATATGCCTTGTTATTGCCTGCTTTGGTTATCTGGCATTCCACCTTACCTAAGAAAGAAATATAGAAAGCAGATTTGCAAGATTTTACTATTTTTTTCCATAAGACCCTGACCCAGCCTGTTCCACCTGCCCCCCCAACCCCGCCCGAGGAAAGCTGAACAATGGACTGCATTATCTGTTTTCTTCCAGCTGTATTGGGTTTACCTGGCAAGGTTTTTGTAGCAGGGGGCTGCAGGGGTGGCCTCTGTGAGAAGAATCCAGAAGCTGCCCCATGTTAAATAAGGGCAACTTTCAGACAGCTCCAAAGGGACCTGCCAATGGCCAAAGCTGAGCCAATAACTGATGTTGTTTGCACATCTATGTGAGCATATTTAAGAAAGGGAAAAAAGCTGCTGAGCAACAGCAACTGGGAGAACCAGGAGTGAGAACCAGCCCTGCCACCACCGACATAACTGCAGCAGGAGGGCAGGAGGTGCTCCAGGCAGGCAGCAGCAGTTCCCCTGCAGCCTGTGGAGAGGCCCCTGGTGGAGCAGGCTGTCCCCCTGCAGCCCATGGGTCCCACACGGAGCAGATCTCCACGCTGCAGCCCGTGGAGGAGCCCCCGGTGGAGCAGGTGGATGTGGCCTGGAGGAGGCTGCGGCCCATGGAGAGCCCCCGCAGGAGCAGGCCCCGGGCCGGAGCTGCAGCCCGTGGAGAGGAGCCCACGCAGGAGCAGGGGTCTGGGGGGAGCTGCCGCCCATGGGGGACCCATGCTGGAGCAGTTTGTTCCTGGGGGATGGACCCCATGGTACGGAGCCATGTGGGAGCAGTTCTTGAAGAGCTGCTACCTGTGGGCAGCCCCCACGGGATCAGTCTGGGAAGGACGGCATCCCATGGGAGGGACCCCACGGGGAGCAGGGGCAGAGAGGGACCGTGAAGGAGCAGCGGAGACAAAGCATCAGGGACTGACCACAGCCCCCATTCCCAATTCCCCTGCGTTGCCTGGGGAGAAGACGGTGGATAGGGGGAAGGTGTTTTTAGTTTCTCACTGCTCTAGCTTGTTAGTAATAGGCAATAAATTTTACTAATCTTCCTATGCTGAGTCTGTTTTGCCCGTGACAATAATTGTTGAGTGATCTCAACCCTTGAGCCCTTTTTGTTGTATTTTCTCCCCCTTTTCCTTTGAGGATGGGGATTGAGAGGGCGGTTTTCGTGGAGTTCAGCTGCCCTGCTGAGTAAAACCACCACAACAATAAGGAAAATCTTTTTCTTTTTTTTTTTTTTCTTTTTGATGTTATGCACAATGCCTGTATAACAGGTCATATCATAGACTAGCTAAAATAAACTGTGGAATCATAATGACTCTTAATGTGTTTTGATCCAACTGGAAGACCATTGTACATTGAAGGGATCCACATAATATTCACTGTGTAGGCACAGGTCTGTGCTGTACATGCAGTATGGGTTGTGGGCCACTGTCATGCTGTGTATGTCCCCTGGCCACAGGATAAACTTAGCCCCCCAACTGTTAACAAGAGAGCCTGTTGGCATCAGCTTCTCAGTACCAATGATTATGCCACCTGCAGATCCTTGCCTTTTTGTAAAGTGTAGCAAGAAGTTAGGTGAACATGCTTTTTGTTTGACAGTAGAAACAATGAATAGAACTATTTTCTTTCAAGAGCTCAAAAGACAAAATGAGACCACATTTTCACTGATGGGAGCTGCATGGTATGCTACACCCTGACTAGAGGCCCATTCAATGATGCGCAACTTGGGTTTGTCAGAATCTGAAGGGTTGTAAGATTGTTTACACTATCTTCTCCTTTATAGTGCTAATCTTGTAAATAACATTTTAAGTGATAATATACAGAGTATGATTACCGTTTTGGCTGGGATCCTTACAATCCAGCACCTCCTGGTGCAAAACATAATGCCACTGAAGTCCGAACGCAAGCAGACATTGTGTAATTCATTAGCTTTGTTAAATTATTTAGAAAAATGTTACGAAGCTCTCATCTTCTTTACATCAGTCTGATGCAAAGGAGCTAATCAGCTTTCTACAGCGTCCTTAACCTCATCAGCTATGCCCTTTGATCCCTGATAACACAGAGATGGGAAAAGTTCTACTGCAGTTCTGAAATTATTTGTTGCATAACGCACCTTGAGCTATGCTGGTATGATATGAAATGCAGGAGAGAGATCTGCAGTTAGGGTATATGACAAATATCCACATCTGTTCTATTTTTCTGAGAAAATGTCTCCATTTTAAGAGAGGCTACAAGCATAAGATCACCATAGGAAGGAAATTATGATGAACAAACAGGGTTATATTTACCTATCTGAAAAAGAAGCTCAGCTTCAATATCTAATTCTTTTTTTGCAGATTCTCTGCAAAGCTCCAATGCTGATTCTAAATGTTTGAGAGCATGTAACCATTGCAGTGGATCTACTCTTTCAGGTGTACAAGCTACTTTTTCAGCTAATGTGCGTCCTAAGGAAGAAAAAAATAGACATCTTTTACTAAAGGATTTAATACAAAACCAAGTTATGCAAAACAAAGTAAGTTCCTCAGAACAAATGCTGTTACATATTTACTGCTACAATCCAATTCTCATTAATATAATCCATTAATATGGATTAATATTCCATAAATATGGAACTATAATGATGTTTCATTACTTCACAATGCTAATGAGGTTCACTTAGGCCATTCAAAAGACGCTCAGGCTAAACAAATCAATCCTTTGACAAATGATCTGAAGGATTGGCACTAAGCCACTTCCTACCTTTGTTTCACCTGACAGTTATAGGCAGAACCTACACCTCTCTGAGCCTTACCAAATTCCCAAATTTTCTATTAACCAGTTCTACTACCTTCACTTCTGATGCATCAGTTTATCTGCTAGTGCATAAATTATGAATGAAAAAGAATGAAAAATGAAAATAATAATGCATTGCATTTTTCTTACCAATTCTCATTTTGACTTGGGTTAGAAGGTTGATATGGGGCAAGTAGATATTTTTTGCAGGTAGGACTAAGCAAGTCAATGTACTGTCCTCTATCTGCTGTTCAATGGATTCTCCACACAAAAAAATCTATAAAGAGAGTATGTTTTGTAAAATCAAGTTACAGACAGTAAATTAAATAGTTTGAAGAAGTAAGTGAGGTACTTGTAAGATGTGGAACTCAATTGTTTCTTATAAAAATAAGTACTAGAAAAGGGCCTGATACTCTCGAATTCCTTTATTTCAGTTTGTGATTGTCTTCTTCGCAGAGAAGTTTGGTAGCAAACAAAGAATTTCAATGAACTCTTGATCAGATTTATTAGTGTCAGGCTTTGGTTTCTAAAAGCAAACTTCCTCAGAAAAGGCAGTCTTTAAGAAATAGAACTCCCAAGTAACCTGATCATTAGAAAGAAACTGTCACGTCTAGAAAGAAATCTGACATCCAACAACAGCCAGAGGCCAGAAAAGAAAAATAACATTGCACATATGGACCAAACTTCTCATTCATGGAAATAAAGTGATGGGAGGCATGCTGTAAACTGTTAAGTCTCTTGAAGGTTAGAAAGTTTCACAAGCAGAAGTCTGAGTCTAATGTGATTCATATGATTATTCATTACTTGGGGGGAACAAACGTGCAAATGATTAGACTTCTATATTAGGAAATATGAGGTTAAAAATTTGATCTAACAGCTTTTCTTCACAATCTATATAAAGAACGGGTGGAGATGTGCATATCTACTTTTAGATCACCAAACAGGTAAATTATTAATTACTACACATTCCTCTCACATATATCATGTCTTTAGATACATTTTTAATTATGTATTTTTTACATGGACATGATTTCTTCATAGTGACTGTAACAATCTGTCAATCTAAATAATATGCCACTTTATATAAATTTTCTAAATTCAAATGATTCTAAGTCAAGGTACAAAGCTAAATTCTTAAACTTGGATGCTCAAAAGTTAGGAATTTTATGAGATATACATCTTCCCTGAGGTGCTGAACACCACTGTGTGGGAAAAGTGAGTATTCCAGATCTCTGAAAAATCAAACTCCCTATTTCTGTTTTTCACATCCGGACATACATTTGCAAGTATTTAATATTTTTTAAACTGTATGAAAATATCAAACTACTTAGAACTATGAATATCCATGATGCCTATGCAAAAAAAAAAAAAAGTTGGTAAAATGAATTACTTCTTTATACTATGTAATCTAGGGAAAATTAGACTCATCAATTAATAGGAATAGCCTTTTTAATAAATTGTTAAAAGAGCTTCCAGAATAGATGAGTTAAAATTGTTGTAAGGATTTGAAAATGCTATGTAAATCATATACTCACTGCTTTAATGGTAATTTCATGTGCCAAAATTAGTAAGTTTAATGGTTCCGCTGCAGAAGAACAATATTCTGCATCTCCTACTGTTTGCAGTGCTAGTATGTCTGCCAGCAGAAGCATACTTTTCACAAGAGTCAAAGAAGCTGGAGAGAAAATAAATGTATCCTCTTGGAGTAAACTGATGATATCCTGTTTGGACATAGATAACATAAAACAATGTTGTTACTATGTTTGCCATCTGTTTATGAGGACAAATCACAAAAAATGAAAAAAACTCTATTGTAGAGGCATTATTTCAAGCTTATTTAATGCTGGCATCAGCTGTTCTGACTCCACAAAAAAATGCATCAAAGAAAAACCAACAGTTTCTCCTTTGTGCTCAAACCTGCAAAAGTTTAATGCCTGCCATGGGACATCTTTCTTGCAGGTCAAGAATAGCAGCTTGCACCATCATTTCAGCCTGAGTCTCAATATCACCAAAGGCTTCCGCCTCTATTATTACTTCTTTTATCACACTTCTGCGTTCAGCCACATAATTTTCTAAAAGAAGGAAATACATGATTAGTAAAACTACAATAGAAAAGACTTTACAGTATCTTATTCCATTCATAGAAAATTATTCTTCTTACTATTATGTTAGAAAACCACTAGAAAGTTACAGGAAATCTGACAATACAGATTCCACATTATCATTTCACCAATTCTGTGCCAAATGTGCTCTCAGAAGAAAGAAAAACTAAAGAATGTTTAAGTTGTACATTCTTTAAATTCATCCAAATCCATTATTTGTATGTTAGCCACCAGCATAATTAATTAAATTTTGCAGAGCAAATGTCACATTCAAAAATCTGATCTTAGCATTGCAAAATAGCAACAGCCTTTACAGGAATGATCCAGAAGAGATTCATAGAAAAGTTTGGCTACTGACCTAGACCGTGATTTTGATACTTGAGTGAGTTTCAGCTTTTATGTTGTTTATAGAACTAAGTAGGAAGAATATTTTTTTTCTATCATCAAACTTCAATAAATGTACTTTGTAGTATCTCACTTAAATCCTTAGAAGTAAAATAATCTGGAACATAATGTTTTCATTTATAGGTGATATAAAAAGTGAAAAAAGAAAACTTATATTTTTAAAACTAGTGGTATGTTGCAAGTGTGTTTTGTTTTGCTTTGTTTTGTTTTTTGTTTTTTTTTTTTTAAAAAAAAGCATACCTATTTAATTTAATTACACTGATTACATTTCAAACTTTTTACTGCACAAATGATTGTCAAAAGATTATGACCATTAAACATTAATGTAATGTTTTGTTTTTATATGCTCTAGGGAGAGATTATACTCAGAAATACATCTTCCTTACTGCATTGAATGAATTTAATGCAAATAATTGCACAGTAATCAATGTTAACGTTTTTATTTATGAATAAGAATTTACTCTGCCCGTTATACTCCAAAAGCCTAAACCAAAAAAGGGTAATACCTTCCATATAACCAATGCCGTGTATCTGTGTTACTAGTGCAGTCACTAACATTTTACGACACCTTAGCCACAGATGCATATTCATATGATCTTGTGCAATTGTACTGTGAGGCAGTTGACCATCTTCAGCACAAAAATCCTAATAAGTTCCAAAAGCAAGAGAAATGTTACTTTGAGAGTCAACTACTTCAATACATACAAAGCAACAGGATAGTATTCAGTCTAAAATAAATGAAGTTAGTACAAATATATTACAAATAATAAGATAATAATAACAACATACTTATTTGAATGGTAGATATGTTGTGGGGGGTTTTTTTGTTTGTTTGTTTTTATAAGACAGGCCCATTTATTATTTAACTTAAAATCTATAGAAAATTTGAAATATGATCAAATTAAACCAGCTTTAATGGGAGAGTTCATTAATATATCTATATATTATATGCACATGAAAAACACAAGATAAGCTGAAGCACCATATGATGAACAGCTCATGGAGAATAATTCTAAGAGTTTGGACTTCATCTCGAACAGGAACATTGCTCAAAACTCTAAGGAACAGAATGGTCCACTGTGGTTGTAGATCGGGGTCAATATCAAGTTCTGTTAACCTAAACAGAGATTAGAAACAAATTTCTAGGTTTTGTTCTCTTGTTCCTGGTTTTTCTAGTAATTAGAAACAAATACTGATGTAATATAGTACTGGGAGTACTGATATATGACATTAAGCATGTCATACGTCATTTTCTCCCCAGTTTAATGGCAACCATGTAATACAGATGACTGCTATGTTCTAACTTTCTGAAAGTCTCTTAACAGTACAAGACTTCATATACTAAAAAAGTCGTGTAAATCATATATCCACACATACAAAACACTTCCTTACATTCTTTTTTTCTTGAAAATGCGTTGGTTTCATCCTAAAAATGTCTGCGTCTTGAAGAAGTCGAATTGCAGTGAAAGCCAAAGCAACACTGTGATACAGAACAGTATTATTAAAACAGTGATAATTATACTCACTATTATATGCTTCCATTATAACAGATACTTCACGTCTGACTATATCAGAGATGTCTATAAGCAGCTATCAATGTTTGCTTCATTATAATAACTTGCACTAAGAGCATATTCTGAATTTGTAGGCATTGCAGTACAAAAGTGAGAAAACAGCAGTAAGAGAAATGGTTTTGCCAGACATAACCTGATACTAATGGGTAAGCCAAGAAATACAATCTTCTGTTGGAGCAATCAAAGCAGAACTCCACTCTAAGTTTCAGTTACATATGTCTTTCTTCAGGAATGGGCTTTTAGAAATTAAAAGATGTAAAAATACTGAAAATGACAAAATACATTGGGAGAGTTCAGTATGTCAACCACAACTAGAGAGCTACAAAAACACTTTCCTCCTTAAATCCTTTCCAGACTGCATGTTATTCATTCTGTTAAATCCCCATGACCAAATAATCACAGGACTTTAGTAAACACCATCAATCAAAACTCGAACCAGCTGCCATCCTGGCATAACCTTGCCAATAAGCAATCACATGATATTGTGATATTGAGTCTCCTCCCCCGCCCCAGCCCCATCAGAAATCCTTTTCTGGACTTCACTCCAAAGAGCATCTAGAATGATACAGACACTATTAGGACTGGTGAAGCAATCAACTGAACACCACGTTTCCAAAAATTGTGACTTGGGATTCCAAAATATTGTCAGATTTCTTGAAATATTAATTACTATGCTTTTTTTTTCCTTTTTCTTTTTCATGTTTTCTTTTTAAAGCTTTCAGAAACACTGTTCAACTTCCATGACATCTACAAAAATGGTTGGCTATAACAGTAGACTTGGTGAACAAAAGTATTTTCAGACAGTTGCAAAACCAAAAAAATTCTGAGAAGATTTTTTTAACAGGATTTGTTGCCCAAAGAACATGCTGGTCCAAATATTCTGAGAAGTGGAAAAAAATAAAATAAGTATCTCAAGGTATTAGTTTTCCGTCTCTAATTGTACATTTTCCCCTACATTTGTAAATATCTACTTTCCCAGCTCTTCTCTAAAACATTTTTAGTTTGTTCACTTTGAAGTACTACTTTTTCTTTACCCACTGAAACATATTCTCCTAATGATGCAAAAGTACTTGAGAGTATCCCTAGCTCACCTCAGAGATTTTTCAGCAAGTTAATTGTATAACCAAAACTCAAATTATCTTGAAGTCTTTTTAAATAGAGAGGTTTTACATACAGAGATTCTCTTTATAGAGAGACTGGCTGCTATGAAGCAAATGAAATAATAATTTATGAATGCCTTAAGGCCTTCTTACACTGCCAGACTAGCGTAAAGAGCTTTTAATGCAAGATGGATTCAGGCTCTGTTTGAATATACCACTTTTGAGAAGTGCTAGATTAATTGTTTTAAAGGCCAGGTTCTTGATTCATTCACAAAGAAGTAAGAAGAAGAGTTGCACTACTCTGAAATTATTCACATTATTCTGGCAACTTACATCTGACATCTGATGAATAACCTCCAGAGATAAGAGGGTAGTTAAATTCCTTCTGCCATTTCTGATTCTATCCTGCTTGTTGTTTTTGTGATGCAGAACTGGATGGATTACATCAATTCAGTACAAATAGACCCCAAAGTAACAGTGAGAACCAAAACTGTTAATATCTTGCCTTTCAGCTCTCAGAATTCAATACTTATGAATCTCCTTCATCATCCGTTTACCTCAGTTTTATTCAACAAAGTGAAACTAGAATAAATCAATGTTGAATTTGATGACAACCTTCTCTCTAACAAAGGAAAAGATGAAACAAAATTTGCTTATAAAAGCAAAACAGACACTAAGGATATTGCAATGAAATATCCCAAATGCTTTTCTTTCTTTTTATTAAGAGTTTTCCCCTGAAACTAGGCATCAAAGTTAAAATTACAGCAAAATCTGACATTTTTCAAAATGCTGTTTGAGATGCTATGGCTAACGTTTCTCAAATAAAATGAAGAAAGTGCAGCAACCAAGAGTATATACAGGGTTTTAAGAAATACTAACCTAACTTTCTGGGCACCGCAACCTCCAGTTAACTGTGTTGTCAACATTTATCAATTCTGAAAATTAGGCCATTTTTATCTACATGCTTATCTATAAATTTCACCATTAAAATGTAGACCACAAGCCCAAGAGTTCATATATGTATTGTTTTAAGCAGTCATTTACACACATAAGCAGATGAGTACATATTTAGGTAATTAGAAACCTCAAATACTTAGGGGAGACACTGTACAGATACTCTCCTTGAAATCAGTGTAATTATTCCTATAAATAAAGTTATTCTGAGGTATTAATTTTTTTTTTACAAGACAGAGGCTGTAATGTAGAAGTTTCCCTTGATGAAATTTTTGTGGCCCTCTTTTGCTGTCAACAAGAGTGATGTGTCTATATATTTCCCTTGACAAAATACACATCGTTTTATCAGCCGAATCAGAAAGTGGCAAGACGATCAAAATAGGAAAGTGCAGCTGACTATAACAATTTCACCACTAAGTCACTTTGCCAAAGGAAAAAAAATGATGAATTTCTGTAATATCATGCAAAGTTTGATTTCTAGGCTGGCAGGCAGGAAACATTCAGCTGTCCGAAGGAATGTTTCATTTGTATCTGAGGTAGATAGATCAGCAGTTTCCATGGAAGGCAGTGCAATAAAATTGTAAAGTGGGGGGAGGGGAGGGGGGGGGCAGAATTTGTTTTGTCTGTGGGCTGTTTGGTTTTTTTTTGTGTTTTTTTTTTTTCCTGTATTCTGACCACTATCAATATATATGACCCATTAAACACCCATCAAAAATTTGTGAGTCCCAAAAAATGATACTCAAAATTATTCAAATCCATTGGAACTCTTGATAATGTAGAAAAGGTTCTTCAATTTGAGACAAGCTATAAACCTAGAGAGAAACTACACTCTAGAATACAACTACATGGCAAAATGAAGGGTCTTGCACTGAAAATGGTTTGCATACTGGAACGAGTTTAGCAGGGTGAATGAGTTTGGGTTGATACTCTACTAACACAGATTTTACCAACCCTAGTATCAAGCTAACACGGGCTTATTCACATGATGTTGCATAAAATTCTGTATATTGGTCCTTAGTTGATAATATGAAAATTGTATAAAATCCACACGGTACTTAAAACACAATGAGACCACTGTCCAGGGATTTGTTGTTTTCTCTTTCTCAATTTTCTCAAACTAATCTAATTTGAAAAGCACTGAATAGATAAATATTTCATGATAAGAAATGTCTATGAATAGCCTAAAAGTTCTTACTTCCCATCTTCACGGATAACCTTACTAGCCTTGATATGAATTATTATAGTCCAGACACATGAACTTTTGGGAAACTTCTAGACTTTAAAATAATATAAGAAAAACTAAGGTGAAGGATCATGGTGCAGTACTTTTTCATTGTTTTCCTTTCAGTATTCTATCCAGCATTATGATTTTTCTGTCCTTATTAATTCTTTTTTTCAATTGCGGTAGCATAGCAGCAAAAAAGGGACTGTGCTATTTAAAGGCTATCTGATTTGGAGCTTTGTTTATTTGCCTAGGATAGCTGGGAGAAGGAAAACATTTTGTCTTTGATGTAGCAGAAAAAATTTATTTTTCAACATCTCTAAGCTGTTAATATATTTCTGTGTGCCCCATGTATTCAAAGAACAGCACAACTGTAGTTTCTTGGAGTTCTCCAAAATAAATGAGAACCTCAAAAAAATCACAGAATTTCAAAATGGTAATTTGGAGAAAATATCTGGCAGACCATGTAAATACCTACCAATAGAATTAGTACCTGAAGGTTACATCAATGATTTTTAATCGAATTTATTATAAAGTATAATGTTAACATTTTAATATTTTAATCTGACAGCAATAACTATATAAAAAGGAAATGTTGTTTTAGGACAGTAATGTAGAGCTTTTCAGAAGGAAGTAGAATTCAGTAATTAAGAGATATCAAGCTCAGTGGCCTGCTAAACATTTTAAAATTATAAAAAAATGCATGACCTAACAGATCCAGACTTTAACAAAAACAGTAAACACTGCAGCTTTTTATTTGATTTTTTATAAAACTGTATCACAAAAACACTGCACAGTGAAATCACAGGCCAATAACTCATGACCTTTTAAAAAGTAAGATAAAGCAATAATAAAAAATGAAACACCAGGATAACTTAACATTTGTGGGTACTTTAATGGGCTTATTATGTTTTGTTGCTAAGATTTAGAATATTTATGTAACTTTGTAGACATAAAGGATTCAAAGATATTGCTAGATTTATTTTTTAATTTACCATAGTCAAGGCTGTACAACACAAGGTTGTTCATAATTTTACTTACCTGAATGCTGCTTGATGCCGTTGTTGAGAAATAGCAGCAAGCTGAAGTTTGGCCTCAATAAGAGCTTCTATATCTTGAACAGAACACTGGGATATCTCCCCATCATATTTGTCTTGTATGTTCTGCACAAGATGGTTAAGACTTTCTTCAGCTTCTGTCAGTAAAATTCCCTAGAGAAAAATACAGCATTGAAAATTGAAAAGGAGAGAGAAGGAAAGAGAGAAAAGGTATTCTATTCCATTATAACCTACTACCACTACATCCTGGAACAAACCAACTTTAATACAGTGTACCTTTTCTTTAAGTAACTGGGGTTTATAATTTTGATTTTGCACGTTTACAGATTCAATGTGCTGAAACTAGGAACATCTTAACTGTGCTTGTACTATTTATGTTCAGCTACACCGTATATCATAAGAGAATATTTTATGGGCTCAATAATTTTTCATTCCTATCATTATCTTACAGCTATACTTGATAATTTTATACTGTACTTTTAGAATTTTATACAATAAAATACAATATTGAAATACAATATTAAAGAGGTTGCAAGAAGTATTACATTCTTTTCTATCTGTACTCTGACAGATCTGTGAGAGTAGTATGTATCCTGAAATTTCAACTGTAATTTACACTCGTTCTGACAAACAAATCTGTAAGAAACTGCGAAAGCCAAGTCTAAAACAAAGTTAACTTTATGTAAAAGCTCAGTTATGGAAATTTCAGCAGAATTGAGAAAGAATTCAAAAGTTTGTATCATCCAATATCTTTCTTTTGCCAGTTTGCTCAGTGAGTTCTGAGTTCTATTTAAAAAAAAAATAAAAAATAAAAATAAAAACAAATAAATGGAATGGTTGAACAAAAATCAGAAGTGTAAGAAATATATTATGCCCCTTAGATAAGCATGATTCAAATTAATTTAACATTTCTATTGTAGTTATTCTGAAGATGCTATTTTCAAGCTACATCAAAACTTTTAAGGTTTCTAGTCCATTCTAGTCCATGATATGTAGCAATTGTCATTCAAAACCATTCACCATTTCACCAGATGTATTTCATACAGTATTCAGTTTGTTACAATGGCCAAAAGTAAATACTTCTTAAGTGGAAGGCCTCTCTGACAGAAGAATATGTCAGCCCTCAGTTTTTGGCTTTTCATTATGTGAAACTGACAAGCATGAAGTTTACAATTTACGAACAAACAAACTGACTGACTAAGAACCTGTGGTATTTTTCTCCAAAATAAATTAAAAGAGAGAGCAGGATGAAAAAATTGAGACATTTCACATATGGTAGAGAATTCATTTCCATTTATTTGTAGAGCATACTGTCCCATCAAAGTGTCTGATGTTCTACAACAGCCACCTCTGAAAGATGATTTTATCCTTGAAATCCCATTCAGTCTCTATTCTTGTTGCTGAAACAGTCATACTAAAATCTGATTGTGACAATATGGACATTTATACAGAATAAACTATCCTGTAACCACTACACGTATTTGAAAAAGTACACTGAACCACAAAGACTTCATGTGTGGCTAATAAGATTAGAATCAAATTAGAAACAGAAAATTCTAGTCCCCTTATTCATGTCATTTTACCGTCATAATTTCTGTTACATTGAAAACATTAGCAAAGTTTTTGGAACAATCTGAAGTTTTTAAAGCTTTTTTTTCTAAAAAAAAAAAAAATTACCTTCAGCATGGCCATATTTAATTCATCTTTACAGTCGACGAGCTGCACCATTGTGCTTCTTTGTTCCTGTTGTCTTGAATTTTTATCAGCATTAACTGTCAAATGCATTTCAAATGAAATTTCAGGTAACAGAAGCAGAATCAAAGCATTTTCAGAAATTTGAAGAATATGCCCTTTTTTCTCTATTTCAATATCAAAATAAGGTCAGCAAAACTGGAACGTGGATGTAGTAATATTAGCTATATTGGCTAAAATGCCTGGAAAAATCTTAATGTTTAATATTTCAAAAAAAGACTGATATGTTCAGCAACATCTAATATAAATATTTTTTAAAATATGACAGTTTAATGCATATGCAGTTATTAAAAGTGAAAAAAAACTATGCTTGAAAGGTTGCAGAATACATCCACTTTTCCACCACCCTTATAATTACCTTTTACATTTGAGGCTGTAACTCCACTTGGCTCGTTATCAGCAGAATAGATGTGTTTTTCCACTTTTTCAGGTATAGTATTTATTGTGGCAGATAGGCAAATGATGAAATGCATTTTGGCTAAGGTTAATTTATTCATAATTTGTTGGTTGCACAGTGGCAGCATTGTTAAAGACAGACTCCAATTAAATATGTCTTCCAGTACCTACAAGAAAGTTAATAATTGGGACTATTTGAAATGACATATCTTACACTTTTCTTTGTTCAGGGCACATTCTGCTTCTATGTTTATCAACAGTTAACATGAGTAATATTAGTAATATGATCTTAGTCATTATAGATTAGTTGATGTTTTCCTTCCCAAACTTAATTCACCCCCTAGCAGCACTTGCTACAGCCTCAATGATCCATTTTCCCGTAGAAGGTGCATCTATTCCTCTGTGTGAGTTCTTGTTTTCTACATTGTTCATAGCGCTCTTTTAGCAAGGGTAAAGCAAAAAATATGGAGGTAAATGTGCAGTTCATAAATTGTAACTCAAAGAAAACTCTGCTGCTACAGTTGACCCTAACTAGAAAGATGAGGCAAGGAAAAAAAAATGTTATTCATTACAACATCCTTTTATCTTGAGTTTACCATTCTCACTTTAGATTAATAAATTTAGAAGCTGAAAGTCTATACAGCTTTGCAAAATCGTGAGGGGACAAATAAGAACTCCATACAGAATGTGAAGTGTTCAAATCAAAAGTTCGAAATAAAGAACAACTTCACAAAATAAATCTGAAACAAGTGAAATCAAAAGCTGTCAAAATAGACATCTCATTTCTGTCTTCTAATATCAACTGTTGTAGGAGACACAACCATACTGTAAATAAAAGGGATGAAAGTGGAAGGGAAAAGTGTTTTGATTTTTTTTCTACTTCAGCAGTTTGTCTTTATGGTACAGCTTCTTTTCCTCATTCTGCTAACATTTACCTCTACGGGCTCAATGGATCTGTGACAAACAAGTGAAAGAAAACAATTAAAATGAAAAACAAAAACAAAATCTGGATGAATATGTAATTTTAATTAAAAAGAGAAATGACTATTGATTAATTGGTTTACAGATTCACCTCCTTTCTTTTTTTCTTTCCTTTTTTTTTTTTTTTTTTTCAAAAAAGAGAATTAGAACAAACCTACAAAGACAGCTCTGATAGAAATTAAAAGGCCAGATGACTGATGCTCTTGGTATTTTAGCAGGATGAAAAACAGAACCTACATATCATGATGAAACATCAATAATTCTACCAGTATGCTTTGCAAAGACAAGGCACAGATTTGTACAAATACCATTCCCGTCTGAAAAATGGCGATAATGAAAGTTGCCTCTCCCTTAAGAGGTCAGTCATAAAAATTAAAATTTATGAAATGGTAAACTGTTGAGGATGTTTTCTATTTACTGCTTTTTGCTAATAAGATTTATTTTCTCAACCAAATAATCTCTAACTGATGCCAGTGAAATAAACCTTTATGTATGGCATATAAATTTTAGTATATTCAGATTATTTTTTTACCTGTAAATTTGTAACAGTCAAGAGAGATTTTGAGGAGTCAAATCTCTGTAAGGCCTGTAAAAATGGACAAAATATTAAAAAAAAAAAAGAAAAAGATGTGCTTGATATGAGCATAAAATAAGCAAGTTACCAGAGCAGTAGAAAAGCATAGTGCATTTCCAACAATACTTTGAGGGCTCTGAAAATACCAACAATTACTTGGCATCTATGGGCTTTACATCTCTGAACAATAACCTGAGACCCAGATCTATCCCTGCAACTCCTATGCCATTCACCAGGACTCTTTAATGTGAATCAAGCCAAGAAAAAGGCAGAGGAGTTAACCAAAAAAAATCCTCTTCCAAATTCTAGGAACTCTACAGCCACCAATCACCAGTTGTGTTTCATGTTCTTTACATTTCTGAGTCCCAAACCTAACACCAGACTTAGCATGTGCCTCCACTGCTATTCAGCAGCACACAGAACTGTGAATGGAATGAAAGAAAGAACTACAGGTCAAAATGAACTTGACACTTCAACGGTCCCTCGAGGGCTATAAAAACAACAGATATTCTTTGGGTTATATGTGCTTCAATTTTCTGAACCCTAACCCTAATTCCAATCCCTGCTCAAAAACCCTTTACCTTTTCACCAGGAGACAAACCTGTCTACTGAGGGGAAAGAAAAGGTAGAGTTAAAGATCATTTCCAGCCTTCATCCTAACTGAGAGCTCTACACATAACTGTCAGTGGTGTTCTATTTTTTATTAATTCTTTTATTAACTCCAGTGACAGATGTAACCCTACACCATCCCTGTCATTCCCTGGAAAGTGGGTCCTTCTCATTCTGAGAGCTGTACAAAAGTCCAGCAAGCACTTATCTTCTATTTGTGTCACACCCTAGCCAAAGTCCAAATGGTGAACCTTCTCTGCTGTTTACCTAAACACTCATCTGTGAACCCCATTAGGTGGGGTTCATTAAGTCAGGTGACAAGATTGACCAGACCTCATCCTAACTCAATGAGCTCTTCAGACAATACTCAAATTAAGAAAAAGACTTAAAGATGTATTTTAACCTCACTAGCATCAGTAAGGATTAAATGTATTCCTTACTGTAGCCATGAAGAGAGAGATTGTAGAATCACCTCTCCAGTGAGGATGCTAACTCATTAAGGCTCAACTTTGTGAAAACGTAATGAAGCTTGTACTATAAGGAAAAGCATTAGACTTCAGGTTTTTATCTTCCCCTGAAGTTAGTAAGAAAGTGACACTGGCAAGTTAAAAACATCAGATTGTTTGCTAAATATTTTAATTTTACTTTTTAATATATTCATTTTTAATATATTTTTTAATATTTTACATTTTAATATTTTACTTTTGTAACATTTAGGATTTTTTTAAGAATGTGTAATGACTTGCAGATTTGGATTATTATGCAGTTTCATGAAGAGAGCTGAGTGTTACGGTTCAGTCAAATTATACTTTATTGGTGTTTACCTTCATTTGTTCAGTTTTTCTGTACCCTGACGGTATTTTCCATGGAATTCTTTCTCCACAGTTAAGCAAAGACAGTTCATGAAAGGCCTCCGTAAAAAATCCTATATCTGTAAGTACTTTGATCTGTGAAAAAATAACAGAGGCTTTGGTTTAAAACAAACAAACAAACAACAAGAACAAAAACAGTTATTCTTTTTGCTCAAAACATAGTATATTTAAAGGTAATTTTCAAGTAGATTTGGCTACTGGAATAGTACATGGATGGAGAATGTGCTTCAGTGGAAAGAAATTTTTACATCTTTTACTGAGTAAGTGAAATCTCAAAGATGGGTCTTTAAACAAATGAGGAGGGTAAAAGAACAACCCACCACATTCTTCAGAAACATGCTCCTGACAGAGGAAAAGATCTTAATTCATCTGGTTAGAACTTTGAGTGACAGTCCAAGATCAGCCCCTTATCAAAATCAGTTTCACAGATGTTGCTCGTCTTAGTCTCATAGCACTCAGCTGTTCTTCCTAATCCATATCAGCATTTCCTGAAAATACCTAAAACCAATAACACTTCAACTCTTACTACAAGTTAGATTCTTTTGGAAAAGAAAACAAAAAGGAATTATAAAAAATAAGAAAAAAAGTGAAAACACTAGTGAAATGACAAAAGTCTGTTCCAGAAGTCTGACAACATGGTTTCACCAGGATACTGACAACAGGTCTGGAAGTGAGCATTATGAACAAATAAATTATTTATGTTTTGCATTTAGGTAAACATTTAAAAGAACAGTGGAAGAAGATAAAAAATATCAAGTAATGAGTATGGATCTAAGGTGGAAAAATCTTTAATGATCATATCTTTAATGTTAATATGTGTTAAATGGAAAGTAGAAAAAAATGATGGAAGTATTTAACAGTCACTGTAAAACACCAGCATTAAAACTGTCTAAATAATTCTACATCCTACAAAAATTAAGAATATAAATATTTGCAGTTAGAAAGTTGTCATATTCTACAATCTATTTTGCTAAGAAACACTAAGGATCAGCTGAACTTTAAAGTAATGCTTTTCATAGTAGTGATATATGAAGAAATATTAAATCAACTGCATTTAACAAAGAAGTGAAACATTTATTTCAAATACAATGTGCAGTGATAAAAAGAAAGGATCTTTGATTACCTTGAAGATTCTTCCTTCAATACATTTAGCTGGGTCCTTACAAATCTCAGAAACAAAGTATTGGTGTAATGTGAACAATGGTAAAATCTGTAGGAAAATATTAGGTCATCTAGTTATAAATGGCATAAAGCTTACAATTATAGAAATGTACTTTGCAATTTTAGATCACAAATACATCGGTAATAAAGGAATACTGCTTTCACTGCCACGTCAGAATTAACACCACTATTTCTCTTACGCTCTATGAAGGATGAACCTTTTATGAAGTTCTTCAGCTGACTAAAGCTAACCCCTAATTCTTTAGTACTATCTTATATGAGATACAAAAAGTAGAATGCAAAGTTTCTCCAAAATTATTCTATTGGTTCAAGTTTGTGTGTTTTTTTGGTTTGGTTGTTTGACTGTTTTTTTTTACTATACTGTTGGTAAGTAAGAGTGTAAAGATATTGATAACACGGGTTTCTAAAACTGCCTGTACTTTGATGCCATAACTTTTTCTGTATAAGTAACAAAACAATAGAATGTTGTGAGCTTTAGAAAACAAACACAATGAAGTCTAGTAATTGTCTAACTGAAATGATACCAGTTGTAAAAATAAACTGGATGCTGATGAGACTTATTGACAAATTCATTTACTTTCATTTCAAATTGAATACTTTTGTAGGGACAACAACATGAATGTTAAAAATAAATAAATCACACTTTCTATCAAACACACACTGTATTTATTATTATTGAAGACTTCAGAAAAAGCAGATTATTTCCTAACAGATATATTTGCTTATTCAAACTGAAAGAGCTTCCAAATTTTAATTATTGTTCAGCTTTTACATTTTTCTTCACTTTATAATGTCCCTGAGCTTGGAAAACGCTAACAGCACTGTTACTTTCTTTGTCAAATGCACTTTCAGTTTTTCATAAAGTAGCTTCAGAATTTGGATTACAAAAGCTTCAAGCAAATATTTTAATTGTACCCAAACAGTTTCCAAATGCAATTTGAAGTGCTTCTACAAAATGAGTCTCTGAAGTTTTTTTGTTTTTTTTTTTTTTTAATAAAACTTTAATCCTGATGTATTTTGATTTTTGTTGAATCTTCTTAGTGCCCACCATCCAAAACATTCATACACATTAAACATTCAGTGGAAATGAAGCTCTCATCCTGCTGAAACTGTTGTCGCTTTGACCATGATCTATGGCCCAGATCTATATTCTGCTAGTGTAAGTGCAAAAGGAATCAAAAATGTGCATGCCATGTGAAGCAAGCAGTCAAATTAAATGTCCCTGCCTCCAGGTAGCTGTCTGCTCCTTGATCTCACTTGATCTCCCATAGTGAGGGCAGTTAGCCAGAACTTAATAACAAAGTGAACTCCGGTAAAGCAGGATGGAAAGAAGCAACAACCAGAGATAAAACAGACATTTAGCCTGAAGTTCCAGAAGAAATCAATCAGACGAATGGCTTACTGATCAAAAAAAAAAAAAAAAAAAAAAAAAAAGAAAAGAAAAGTAGTAACAACTTGCTGCATCCTCCTCTCTAACCTCTCTCCTATCTTCACCCCCTAATCTTACTCTTTTGCTGCCAGCCACATGATCTTCTCCCCTCCCTTGCACTGTCTCTGCCACTTGCAGGACCTTTGCCTAAGTGATTTCTTCTCATTAAAGCAGCAGAAAACTATCTACCTCTTCTGCTGGGAAATTTTGTGTCAAGCCAGGAGTTGATTTATAGAGGTATCAAATAATTACCTGATATGATGTAAGAAAATTTGTTGGAGCATACAGGTGCAAACAGGAACAGATGTAGAACTGCACCTTTTCAGTACTAGTAAGTATTTCAATCTATTTATTCCAATGTATGCATCTGTGAAAGAAGTTAAACTGGAAGTGGCCAGTCATTAAATGGAAGCAATGGCCACATGATCAATGTAAGAGGGCAACTGTGAAAACAGTCCATACTGAGTAATAAGAGAATGTGAGCAAGTTGCCACAGAACCTAACCATACAGGTATTTTACTAGAGCTTCCATGGTTTGTCATAAATATATCCAATACAATAATGTAATAAGTACAATATCATAAACTAATACTTACTATTAAATTGTGTTTTGCACAGTGTAGTTCGAACATAAGGAAATTCAGACTTGCAACTACAGTAGAGACATCAGCTCTGTAGCGATCAGAGAACAAATCTATTCCAGGAATGAGCATATTCATTTCATATTGTGCAAAGTCACAATCGGATGTAGGGTGTGGAAGAGAAGCTCTAAACAGGGTCTGAAAATAATAACAATGAATTACATGTAAAAAGAAGTATAGGCATTTAAGAAACACTAAAGACCTCTGACTCTTTAGACTTACAAATGACTTATAAATGAAACTCAGCCAATGCCAAAGTATCCAGCTGTTTCAGGACAACACATGAAAAATACTTTTACTAAAATGATTGCTGCCTTACGTGTGAACTTTATGGTAAAAAAAAAAAAAAAGGCTGTAACTAGTCCATGGACAGCATTTCATGGGACTGCAAAAGTGAGAAACTGATCTAGGTGCAGAAAAATAATCACAAATCAACCAGTACTCCCCAGGTAATGAGAAATCTTCCTAAGAGGCCAATGGCATTTCTCTCAGATTCCAAGTCAAAGCATTCCAAATAAATCTCTGGAAGCACTGGAAAAAAAAACTAATAAATCGCTAGGGGTCCTTACTAAGACTTCTTAGATAATTCTTAGGAAAAGCCTCTGATCAGCACACAGAAGGAATTTAATAATTCATTTAAGCATCTCCATAGTCAAGGAAAATGCAGACGAAAAATGCGTCAAGATGGTTTTGGGGAAATATTCAAACATCTCTTTACCAGTCCAAGGATGGGTAAAGATAATTCATGGGAAATGTTTTCCATCAGATGAAAAATCTTTTTTTTTATTATTTTTTATTTTATTTTTTTCCATAAGCTAAGAGCACTAAGAGTTCGATTTTACTAATCCTTAAATACTTGCTGAGTAATCACCTCAATCATCACTTCTGGGAGAGACTTCTGGCCTCTTTAAGGCCAATTAGAGGCTAGTTCAGCCTTTAACATTGCATTCAAAGTCATTCTGAGTACAGTGTATTTCAAACTGTACATACAAGGAAATTTCATCTAAAATGCCTAACCTAAGTGAAGCATGTACTGTTATCCTCCTGAATAAATAAATACCCTGTATAATGTAAAAATTGTAGGCAGCAAGCTACACCTTGCCACTACTTCTCTGCCACGTAACCTGACCATAACATACTAACAAAGGCTAGTTCAACCTTTAACTAGGTCAGCTAGTGCATCTTCAGTGATATAACTTAAAATTGATGTGAACTTTAAGGAAGGAACTTAAATATTCCTCCCTTATAAAGGGAGGAAAACTGACATTGTCTATTGTCTTCCTATTGTCTATATGAAGGATATTCCTTCCCAATTGTGTTTATCATGTCATAATTAGCAATGATATGCTAGACATACTCAGATCTGAGATGTTAACAAGCCTAAAGTCAACAAGAGAGGTGGAATTTAAATAAGGTTATAAAAGAGCTTTCCAAATCAAGGAACAAATTATGGGCTAGAACTTGGCAAGGTTCAGTGACAGTAATTGATTACATTTTTCAAGACTCTCACCCTGCAAGGTGCTCCTATCCCAATTAATATTTGGCCCACTTCAGTCAAGTCACAATTATTTCTACCATTATACAGCTGCAACAAACTGTTACTACTATTTCTGTCAAAAGGAGGAATCAAAACTGTTCAGGTTTGTACCACCTGCAATTAGACAGCTAGAAGCTAATCAAAATTCTCCTTTACCTCTGTTTCTTCAACTTGTTCTCCCTTTGCTGAAATTAAAAAGGTTTTAAATGCAGCCAAACAGGTCAAACAGTCATAATCATGGCTGGCACAAGATATTAGAATGTGGCATTGGTTTGTTTTGGAAGTCAACTAACCTCCTATCGCTGCATTGGGACGAGTTAACATTGACCCCAGTGCAGTCTAACTGACAGAATACTTGTGGTTCTTTTTCCATTATCACATTTGGTACTGATATCTTAAAACTTCCTTTTAAAAGTAAACTGAAACTCTTCTTTTTCCTCCAGTTTGTTTCTGAAAGTTTTCAAATTTAATTTTAATAAGCTTATTTTCATTGTAAATTAAAATAAATAATTTTGACTACCCTCTATTTTTAGAGCAAACTTCTTATGGAATTTATATTTTAGTAATATAATAACTTTCAATGCTAAACAAAATACCAAAAAAATCTTTTTCTAAAGAGTCTGTTCTCCTGATTGAAAATTTCTGACAATCTGTGAAGACTTTGTACAGATCAATGACAGCATCCTTCTATTGTTGATGCCATCCACCTCTTCCTGAGCAGAACACTTCAAGAGAAGAAAAATACATTTGGCTGCCAAATGTTTTAGTCATCTTCACTTTTCGGTATTTTATTATTTCTCAGAGACTCACTTCTCATTGAAGTGATAATTTTTAGGCTTTAGTACAGGAATAATGTTAAAAAACAGAATAAATACATCTAATCTAATGTGCATAAATTGTCAACTACCTCTGATCTCCAGGCTTCCATCAGTCAATCAAAGTGAGAAAAGAAATATTTTAATAGAGGGTTACTGAGATTTAAATATTAGAAGCAATTTGTCATTTGTGAACTCTAACTGAAATCGTACACTTACCTTAAAGAGTATAGCAGAAAAATAGCAGTGTTTAGTTCTTAATCTCATATTCGATGTTGTTATATACCTAAAGTACCACAAATTGTAAAAAATATGAACGTGTCCATCAATATAAATTATTCAAACTTTTTTATCTCGTATAATAATGATACTAACACAGTCTAGATTTTTTCCACATTGGAAAACAGCTGCCTGTTTTGTAGACAGGTGTTCTGCCACGTCATTCAAAGAATCATTTGACCTAAGGCCTACCTAGACAAAGGGAGTTGTCTAGATTCCCTCTGAAGTTAAGGGAGACAAACAGGCAATTTAAGACCAAAAATAATCTCACCCAAAACTAGAAAGATAAAGCAGATCTAGCAACTCAAAATGTGTTTCTTTCCATAAAGCCCAATGTATCCAGCACATGGACTTTCACATGGTAGCTGTCTACCTAGATTAAACGAATCTGACAAACTACCTCACCAGAGCTAATACCATCATGGTATTAGGATATTCCTCTGATCTATAATATTCAAAATTTTTAATACAACTTCAGTCCTTTAATCTGCATCTTACAGTTTGAGAATAAGTTGCTCTAGAAACAACAACTCGAGGGAAGGTTGTCTAACAGTCCAAGTTAGGTCTGAGTAAAAAAGATCTGCTGAAGGAGGAGCTGAGAGGATTGCTTCCTCCAGATCCCTACCAGGAGTTGGAATGGACATAACAGTAATAAAGACAAAGTGCAGCAAATATGTGCCAGAAGCACCTTTAAAAGTAGCTAAGGATTGGGTCTTGCCTCACTGAACCTTAGGTTGCACCACAGCTCAGAATGAGAAGAGCACAAACGTGGTTTAAAATCAACCTGAACTCACTCCTTTTCCTCTTGAGGGCTAATACTGAGCTGCATAACGCCATTTCATGCTGAAATACCCATGTTAATGCTTTCAAAGGTACTTCAGTTTACAGATATTTTACAGTGTTATTAATAGGCCCTGTTTGCCAGCTAATATAGTTTACTCAGATGAAGCTCTGCCTTTTCATGGTATAATGCTTCTAAGGTCATTTAGAGCTGGCATGGATATTTCTAAGTTTTATATTTCGTACATTTTATATAGTGTACGATATATTGAGAAACAGCTTAGAATTACATCCTTAGTGCTTTACCAGCAGTCAAGCAGTACTGTACTGAAATATTTATTGATGGTAGACTTTCATACAGTAATTCAAATTTCATTTAGTTGTAATTCACCAGAAAATGAGTACTTTAGGCGGTAAATCTGTCCTTAGGATACATTAATATTTAATATGTGCAATGACTTGGGAGATGTGATATTTCAATTGAAAATCAATAAGACTGTAAAATCCTTGTGCTTATGACTTTTTATCATTTTGTTTTATTTCAATGATTTCTCCATATGAAATACAGCTGCAATTACGGTCAAAGATGAGCACTCCAGAAAAGGGAACAAACACTGTTCTCCAAAAAAGCAACTTTCTTCCTGAAAGGAAAATTCTTCTTATATGGCTGAGCCTTTTCTATAGCAACTGTTTAGTGTTTTAAATTAATTTCAAGTTGCCTAATGTTCTGGATAAGCAGTTCTTTTGAAAGAAATACGTATATAAATATATATATATATAAAATATTTTTTTAAAAAGTACTTACTGAGCTATCTTAGCCACTAAAACTGCTGCAAGTAAACATCCCCAAATTCCCGCCTGAGAAATAAATTTCTGACTAATATCAGTAGATCTTCCAATTGCAAAGCAGTCTTTAGCATTTTTTGGAAAACCTAACTTTTGCCAGTTGTTAAGAGCATCAGCAATGTTGAGTGTTTCATCAAGGGCTTGACACCAATATTTAAAAGCAGCTCTGTAACACATAAAAAAAACATACTCATCATATTGCTGACATTTTCCAAAGTGAAAGATAAGACTGGCTTCATTTTACCTTCATCGCCTGATATATAAATAATTCTGACTAGGTCAGAAACTGAAATATAGTTTCTAAGTACACAAAGATACCATTGGTGGTCAACACATTCATTCAGACTTTTACTAAGATTAAATTGTCAGGAGATAAATATTACTTCCTAAAAACATATAGAGATGCTTAATCCTATAATTAGCTAGCCAAGAAAGATGAACTATTTCTAGAGAAAAAACTCTCAAAATATAGCTAAGAGTGAGAGGAAGAAAAGTTATATGGACCTGAAAACAGCACATGAATTTATAAAACTGTTCAAGTGTGTAAGAATTAAATAATGAAACCCTGCTCTTTTAAATTCCAGTAACAGTGTACCTTTTGTTTCCAGCATAAAAGTGAAGATTTCCAAGTTCATGTAGAGCCTGAACCTTGAGGTCTCTCTGGTTGTTTTTTTCAAGGATTCCTGTTATTTATTATTTAATCAATGAGAGAAAATATTGTCACATCATTAAGTTAGTTACTGAATCTTGAACAAATTTTGCATGAGAAGTAGACATGCATTGGCATGTTATTCAGTGCATGAATATCATAGAAAGATTTATTAGGCTTGCATGTTTTGCCTTCAGATGTACTATTGCTTATTCCTACTAACTCTAAAGACAAGAGCATTATATATTTACGAATCTGTTTACCTAAATGTTTGTATTATTGTTTTCTCAGACTGAGAAAACATTCTCAGGCTGAGCTTTAAATATATGAGTAAAGCCATACTAGAAAGGTAAGATGGACACCAAGTAACTGGGTTCTCATACTCAAATGCACAGAACATGAAAGGCCTATTTCCTAGGAAAAAAAAAATAAAAATGTCATGGAATTAAAATGATTCCCTTAAGCATTACAGATTTTTAATTTGGAATTAATCAGCATAACACAACTGAAGTAATGCTTGTTCATAAGAAGAGAGAACTGTAGATGTGATGAACCAACTAGTATCTTGTTTAGGATCTAGTGCAGATTTTCAGAATTAAGAGAGAAGGTTGTGCATTTCTGGAGACCACTTTTCAGACAGTTATAATTGACAGAGGGAAATAACACTGGAACAAACAGTGAGCACAGATAGGTAGAGTGACGTTACACATTAACTGTAAACAGAAATTTATAAAAAACAATTACCAATTGTTTGTTCATAGGAAGAGATGATTACTGAAAGCTGTGACTGTGGTATTGGTTTACTCTCAACCATACTGGAGAAATTAAATTTTTCTTGAGAAAGGTCGTGTGGTATTGGTAGAAATATCAGTTCAGCTCCCACATTAAATTCCAGCCTTCTATTTGGAGAGATTTGACTGATTGCTCTTCCAACATTTTCTAGATCAGAAAAACAATTTATATGACCAGGTCAGAAAAGTATTCTACTATTCAGCACCACAATTATTTCCACACCTTATTATTCAAATGAATATATGATTCTTGTGTGTGCTATTTTAATGTAGTTTCCTACGTTCTTATTCTGTTTGTATGTCTCCTAATCAAATTTATTGGTGAGCACAACCAAATAAAAATCTGTAACCAGTTAGAGAAAATAAGTTGGTAAGAGCTGCCAGTCAGTCCACTAATGAAGGTTTGGCTGAAGAAAGAAAAGTGACACAGTTACATGAAAAAAAAATATCATCCAACTGAGAGACAGAAATCATCAGAAATCAGGCTTAGAGTTTGCACTTAAAGAGTTTCATGCATAATTTTATATTCTGTTTTTTTTCTAATTCTCAGTAACAACTAAAACCTGATTTAATAAAAAAAAGTCTTTTACTATTTACGATTTTAGCTGTATATACGCTTCATACATGCTTCATTTTGAGCAACATGATTCATTTGGAGGTGTCCCTGCCCATGGCAGGGGGGTTGGAACTAGATGATCTTTAAGGTCCCTTCCAACACAAACCATTCTATGATTCTATGATTCATTGTTGAGTGAGAAACACTTCAATGAAGTACTCACCTTGTGTGTGTGCAAGAAATAACGAAAGTAGTTTTCTGCTGTGTCTCAGTGCTCTGCTGTGAAATTTAGATTTTTTTAGAGTTTCCCTAAAACATTTCAGCGTATCATTCACATCAAGAGGTACATAAACTAGACGTTTAGCTTGACTGCCGCCTGAAAGAAATTAACAATTATAGAGAACAAATTTGCATTATATAAACATATTTTTAATTTAAAAAAATGTAAAACATGTATTTGAACAATTCCATAACCTAAAAACTAAAATATATTAATGGAATTGTCACTTTTGTTTCCCTGTTCAAACAGGAATTAAAGAAAAACATGAATTAAGGAAAAATCATTAACAATCAGGAACTACACTTCTGAGCAGTTTTATCTTTTTCAGTGTTACATTTTGGTTGTTATATGACACCTATTTTCTCTGAATTCCATCTGCCCTGACTATGCATCAGCTCAGCTTACTACTTTGATTCTGGTGTCTTAAGTCTGGGAACAAACCTTTTACTACAACTGCTGGTCCTATTTACTACAATTCCTGTAGTTTCTACATACCAAGCCATCATGCTCTCTCCACTGGAATGCATAATATTATCTACTCTTACATACAGAATTATTTACCATTTAATGACTTTCCTCAGCTAAATTCCACACAAAGTCTCGCGCACAATGCCTTGACATCTGTGACAGGAGGAACTATGCTTCCATTAATGACTAAAACGCTTTAATCCCAATTGGAAAGAATAACATCTATGGGTAAAAAAAAGTGTTCTGTCACCTTATACTTCCTTTCAGTTTTGTATTGATTCTATCATTAATAGTGCAGGTTCACATTAACTTCTGTGTGTGTTGGTGGGTATCCAACAATACACACAGATAACTGGGCCAAGATCACCAAGCTCACTCAACATACTGTAGGTCTGGATGACAACTGCTCTTCTCTGCTTTCAGATACAGTTTGAATATATTTGGAGAGATCTTCACAACATTTTTATCTATCCAAAATATCAAGAATAATAATTTGAAAACAAAACTGATCTTATATTAAAATAAACCAATTACAGGAACGGTGGAAGACCTACAAGAAGACGGAAAACTAAAACCACAAAATCCTGTAGGAAAAAATAAAAAGGTTTGGGGAAAAAAGAGAACTCACGATACTGAAATGAGCTCTGACCTGTATAATCATTTTTCATCTCAGGGTAGGCAATGCATCCAGGAAAGACCAGTACACTAGCAGCATGGGCAACAGGCAGCTGTAGATTCCACCCTATGTAGTCTCTGCAACTCATCTAAAAAGCAAGTTTTGTTTCATGATCATTGAACAATATTCAGAAAATAAGTAAAATATTTCATGTTTATAGTTAAGTATCTAAACACACAGTCACATGACAAAATAAAAGAGGACAAATTTACAAAGACACTGATGTCCCGTTACTAGTATTGATACCAGGTCAATAAATGTGAAATATTCACAACACCTAAATATTGGATATATCATATAAATGTTCAGATGTAAAATTATATATCTCAATTTGCGATCAAAGTTGGAAAATGTAAGTAATTTATATTAATGAATTAAACTTGTATCTATTATGGTGTTTCCTGTAATCATGAGCAGCTCACTGACGTTCAGCAAATACTCCTTTCTTTGTCTGGACAAATGCTTGCAAAGAAGCTGTACATGTAAGTGTGCAAGTATGCCTAAAGAGCACACTGCCTGTAAAGCACAATGTCATGCAGAATAAGGATATCCAAAATAGTTTTAAGGAAATAACAGAAGCAGTCTAACCCTGTCAGAAAGGAAAACTTCCAGACAGTACTTATCATCTAGTTGTGCTGATGTAGACACTTCACTTCATGAGCAAAGACACAATTCACAGAAAGTTCAAGTCTCTCTGAATGGCATTGCATTGTGAAACACAGTCACACCTTCCTAATTTCTAACTTGATGCTGTCTTTTCTGAACAATCTTTATTTGCTATTAGTTGACATTAGTCTTCATTCTGTAAGTTAAGATGTCTTTCAAAACTATATTGGTCTTCCACATTACTCAGATGATAGTGGTGTAGAATCAGAGAATATCCCAGGTTGGAAGGGACCTACAAGGATCATCAAGTCCAACACCTGGCTCCACACAGGACCACCCAAAAATCAGACCATATGTCTAAGAGCATTGTCCAAAGACTTCTTGAATTCCAGCAGGCTTAGTGCCATGACCCAGTGGCTTCCCTGGGGAGCCTGTTCCAGTACCCATCCACCCTTTCAGTGAAGAACCTTTTCCTAATGTCCAACCTCAACATCCCCTGTCACAGCTTCATGCCATTCCTTCAGGTCCTATTGCTGGTCACCAGAGAGAAGAGATCAGCACCTGCCCCTCCACTCTCCATCCTGAGAAGGCTGTAGGCCACCATGAGGTCTTCCCTCAGTCTTCTCCTCCCTAGGCTGACCAACCGAGTGATCTCAGCAGCTCCTCATATGTCTTGTCCTCTGGATCCGAAGGGCTACCATCTTCATAGCACTCCTTCAGATGCTCTCTAATAGTTTTACTTCCTTCCTATATTGTGGTGCCTAAAAACACACACATTATTCGAGTCAAGGCTGCACCGGCACAGAGCAGAACAGGACAAGCACTTCCCTCAACTGGCAAGCAATGCTTGATGCACCCCAGGGTACACCTAGCTCTTTTGGCTTCCAGGACACACTGGTGACTTACATTCAACTTGCCATCAAACCAAACCTCCAGATCCCTTTCTGCAGGGTTGCTCTCCAGCCTTTTGTCCCCCAGTCTGTACATATAGCCAGGGTTGTCCCTTCCCAGATGCAGAACCCAGCACTTGCTCTTGTTAAACTTCACATTGTTGGTGATTGTCCAGCCCTCTAATTTGTCAAGATCTTTCTGCAAGGCCGCTCCACCCTCGACAGCATCAACAGCTCCCCTCAATTTAGTATCATCTGCAAACTTACTTAGTATACCTTCAAGTCCTACATCCTAGTCATTTATGAAAACATTGAAGAGAACTGGCACTCAGATGGAGCCCTGGGGAATCGCACTAGTGACTGTCTGCCAGCCTGATGTAACCCCTTTTACTGTAACCCTTTGAGCCCAACCCATCAGCCAGTTGTTCACCCACCATATTATGTACTTTTGTCTAGAAGGATACCATGAGAAACAGTATCAAAAGTTTTGCTGAGACCCAGTAAGATTATATCAACTAGCTTCCTTTGGTCAACTACATTGGCAACCTTGTCATAAAAGGAAATTAGCTAATTAAATAGGTCTTTCCCCTCATGAATCCATGTTGGCTGACCACTGACTACATTGTCTTTCAAGTGTTTTTCAATAACTTCCACAAGAACATTGTGGTTTGTTGGTGGTATGTGGTGCCCTTTTTTATACAAAGGACTATGTTCTGAATGGTGAGGCCGGAAAGAAGTCAGTAGAAAACAGCTCACCGAGAGACATGACACAGCCTTGCAAGCATTATGTAGCAATATGTTGTCTCTAGGCAAGGCAGTGGTTCCTGAACCCCAAACAAGTTCAGAATGATGCCTTCTTGGAGTTCTAAAACCCATTTTCCCCTCCTCCTTCAAGTTCTGTGTATATGTTAGCTAATAGAAACATATCAAAAATATCAACCATACGACTGACTAGAAAAACATTTTAGAAATACACATTAGGCTAAAAAAATCCTAGTTTTTAATAGCTAATTCCATGAAAAAAAAATCCAGTGGGAATATCAGCTAACTAAAGATATAAAGCATTAAATTCCAGTGAGCAGCTGTTTTTCTTTGGTGATAATCAAGTTCTTGAAGTTTTTCACTGGTGTTGCTAGTGTTTGGATTAACTCAGTTTGATTAATTTTGGTCTTTAAAAACAGTGTTCCAATGCAGAAACAAAGCAATCTCTTTGTATTTAATTTTAATTAATCACACAGATTATGCAACAAATAAATGTTTTCAGGTTAAAAGAGCAGCATCAAGAACTACCATAAAATTAGATTTAGGCTTATAATATGGAATGAGTACACAATGTATGGACGAAATGTTCTCTGGGTCATCAAGTCCAGACCTCTGCTGTTGCTGGAATCATGTTATATAAGCCCTCTCATGCACTTCAAATATTTTCATTAAATTATTCTCACAATTTATGAACATTATGGAAAACCATATTAATCTAATCAGTGAACATACTTCTCTACATTTAGTTCACATTAAGAGTCAGTATCCAAAAAAGAAATTTGAAGTTCACCTTATTTGCATTATCAGATAGATATTTTATGAAATGAGATTCATGGCTGTCTGGGCTACTGAATTGCTGTTTTCTTTCCAGGAGCTGCCTCTGAGCATACACCAGCAGCGGAATCACCTGTTCTGTATATCTCTCACTGAAAAAAAGCAAAGTATCAATTAATTACTTTATTAATCAATCAAAATAACAGTATATTTAACTGTATAATGCTGCTTTTTAGTATTTGTTAAAGTTGTTGTAACTTACTGTGTAAATATGTTAAATTGTACAGCTATGTGTACAAGTGCTTCCCATTTCTTCATTTGATACAACAACTCTATTGTTTTAAGAACCAGATTACATATCCATTTCAAGTCGACTACATTCACATCATCCAGGGGAGACTGTGGATGGAGATTTGAACCACCGTTCTCATCAGTAATACCTCCTAAACAACTGGGAATGCAGAAGTCTCCTTCAGGATCCACAATCTACAGTGAAGAAACATTATTCTACCTGTTACTGACAAAATTGTTTTTAGAAGAAATCAAATTATATAGAAAATAATGTGCTTGTCTAAAAACTTGCTACAGAAAATAACCTGGAGAAATCAGAATAAAACAGAAGAGAAAGAAAATTATCTCTACAGGGGACATGATAATAAAGAATATATCATCTCAGTATTTTTACCTTAAGAGAATCGTTTGCTTGTAGTTCAGTTATCATATCAATGATCATGTCTGATGCCAAATAAAATGGCAACCAGATGGTGTTCCTAAGAAACTCCTTCGTAATGGGAAATGCATCCATATGGGAATGGGAATGTTTAGCAATTGACTGGGATTCTTGAGTATAGTTCCAAAGTTCTCGGCAAGCATTTTGAAACAATGTCCAGTGGCCACCACGGTGAGCAAGAACCTATGTATATCATTCAGAATAGAGTTATACTTTGAAAATACAGAAATGAAAAGCTTTATTCTTTTATTGAGAAGGTAGAAGTAAACTTTCAAAATTACAATCAACAAATCATCTTTAATAACAGATTACTTAATATTTCAATTTATATAAGGCATTGTAAAAACTTTATTGGAAATTTTCATAGAAGCACTAATTTATAATTGATTTAAATTTTTGCTTCTGGCGTGAGAATAAGAAAACAAATCCATTCACACCACCTAAAAATAAATTTTTACTTGGTTTTAGGTGGTTTTATGGGAAGAGTAGTCAGACTGCTTTTTCCTTTCTGTTCCTGGTCTTTCTGTCTACACTACCAAGGCATCCACCAAAACCTATAAACGGAAAAGTACATCTGCAAGTGTTTTGAGAAATACTTAACAAAAAATGGGAGGGAAAGTTATAAAGACTAAATTAAAAATAAAACACAGTTAAATTATTATATATTTGATTGAGATATGCATTATGATAGGTAATATGTCTGACATTTGATACATGGTGCTTGAACGTTTTGCAGAAGATAAGAAATCATTGGGTTTTCCCTGAAAAAAAGATGTTTTTTTTTTTTCTTAGGCTTTTTTATGTAGAAAGTTTTGCAATACAGTGTTTAGTAGTAAATACAGTGTTTAATAAGAAAATGTACATTACCACTGCTCTTCTTAAATGAAGAAAGATTTTTGTAAAATGGTCCAATAAAATGGTATTTGAAGGAAACTGGCTGCATTCTCTGGGGGACCGTAAGATGGATATTTCCATATCGTTTGTCATTTGAGTTTGAGGAGTATATGTTCCACTCAATTTACTGGTGTGCTCAGAAGATCTATCTGTATCTGAAGACAAAACATTCACTGGTTAAAAATGAGTTAAAGTTCTCCAAAACATAAAATAGAAAATATTATCAGTCAGCTAGGATTTTCCTGTGCCAGCTAAATACTTAAATGTTAGGAAATGCCAAAGTTAAGGTTATCATATTTAGAAGGTTATGATATTTAAAATGTAAGATGCTTTTACTTAATATGAGGAAGAAGCAGGAATAGAAAAAAAGTTTAAGCAAAATAATAATATGTACCAAATAGTTTCCAACCTCACAGCCAAAACACAACCATCCCAGAAGTTATCAAGTTTTATGAAGAAGTCACCATGAGGCAAGCTCCCAAGAACCTTTCTGAAGCCAAGGCCTCTTTAAAGGAAAAGTTAGGAGAAAGAGTTTTGTGACAAATTCTGTGGTATGCTTAGAATTACTTCATTATTTTATTCAACAGCATCTGTCCTCAAAGGGGAAACATGAAGGTTCATGGTGGTGGGATACAGTAATATCTGAACTACAGGTTTCATGGTAGAAACTAATTTCACAATAAACAATATTTGATGTCCAAGGCAAACTGCATACTTCAGTGAAATTCTTTCATTCAAAATTGCTGAAACAGCTAGGATGTAATAAGCAGGATTAATATTAGTTATTAACATGCAGTTCCCAAGGCTTGTAAACATAAAGAAAGACAAAAGAGTATGACTACAAGTAGGCTGTTGCAAAGAGAACCTGTGAGTTCACCGGCTAGTTTTGTCATAACTCCTTGGAAAAGGCAGAGTCTGGTTGATTCCTAACAAAGGAACAATAGGAGAATTTTGCTCTCTACAGCTCCGACAAGAATGTGTTCCTTGAAGTGCTTTTGAAAAGACCAAACTTTTGATTTTATCTTGAACTTACAGTGGTTAGGCAGGCTAATTTATGTTGACTTGTATATTATCACTGTCTGAAGTAATCAAAGTCCTATATTTCATGATTAGCTGCAAACAGGGGCCGCCTTTCAGATCCTGTCAAAACCTCAAAGGATGGTGCTGGGATAACAGATAGAACGGTAAAACATGAAAGAGAAATTTGAAGAAAAAAGGTTCAAGGTAAAAAAGAACCTTGAGGTAGCTTCTGCCTCGGGAAAACACTGTGGAGCATGCAGTAGGGAAAGACACCTAAACTATTTTACTTTAAATTTCATAGATAATAATAAAATTCCATCTATAATTTTGAGAACGACTTACAGAATGACCCAGGAAATTATTGGACAGTTAGGAAATCTAAATAAAATTACAGAGCAGTTAACAACCACAGAAATTGACAAAAATTCTAATTGCATTTAGAATAATATGGAATATTACCAAATTAATAGGTGTAGCAAGTATGGCTTCTGCAAACTAAAAGCCAATATCACTAAATTATTAGAATTTATAAACTTAGGATGAAGAGTAATCACTTGATAAAAATATTTATCAACACAGTAAATAATGGTCAGAGTTATTATAAATGTCTCATTATTGACTATGACATGCTATAATAGGTATGTCAAAAAGAGAAAATACAGGAAACACTTTTGAAATCTAGAAACCCAATCTCCTCTTTAAATGGGCATGAGTGATTTTCCAATGGTAACGTGCACAAATAATGACGGAAGTCAGGACAAAAATTAAGAGAAAGAAAAAGGTACGTTGAAACTGATTCAATTTGTATACCCATTAAAAGTTCTTACAAGTTTGTTTTTTGGTCAGTCCTGAAGGTGACTTTTTAAGGAGATAAGGAGTTGGTGTTCTTCTGTTATTCTCTACAGATTCTCTCACCACTACAGTCCCAGAATTATTTAAGGAGAATATTTCAGGATCCAGAATATTGTAACTGCAGAATGGAAGAAAAGGGAAGAAAGAGGGAAGAAAAAAAAAAAGGAGAGAATTTTGATATAAGCATATAAAATTCACTTTCTCAAAAGTGAGTTTTCATTTTTTTTAAAAAAAACTTCCATTATATTTCAAAACTTTCAAAAGATATAAAATCTGACCAGTCAAGCAAGCAACCAAAAATGTGCATGTCACCTGTCCTATGACTGAAGACAGTAGTAGTACACTGTATACTCATTTGCATGTGGAAACTGAATTGGTCATACGACAAACTGACTGATGATACTGTAATTCAAATCTTTGCATTAATGGCAATGATATAGTGATCTACTTTAACAGCAATCATTTTAGGAGAAATTTCTTCTCAGAAACAGTAGTTAGGCATTGGAACAGATCACCCAGGGAGGTGGTGGAGTCACCATCCTTGGGGGTGTTTAAGAAAAGGCTGGATACTTAGGGACGTGGTTTAGTGGGTAATATTGGTGGTAGGGGGATGGTTGGACCAGATGATCATGGAGGTCTTTGCCAACCTTAATGATTCTATGATTTATAATACAGTAAGATATACCTGTCTTGATGCTGTGAACCACAAATTCCAATGTTATATTGCTCTTCCAGTTTCTTTTTAAATAAGTGGTAGTGTGCAATTGCCAGATAAATATTCATCTGAGACCTCCAGGGCATCTCTTCAAGACATATTTGATGAAACTTCTTTCGGTTTAGGTAATTACTCACAATTGGTTTCAGCAGTACCACTAAGGTGCGATGAGCTACTTTTCGCAATTCTTCCTTGTGTTTCCTAAAACAAAATATACGCAGAACAAAAAATTAAACTGTGTTTTCTCAGAGCTCTAGAAAATCAAATCATGATAAAGATACACAAGTATCCCGATTGTTTTCCATCTTAAGTGCAATTAGCACACACTAAATCCTTTCTTATACTTTACAAACTTCAATAAGACATTTTTTTTAGTACTTACAAGAAGTTTAGCCCTATGTTTGAAGTTACTTGTACCCGAATCATTCACACAGACTATTATTCAAAATGCAGTGTGTGTTTCTGTCATGGTTTTGGCCAGGATTGAGTTAATTTTCTTCATAGATACTCACAGAGCACTGTGTTTTGGATTTGTGATGAAAACAGTGGTGATAACACACGGATGGTTTCGGTTGTTGCAGAGCAGTGCTCGCACAGAGCCAAGGCCGTTCCTGCTCCTCGCGCTGCCCTGCCAGCGAGGGGCTGGGGGTGCACCAGGAGCTGGGAGGGGACACAGCCAGGACAGCTGGCCCAGGCTGACCAGAGGGATGTCCCACACCGTGTGGCGTCATGCTCAGCAATAAAGCTGGGGTAAAGAAGGAGGAAGGGGCGACGCTGGGAGTGATGGCGTTTGTCTTCCCAAGGAAGCGCTCTGCGTGACGAGCCCTGCTTTCCTGGAAGTGGCTGAGCACCTGCCTGCCGATGGGAAGCAGCGAATGGGTTCCTTGGTTTGCTTTGCTTCTGCACAGCTTGTGCTTTACCCACTAAGCTGTTCTCATCTCAACTTGTGAGTTCTCACACTTTTACCTTGCTGATTCTCTTCCTCATCCCACCTGGGGAGAGTGAGCAAGTGGCTGTGTGGTGCTGAGCTGCCTTCTGGGGCTAACCACAACAGTTTCACACAATCTGTTCAGGAAATGGAGGATCTACTATTTTACTGTAAATTTGGATCATTCTTTTTATTTCTATGTTTTGGTAGCTTCAGATCCTCAATCTGAAGAAAACATTCTATTTCAAATGTGGATTCCTGGCTTTAACTTCCAGTCATAGATTTTGTTTGTTTCTCTGCCAGATCAAACACGTCTGTATTACTTCTATTTTCTCTTTTCGAATATACATAACAATATTGTAATCGAATCACATCTCATTTTGGTAAACCAATCCCTTTATCATTCCAAAATATTTTTCTTCTTGTTTTCAGCCTTGTTTTTTCTTCTTGTTTTCAGCCTTGTTTTTTCTTCTTGTTTTCAGCCTTGTTTTTTCTTCTTGTTTTCAGCCTTTAAAATGTAGACAGAACTGCATACTGTATACAATACTGATTATTTTATACAGCAATAATATTATGTATGATGCAAATGAGCAGCTGAAAGAGCAAAAAACCCAGGATAGGTTAGACATCTAGGTTAGACCCTGCCTTGCATTGAAAGACATGAAAATCATGTTAAGGAACTTTTCTTTTTCTGTGGAGGACAAAAAATGGACAGTTCAGGTACATATTTAGAAGATCATGTACAGAAGACTTTTTCAGAGATCTTTGTTTAAAATACTTCTAGAATCTGTTTTGTGATTGCTTATATTCATACATTTTCTAGTTTTCTAGTTCCTAACTGCTGGAAGGGTAAGTGACCAAAGCACCAGTTAATGAATACTATTAATTCCTTGAGTTCAGAATGTACCGTTATTGCTAAGTTAGCTAAATGCATATAATTATCAGCCAAAAGAAGGGGTTTCATTTCTTGCTATCAAGGAATGGTTTTCTGAAAGTTACAGAACAGATAAGCCAAAAAGACTAGCAGAAGGATGATAAAAATTGATACAGGAACAAATAAATATTCTTTATTAGATTTCTAACAACTAAGCTCCCCAAGATAGTTTGAAAAGCATTATAATACGCAGATTAACACAGCTTTTCTTCCGTAATAAATTAACATACTCAAGCTAACACAACTGAAATACAGTCTTTGATTATTAATACAAAGACCTTATGATCTCCTACAGTTATTCTCTGAAATAGTGATGAGATAGATTTTGTTCCATAGACTGGAAGCCAATTTTATACCAAGCTTAAGCAGGAAACCGAACTTTGCACAAATTCATCCGTTTCACAGGAAAAAAAGTTAAAATATACACTTAACTGTAAACTAGATTTCAGACAAAATGCTTTGGTTCTGTAAAGCAATCTGACGACTTGCATTCATTTACCTTTGTGCTTCTGGAGATTTCATTATGTCTGGATGTTTCACAAAATACTGTCTAAGAGTCTGTCTTTTTCTAATAGGGCTCAACGTTTCTTGTGTTTGTTTCTTCAAAGCTGATGCCTCTGGTTTCTTTAAAGCTGAGGTCTCCACACTCTTTAAAAACAATCTTTCGTGACAATCTTAAATACACTTCAAATATTTATTTATACCTACATTATCAGTTACTTGAGGTATACGGCAGTTTGGATTATGCAGGAATGGAACAGAACAGAAAATAAATTCTGGAACTGTTTGTCAAAATATAGCAGGAAAAGAAGTATTTAATATTCCAGAAAACTTTACAGTTTTTCTCGAAGGGATATGTCAAATGGCTGACACTACGAAGCCAACTATTGTTTCATATACTATTGGTTTCTATCTCAAAAACAATTACTTTCTTTATTATTGTTATAAATAGTAAAAATCTGCAATGCAAAACCAGAAAGAAAAGTCTTTCCCACATCTATTTCAAATGCTAGAAGTAATACAGCATTACTTAAGAATTATGAGGGAGAAAACTCTTCCTCAAAAACAATACAAATCCATTAAGATTATTCTTACGTGGGAATAAAAGCACAAATATATTTTAGAAGAATTCTAAACAAATAGCCTTTATTGTGCAATTAGAATGTCTGCAGAGGAAACAATTACTCATGAAAAAGTCTAAGTACAACATATTGCATAAAAAGGCCTAAACTGATCTCCTTTTCTTAAGGTGATGGTACCCAAGGCATACATATTTGTTTTTCTAAAGGCAGCATATGAAAGCTCTCATTGATTTTGGAATTCATTACTCTGACTTATCTCAAATACCTCACAACAGTTGGTCTTTCACATAAATCCAATGTGAACTTTTCTTCTTGGTTTTAGGAGTGCAGAGGTTTGCTGAGTGAGAGTTTGTACCCTGGATTTTAGCAATTAAGTATGTCTTCTGTTTTATGAGATAGTTTTTTTAAAAATATTTTTGTGCTTATGGCAATACTGCCAAGTAAAGACAAACATGACTCCTTAGAAGTAAAACTCACGTTCTGGAACTCCCCAACTCCTCTGGAGTACTTCCTGGTGCCTTCAGGCAGAGTGGGAGAACTTGTTTCTGGTCTTGAAGTTCCATTGATAGAGAGAAGGTGGTCATTCCTCCTGACAAAGAAGTAATAATGATAAACTTATCATGATCATGTTAAACTCCCTTCATAGTTCAAGGGTTTTCTTTGGGAAGAGGTAGAACACATGCAATTTGTATTTCACTAGGAGTTGTAAATTTGGCAGTTTTTCTTTCCTGTCCCACTGCCTCATAATAATACAGTGAATGGCCGTATTATAAAGTGATGTCTGTGAAAAGGAAAAGTCTGGAAATTGCTGATGGTAGACAGGATCTTTGAACAGACACAGTGACTTCTAGCTTCAAGGGAGAAGTCTCCATGTACAACACAGTCTCAGCACAACAGTTTCTGAGCTGTATAAACTTTCTGTGTTCAAGGAACTTCTGCAGACTACGAGCCATGGGAATGGCTACAGATGGGACTACAACCATGTACAATTTACAGTTTCTGCTGTAATTGTGACACCGATGAACCCAAGTATTAATTTTACAGTACAACTATAACAGCAACCTACCTTTTCAAGTAAGCTTGCACATTTCCTGACCATTCCAGGACATTTTGAACCTTCTCTTCATTCAGGATTTTGTGCAAAACTTGAATAAAGAACTCAAGAAAACGTGATTTGTTTTTGAATTTCATCACTGCAAAAAAGCAATAAATATTTTTTTTTCTATTTATTCTGTAACAGGTTTCTGAATTCAGCTTTAATTACAACTGTGTATCTCTCAAAGCACACATTCATGTTATGTTGCATGCTGATAAAATAAAAGAAGGTAGATTTAGATTAGATATAAGGAAGAAATTGTTTAATATGAGGGTAAGTTTGCCCAGAGAAGTTGTGGATGCCCCATCCCTGGAACTGTTCAAGGCCAGGTTGGATGGGGCTTTGAGCAACCTGGTCTAGTGGAAAGTGGCCCTGCCTATACAGGGGGTTGGAATTAGATGATCTTTAAGGTCCCTTCCGATCCAAACCATTGTGTGATTCTATGGTCCTATGATAAAGAAAAGACATACTGATACTAAAATCATATAGGTCATGATATACAACAGCAGTTGCTAAATACTAATTTTTGTGACCGGGCATCCAGAATCACAGTTTCACTGTATTTACATACACTCCTAGGGTGACAAACATTATACAGACAAAGAAAACAGTTTAGGAACTATTTTTGTGTTATTATATAATAATATTCAACATGACTAATTGTACACTTGCCTGAAAATGCAGGGGAAAAAAAAAAAAAGAAAAAAAAACCAGAACAATAAAGATAAACAAAGTAACTGCATCCTATTCACTTAGGCTGTTCTTCTCAGTGACAGCCACATTAGTGTACAAGCATCTCACAGTTCTCACTGCAGCAGTGGAGCTGCATTGTAGATTTAGGCAGCTTTTTAGTTGTTTTCAAACTGCTTTGACTGTTGAGCTGTCTTGAAAAATTTTTATCAAGAAATAAATGAGCATTTATCCTATCTGAAAGCTATATTAATTTTACAGGCTGGGCTCCACTGTTACTTTGAATACCTGTACTAAAAAAAAAATTTAAAGAAAAAAAAAGCATTGGCAAAGGCCACATACCAGAAACTTAAATCCTACTTCAAAAACACAAGGGTATTCAGTCTTTTGTGAATTCCTCCTTCAGCAACAAAATTTAATGTGGAAATGGTGTCTCTCAATTTAAAAAGCACATTCCACAGAAATGAAAATTTTGAAGGCTTGGCACAACTGTAAAAATGACCTCATTTTCAAGCTCATGAGAAAATAAATGTTATCAAAATTATCTTAACTATTAATATTTTATATATTAAATATATAATCTAAACATGTTTTAAGTACTCATATACGTCTAAATTTGACTATATTAAAGATTTTTTTAAGCTATGTTTTAGTTGATTTTGTATACATAAGAACAAAGTGAAGAAAAAGTTTTTAAGAGCTTATTCCAAGCTATAAGGAGATTGCTTTATTGGAAAATCTAAAGTAAAAAAGCCTTTACAACTAAAATAGATGCCAACCATCCTACCTTCACGATAAGCAGTGTTCGATGTCCAACATGAAATTATAGGGTAGAGGAACAAAGGATCTTCCTGTCCTGTAAGTTCTGATCCATGAACTACATCAATAAACAAATCAAATCCATTATGACAAGTAGTGACAGTGTAAAATAGAAACTCTACATGGAACCACAACCGAAGACTAGAAAATTCCTTCTTTAGTACAGTTGCTTTTAAATCTCTCACTGTCATCCAGAGAGAAATTTAAAAGCTTGCTCTCTTGTAACATGAGTAACTGTGCCACTGTGTAATGAAGAGCTTACAGATATGACTGATGAACTTCCAGAAACTAGACTAATGAGCAAAATGTCTGGAGTCCATCAGAGGTATAACATCTCCATACAAATCATCTGTGGAGGAGATGATTTGTGCAGTAAGGAAATGTCCAAAAAAGATATTTAAAGATATACAGCATGAACTGAACACATGATGCTTTTAATGACTAGTGCTTATGCACATACTTGGTATACAGACATCATAAGTAGATAAAAGAATATATTTTTTCTTCACCTAAATATTTATGTAAATAAATTTAATTGCATATTATAACACATAAATATTCCTATACGTAATGTTTTATATGTTTAAATAGTATATAAAATATATAGGTGAACAATAACTTGGATTCAAGCTTCCGAGAGTTAAATACAACTGTGTTACCAACTGATGAGCACCAGAACAATGTTAGGTGTGCTACTTGATATTTTGCCTTGATAAAGATATATAACCTACAAACTTTATGCTGAGGTGAGTTCCACGGTTGAAAAAGATGAATGCAGCTGGTCCCTGAAAAATGTGAGGTTAAAAATGGACTCTATAACAACCAGTTGTGATTGTGGATCAACAGCTGCAACCTCCACTGGCAACAGTCATGCAAACAGCATCGTATTAAATAGGACAGACAGCAGGACAAGCAGATTATTTATTATTATTTTTAGGTCAAGTCACATCCCCTGTTGGTGTTCTCTCCTATTTGACAAGTTCAACAAGATATTACTTCAAGTGAGGATTTTAACAAAGAACAGTACTTCCCAAAACATTTAAAATGGGAAAACATTTGAAATTTCAAAATTTAATATTGCAATGTGTGAACTTTTCCTCAGTTTCCTACAGAAGACACAGATTCAGCTCTTTTTCATTTTTCTCTTAGATAATCATTAATGGAATAGTAAGTATTGATTCACTTTTAAGAATTTCCTATGAAAAAGGCTTTTGCCGATATGTTTTTTCAACAGCATGCCCTACAAGTGTGCAAATTGTCCTAAATCATTTATACATATTTGTACGTATGGATGTAAGCTTTGTTATTTGTTATGCATGGCAACAGCAGAAGACTCCTGTATTGACTAGTATACAATTATCCTATTGGAGCAACAGAGCAGACTTCAGCAGTCAAGTATTTGTCAATTAATGAAAACATGTTCTTCTTTAACTGATCAACTTTAACTTTCTATTAAGAAAGAATGGAACATCATTTTATTAAATAATCGATGTAATTTCCAATTAACTTACAGAACTCATTCATCCTGTAACTTGTCCTGCAGAAATGCAGGCATCGATGTCAGCAGCAGAAACTGAAGGGTCAGTGCACAGATAACAGAATTTTTGCATCATGCTTTTTATCCTATTTGTCACAGAAATACTTTCTCTTCTAAAATATATACATATGTGTATACAGAGGCAGTAGAAGACAACTAGAACATGAATCAGCAGTGTGCTGTTGCAGCAAAGATGAGCTGCACAGAGCCAGCAGGTCAAAGGCCGTGACTGTTACCCTCTATTCAGCACTTGTGAGACCACACCTGGTATGTTTGTTTTTGAACTCCATAGTCCAGTGAAGGGCCACCAAGATAATAAAGATCTAGACTGCATGACAATGCAAGGAGAGGCTGAGAGAACCTGATGTATTCAGTCTTAGGAAGAGAAGGCTAAGGGGAGTTTACACCTGTGTAACAGGAGAAGTACAGAAGGTACACCTCAGACTGTCCTCAGAGGTGAACACCGACAGCACAAGAGGTGATAGCTGCAAGTAGGAAAACACGAAATTCCAAACAGATATTTAAAAAAATAAACAAAAACTTTTAACCATAAAGGTGGTCAAATATTGGAACAGGTAGCCTATAAATATTTTGAAATCTCTTTCATCAGAGAGATTTAAAACTTGACTGGAAAAGTACCAGTGCAACCTGATCTCTGGAATAAATTACTTCCAGAGATGCCTTCCAACCTACATTATTCTATGATTCTATACAAGTTCCAAGGAGTAGAAAATACCAGGTAAATACAATGGAAAAAAATCTGTGGTGGCTCTGTGTTCTAAATTTTTATGAAATTTTCTTCTTCAGTCCTACTTACTACTTCATCTAAATTTGGCAGAACAACTAGCATGTAAATTCTTGTGCTTAATCCAGACTCTGAGATATTTTAAAGTTGATATAGTCATTGCTGAGTTACAAGGTAGTAAAATGCTACTCCACGTGCAACTGCTTCACAAAGAGAACAATTTCTCTTAACCATATCCAGGAATCCTTTCATATACTACAAATTCCTACAATGGCCATTACTACTAGCAATGGTAGGGGGGTAAAACATGCAATAAATAGGCAATGGTCTTTGCCCTTGCATTTTCTGATTTACGAAAATAAAGCAAGCCTCAAAAACATGGAACAAAATTTACACGGATCAGTAGAATATATTTAATAGCACAACAGGACAATGACCACTCCTTTCTAAGAAGAAATGAATGTTTGTGTGGAAATGATGAAAAAGATTAATAAAAGTCATTATAAACACCACTACAAGGTGTAAATAAGCTCACAGAAATTATGATTTTGTTTGATTTATCATCAAAGATATATGAAATAAAAGCTCTTAGGCAAACAATATTTACAGATGAACCATAGTAAACTGTATGGAATATGGTAAAAATGTTTAATAGTACACCCACCTGGTTTTGTCAGTCTCAGGAGATTTGATTCAAGAGCATTTAGATTTTCTGTTGCTTTTTCCATTGCAGCTAAATGGGATGTCTTTGCAGAAATGTTCTGAAATATCAGGTACTTAGTTATAAAAACTTAGCTTTTACTTAACTAAAAAGAGCACATCAACAGTGAAGTTTGGATTAGATCCTAAAATTCTTATTCCATGTTTGGTAATTTAACCAATATTGTCCTCTTTGTAAATGAGCTAAAATTGATGTCCATAAAAATGTTAATATAGCTTCAAAAACTTGGCCATGATACATTTTTGATTGGTCCCCAAGGAAGCCAGTGAGTTCGCATTGCCACAAAAAAAAAAAAAAAAAGTAGGGAAGTCCCACAGGCTACTAGAACAGCATATTTGAACAAATTTTTTGACCAAATATGTTGCTTTCCAGAAAAAAAAAATATATATATATATATATACTCTTTTGTAGATTAGTTACTTCCTAAAGATATGAAAATCTTCCTCTGGACGCCAAGTTCTTTCTTTCATTTTAATGAAAATGTAATTTTCAGTCAGCGCTATTTACCTCAAGGTATTATATTGTTCCTATGATCTTAGATTACTTTCTCTTTTTTTTTTTTTTTTTTGGTATGAGCTTGAGAGCAGCCATCACAAACTCAGCAAGAAGCAATGGAGAAAATCATTTGTTCTGGATTCTACCAGTGTCTTACAGGTGTTTGTTTTTTTTCCAGAAATCCTTCCCTGTAAGCTGGTTGATTGACTTGCTGCTCCTCTCAATTTATCTGTTTCATGCTCACAATGTTTGTTTTCTTCCTGTCTCATTATTCCTATTTTCTTATATCTTTTTCAAATCTCCTCTCTAGTAAAATCTCTTCCAAAATTATTTAAAGAAAAACAGACAGAAAAGTATGCAGAATCAACACTTTACTCTAATTCTAAGTTGTCGGAAATCCTCCACAACCTACTGCATCTGTTTGTAATTTAAGAATTGAGGTCTTTGAGGTTGAAAGTTCTTCCTCCACTGAGATTTTTTTTCAGTCTACGAAGTTCCCGAGTCACTCTCCTACTATGACTCTGTTTCAAGTAGCTGCTACACAAAATGAGAGGCCAAGTTTCTACACTAGGATATTTTTGAATTTCCTTTCTTATACAATTATTTAACTGAGTTTGTTTGGTTTTTTAATTATTTCCTTATTTCTGTCCAGTAAGACATTCCTGCAAACTGTATGTGCAGATCAATTAGGGATGCTGGTAATGATATCTGCAGGATCCTAATGGCTCAGAACTATAGTATTGCTAACCCCTCTCCAGTTCAACTAGAGGAGGCCCTGTACCCACTGCAGTCTGTAACTGGTCCCAACAAAGATGGTTGTAATCAAACAGAAGCTTCTCAGCTGTATTCTTGGGAATTCCTACTCTATTAGGAAACTCTTATTCCATACAATCACTTCTAAAACAGAAGTTAATAAATATGGGCTTTAAAATAATAAAATAGCATATTTAGAAAAATTATAAAGTGAATGTAAGAACAATTACTTCTTTGTTAGTGTGTGTTTCTTCAGTTTCTGTAGCTCCTGAGCGACGGAGTGAGGCTGTTTGCGAGGGATCCAACAAATTTTTCCCATAGTTAGTAATAATTACTGCTAGTTCATATTCTTTCCATGAACGTAGAACCTATTAAAGAATCATCTATTATACTTTTTGTTTTGCATAACATGTAATGTTTAATTATTATCTACTTACAGTTGTCAAAATGCATTAATATTATAAATAGAAGTTAATTACTCAATACTTAAGTTTCCCTTAATAAAGCAATACGACTATAGACCTTTAAAATACTTGGAATTGCAGATATACTGTCTATGTGTTATGCTTCTGCTTAGCCATAGACTCTGTTCCTCAGAGAATAGAAATACTTAAACAGAAGTATCTGTTGCAGTACTTGACATTCTTCCTGTTCTCAGGCAGTACTGCCATCAATGAGTATAAGGGCTAAGTAGACAATCCTCATTTACCTCTCTGGTATCAAGTGCACATTTGAAAATCTCAACCATATTAGTGAAATTTCTCTAATAAAATAGAATAGTGAAATTTTGAAAAATATGAAAATTATGATTTAACAGTGTCTCATGTATTTTAGCTGGTTTTATCTTCTTTAGATAGAGCTCTGAAGACTGAAGTGTATATGCAATGTAGTTTTTCACATTGAGATGTTTGCCTATGGAACAGAAAATAAGTATACAGTTTACTTTGATAGTACAGTAAACAGCCCAATTAACTCAACAGAGAACTTTATAACATGGATTAATTAGAAGCTTTTGCAATTCACTCATTCTGTTTGCTATTCTGTATACTATTCTGTTGCAACGCTACCTCTAAAGAAAAAAATCTGCAATACAAACAGTCATTTAACTGGATAATCCAACAAGCACTACACTAAAGTTAAGACAGAGCAAGTTCTCATCCTGGAGGAATCAAAAAAAAAAACAGAACTTTTCGGGACTGATAAATGATATATAGAAATAGCCACAAGAAAACATCTTAAAGAGCTACTTAAGAATGTAAGTATTGTACTTATTGCAAAAAGATCTTACTAAAACAAATTTAGCAAAAGTATCTAAACGGAGTATAACACTTACCAGTAATGGAATTGTCTTTAATAAATCAGGATATTAAGGACATTTAAATAATATATTTTTTAAAATATATTAACTAAAGTCTAGGCAAGACTATACGTACACTGAGACAAGATACAATAAGGCTTTGAAGTTCCTGGAAAGTATCAGGAAACACAGAGAAATATTGGATGCCTTTTGGGTCAGACTTTTTTGATCCTGGAACCAGCACTGCCTTGCTCATAATGAAATTACTTGAGTCACTTGAGGTTCATCTATTTGACATTTTTTGACACATTCAGGATTAAAAATGCAAAAGAGAATCACTGAGATTGGACATGCCATGTCCACACTTGAACAGAAAATAATGAGTTCATCAGTTAACTCCAAATAGATGTTGATAAAGAATGTTACCACGTGAAAGTTACTTTGGAAACTGAGATACAAGATTATTCAGAAATGTCTTTTTAAAAATGTGTTTCTTCAAGCGATTCCTCAGGTTTCAGCCACCTGTTGTGAATGTCTCATGGATAACTCCCCGAAAATCCTCATGTGACATCAAACACACCATTTCCTTGGAATTATTATTTCTCTCCCTTAGTAAATCCAGGCTTACTTTTGCAATTGTGTCCTCCCTCATTTGGTAAGCTGAATGCTGACATGTCTTGAGATGAACAACCTTTTAGTACTAAGTTCACAGGTGAGTGAACTATAAGAAATATTTAATGAGTAACAGCTTCTTTACTGATGATGCAAGAGTAGTGATTCAAGTACAGCAAAAGGTTTAATTTCCTAGTGCCACAAACATCACTTCCAATATTGTGGAATTGAGCAGACAGCTCTGAGGTTGGCAACTACCAGGAGCTGAACTGTAAGAGCCAGAGGCTCTAGCCTGAGGGCCAGAGTCTCTACAAAGTTAGAGGCACTAACGGATATTATTGGCCCTGACAACCCTCAACCGCCCTGACAACCCTTAACTGGGCCCTCTCTCCATGGGCCCAGGAGCTCTCTTTCAGCTCAGACCTGAGCCTAGAGTCCCTGCCTGAGCTATGTTGTAGGAGTGCTGATCTCCGGCACACTCAAAGCCATGACTGTTCTTGGCCATGGATCCACTGGTCTGGACACCTGACACATTAACTGACTCCTCAGTTTGTCCTAGGAGTGCTCCCATCATGATGGACCCACATTCTGGGCTGTGTCTGACCCTGGCTACCCTCACCAGACCTGATCCTGACTTGCAGATTGACTTCCCAGCTTGACGCAGCTCATCACCACAAACCTGCCCAATGATCTGGACCCCTGCTTGAACCTGACTGCCACCTCTGGTCTGCCCTGTTCCTCAGCTGGGAACGCTGGGACCATCCCTTGCCGGCGAGGCACTGCCCTGGCGGCCGTGGGCATTGCCCTCACATCCTGGCCCCACAGCCCTCGCTATGCCCTGACACTGCCCTCACAGCCAGTAGCACACACATTGATTAATACCAAAACAAGATATCACTCTGAAGGCCAGCTTATTAAATGTTTTTTGTTTTTTTCTTCTGTCAAAAGCAATGTCTTAAAGAAAGCTGTAAGCACAATAATATTCCACATACCTTTGCTGTATAAAATGAAGTACAAGCTATCATATGCTGAATACTCTCATAACGTCCAGCCTGTCTCCTTTGCAAAATAGCACTTGGAATTTCTTGAAGGACAGCCAAGCACTTAATGAGGATCTGTAAATACAAGGATTAAAGCAAAGTTTGGAACCTGCAACACACAACTTTGTACCCCTGTTCCATGTATTGCATTTGATGGTAAACTTTAAAATCCAACAGCTATGATGAAATGTTAGCTCTACAAAAAACAGTAGTAACATCTCCATTCAATGTAATGGCTTCAAGATTTCATCCACAACCCTTTGGAATAAATGACAAGTTCACAAAAAAAACACTTAGATATTAAATTATAGATACATAATATCTCTGCTGATTTAACTAAAATGAAATCAAAGAATGTTTAATTCAGTGAGATGACATACTCCTAGTAAAACACTGCTTAAAACTATATTGAGCTGGTCAGAATTTTAAAAGAAAAATGTTTCTGGTATGCTTGAAAAAACAGTACAAAAGTTGCATGTTTCTCCTGTATATTTGCTGAATCAAAAAAAAAAAAAAATCTGCTGCTTCAGAAATAACAGGAAAGCATTCAGGTACTCTGTTCTCAAAGAAAAGGTGCTTGCTTGCTTCTGGAAAGGTACAGTTGCCTGAAAACCATAGACTGCATTATCAAAACAGGGGAAAAAATGTAGGGGGAAAAAATACACATGGGCAAATGCTGCTTTTCTTTCCTCAGAATTGTTATTTGCAAGTGGCATACAATAGAAGTTACGTCAGAGATTCCATTATAATTTTAAAATACCAATGAATCGTCCTGCAGCAACAACCAACATTCTGCATTTACCTTAGCATATCTGAGAACAGAATCTGTGCAACTTACACTGAACATATGTACTGGAAATTCATAAAACCAATAAAGGCTTTTCTTTCAGCAACTCCTTAGAACTTGAAGCCTATATGTTTGGCTTTCCCAAATAAATGTATACTCAATTACAAGTTTAATTAGTATCACTATAATCACAGGAACTGGGTGAAAGCTCTCACTTAAAATGCTCTCACCTGAACTACTGGCACTGCAGAAATCTTGTGATAAATAATTGGAGCAAGGAGACCATAACATTGTACAACAGACTGCAGTGTATAACTTGCATCATTCAACCAATTACCAAGATCAATTGCCACAGTCATCCTTTCACATTCTGCTAATCTACCAGCCTGTAAAAGAAAAAAAACATTTTGACTCAAATATAAATACCATTGTTTAAAATCATTTCAGGGAGTGAAAGAAGACAGACATTACTACCATTTAAAAAGCAGTGTGAGCAGCACATAAGATAAAGGTTTAAAAATGAATTTACAGTGACACCCATTAGAAGTATATAAACAAATGCAACTGTAATCATGATTCTAAAGGAAACCATTTGTCTTAATTTTGCCCTCTGAATTTATCCACTTAGTTTGTAATGCCTGATAGCAATATTTAACCTGTGTGGAGTGGAAGTTTCACATGCAAAGCTCTCAGAGTGGGTAAGGGGGTATAACAATTCTGTTTTTTCCCTTTCAGCGGTCTGCCACAGTTGTTGCATATGTGAGCAGATCTACTAAAGTCACTGTGTCATTGAATACTCACATTTGCAAGACGCAAGTACTTCAGCAAAGAAAGAGTGGAATAGTAATGGAATAATAGAGAAGGCAAAGAAAAAAGAAACTTAACATGCCATTGTACTATAAGAAAGCCTAAAATAAGCTAAAAGAAACTTAGCATATTAAAACCATGAAACCTTGTTAGGAGTTCAATATTAATGAAAACATACATATTAAATAGCAGAAATGTTAACAAATAAAGCTGCCAGCTGCCTTTTAGTGGGACAAAAACAATCATGATTAAATCTCTTACTTGAAACACAGTCTAACACCACTGAAGTTAAGGAAAAACCTTCCCCAGCTGGAAGCAGTGGGCTTTGAATTAGGATATTAATGAGAAGTAACTACTTAGAGATCATCTTTCCACCAAGATACAAACTAACCAACATTATTTTAAGCTACACATACTTGTTCCTTGTAAAGTATCTCATTGGAACAGACGGAATCACAGAAGAGTCCTCCTTTCATGACGTTAATGTCACAGATAGCAAATATATTCCTCAGAAAGAGGTACAAGGTGATAGGAGAAGTCTGAGATACAGTCTCAAGACGTAACCTACAAAAGAAAAAAAGCAAAGGAGCAGTAAAAGCATGTTAATGATGATTAAGACATCTCATGCCTGAAATTGCAGTCTTTAATAGTAACATGATAGACAGGAAGGATTACTACAGGTACTGCTGGAAATGAGATTTACACATAAAACTGAAAAAAAAATTGCTTTAAATTCCTAGCTTAAAAAAAAAAAAAAAAAAAAACATTAAAGGGATAAGACTCCTTTTCAAACTGTTGTCCACCTTCTAATATCCTTAGAAAACTGTTATGTAATTGTTTCATCTATTCCAGTGACATTTAGTTTGAATTTTCTTTAAAAACTTGGGATGCTACATCTTGTTTGTTCTGTCTTCTTTTACATGTTATTTTTCTGTACTGACAATAATGCATGCAGTTGGGAAGTACACTAAGTATTAATGACAGACTCCTTTTCATCCATTGATGTCTTTTGTTACAAGTTTCAAAATAGTTTTTTTCTTCTGCCTTTTGTGCATGTGTGTGCTTTCTTCCCTGGGAATAGGCGTGCATTTGTCCTGCTTTTTCTTTCTTTTTTTTTTTTCTTACAGAACCAATCCTATTATTTTGAAGTATAAGAAGTAAATTTCTACTTCTTGATTGTGTTTTATAAAACAGACTGAAACTCAAGAAGGACTATCAAACAGACAAATTCACATGCTTGACATTACCAAGATATCAACAGGGCTTCCAGTTGGAAACAGGAGTTTTCCTTTCCTTCCAGCTCCCTCTACTGTCTAAATTCTCTGTACGGTCATGCTAGTCCAGTTAATTTCTTAGCTACCAAATAGTAAAACTGAAACTGTCTTATTTCAGGTGTCATAGTACAGCTTCGAGAATCTTCCGTATTAATTGGATGAAATATGTTAATAATGGTAATAATAATAATAATAACAATAACAATAATAATAATGCTTTGAGTTAACTTTCAGAAAAGCAAAATCCCTGAACTGCTTTGCACAGCTATTTAAAGTTTGCTGTCTTCATTTGATTTATTTGAAAGTAAGTTCATTCAAATGAACCTACTTTACCTATAGAAATGTACTTTCTTGTGTTTTTTTTTTTTAAAAAAAAGGTTAGAAAAGAAGATAAATGAAGAACAAGAGGAAAAAAAAATCACAAAGGCCAGACTTGTATTCCTGCATTGTTCTCAGGCCAGGGAAAGATTAAAGACATCCACATAGTCGTAAAATAGGATGCCTAGTGATTATCTGCCTGAATCAAAGCAGTCCATAGGCTGCCTGTAAAACTCAAGTGGCACGTAAAGTCAAGACCCTCAGTCAGCTTGCATGCCTGGTATCAGGCACACTGGTGACACTTGAAGGACAGATAGGATACACACCGGTGGTCTGGCTGAGCCCCAGATAAGTACACTTACACACATTAACTTCTCCTGTAACATGATTTAAAGCACACACGACTATACTGTCTGCTTGCATTCAGTGAGAAATTGCTGTTGCATTATGATGAGAAAACTGTGGGCTCCAATGCAAGTTTGACAAAATAATACAAGAAAAAAAACAAAACTCCAGCTGCATTGTATGTCTCAGAATAGCTGATTACTGGTTATTCTGTCCATGAAGTGGACATGGAATAATTACGACCAAATTTTAAAAAAATCCCCCTAATATCTACTGCTTCAAACTAAGATTTTTTTACCACAATGTTTCACTGAACCATTAAAAGCACATGCAATAAGGTTGTTTATTGTCATTATGGTTTCAAGACTAAGTCAGCCTGTCAAACTGAAACTCAGAGGCTGCAAAACTATTTCTTATCTCCTTCACAAGGTTGCCAAAACTTTCCTAAAGATAGAATTAGCCTTAAAAGAAATGGACACAAGTGAAGAGGATGAATTGTATTCAGATATTTAAGATGTTAATTTATTTTTAAATCATAAGCAGTAGAACAACATTTAAAAGGACTTTTTTATTATAATATTTCATATCTATTATTTCATACAAATCTCTCTTTCTTTTTTTTTTAATAAGAAATTCATTTAATTGTCTTGGTTGAATTACAGTGAATTCAATCCCAAAAATTCTAGCTTGGCTTTGCCATAATGAAAATTACATATATATATATATATATATTCTAAAGTACTTTAGTATGTTTAAAAATTATTGTCAGGTTTATATAGTCACTCCAAAACAAAACTAACAATCATTTACCCATTTTGTGTGGTGTTCCAGACAAGATTTTCAGAATTTATAAACATTATTGCTCCCTTAATTGGAACTGAAAGTCAAGAATCCAGTGCATATTGCATATTTTGCATATAAAAATGAATCACATGGTATTAATGGACGATTTATAAATGTTTCCCAATTATCTAAAGTAATAAAACAAAAGTTGAGTAAATGCTAGCAGTTCCACAAATATGAAAAATCCTCTTCTAATTATTCCATGCTATATCCTTACAACACATTTCACACCTTTTTTGCAGGATGTTTTTCACATCACTAGTCTGAACAACAATTCACAGCCTGGTACTCTTCAAAATAAAATCTATAATTAACTAGTATTTTAATTTTGTTTTTGCCAGTAATTTTGTTTTTACCTGTTTTCAGATATAGTCAAATTACTTCTTGCAGAAATAACAGCTGTATTGGCAGGCAGTGGAGAAGAATTTGAAACAAAATAATCCCACGTTGGTGAAAATGCTTCTCTGGCTAACGTATAGTTGCCAGTCTGATAGGCTACCTAAAATAAATAACTAAATTAATTAAATAAATAAATAAAGGTTATTTATGTAACTTTTTACAGAAAAAAAAAATAGATTTCATTTTATATACTAGTTGCTAATTGAAACAAAACTAACAAGTTTCCATGGTCTTCAGGTAAGTAAATGCAACTGCAGGAAAAAGAAAGGTTTTATTCTGATGTATTTGAATTAAATATAGATAGTAGCAATTTCATTATACTAATTTGCCTTCAGAAGTAGTATCATGGAAGGCAAAAGAGTTTCTTGACTGTTAATCAAGGGTCTAAGGGTCCTTTATGGAATATTTTACATGTTCTGTGCTACAGTTTCTGAAGAGAGATTATTTCATCTAGGTCCATTTTATCTTTGTATTGCTGCAGAATGGTAAAATTCTGATTTGTGTTAATCAAGCTTTTGGCAAGAAAGTCTTGAGTTCTTGCCAGAAGCTTTAGAGCTACCAGTGAAAACAAATTATTACAACCAAATTAAAACATTATCTTATTATCAAAGAATCTTATCCTACCTGAGTTAGATAAGCTCGGACAGTAGTAGCAGAAAGAGGTGGATAAGCAAGGATTGGCTTAGTTGTTTCCCCAATGGCATCACCAATAAGTTTTCCATCAGAAGAATATGCTGCAACTGCAAATATGTATTTCTCATTGGGATCTAAGCCTTGTATTTCTAAGACACTTTTTCCATCAGCTGGTATCTATCAATAAAAATATTTTCTGGTTACATCCACAGAATATATCAAAACCAAACACAAAGCACTACACTTTTATTGGTAAACAAATCATTTAATGGTCTGGGATACAATCAAAGTACAACAGGCACATCATATTTCCACATAATATTGGGTTCTTGAAGACAATGAGGAAACAATGAAATGACAAGAAAAAAATAATTTTGCTCTGAAATGTAATTGAGCATACAAAGCACATAATCTAACACAAAAATTAAGTATGAAGACCTGGAGTTTTTCTAAGACATTTTTGTCCATTTGCACATTCACACTATGAGTATGCATGCTTGCAGGCATCAAGCTGGAGACATTCTAGCTCTGAGCTGTGCTGTGCTTCAAGGAAAAAAGTATGTGGCTCTCTTCCATATATGCCACATGCATGTATTAGATGTGGGCGCAGGATGTCTCAAGTTCTTTTAACACCGTTAATATAACTTTAGAATCGAAGATGAGCAGTTTGTGAATACATATATAAAGACAATCTGTTTTGAAGACCCTCCTTTTCCTTTTTCCTTCACGTAATTGTCCATCTGCTTTTTACATCATTACTCAACCCTAATAGGGTTTTCCAACTTCTGCTCCATAATAAGGATATCTTACATAAAGGTAAGTTTTATTGAAGCAATACACAATCGACAAAGTGACTGAAGCGTAACATGAGAAATTAGATCATCTTAATGTATCATCAGTACAGTGCTCTTATTCAAATACTGTCTGGACTTCATAAGGAGCTCTCTAAACATCAGAAATCCCTTCAAATACTGTAATTGAACACTGAACATGAATGTTCAGTTTTATGCTTTGTTGTTTTAAGGATGAGAGAATGACCAGAATGGGTTTTAGCTCTATCTTACCTCTTCTCCTGCATTTGGAAGTTTATTGTTATTTAATCTTACTTTCGTGTTACTTCCACCTGCTACACAGCCCAAAATACTGTACCATGAAACCTTCAAAGAAAATGAAAACATAATGAGTTGATATAAAGACAGTTATACAATGCCATGCTGATGAAAGCAGATGATTCTCCATTATCCTATCTCCTACCTTGGTCTATACTAATGCTCAAACTCAGCCCAAAGCATAAACTCTGCAGGTCATCCTATAGATCTAAATTCATCAAGACCCCTTATTTGATCTTTGCAATGTATTCTTCTAACGTTGACATAACATTCCGATTCAGCAAATCACTTGAGAAAAAATCCTTAAAAGCAGGTAACAGAAATGCAGATACAAACCTAGTAATATTTTCTTAACAAGATGTTCTTAGTTCCTATTGAAATCAATGTTTTTCTAATGTCATTGAGCTGCTAATAATCTCATTGGGCATATCAACCACATTTTTCACTGTCTTTAATCAAGGAAGAATGTGAGCGTGCATACCTCAATCCATGCTCAGTCATGCTCAGTGAGATCAAACATGAAAACTCATTTTGATTCATCTCTGCAGAACTGGGCAGATGGATTTCAGTAAGTTACGTATCTGATTAAGTTCTCTTGCATTGCACTTCTAGAAAGTTGTACTAAATCAATTTATTTTCAGTAGACTTCAGGTGGGGCAGATGAGGTCATTTATCAACATACAAAAATTCTGAAAGACTGAAATGTTCATTTTTCTTGTATTGCATGTGATTTGTCTTGTAACGAATCCTGACTCTTTTTTTCAGAAGTCAATATTGAAATAGAGGAGATTATTTTCAGCAAATGAGTAACATTGAGATCAGGAAATTTTACAGTTATTTTGACTTCCAATAAAATATATGTATACATCTAACTATATGCTAAGTATCCATTTCCAATTAATATCTTCGTTTAAAAAATACCTTTTGTGTTTGCTCAACAGCTATACATCAAAAAAACAAATCTCCTAGAATAGCTCAAATTATAATAATAATCACATTGCACCACCTAGTGGCCCAACATGTTATATTCATTGTCCTATATCAAAATCAAATATTAACCCTTACTAAAAATTATGAACCCCTGGACTTTTAGGACTTTTTTTAATTTTATGTACACTAGGAATACATATGAAAGCCTTTTCCCAAATGAATTTGTTTTAAATTCACTAATCAAACTGCACTAAAAATGTAAGTTATAAATAAAACAGCTGTTCACAGAAATGTCGTAAGCACTATTCTCATGATTTGTGTTTCTACTGCTTTTATACATGTTGTAAACATGTTATTATTTTGAAGTAGTTTGTAAAATCACTACGATGATTTCTCTTTCAGGAAAAACTGCAACTAGTGGATTTTCCATACACATTCTCAGCCTGTTTGAGCCCTTTCTGGGCATATGAGGGAGAGTAACATGATTTGGAACAGTCAGCAGGGATTTACCAAGGGCAAATCATGGCAGACCACCATGACTGGCTTCTGTGACAAAATGACTAGATTTGTGGAGGAAAGGAGACGAGTAAATACCATTTACCTAGTCTTTATCAAGGCTTTCAACACTGTCTCCTAGTATTCTTATAACCAAGTTAGGATGATACAGTATGGGTGCATGAAGAGGTAGATGGGTAACACAACAGTTGGAAGATCAGGCTCAGAGAGCAGTTGTTAATGGTTCATACTCTATTTGAAGGGTACTAGCAAGCAGAGCACTGCAGAGGACCTGGCCTGTTGAATAGCAATGACCTGAGAAGACTGATCACACACTCACCAGGCTGGCAGATGATGTCAAGCAGAGGAAAACAGTTGATATCCTTGAGGGCAGAGTTGCCATTCACAGAGACCTAGACAGCCCAGAGGAATGGGCCAATATGAACCTCATGAAATTTAATAAGGACAAATACAAGGTCCTGCACCTAGGAAGGAAGAATCTCTTGGAAGAATACAGGCGGGGGACTGATGAGCTGAAGAGCAACTTTCCTGAAAAGGATCTGGGGGTCATGCTAGACACCAAGATGAACATGAGCTAGTGGTGTGCCATGGCAGCAAAGCAGCCTAAAAGCATGTTGACCTGTATTAACAGAAGTACAGTTAGGAGACTGAAGGATCAGTCTCTACTCATGACTCTTTAGACTACATCTAGAGACCATGGCCAGTTTTCCTACTGCTCCCCATCATTCTAACAAGAAAGATGTTGAAAAACTAACTAGAGTGGCTGATTACAGCAGAGGGCTAGCAAGATGTTCAGGAGCTGGAGAACTAGCCCTGCAAGAAGAGGCTGGGAGAGCTGGACTTATTCAGCCCAGAGAAGAGATGGCTTCAGTGGAACTGCAAGGAGCCTTTGAGTGCTAGCAAGAAGGTTATGAAGGGTGATGGTTGGACCAGATGATCTTGAAGGTCTTGTCCACCCTTAGTGATTCTATGAAGAAGATGTATACAGGCTTTTCACAGTAGTGCACGGTTAGAGGATGAAAAACAACAACAACCTAAACTGAAACAAGAGATTTCAGCTGTATACAAGGAAAGAAGTTTTCCCCACGAACAGGTTAACCTGTTGGAGGAGACTGTCCAGAGAATTTGTGCAGTCTCCATCCTTGGAGATTTTCAGAACTGACTGGATAAAGCCCTCAGCAACCTGATATAATTTCACAGCTGACCCTGCTTTAAGAAGAAGGTTGGCCTAGACACCTCTCCTAAGATCCCTTCTTAACTAAGTTATTGTGTGATTCTAAATGTTCAACAAAAGGTAGATTTTCTACCTGAACTATGGCACTTTAGCACTTCATTAACAGAGCTTTGAGTGTGGTACTTTCTTGCATCATAAGATCCAACAGCCTTGCATGTCTTCAGAGTGATTAGGCATCTGTCAACACCCTAAGAATGAGAATGAGCTTTTGACAAGTAGAATAAATGAAGGTTATAGAGCAGAAGCACCAAAGAAGATGATACACGAGATGAAGAAAGTTCATGCAAATGTGAAGATCAAAACAGTGAGTCACATCTGACTCAAAGGATTTAAAAAATGCGTACTTAATTAAGTCAGGCTAACATAATCTTCTCAAGACCAACAGAGAAAACTGTGATGGTATAGCATGGCTGAAACAACCTTTTCTCTCTTGTGTATTGTTTAATATATTTCTTCCACAGTAATTATGACAAGTATTACCTGAACATCTGAAGAGAATGGAGCTGGTTTAAATGTCATGGAGCAATGTGATCTACAAAGTAATATAGGTGGAGGAGGAGTTCTGCTTTTTTTCTTGACGTTCATAAATTTTTTGAGACTGTGATACAATGCACTTTGTTCAGCTTCAACTTGCTCAATTAAAGTTAGTGCCTCCTATGATTTAAGTTAAAACAAAAGGGAAAAATATTAAAACATAGCAATCAGACAGATATGTCTTAATAAATCATTTTCAAAGTGATCTTATACGAAAAAAATTACTGCTATGTAGAGACATTGTTATAGAGTTTCATATCCTCATACAACCTAAACTAGTATGAAGGGTACTATTTGTAAGCCTTATATATGCAGATTAATTTTATATTGTACAATAAAGGGAATGCAGAGTTGCATATCAAAGAGGCAGGGCTGAGGTATTTTCGATTTTGAGAGAACCTACAAGAAAAAAAAGAGAGTGGTTATGACTAATGCTGATTAGCAGTGGTGAGCAGTGAGGTGAGCAGTGAGATCTTCCTCCAAGAAGATACAAAAGAGATACTGACTCTTTGTTGTGGTTTAACCCGGCTGGCAGCTAAACACCACACAGCCGTTCGCTCACCCTCCCCCCTCCCTCTCTGGGATGGGGGAGAGAAACGGGAAAGTGAAGCCTGTGAGTTGAGATAAAGACAGTTTATTAAGACAGGAAAATAATAATAACAATAATAATACTAATAGTGATAATGGTAATAGTATTAACAATAATAATGTGTAAGAAAACAAGTGATGCACAATGCAATTGCTCACCACCCGCTGACCGATGCCCAGCCTATTCCCGAGCAGCCGGCCCCCCCACCCCGGCCAGCCACCCCTATATATTGTTTAGCATGACGTCAGATGGTATGGAATACCCCTTTGGCCAGTTTGGGTCAGCTGTCCTGGGTCTGTCCCCTCCCAGCTCCTGCTGCACCCCCAGCCTGCTCGCTGGCAGGACAGAGCAAGAAGCCGAAAAGTCCTTGGCCTGGTGTAAACACTGCTCTGCAACAATTAAAACATCAGCATGTTATCAGCGCTCTTCTCATCCTAATCCAAAACATAGCACCCTACCAGCTACTATGAGCTACTTAACTCTGTCCTAACTGGAACCAGGACAGATATCCACCCCTTATTCCATACCATTTATGTCATGCTCAGGTTACACTCTGTCCAATACATTCTAATTAATCACCATTTTCATCTATGATATATAGCAATCATGGTAGTGATGACATACATTATTATATAATAATTAACATACTACAATTCAACTCATGGGCTATTCTCACCCAGTATCAAATCCCCTTGAGGTACACACCGGACCTCCCCATTCTTTTGCATTACCCACCAAGTGCATCCAGGTCCCTGAGCAAAAGCAATTCCACGAATGGGTTTGCCTTTTCCTGAGGCAGGAGTAGCCCAGACTGTTTTACCCAGCATGTTTCTTACGTGCACTACAGGAACTTTATCCCCTTCTACAGTGCGTAACAGGTTTGATTGGGCAGGTCCAGCTCGGTTGGCAGATCCCCTGGTATTGACTAACCAGGTGGCCTTTGCCAAATGTGTATCCCAATTTTTGAATGTCCCAGCACCCATTGCTTTCAGTGTAGTCTTCAACAGCCCATTGTATCGTTCAACTTTTCCAGAGGCTGGTGCATGATAGGGGATGTGATACACCCACTCAATACCATGTTCTTTGGCCCAAGTGTCTATAAGGTTGTTTCGGAAATGAGTCCCGTTGTCTGACTCAATTCTCTCTGGGGTGCCATGTCGCCATAAGACTTGCTTTTCAAGGCCCAAGATAGTGTTCCGGGCGGTGGCATGGGGCACAGGATATGTTTCCAGCCATCCGGTGGTTGCTTCCACCATTGTAAGTACGTGGCGCTTGCCGTTGCGGGTTTGAGGGAGTGTGATGTAATCAATCTGCCAGGCCTCTCCATATTTATATTTCAGCCATCGTCCTCCATACCAAAGAGGTTTTGACCGTTTGGCTTGCTTGATTGCAGCACATGTTTCACAGTCATGAATAACCTGTGCTATAGTGTCCATGGTCAGGTCCACCCCTCGATCACGAGCCCATCTGTATGTTGCATCTCTACCTTGATGGCCTGAGGTGTCATGGGCCCATCGGGCTATAAATAATTCACCTTTATGTTGCCAGTCCAGGTCCACCTGAGCCACTTCAATCTTAGCAGCCTGATCCACCTGCTGGTTGTTTTGGTGTTCTTCAGTAGCCCGATTCTTGGGCACATGAGCATCTACATGGCGTACCTTTACAACCAGGTTCTCTACCCGGGCAGCAATATCTTGCCACAATGCCGCAGCCCAGATGGGCTTGCCCCTGCGCTGCCAGTTGTTCTGCTTCCATTGCTGTAACCACCCCCACAGGGCGTTTGCTACCATCCATGAATCAGTATAGAGATAGAGAACTGGCCACTTTTCTCGTTCAGCAATATCTAAAGCCAGCTGAATGGCTTTTACTTCTGCAAACTGACTCGATTCACCTTCTCCCTCAGCAGCTTCTGCAACTCGTCGTGTAGGACTCCATACAGCAGCTTTCCATCTCCGATGCTTTCCCACAATACGACAGGACCCGTCAGTGAACAAGGCATATTTCTTCTCATTTTCTGGTAGCTTGTTGTACAGGGGGGCTTCTTCAGCACGAACCACCTCCTCCTCTGGTGATATCCCAAAGTATTTGCCTTCTGGCCAGTCCATAATCACCTCCAAGATTCCTGGGCGACTGGGGTTTCCTATTCGAGCCCGCTGAGTAATCAGTGCAACCCACTTGCTCCATGTAGCATCAGTTGCATGATGCGTAGAGGGGACCCTTCCTTTGAACATCCAGCCTAGTACCGGCAGTCGGGGTGCCAGGAGGAGCTGCGCTTCAGTACCGACCACTTCCGAAGCAGATCGAACTCCTTCATATGCTGCCAATATCTCCTTTTCAGTTGGAGTATAGCGGGCTTCAGATCCTCTGTATCCCCGACTCCAAAACCCCAGGGGTCGACCTCGAGTTTCCCCAGGTTCTTTCTGCCAGAGGCTCCAGGTGGGACCATTCTCTCCGGCTGCGGTGTAGAGCACATTCTTTACATCTGGTCCTGTTCGGACTGGCCCGAGGGCTACTGCATGAACTATTTCCTGCTTAATTTGTTCAAAGGCTTGTCGTTGCTCAGGGCCCCATTCAAAAGCATTCTTCTTACGGGTTACTTGGTAGAGCGGGTTTACAATCAGACTGTAATTTGGAATATGCATTCTCCAAAACCCCACGACACCTAGGAAAGTTTGTGTTTCTTTTTTGCTAGTTGGTGGAGACATAGCTGTTATTTTGTTGATCACATCCATTGGGATTTGACGGCGTCCATCTTGCCATTTAATTCCTAAAAACTGGATCTCTCGTGCAGGTCCTTTAACTTTATTCTGTTTTATGGCAAAACCAGCCTTCAGAAGGATTTGGACTATTTTCTTCCCTTTCTCGAAAACTTCTTCTGCAGTGTCACCCCACACAATGATGTCATCGATGTACTGCAGGTGTTCAGGAGCTTCCCCCTGCTCCAGCGCAGACTGGATCAGTCCATGGCAAATGGTAGGGCTGTGTTTCCACCCCTGGGGCAGCCGATTCCAAGTATATTGGACTCCCCTCCAAGTGAAAGCAAACTGTGGCCTGCACTGTGCTGCTAGAGGGATGGAGAAAAATGCATTAGCGATATCAATTGTGGCATACCACTTGGCTGCCTTTGATTCCAGTTCATACTGGAGTTCTAGCATGTCCGGCACTGCAGCACTCAGTGGTGGCGTGACTTCGTTCAGGCCACGATAGTCCACTGTTAGTCTCCACTCACCATTAGACTTTCGCACTGGCCATATGGGACTATTAAAAGGTGAATGAGTCTTGCTGATCACTCCTTGGCTCTCCAGTTGACGAATTAGCTTATGGATGGGACTCAGGGAGTCTCGGTTGGTGCGATATTGCCGCCGGTGCACAGTTGTGGTAGCGATCGGCACTTGCTGTTCTTCAACCCTCAGCAACCCCACAACAGAAGGGTCCTCTGAGAGACCAGGCAAGGTAGACAACTGTTTAATGTCCTCTGTCTCCAAAGCAGCTATGCCAAAAGCCCAGCGGAACCCTTTTGGGTCCTTGAAATATCCTCTTCTAAGATAGTCTATGCCAAGGATGCACGGAGCATCTGGGCCAGTCACAATACGGTGCTTTTGCCACTCATTACCGGTTGGACTCACTTCAGCCTCCAATACAGTTAACTGCTGGGATCCCCCCGTCACACCATAAATACAGATGGGCTCTGGCCCTTTATAGCTTGATGGCATTAGAGTACATTGTGCACCGGTGTCTACCAAAGCCTTATACTTCTGTGCGTCTGACGTGCCAGGCCATCGAATCCACACAGTCCAATAAACTCGATTGTCCCTTTCCTCCCCCTGGCTGGAGGCAGGGCCCCTCTAGTCCTGGTCAGAATCTTCATTTCTGTGTTTAAAGGACTGCCTGCTGGAAGTTGGAGCAGCAAACCTTTCAGAGAACTCCTTTTTCCCAATTGTTTTCCTTTGCAATTCACGTACCCGTGCCTCTAGGGTCGCAGTAGATTTTCCATCCCATTTTCTCATGTCCTCTCCATGGTCACGTAGGTAAAACCACAGGGTGGCGCGGTGTGTGTGCCCACCATATTGTCTTCCTTGCATAGATGAACGTTTACCCCTAATAGCTGAGACACTGGTTTGTACAGGTGGGGAGGAAAATAAACTCTCTTTAAGTTGGTGGATCTCTTCAGAAAGTTTCTCCAAGGTATTCTCTTTTAGCTGGTGGACACTGGTTCGTTCAGGTGAAGGGGAAGATAATCTTTCTTCAAGTTGGTGGATCTTTTCAGAAAGTTTCTCCAAAGCATTCTCTTTTAGCTGGTGGACACTGGTTCGTTCAGGTGAAGGGGAAGATAATCTTTCTTCAAGTTGGTGGATCTTTTCAGAAAGTTTCTCCAAAGCATTCTCTTTTAGCTGGTGGACACTGGTTCGTTCAGGTGAAGGGGAAGATAATCTTTCTTCAAGTTGGTGGATCTTTTCAGAAAGTTTCTCTAAAGCATTCTCTTTTAGCTGGTGGACACTGGTTCGTTCAGGTGGAGGGGAAGATAAATTCTCTTTAAGTTGGTGGACCTCTTCAGAGAGTTTCTCCACAGCTGAGACACAGGCCTTTAGGGAAGAGGAGAGATTTCCTTCGTACTGCCGGAGTATTTTAGTCACTTCATTCACTGTGGGATTCTCCTCCGTTTTCCAGGCTAGCATTGCCAATGAGCTGGCATATGATGATGGGGCACTCTGTACAAACTTCCGCCACATGGGTAGTGTACACCGGACTGCATCTGGATCTGCGGATGTTTGTGCGTCGTCTAGGTCCTTATAAATTACTTCCCGTACGGCCAATTCCCTCAGGTACTGAATTCCCTTCTCCATGGTGGTCCATTTGCTTGGTAAACATACAAGTTCTTCCTTGAAGAGATACCTTTCCTTCACAGCTGACAGGAGACGCCTCCAGAGGCTGCGAGATTGTGCTCCATCTCCAATTGCTTTGTCAATGCATGCGTCCCTAGCAAGGGATCCCAGCCGCCTGGCTTCCTTGCCCTCCAATTCCACATAATTGGCTCCCGTGTCCCAGCACCGGAGCAGCCAGGTGACAAGCTGCTCGCCTATACAGCGACCAAAATCTTTTCGCACATCTCGTAGCTCACGCTGGTATAGAGTCCGGGTGATTACTGTTGATTTTTCGACATCCTCATCCTCATCTTCAGTCTTCTGCACCTTTGATGGCCGGTGTAGAGTCCGGGTAGTTACTGTTGATTTTCCGACATCCTCATCCTCATCTTCAGTCTCCTGCACCTTTGATGGCTGGTATGGAGTTCGGGTAGTTACTGTTGATTTTTCGCCATCCTCATCCTCATCTTCAGTCTCCTGCACCTTTGATGGCCCAGCCTCGTCTTCACTACGCCCAGACTTAGCAGAAGACTGTCTGCGTTTTAAACGACCTGAGCCTCTATACCATTTTTTCACCTTGTCTACAGGGGCAACTTGCACTGCTACAGCTCGTTTCTCTGACCCAGCCACAGGGTCTGCCACAGGGGTTGGAATACCCTCTGCGGGGTCAACTTGCACTGCTACAGCTCGTTTCTCTGACCCAGACGCAGGGTCTGCCACAGGGGTTGGAATACCCTCTGCGGGGTCAACTTGCACTGCTACAGCTCGTTTCTCTGACCCAGACGCAGGGTCTGCCACAGGGGTTGGAATACCCTCTGCGGGGTCAACTTGCACTGCTACAGCTCGTTTCTCTGACCCAGCCACAGGAGTGGGAGCAGCTGCAGGAGCTGAGGCAGCTGCAGGAGCTGGAGCGGCTGCAGGGGCTGGAGCTGGAGCGGCTGCAGGGGCTGGAGCTGGAGCGGCTGCAGGAGCTGGAGCTGGAGTGGCTGCAGGGGCTGGAGCGGCTGCAGGAGCTGGAGCGGCTGCAGGAGCTGGAGCTGGAGCGGCTGCAGGAGCTGGAGCTGGAGTGGCTGCAGGGGCTGGAGCGGCTGCAGGAGCTGGAGCGGCTGCAGGAGCTGGAGCTGGAGCGGCTGCAGGAGCTGGAGCTGGAGTGGCTGCAGGAGCTGGAGCTGGAGTAGCTGCAGGAGCTGGAACTGGAGCGGCTGCAGGAGCTGCAGCTGGAGCGGCTGCAGGAGCTGGAGCTAGGTTGCTAATAGCATCAATTGCAGCTCGATAGGCACAAGCCAGACCCCAGCACGCTACAGTGATTTGTGTCACTTTGGAACTGCCAGAGTCATGACACCTTTTTTTCAAGCATTCTGCCAGCTTTTTAGGATTTTGCAGTTGTTCAGGGGTGAATGTCCAAAACACTGGAGGTGACCACTGCTCTAGAAACCTGCCCATATCCTCCCACACTCCCTGCCACTCGCAACTATTAAGCAGGTCCAATACTTATACCAATTTTAGTTTAACACACTCTGGTCAGATTTGTCGATATCTCAACCCTTCGGGCCCCACGTTGGGCGCCAAAAAGACTGTTGTGGTTTAACCCGGCTGGCAGCTAAACACCACACAGCCGTTCGCTCACCCTCCCCCCTCCCTCTCTGGGATGGGGGAGAGAAACGGGAAAGTGAAGCCTGTGAGTTGAGATAAAGACAGTTTATTAAGACAGGAAAATAATAATAACAATAATAATACTAATAGTGATAATGGTAATAGTATTAACAATAATAATGTGTAAGAAACAAGTGATGCACAATGCAATTGCTCACCACCCGCTGACCGATGCCCAGCCTATTCCCGAGCAGCCGGCCCCCCCACCCCGGCCAGCCACCCCTATATATTGTTTAGCATGACGTCAGATGGTATGGAATACCCCTTTGGCCAGTTTGGGTCAGCTGTCCTGGGTCTGTCCCCTCCCAGCTCCTGCTGCACCCCCAGCCTGCTCGCTGGCAGGACAGAGCAAGAAGCCGAAAAGTCCTTGGCCTGGTGTAAACACTGCTCTGCAACAATTAAAACATCAGCATGTTATCAGCGCTCTTCTCATCCTAATCCAAAACATAGCACCCTACCAGCTACTATGAGCTACTTAACTCTGTCCTAACTGGAACCAGGACACTCTTCTTGAGGAGAGAGCTGAAGACCTAACGTGGAATTTCTGAAGAATCTATGGAAGTATTAAGACTGTTTTTCTATACTCCAGAAAGAGAGAAAAGAAATAAAGCCCAGAAATAAAAAAAGGGAGGAGAATGCAGACATGAAAAAAGTAGGATTATGCTAGTTCCCTTGTTTAGACAGAGATAGCTGAAAGATGGTTGATGGCCCTAATTGCCATATTTATCTGTTAATATTAGTCTCTTCTGAAAATTTGTGGGCCTCCTGCACATAGTGATTATGTGGCCATTTTCTTGGAAATCCAGGTACAATCTTTTCTAACTGGACTGAATGGCAAATTGATAGGTTTCTTCACCTTGCTTGTATCATCAGAGTAAAAGAAACTTAACTTGGAAATTTAATATTAAGAATTTAGTACATTTATGTGTTTCCTTGTAGTAGCTGTCCACTGCAAACCAAAGTCAAAAAGGTCAGCTACCAGAGATGAGGAGATCGGGGATACCTTGAACAAATTCGATTCTACTGCAAGAGACGCAACATCTTCCTGCAATTAGAGTTTTATTTATACCTTTTTAGCACCATACACTGGACAAAAGGTTTAGGCTAAACTGACTGAACGATAAACTGAAAAAGAAAATCCCATGTTATTGGTTATTCAGGGATAGTCCTATAATCTTGCACCTCGACACTTCCTTGTTTCTGTCCTCAAACATTTATAAACCTGTAAAAACAGCCACACTGCCACAGATAAACTTAGCTTTGTCCAAAAATGACCAAAATGACTAGCCAAAGATTTGTAGTGAAAAGAGGAGCTAATTTTAATACAGTCTTAATCAAATCACATAGCCATCAGATCCTTAATCAGATCACATGAGCATATGCACAGCCCCTGACACCCCCTTCTCACCCCCCCCCCCCCCCCAAATTCCCTTTTCTTTCAGATTAGGGCTGCATCCACCCTAGTGGGAAATGTCAAAGGAAGAATGTAAGATGAAGAATAAGATATAAAGTGACTCTTTCCCTCACACAACCATTCAACTTCTGCAATCTCTAATGAGGAACTTCATTGCTTCCTTTAAAAACGATACTTTATGGCAAGATGTACCATGATAAATTTTTTAATTAAAAGAATCATAGACTCATTCTTCCCTGAGGACATACTTCTTATTAGTGCAAGGATGGATCTGCTCCCAGGGTGGATAAAGATAGTGTTGTGACTGCAAGTGGTACTGCATGACCTATACATCATTAATTGTAGAACTTGGGAGATAATAAATGTGGCAGAGTTGTAAGAGGAGAAAGAATAATCTTATGGTTAAGGAAGCCAAATGTCACTATGATAAACAACATTTTATCCATGCCTCTGCCACAGACTTGCCCTGTGGTAGTAGCTTAATCATGTTAATTGAGTTTTACAGCTGGCTAACAAGAACTACCTGTGTACCCAATTCTGTAAAGACTTGGATGTCTAACTAGACATATAGGACAGAAAGGAAGAATGAAATAAAAGAGAAATTAAACAAAATGAAGGGTACATAATAGCTTAAATAGTTAAGCAGTGTAATGTGCAGCATGACTATAAATATATGACTCAGAAGCTTCTGTACCTGTCCAGTGGTTTACTACATGAGAAAGGTTATTTGTATGTTTACCCAAAAAAAACTACAAAAAGAGTACTTTCCTATTTTGCATTGTAATAAGGACAGTTTTATACTATATTGTGCTGAGTAGAGTTGAAAAAAATCAATAGATTCCCCTTAAAAGGGGAAAAAATTAAGACCTGGGGAAGTATAGGACAGTCAGTTTTACCTCTGTGCCCAGCAAGATCATGGAGCAGATCCTCATGGAAAATAAGGAGGTGATTGGTGGCAGCCAACATGGATTCGCTAAGACCAGATCATGCCTGACAAATCTGGTGGCCTTCTGTGATGGGGATACAGCATTGATGGATAGGGGAAGAGCAACTGGCGTCTTCTACCTGGACTTGTGCAAAGCATTTGATACTGTTCCCCATGATATCCTTGTCTCTAATGGAGAGACACGGCTTTAAAGGATGGACCACTTGATGGGTAAGGAATTGGCTGGATGGTCACACTCAGAGTTGTGGTCAATAGCTCAATGTCCAAGTAGAGATCAGTAACGAGTGGTGTTCCTCAGGGGTCAGTACTGGGACCAGCACTGTTTAACAACTTTGTCAGCAAGTCAGATAGTGGGATCAAGTGCACCCTCAGCAAATTTGCCAATGACACCAAGCTGTGTGGTGCAGTCGACACTCTGGAGGGAACAGAAACCATCCAGAGGGACAGAGGGACCTGGACAGGCTTGAGAGGTGGGCCTGTGCAAACATCATGAGGTTCAACAAGGCCAAGTGCAAGGTCCTGCGTCTGGGCAGGGGGAATCCCAAGGACAAATATAGGCTGAGTGGAGAATGGACTGAGAGCAGCTCTGAGGAGAAGGACTTGGGGAGCTAGCTTGATGAGAAGCTCAACATGAGCCAGCAATGTGCACTTGCAGCCCAGAAAGCCAACCGTATCCTGGGCTGCAACAAAAGAAGCATGACCTGCAAGTTGTGGGAAGTGATTGTCCCCCTCTACTCTGCTCCTGTGAGAACCTGCCTGGAGAGCTGTGTTCAGCTCTGGGGCTCTCAGCAAAAGAAGGACCTGGAGCTGTTAGAACAAGTCCAGAGGAGGGCCACAAGGATGATCAAGGGGCTGGAGCACCTCTGCTATGAAGACAGGCTGAGAGAGCTGGGGGTGTTCAGCATAGATAAGAGAAGGCTCCAGGGAGACCTTATAGCAGCCTTCCAGTACCTAAAGGGGGCCTAAAAGAAAGCAGGAGAGGGACTCTTTGTCAGGGAGCGTAGTGATAGGACAAGGAGTAATGGTTTTCATCTAAGAGAAGGTAGATTTAAATTAGACATGAGGAAAAAATTCTTTACTCAGAGGGTGGTGAAGCACTGGCACAGGCTGCCCAGAGAAGCTGTGGATGCCCCATCCCTGGAGGTGCTCAAGGCCAGGCTGGATGGGGCTTTAAACAACCTGGTCTGGTGGGAGGTGTCCCTACCCATGGCAGGGGGGTTGCAATTAGAGGATGTTTAAGGTCCCTTCCAACCCAAAATATTTTATGATTCTATGATTCTATGAACTCTATGTAGAGCTCTTGGATGTTTTATGATAAAAAAGGCAAAATCCCCTACGCAGAAGAATGAAAATAAAAATACGAATTTTCTGTTCATGAAGTGAATACTGTCCACCTCGAGGAGGAAAATTAATTGAGCATATAATTAAACGTTTCATCATAATACAAATATATAAAATCGCCATGCTAAGTTTGTCCAAGCAAAGTTAATTCTGACATTTTCTGCCAACTGGCTGCAAATATATTCTTTTACCTACTTCTTTCCCTATGAAAAGTGCACAGAATAAAAATATAATGAAGGTCAACATAAGGCCTTCACAAACATTTGTTTGGGATAACCACACGTTTCTTGGGAATTGCTTGTAAGTCTTCATTGGTGACTACAGTTACAACTTTCCTATGATATCATTATATCTCATACTCATATGTGCTGTATATTTTACAAACATAGTAGATTTTTTAGTATGTCCTTTCTGGTTCAGTTTTTGCATTCTTCTGAAATAATAATAATAATAATAAAAGTCTTAATTATCATGCTTCCAAACTTGGAGCACTTAAGAGAAAAACACTTGCTAGTAATTTCTTGTTTAAAATACGTATTTCATATATTATATAGTGTGAATTTCAGGTATCTCTATTTGTATAGACTATAAAGAAATTTTGTGCTCCGCTGATGGTAAGTCAATTTGAATGGACAGATGTTGGTTACAAAAGTTTCTAATCTCACTTAATGGAAAGACTCCCACTGATTTCCTATGACTTTGAAATGAGCCCACGAAGAATATACTTTTAACCTGAATAAATTCCAAAACCTCCAACTTCCGAAATGTTTATTTAATAAGAACCAAATAAAGCCTCTGTCATCATCACCGGTCAAAGTAATCTAAGACAACTTAGAGAATTGGGGAAAAATAGGATGATGACGGTTGCAATGGGAAAGAAGAAAACCTGCAAGATACTTTGGCAAGGTACAGGTGATTATGTGTTAGAAAACGGCAAAGTCTAGGTGAATAAGTGTAGAAACAAAGTTAATTCCTTTCAGGTTTCCTGTAATATGCACATGTACACAAAATTAGGGGACATCCTCTTTCCTACTTTTAAGTCCCTTTAATTTTTTCCACTATAAAGGAACTTCTCAAGGAAAAACTGGCAACAGAAGTTAAAAACACTCATTCTCCTTTAAGCTCCTTCCATTTTAATTCTATTTGTAAGAAGGGGTAATCCAAGTATTAATTTTATAGAACATGAAAAACTATGATAACGTTAAATTTTTTCTATCATATGATTTTATTATTACCTCTAGTAACCGCTTTTGGGAAGAAGTAGTTAACTCTTCAGGGAATATCTGTGCAGCCTTTTGCATCAAAAAGATTGCTCTGGATAGCTTATTCTTTTTTATTTTTCCTATTATATCTGCCTCTGTAAAATAGATATTTCAAGACATTTATAAAACAGCAAGAATCACTTATTATACTTCTAAAATCTTAATTAATAAACCTCACCTGTTAAATAATGGGAATCTTCAATAATCTTCACATGGTAATTGCTAGAATTAAGACTTCTGCCATCCTTTTGAACACCTATACGGGAAGGAAATCCTGAGTCATTCATTCTGATAGTGTCGTTGGAAAGATTTCAGTGAGAGGCAGATACAGAGTTCTGTAGTAAAGCTCTGCTTCACCTTGTGCTCTTTTCCTTAGTTAAAAGAAAATTTCTTGGACAGGTAAAGCCAGTAAAAATGTTCCACCCTCATGCTCTAACTCTACACTAACATCACAGGAAAAGAAGGAACATGTTTGATCACAGGGAGCAGTTCACATGGGAACCCTATAGTGTCAAGCTAACACTAGCTTTTAATTAAAAAAAAAAAAAGGAATGGAAGAACAGTAGCACTTTTTCAGGATATATTTGGCAAGAGTGGGAATTCTGCTGACTTGGAAGAGGTAAGAACAACTTTATAGGAGTAGAAAGTGAGATTACAAAAAACACTGATTATAATATTCAAGCCTCGTTCTTCAGAGAAAATTTCCTGCATTACAGACAAAAAAAAAAATCTACAGCACATTCCCTAATTCTCTCTTATTGACTGAAACTTCTTAACTGAAAATATGTTATAAATGAAACATCATAAAAAAAATTGTCTAGGAATCAAAACCAGTGGCTGTTAGCAAAGTTTAACTCCTATTGATCTAGTATAGATTAGAGATAAGTATCATGTGGTAAATCAAAATTCTACAAATTCAGTTATTATTTCTGTCTGTATGCACCAAGCACCAAGTGCCCTCCAATTGCTCCTCATCAGAAAATAAATGCTCCTTTATTTCTTAGTATCACAAAATACATTAACAGAGGACTGTAAGCAACCTATGAAGATCATTTAGCATTACTGCAACTTACCTTGTGTCATTTTAAGAAGTTTCACAGCTATTCGATGTTGGGCCTGAATGAGCTCCAGATGTAAATCCATTAAAAAATTATTACGTGTTCCTGTCTTATCATTACCCAAACCCAAAACAGAATTCAAATTCTGGCCATTTGAGTCCACCTAATAAATAGAAAGTGGTAGTTAAGCAAGCACAAACTTATTTCAGTAAATTGACAAACACTCTGAAATTTTATCATAATTGCAGTATTTAAACTTAATGGCTGCAGTATGCAGTCATTAAAGAAAGCACAGAAGAACAACATCTAGACATAGAGAAGCATGGAAAATAAACAAAGAATAGACAAAAACTGGCAATCAATAGGAAACAGGATTAATAATAAATATGGAACTGTAGAAAATTTTGGTTTATTTTGTTATCAGTCCACAAAACAAAGATCATGTTGGTGTAAAATGGTAACATTAGAAAAACTGGGTTCCCTCCAACAGCCAAAATTACTTATAATAATGAATAGTTGCAAACAAATGAACAGGATTTCTGTTTCTGCAATATAGAAGAAAACTACAAATTACATTTATTTCCAAACAAAAAGAAAACCTAAAAGAGTTTATAGTTTCTTACTGAATGAGAAAATGTTGTCTGCTACACAGATTTATTTTTTCTATTCTCTTCTTACATGTGACCAAAAAATGAAGTTCATTTGATAATCCAAAGATTTATAAGAAAGAAGAAAATATGAGTTTCATGTTGTCAAAATCCAATATATTATTTATAGAGTTTGTTGCCATGTAGCTTTTTGTAGAATTTACCTTTGTACAGCAGTTGTCAAATATCGACGTTCCATCTGGTAGAAGGGTCATTAAGCGAGATTTGTTGATTTCATTAATTGCTTTTTCAAGACTTTCATAAGCAAATTGTAATTGTTCCGTAGGACTTTTCTAAGATGAAAATGAAATTTTAATAATTTAGGATGAATTTTCCCTAAGTTCTTAATAAACAATTTACTAAGTCAAAGAGTCTAGTTCACAGCAGAATTAAAATGAACTTAGAGAATTAAGTTTACAAACAGTATTATTCACAAGTAATTTTGTAACGTTCCATTAGGTGTTACGAAAACACTGGCATCTCAGTAACCAACACCTGAAAGCAGACTGTCACTGAATTGAAGCTTCTCCATGTGTTAAGGCATTAAGACATTACTGACAAAATTCCTGAATCCTCAAACAGATGCATGTCTTTTCTTCTTGTTGTGTTTTATTAAGTAATTTTGAACTATTTGATTTGACATTACTGCACAGTGCTGAGTACTGAACACATTAAACAAAGCAAGGACTCCCAGGATGTTCCATTGATTCCACATCACCCTTACAAAAACAAACGATCAAAAGCACAATCCAAAATATCTCCCTAAATGAAGGATAAAGTTTGTGTGATCTTAAAAAGATGTTTTACTAAACCTTTTAAAGCTTGTACTATGCATTGGCATGAAAGACTAGAAATCAGTATGATCATGCTGTAAAAACAATTTCAAATAAAATTTCTTCCATATCACAGATGACTATAAAAGACTACACATTTTCAGATTTTATTTAATTTGAAAAAATATCTTCTTTTTTCCTCTGCACTAGAATTACTACATTAATCATTTCAACTTTATAAAACTAAATACAAGATAGTATGAAAATGCTTCAAGCAGGAATAAGTGTTCTTATGCTATCCAAAAAAGCCGTATTAATGAAAATAAATTAGAGGTTACCATCAATATTTCAGGAGTATCACAGGTTTCATCTTCTGAGAGAGAGACACTTCTTTTTCCTTTTTTATCTGAAAAAAAAATCAGAAAATGAAAATGAAATGTGTTCAATTTTATTACTGTTTGATTAGAGCTACCACTAACTTTAGTGTCTGGCAATAATTTATTTCTTTGGTACTAGACTACAGGAGGTAATTATATTGTTTCTTGAAAAGATTTTCAGAGTTTAAACACTATAGTTACCCATGTACAATTATAATAATTTAGTATAAGATTATCCAATGAAGTTGTATTTTTAAATGTACCCTATATTTCATAGTAACATTAGATTGAAGCCAATAAAAATTGGACTCATTTCATAGTTCCTTACACTGTTATAGCATTCACATATATTTTGATCGATTTAAAAATGTAAAATCAATTTTTCTGTATATCACAAGTGTTTTAATGATAATTTAACCTATAGGGTGGTTTGTAAATATGTAAGGTCACATTTTTTGTTTCATAACATTTCAGTTTAATATTCCTTGAAGGGGTATTATCACCCTTTAACATTCATTTTGATTGTTTAAATTATTTTCTTTTATAAAGAATTTACCCAAACTTATGTCTGTCTTTCCAAAACAAGAGGAAACACCTTCTTTGCTCTCAATTATAGGTCTCAACTTTTTGCCAAAATTAATGTTTGCCCTTTCAGAGGGACAACCTTTTAGTCACTCCTGAGCTCTGCACCTTGTCTGCCTATTTATTTCTGCTTGTTCACTAGATTTTTCTCATATATAAGAAAATCTGTATTCACGCAGCATTCATTCAGTTAAAAAACTCACACTAAACATGTGTTTGACTGGCTTTTCAACAGCCTGTTTTGAGCAATGGCTCCTAACTATGTAGCTTTTTACCTCCAAAAAAAAGCATTTACACTTAGAGAAAAAGAATAATTGTTATGCTGCAAAGAGGATTCATCCAACCTCCATCAGAATGGTATGATTTTCATAACTAGCAGAAAACAACTCCTACTCTACCTTATAATGGAATAGTAGTGTACCAAGATTTTCTTACTTTCAAAAAAGCAAAACATATTGTTATTGTCTTCTGCTCCTAGATATGATTTAAAAGGGTCTTTAACATCTACTATCTAGCTATTGTAAACCAATTATGAAAAATAACATTAATATTACAAGATCCTACATCTGCAAAAGAGAATTTTCAAAATTATGTCTAAATATTCATATTTTACAGCGTTAGTGAGGTTTTTTTAAGGAAATCTGTTTAATGTTACTGCTTTATATCCCAATGACATCAGCCAAGTTCATTTTCAAAGACAATTAAATCCCTACACAAAAATCAATACTTGTGTAGACAAGAGATACAAATTAATGACCCAATAAAAGCAAAAGCTTCAGTATGCACTCAGTATTTCCCTCTTTTGCTTGCACTGTCCCTAGTCAACCAGCAACTGAGCACTCCAAATGAGCCACAGCACATACTGCCTTCCACCTAGCCAATATTCAGAGAACTTATGGATGATCTGAGGCTACTAAGAAGGGGCTAAGAGACATATAAAAAAAAACTGTGCGGAAGATGAGTCATAAAAGATGTGATTCAAAATTGGACTAGTTCAGTAGAACTGGAAATGGAAGGGAATAAGGCATAAATCCTTTGAAAATCAGGTTTCGCTACATCTGATTATGAATGAAATTGTGTTGACAAAAATTTATCATACTACTCTATACAATCTCTTTACAATCATTTTTGAATATGTTTATTTGTCAAAGCTTTTAATTCTGAAAAATTCCAATCTTTAAAAGTTAAGCTATTCTTGAAAGAATGCTACTTTTTTGTTGAAAGCTTTACCTGCTTTTTTCTTAGATTCACTTGTAGAATCAGCTATATTTTCCAATATTGCAGTTAGATTTAAGGTTACCTCTATTACCATTACAACATCAATGTCTGCTATGTTACTCTTCTGAATTACTTCATTTATTATCCAGAGTACATAAACCCACTAAAAAAAAGCAGGGGAAGAAATAAAAAGAAACAAAACAGAGTTAAAACATTTTTTGAAGATATACGTATATTACAGAAGCAGAAATGGTTTTGCACTCAAAATTGTTAAAAAACATTTATAAACCTTACCACAACTCCTTCCTTGTACTTGGCTTTTTTTTTTTTTGCTTTTGCATTTTTTATTTTTTATTTTTGAATGCCACCAGGACAAGATACTCTATTTCTTTAGACAGAACACAATTTTTGTTTTGTTTTGTTTCTTTACTTTCAGAAATCAAGTATTTTTTTATTATTCTATAAAGGTTTAAGAACATCCTACTGGCACAACCTTTATATCTTGTCATAGTGTGGTAAGCGTTACAGTAGATATGATCATGTGCCTCTCCTTTGCCCATCTCCTCCCACTTAAACTGTGTAAGAGAGACCTGAATGCTCCTATTGTACCCACAGAGGAAATTAACTGTAAGCTATATTCTGGTGAATCTCATTTTTTTTATAGGAATCAGGGTCACAAAATGCACTCCTCCAGAAACTGTTTGGTCTACATCAACTATTTACTGGTAGCCCTGTGAAACTACCAACTTATCCTTCACATGACAGCATTTCACCAATAGCTTTGCAGTCTCAGGAAAAGTTCAAGATAAGGCTGTGGCTCTATTGAGTGGGCCAAATCCTGCTGACATCCACCTCCCTTCTATTAAGCTGTAAGGTTTCTGCTACTGTTTTCAGTTGATCTATGGAATTTTCCTGAACTATATGCATGCTTTCCACCACAACACACAAAATGCTGCTTCTCACAGCGTGCCCAAATGTTTTCACTATTTTAGCTTCTTTCTATGATGCCCCACTGCCAGACAGTGGGTTATTTTACTGGAAAAAAGGTAAGAGATATTTTGATATGGCATATGGGAGCACATTCTGATCAGAGTGCATGTACAATCCACATTTTCAGTGAATTCAATTTATCTGCATTTTACCATATGAAAATGTACTTAAACTGGAGACCACCAGTATTTTATCTTGGCTTTACTATAACAGACAAAACTCATATTAAGAGAAACATATTATAATAAAGGAGTACTTTGCAAGCTTTGTATTTGTGGATATATTGAAAGTATCCACTTCCACTTGTTTGGATTTGCTGAAGTCCCGTTTTACATTTCTGCCACAAAAACGTTATTACATCAAAAAGTATTTCTTTGTCAGGTTGCATATTCTGTAAAAAAAAAAAAAAAAAAAAAAAAACATAATTGTAGAAACAGGCATATATATATACAGTACATAAACACTGAAAAGTTTTCAAAGTAAGTAAATAAATCAGTATCATATTTATCTTCATTATAAGGGTGACAACATTTTGAAAGCTTACGAAATACATGTTTTTTTAAAGTAGTTGCTGGTAGACCACCCAAGCTTTTCTTTTCCTGACAATATGGGTTTATAAGTTTTTTATTATTATTAATGTTTCCTTTTTTATTGTCAAGCTTTTAAAAGTCATACAGACAAAAAAAGCAGTGAAATGAAAATTACATGGGAGAGATGAGGAAATTAACTATCTGTGAAATGCTATAACAGTCAACACATTCTGGGAAAACTGGAATGTATTTTAACAGGTATATTAACCTTGGGAATTGTTTTATTTGAGTATTTAAATATTTGCAGTAGATCTAAATTAGAAGGCTTTATTTTGCATTGACAGCGAGGACTTCCACGGGTTGTTGGTGTATCTCAGATGAGGAAGCAGTAAAGAACAACTTAACTAAAAAAAAAAAAAAAGGTTGCAGTGGAATATCTAACAACTGAAAGAAGTTTTAAAACATATCTACACCTTATGACGAGAATAATTAACAAATTGAAAACTCCATTCAGTTAACCTCCTAATTAACACACCTTAAAAGGCAAGAGAGCCTGTCTACACTGCGTTAACACCTTTTAAGCAGTGATTAAGGATCAGTACACATGTTCACTGTCATTTATACCAGAGTTGGACTAGTATCCCAAGTACAATGACACACAAGACCACTATATCCATACTATCGTGCATCTGTATGTACATGAGTATAGGATTTCATGTATATTGGGAAGTGCTGAAGAAAAAGACTGTAAAAGAAGTAAATCAAGACACTTTTGCCACTTGCTTGGTGGCAGCAAGCTCTTAGATTGACTCAGCTACATCACATAACTTCGCCACCAGTGAATTCTCCATTATTAAGTGGATAATTTGCCTTCCTTCTGTGGGCAGATGAGGTACAGAGGAGATTTGCGGAAAAGTGTAGATGAACCAGAAGACATTAAATCTGCTAAGAGATTAAAGATGCTACACCTGGGTCGGGGCAATCCCGGACATGAGTAGAGACTGGAAGATGAACTCATTGAGAGCAGCCCTGCAGAGAAGGATTTGGGGGTTCTGGTGGATGAGCCAGCGGTGTGTGCTTGCAGCCCAGGAGGCCAACTGCAGCCTGGGCTGCATCAACAGAGGGGTGGCCAGCAGGGGAGGGAGGTGATTGTCCCCCTCGGCTCTGCCCTTGTGAGGCCCCGCTTGGAGTGCTGCATCCAGGGCTGGGGCCCCCAGCACAAGACGGATGTGGAGCTGTTAGAGTGGGTCCAGAGGAGGGCCACAAAGATGATCAAAGGGCTGGAGCACCTCTCCTACAAAGAAAGGCTGAGAGAGCTGGGGCTGTTCAGCCTACAGAAGAGAAGTCTCCACGGAGATCTCATTGCAAGATTTCAGTACTTAAAGGGGACTTATAAAAAGGATGGGGAGCAACTTTTTGCTCAATCAGATAATGATAGGATGAAAGGGAATGGTTTTAAACTAAAAGGGGAAATTTAGATTAGAGGTTAGGAGGAAATTCTTCAGAGGGTGGTGAGGCACTGGCACAGGTTGCCCAGAGAAGCTGTGGATGCCCCATCTCTGGAAGTGTTCAAGGCCGGGTTAGATGAGGCCCTGAGCAACCTATCTAGTGGGTGGCATCCCTGCCTATGGCAGGGGGATTGGAACTAGATGATCTTTGAGGTTCCTTCCAACCCAAGCCATTCTATGATTCCATGAAATACAGGAAACCTGACTCCATAATACAGTGGTCATGTAAAAAATGCTGACAAATTACACTATCTGAAGGTATAACCACCTCACAGGCAGGATATTTTTACTGAAAATATGACACTAAAAATAAAAAACGTGTATGCCCTAATTATACTCAAACTGAGGCAATTTTCAAACCATATCTAGAATTAATTTTGCAGTGAAGACCAGCAACATGTTAGCAGAACAGTTTTGTTTTTGTTTCTGTTTTTTTTTTTTTTCCTAAGGATGTTTTTTCTTTAGTCTTTTGGAAAACAAATTATAACTAACTGTATTTTTTTTTCTCATGGTAGCAAATTAAGGAAAATCTGACTGAGCAAGTAAACTACAGGTGGTTATTCTGGGAATAAACCATTAGATATAGAAAAGCATTATTTTGTAGTAGAGACTTCAGTACAGGAAAGTCCCACTCGTCTTGGTTTTGTTGTTGATGCTGCTTCTTTGTTTGCTTTCTATGAGAATTTACCGTTAACTGCAGGCATACAGCTGCTATAAAGGCATTTTCATTCCTTAGGCTCTCGTTTGTATAAATATTGCAGAAATGTTTTATATAGCTGAGCATTTTTGCCCACCTAAATCAAATATACTGAAAGAAGTACAATCTCTGATTGGTAGAAACATGCAAATAAGTCTATGGTTTTCCAAATTGATTTAATATCTGTTAAATGCTTGTCGCCTGATTACATATCTCCAATAAAATTATAAATAAAATAATATAAATTATAAAGATAAATAAAAAAATATAATCAAAAATTGATCACATATTAGAGGTACATTTTTTTCTTTTTTGCTATTTTATTTTTCAGTTGTTGTAGTTTGTCAATGCAACTGATTCCTTTGGTCTTAAATTATGCACATTCATTACAGATTAAGTAATTAATTCAGAAATGTCTCTACTTCTGTTATACCTGTTTAGATGTGGAGACACAGGAAAATACTGTTGTTGCCAAAATGGTCAGTTCATGAGAAGGCTCTCCATACTTTAAGGAACCCTCTACATTCACTGTTTATCAAAAAGGGAAAAAAGAAATAGCAAGACATTATTTCTAGTTACAAACCTAAGTTTGAACACATTTCAGTGAATTCACTTACAAATTTATGCCAGCAGATAATATGGTCTAAGAAATAGTAAATACAAAGAGGACAGATATTCCTATGTTTTCTCACTTTTTGTGAAAAGTGAACATTGCTATTTTTTAAATAGAAATTTTTCCAGATATTTGAATTTTGTTTGTAATGTCATAGAATTAAATTAGTTACTTCAACAGGTTTTTCTTGCCTTGATGGCAAGAAAATTTAAATAAATGAAGTATAAGAATGGACAAAAGAAAGTCGAACATACCTGTTTCACTTTTTTCTCCTCAAAACCTGTTTGAATACATTCATTCATTTTACATCTTTGTATGTGACAAGATACATGTCTAATCAGGCTATTTCACATTTGAGAAAAACAGTATGAAGTCAGATTTGGCAAATGAAAATTGGACAAAAATCAGTAGGTTGCAATTTGTCAATTGCTATTCTTTTTTTCACAGAATACTGTACGCACCATACAATACAGTTTTCAAACAATAAACTGCAAAGATTTTATTGCTGCAAAAATATTTGAAATGCAAACACAGCTATAACTGAACAACACTCACTTCTTAATGTTTGCTTCCTATCAGAACCACGAGGCATCCTAGCTTCTCTGGTATTAGCTTCACTATCAGAAAAGCCACATCTAAATTTTCTCGGAAATAGTAAAGGTTGCATCAGTGCCAGAAGTTTGAGTTCTATTTCTGCCTTCTTCCATCTTGGGTCATCTTGAGCCTAATTGATAGAAACAACCAATGGAAATCTGTCTTAAAAATCTATAAATTGAATACTCCTCCTTACCCACATAGGAAAAGGCTACATAAAGAATTTCTAAATAGCATCAGGATTACCTGAAGAAAATTAGTAACAAATTCAACAGCAGAATCAAACACATCCCACTCCTCATAGCTGAAAGCCAATTTTACAAATTTCACAGCAGCATCTCCAGGCACCCCCTTTTCTCCTGCAATGATGACAAAAAATATTTAGTCTTTAATATTTTACATATATGTGTATTCAGAAGTTTAATTTAAGCAATAATTTGGGTATTATAATGCAAAGATAAAACTCCATGGTTTTGTAGTCAGTATAATCTTGAAGGATTTCTTAACAACTCTACAATACAATAGCTTCATTATTTTGTTGTAATGCCTACACTTATGCACTGCTGTAATGATGTATCTGCAGTGTCCTGTTACATTCTAAAGAGGCTGTACTACTTAGTAATGTTCCTGTGTAGAGGATATCAAGGACATAGTCCTTCCTGCTGCAGAAAGAGCTTAAATCTGGGTATCCTCCCACAGCAATACTTCTTCCCAGCAATTTCCTAAAAAATAATTAATAGAAACATAAACATCTTCTTGCAAGATGGCTGAGCATTTCTCATTACTGTATTAGAAAACATGTAATGTACACCTAGGGAGTCTATTTTCTCACGCTTCAAGTTTATTCAAACCACAGTAAGGAAGAAAAGGGATTTCTTGATCCTTGGATCTCTAAGCAAGTGGCTTAGCTAATATATTCAGCAGTGTTCTACAGTCCTAAGAATGTTCCACAGTTGTCGTATCAGCTGGGCACATGGTCACTCAGCTAAAAGACATATTGACTTAGTAATAACTTATTTTCTGAAGCAGCACAATGACTGGTCCAAGGATCTTCAAGAAGCTTATGGCAATCATTCTGTTACCACATCTCACTTCTATTTTTGAACATGTATCTCACTTGAAGAGAACAGCATTTTGCAATCTCTTTATGAATACAACTGCTACTAACATGTAAATGAATTCTGCTCACCAAGCATTTGCACTGCTGGGTCCTCTGAAAACTGAGAGCTAGTTTACCTGTGAGTATCAACTGCAGAAGGGTTGATGATGCATTAATTGTACCAAAATTATCAGTGCAATGGCTTCCTTGAATACCAGTAGTGCTCATTCCACCTTTAAAACAGACAATTCATTACATCAGTCTATTTGACCTGTTATAGTACAATTAGCCAGTAATCATATCATGTAAATATGATTCTGAAGTGTATTTAGTCTCTATAGATTCTTTTATTAACAGAATATCTTTCTACCTATAGCTATATTTAGCCCATAGTCTAGCAAAAATGTTTTGGAAGGAAACCTCAAGTCCAGTGTTTTTCTCGAGTTTTAAATCTATCTTATAGTGAATTAAAAAAAAAAAAAAAAAAATTTTAGTGGATTGACGTTGGCTGCCTGCCAGATGGCCACCCAGCCACTCTCTCACTTCCTCTCTTCAACAAGACAGGAGAAAGTAAGATGGGAAAGCTTGTGGATTGAGATCAAGACAGTTTAATACAAAAAGCACAATCTGTCTGTGCAAGCAATGTGAAAAAGGGGATTTTTTTTGCTACTTCCCATTGGTAGGCAGATGTCCAGCTACTTCTTGGAAAGGGGCCTCAGTATACGTAGCAGTTCCTTGGGAAAGCAAACACTATAAGCACTAATGTCTCCCTATCCACTCCCTTTCCCTTGACTTCTTATTGCTGGTCTTATGGTATGAAAGACTGTAGATTATTGCTGATATAACAGACAACAGAATTTGGCCCTTTATCTTAAAGTTTATAAAGGTAAAAAAAGAATGTCTGCCTTGACAGGTGATATTGTTATAAATGAAATATATGCCTTCAGGCAAGTTCTTTCTCTCATAGCAAAGAAAAAAATACCAAAAATGGAGGTCTGGGCTCCTCTCCAACATTCTTTTTGGTTCTTTATGCTGTTACCTGAGAGGATTTCCAGGCCTGCAAAAAAAAGCTCTGAAATGACATCACGAATTTCAATTTCATCAGGAACAGGAGGAGCTGGGCGCAGCACATGCCTACTGCTATCAGACAGAGCTTCCAGGATGGCAAGGAACTGAGCTGCAGTACAGTCAAACATTTCTGTCAGCAGACGTTCAGTAGTAGTGCGAGGCCATGACAGCTGAGTAGGAAAAAGTAATGTAAGCCTTGTAATATCTAAACCCAGTTACAAAAAAGCAAGATTTCTTTCAAAACAGTTCTCCTTCACAAAGAAAGTACATGTTTAAAACAGAAAATAATATACCGTAACATAAATTGTTATGAATTTCATGCTTCAAAGGCATAGCAAAGCCTCATGCTAAGTGGGTACAGTACTTAAGAAGTTTCATAATTTCTTAGCAACCACACAGCTGCTGTATGGCTTTTCACTTAGGAAATATTACAGTAGAAATTATGAGTAAAAGAGTAGTAAGGCCACACAGTTCAAAGTCACACAGATCTTTCCTTATAATAATACAAACTTCATCATTAGGAGATAAGTACTACACACTTATCAGAAAATCAGAGAAAGATTGGGATGCTCAGCACTGCAGTGAGAGCAAAATGTCATTACCTTTACTGACTTGCACGTTTTCAAATAGCATAACATAAAATGCAATGCACAACACACACGCACACACACACAAAAAAAAAAAAAAGTCTATATATTTCCACTATTGACAGCTAGGAAATCAGAGATCTACATAAGCAAATATTTCAGCATTATATTTCTGTGTCCTGTTTACCTGATTGTTACTTCACTAACCAAACTGCTACCACACAAAGTAAATCAGAGACACAAAACTTGCAAGCATTGCTTATTACTCCATCAACATTTCAGTTCTATTTATTTAGCACGTTCCCAAATAAAAACACTTCAGAATGGTTTCTAGGTACATTTAACAAGACAAAATTTTGGGAATTTCCTTCTCACTTTGCTGCATCCACATCTTCTATTTTAGCTTCCAAATTAATACCTAAAGACAAGCTCAGATGCGTACATGATGGAAAAAAAGACTAACCTCTTCAAGATCTGACACTATTCATAGCATGAAAGCTGGCAGGCTGTTTTTGTTTCCAAATAAAATTGTAAAACAAGTGAGCCTCATCATCAGTACTATCACTCTTTTCCAAACAAAAAGAACTATTTCTGATGGTTTAAAAAAAGCAAAACAAACACAAAAAGACAGTTAATATTGTCTATTGATGGAGCTAAACCTGGAAACCATTTCCAGGCATATTAAGGACAAGAAAATCAGTAGTAGTAGTTAGCATGGATTCACCAAGGGGAAGTCATGCTTGACCAACTTGATAAACTTCCATGATAAAATGATGCCTGGTAGACAAGGGGAGAGCAGTGGATATTGTCTAGCTGGACTTCAATAAAGCCTTTTACACTGTTCCTCAGAAGATCCTCATTGGCAAGCTGCTGATGTGTGGGTTGGGTGAGCAGACAGTGAGGTGGACTGAAAAGTGGCTGAACAGCCAGGCCAGAGGGTGTTGATCAACGGCACAAAGTCTGGTTGGAGACCAGTAACTAACAGTGTACTCCAGGGGTCCAGTCCTGCTTAACATCTTAATTAATGATCTTGATGACTGGACAGAGTGCAACCTTCAGCAAGTTTGCTGATGACACAAAACGGAGAGGAGTGACTGATACGTAACAGGGTTGTGCTGCCATCCTGGCAGACCTTGACAAGTTGGAGAAATGGGCTGACAGGAACTTCGTGAGGAACACCCCCATACGGAAGCAGAAATATATGTTGGAGGCCACCCAGTTGGAAAGCTGCTTGGCAGTAAATCACCTAGGTGGCCTGACAGACACCAAGTTGAACCTAAGTTAGCAATGTGCCCTTGACACAAAGAAGGCTAATGGTATCCTGGGCTGCATTAGGCAAAGTACTGACAGCAGCTCAACAGAGGTGATCCTTTGCTTCTGTTCAGCACTGGTGAAGCTACACCTGGAGCACTGTGTCCATTTCTGAGCTACCCTGTACCCAAGAGACATTGGCACACTGGAGAGCCCAACAAACAGCCACCAAGATTAGAGGACTGGAGTATCTATGGTATGAGGAAAGACTGAGAGATCTGGGACTGTTCAGCTTCAGAGGGGATCTTACCAATGTAAATACCTGAAGGGAGGGTGCAAAGGAGACAGAGCCAGGCTCTTTTCAGTGGTGCCCAGTGACAGGAAAAGAGGCCATGGGCACAAACTGAAACACAGAAGGTTTCATCTGAGCATCAGGAAATGCTTTACTGTGCGGGTGACTGAGCACTGGCACAGGTTGTGGAGTCTCCTTCCTTGGAGATCTTCAAAAGCCACCTGGGCAAGCTAATACAAAGCTATTTTAATACATCGTGTCATTGTATTCAACGTATTTTTCCCCCCACACTGTGGATTTATCAACACCATCTATGCAAACAGAAAACAACATACTTCATATATATTCCAGGATAGACTAATCTCAAACTGCAGGTCTCATTTAAATACCTTTTTTAAAATAGAGAGCAGAATCGTAAGTAATTTACTCCTGGTAGTATTTTTTCATAAGCATTGTCCTTTCATATTTAGAAAACAAACATTGCATTGGTGCACGAGAACCTCAAAAGTGAAAGCTAGGTTAGACTATCCTGTTTCCATTTTCAAGGTGGTTTAAGAGCAAAAATAAATTAATTACATGCATAATAGAAAAAGAGGAAGAGTTTTAATGATTTGCTAGTTCAAGCATAATATGTTTTATAACATGCTGGACTGAACTCTAAATGTAACCGTTCTACCTGTTATACTACCCAATAAATATTCTGTAATAAAAAAAGAAAATTGTTTTTAAAGTCAGAACATTAAGCAAAAATAAATGCCCCATATTTTCACATTAACTTGACACAATAAATCTACAAAATATTCTTGAGTATAAAACAGTGCTTTCAAATTTTAAAACATTCAAAAAATCCTGTAAAACTACAAAGGGCATGCAGAAACAAATACAAAAATTCAATACTATTGCTTTTTAAATAAGGTAGTGAAAACAGTCATAACACGTTTTACATTGTAGGGGATTTACATTTTACATTGGTGGGAATTTTGGTGGGGGAAGTTAGGAACAAAATCAATTACTGAAGATAATTTTCCAGCTTCTGGAGATTGTATACATGAGATTCCTGCTATGTGATGGACCTAGGTTCCTAGTAACACGGTGGATGTCTGATGAGCAAACAATTTGTTAGAAAGTATGCTGAGATCCTAATATCCCAACTGTTCAGCAAACCTTTTAAATGATAACTATTCAGTAGTACTTAAGTCTTCCACAATCAACCAACCTTGAGAAAGCTGACCAGCAGCTTTTTATGTGCAAACCAGACGTGCTTGAACATGTTTAGGTTTGGGCCCTAATTTACATAACAGGTAATTTCCATTAAGTGAGGTTTGGAACAAAATCATTGTGCCATTCACTATCAATTATGACTCAAGTCAATGATTTGAAACCAAGATATCAGATAATCTTCTATAAAGCTTTGATGTGTAAGTTATGTAAAAGCAGCATTCAATGCAATCAGATTGCATCTGTAACATATTCATATAACTTCATTATAATTTTATTATTAAATTGTCAAATGAGAGATCTCAGTTACTTCTGATAATACAGCCAATTTTCTTTAAATTAAAAAAAAAGAAAGAAAGAAAAGAAAGAGGGCCAATACAGTCACATGAAAGAGTCTTTTTTTTTCTTTTTTTTTAATAATTCTTACATCAGTGGATCACTCATCTTTAACAATAACTGAAATGAATACAATGGAATAGTGATATTTAGGAGAATTCATTACCTCTTTAAAGGTCTACTTTTTATTCTGGATACCTTTCTCTAACTCATGGTATCTTGCAGAAAAAGAAGTGGTCTTCATAAGCAAACAAACAAACACTGTAGCTTTTTTTCAAAGCACCCCCTTTATCTTCACCGTAATTGAACACAGCAAAGCAAACCCACATACACTTGGAATGAATTTGAACAAAATTTCTCTTATTGTTACTGCTAACGTAACTGTTAAAGGAAAAAAAATGCAATAAAAATGAAGTTTTCTCCATAGAATTAATTGATACATTTTTTTCTCCTTTGAAGTTTATTCTGCATTTTAATGACAGATTATGTTAATTATGGAACTGAAAGATGAGAGCCATCTCTTTGTGAGCAGCACTATGTGTATTAAGCAGAATTATATCATATAATCATCACCTGCAAATAGCAAACAAATAGAAGGATTATACGAAATGTTAAACTTACATTTTGTGCTTCTTTCAGGCTAAATCTTAACTTAGGTCGAAAGTAGCTTTTCGGTTTTCTTCTGGATTCATATACTGCTCTTTTGAAAATCATTACTGACATCTGGCACAAAGGAAAAAATAACAGTGTTATGTGCTCTGCTCATAAAGATTGTAGCTACTGTAACTGTTAATAATTAATTTCAAAATGATACCTTTAGAGTGGCCTCTCTAAAAATCTTTTTTGTTTCTGAATTTTCCTGAGAAGAACTGATATTTTCTAATTGCTTCAGTTCATCAATTTTAATCAGACCACGGCGAGCAAATACCTGTCCAAAGTATTAAAAAACAAAAACAAAACTGAAACTGATACTATGTTTTTCTATTCTGATTGTTGGGGTGTAATTGCAGAGTCACATCATTCTTGAATTCAGGCAACTGCAAAGGACGGCAATGAAAGCCAGGTTATGAACAATAGTTGAAAAGAAAAAGAAAATCTTTGCAAAATGTCTTTTGTATATCTGCATGGGGATTGACCACTACTTAATGCTAGAAATCTGTGACTATTATTACAATAGAAAGTAATAATGTATTTAACTTTGAATTGATTATTCAGATACGCATTGAAACAACCCAACATTGCAGTTAAATTTTGGAATACAGGCAGAAATCTAAATGCATATGATCTGAAAACAATCAGGAATATTTAAATAAATATTTATTTCCCACTTATTTGCATCTGAAATTATGGTTATATATGGTAAATCAGGATACCTCTCCATGAATGCCAGCTTGACAATCAAAATAACACTGAGAAACTGCAGCATATAGAGTGGCTCTCCATGTCAAATAATGTACAGATAAAAGTGGAATGGATAATTCCATGCATATACTGGCCCAAAGTAAGTATTCCAGCACCTGTAATAAAGAAATCCAGTTTCAAACTGAATGTTTTTTATACTACATAAATACACTTCCTATCACTTAAGGACACACACAAAGACTTATTTTCCTGGTAAGACAAGATAAAAAAAAATAAGAAGAAGAATATATAGTAATTTTTAAAATATTTTGTTGACTACAAAGCACTCTCCCTGCTTATTATTGTTTTTCCATCTGAAACTGTGGGCAAGCATTATATTTTAGCCTCTGAGATACCTTAACCATTCCAGCCCATTGTAGACTTGTCACCAGAAAGCAGTCCTGCCCTTCCCTCTCATCTACTGTTATTATGAGAGTTCTCCCTCTCCTTTGTGTCAGCTATAGTGATTTTTTTCTTAGTTTTCAACTAGATCCACAAGCTGATTTGGGATGCAATAGAGTCTGCCTCGTTTGGTGACAGCCTGCACTTAGATCAATTTATAACCAAGGAACTACACAATTGGCTCTTAATTTTAGGGCATTTATATCTCTCCCAAGATAGCCATTTCAGCAGTTGCTCACTTTATAGAATTAGCTCTACTATATTGATGGAACAGTATCTTCCCCTTCTATTTGCTTTGTTTCTTAAGGTGCACTAAAATTGCACAACTTCAGTCCTAAATCAATTTACAGATTTTTAACGTAAATTAAAAGAATCTGAAATACCTATGATTAGTTCCTCTGTACCCTACATAAGAAAAGCCTGAATGTTAAACAAGGAGCTAAATCACTTCTGTTTTCAGTAAAAGATATTCAAGTAGAAAGATCCCTCTTGATCAATGAACAACTGATATAAGCGACTAATAAGAAAAGAAACTACATCTAGGCTGATTCAGATTATGTTCAAGTTTTAATAGGGAAAAAAAATAAACTAAGACAAAAATTACAAAGATAATTAAAAAGAAAAAGGGGTGCGGGGAGGAATGCCATGTCATTTTTAAGTATTTGCATTTAAAAACGTAGCCACCAGGTGTCAGTATATCTCCAGATTTCAAGAAACAAAAGCCCACTTGCAACCGATCTATTGCCCAGAAAAAAAAGCATCCAGGGCCCTCTGACATTCCATCTCAAAGACTAGTGAGGCATTGTGCTCGGCTCCATCCCACGGCTGAGGAAGGAGCAGAGGCACGAAGACATGAAGCCTTTAAATTGGCCACTGCCCTCCAGACAATTTTATTGATTTGTGACAGGTGCTATTACTGGCAATGACAATGAAATAGATGTCAGGCTACAGTGTTATGAAAAATACAGGTGCATTTTCTGATCTTCTGTGCATTTTTCAAATATTTCTCTTTATTTTCCATACCTTAGCAGACTGACCTATCATCATCAAATGTCTGCATATGGTGTAAATATGAATTGTACCTGTAAAAAATAAAATTAATATAAGTAAAAAATCATGTAACTTTTATATTCCTATGTAAATTTGTCATGTTAACCAACTGAAAATTCTTCTCAATATCTGTGCTGTTATTTCCAGAGGGTGAAAAATAAACTAATAATCTTTCTGTAACTGTTTTTAAATCAGAGAAGATGAACCCACCAAATTCTTGAGCGATATTAACTTCAAAAGTAACTACAAAACAAAGTAGCATCATAAAATAATTAAATATCAAAATACACTATATTGAATTTTTATTAAATGAACTGATAGAGAATTTTTTTTAATCCCCAGATGCCAGCTTCTTTCAAGAAAAAATATTATCTCTCTTCACAGACCTTACCTTGCAGGATTTTTTTAGTCTGTCATGGCACTGTCCTGGCAGAAAACACTATCATTTGATATTCAGTATGATAACTGAATAAAGAAAATTGATTGTGAATAGAATTTTCAAAAGCATCAAAGTGACTTACAAATAAAATCCTGTCAAAAAAATTATTTAATGTAGGCTATGTCACAAAACTGCTTTTCAAAAAATCAGCCCTAGAAGTATAAAAGACACTGCAGTTCTCATGGAAAAATAATAATAATAATAATAAAATCTATTCTTCTTTCTGTATGACTGTTCAGAAAGGGACACCTGCGGCAGCAGGAGGCATCACAATGTCAACTGTCATAGTTTGAAGGGTATTATTATCCCAATAAGCAAGATATTAGCAAGCATTAGTAAGATTTTTTTTTAATCAGTTAAATGTAATGAGACACAAAATCTGTTGCCTGAAATTGCAGAAAAATGCTTGGGAACTGGAAAAAAATATGACTTATTACTTAATGTCTTCTTCTAATTCGATAAAAAATTTCATTATTGACTAGGCTTGGTAATGAGACCTGTCACACAGGTAGTTGGACATAAGAATGGTAGGTGATTATATCTTAATTACAACTCTTTTCCTACAAAAGCAAACAAACAAAAAACACACCTCAAAAGGAATGAGAGTAATGGCAGTCCCAGGAAAGCAAGGATAAGAATTTCAATTGTTTCTAGCTCAGAGAAAGTAAATACCAGTATTTTTTAAAATTAAATTAAAAACAAACTATTTCCTATTCTATTGCAACAATTGAGCACAGTGGAATGAAATAATAGTCCAAACATTTGATTAAACAGCATTGTCTCTCTCTCTCTCTCTTTATATATATATATATATAGGTTTTCTTCTTGAAGTAAAAATCTTGATACACTATTCACTGTATTTAGTTCACGGAAGCTCCATTTTTGCCTCAAATTTTTCCCAGTCCAAGTACTTATACACACTAAAATCATACACAGAGATTCAAATTATTTAAAAGTAATGTGGTAGTTTTTAGAAGAGTTTGGTTATTAACTCCAGCCTTGGAGAACATTTAAAAAAAAAAAAAAGATTTAATGCCATGGACAGATGATCATTTTCTACTTCAAAACCTGTAATCCCCTTTTCAAAAAAAAAAAAAATACTCATTAACACAAGCATTTTATTGATAAAAAGCCATATCAGCTTTTTTTTTTTTTTTTAATTTGGGTTCACATAAAAAATGCCCTTACTCTGTCAGATTTCATTTTATTAGCATACTCAAACCACAGCTATGATGAAAAAAGCTATTACTTTTATAAATGTCCATTTGAAAAAAAAGCACGCTGTAGAAACTTATAATTAAAAATCTGTTATTTTAGAATAAGAAACATTTTTTTAAAATACTACTGCAATTAAAAGCTAACTAGAGATTTATTCATGACCCCTACGTTGACCTTAAAGAATACATATAAAATTTCCCTCCACTGGTCTGCTTAGCAAAGAAATGCAAATGGAGAGCCTGAGGTACCATTGTAGATAAGCCAACACAAATTCTCCTGAGGTAGAGCCACTTGCATGGTGAGTCGTAAGGAGGACAGGACATTAAAACAAGTCTTCAGGGATTCTTGGTTCTGGAGATTTCTGTCATTGCTACAAACCATCTGATATATACAAACAGTCCTCTCTTGCAAAGCATGGAGCTGAAATTCATGGAAACATATGTAAAATAATTATATATATATACACACATTTAAAATAGATGGACCTACCATTTTTTCCATCAGTAAAGTACAACAAAACATTGAACATGAAAAGAGCAACCATACCAGAAAAGAAAAAATCAGCATGACATTTAAATGAGATTAAAATATGGAGAAAGTGAACAGCTCTACCATTAACCTTCTTGATTTACCAGTTGTTTTACCATTAACCTGGGTTATTTTCCACTGTATCACAGCATGAAAATTCACCTAGCGCACTAGTTGTGTTGAAACAGTTGTAGAGAGAAAGGTTATGACATTAAACCAATATTTAAAGGATATGCATGTAATTCTTGGCCCCTTTGTAAACTAAGGCAACTTTTAACTTTACTTCATCTGTATCACCCATACTATATTTCCTGCTCCCACCGATCACCTTTCTCTGCTATTGGATTGCAGACATATAGTCCCTTCTTTTCCTGGCAATACCTAACCTAATGTGATCTCAGTCTTGTCTGGAGTACATCACTGGAAAAGCAAACCTAAGCAAAAGGGATGAAATGAGGTAAGTACAAAAAGGCCATTCAGAATTTATCAATCTCTCAGATTTCTAGAAGATGCATTATCGCTACCAGTTCCAGTTTTAAAGATCACTGTCAAACTAGATTCCATATTTGAAAATTTACAAATTATCTCAGTGTCCAACAGCCAAATTATAGAACAGGCTTTTCAGTATAGACTGATAATAAGATATGGCACTATCATCAGTTCAGGGTCTAGGCAGACATACAGAAAACAGGAGAAACCAACTCTGGAATTTTGAATTTAATTACAAAGTGTTTTTTTAAAAACTAAATAAAATGGATTATCATAGCTTCGGTCATATTCTCTCTAAGAAGCTGAAATATGTTTGAAAAACAAAAGAAATAATATAAAGAGTAGCTCTTCTAGTAGCAATTTTAATAACATCTGCTTCCAGCTTTCAAGCAAGCTCACTGCTTCTTTTTCCTTACACCTATGTACAATCTAACTCTGACTAAAAGAATATGAATTTAATTAGCTCAATACATAGGAATGCCTTTGGTTTCCTTTTGTTGTTCTTGATAACAGAATAACTTAGAATCACAAAATGCTTTGGGTTGGAAGTGACCATAGGGATCACCTGGTTCCACCCCTCCCGCCATGGGCAGGGACACCTCCCACCAGAGCAGGCTGCCCAAAGCCCCATCCAGCCTGGCCTTGAGCACCTCCAGGGATGGGGCATCCACAGCTTCTCTGGGCAACCTGTTCCATTACTTGCATTACTTTATTTCAAAATATCCATCACATACTGAAAACAGAGCTTCTCAGCAAAGCACTGCTTAAGATAAAATCTAGTGTATTTTTAGCGTTCCCCTTATACCTACTGATACACTTTCCTCCTTCGATAACAAATGATAAACTGTGAACACCTATCTCTATAACAAATTAACACAAAAGGATGCCAACATACTTTTAAGGTTACTTAGCTCCCACAGAGCTTAGAGCACTTAAAACTATTCACCCCTCTTTTTTTTTTTTGATACTGAATAAATAACCTAATGCTAGCAATGCAATGTGTTTCATTACTATGTCATGAGCTTTTTTGGCATGTAGTATTTTTGCACATTTATGATAAATGCTACAGTACAATGTTTTAATTCCCTTGTACACCATCCAGTTCTTAAATCACACCACATAGAAATTTCCACAAGTGCAGGGAAGTTGGTGCAGGTTGGTCCATACCGTGATGCTGACAAAGGTTAATAGCAGCTATTTCAGAGTAAAAACTGCTGCAGACAGTTATGGAATAACCAATTTGAGAAAACTACCTTTTAACATTGACAGGGGTTGGCTTAGGCCACAAAAGCATAAGCACTTATACCCTCTTAGAAATCTACACCCCTCTGGATGTTCATACCATATATATGACTGTTAAATCTCCATGTAATCTGTATAGACAAGCTATCAAAGTTTAGTTAATATTAATATTTAATTAATATACCAATTTTAATCACATTTGTAAATGATAAAGAAGACTATTTATTTTGAAACTGCAAATGTATTCAACAGAAAAAAAATAAGCCTACCGTAAATGCCGCATTTTTGTCTCTGAAACCATTTGGAAAAAAGGTGGATTTGAATTTATGCACATCATCTGTGACGTCATCAGGGTTTACAGAACTGAACTGCTGAAGGTATCTTCCATAGCACTGTCGAAGTGCCAGCTTATATTCCTGAAGAATAAGTTATTTTTACAGTTTGTATATTACATTTCTATTTCTATAACACATGTTATGTGTTATTGTATTTATGTAAAAAGTATCAATGTGAGAGAGCAGCTGGAAGTAAAACACTGAAGTTTCATATAAACATTGAGTAATATTATTTCAAATGTCAAATCTCTCAGCAAATGAAGGTTAAAGTGCTTAAAAGAAAAACTTATGATTAAAGTAAACAAACTCCTAAATCACAAGTATGACATTTCAGAGAACAAGTGTAAAGTCTGATCCTGGGGTAATGGAATAAAATTAAAGGGCTCCTGGAATATCCTGCAGGGTTTCAACAGTAATGATAATGGTACTACACTTCTGAGAAAGGTATTTTATAAAGCAGAACTTTATAAACAATATACAGACATCATCACTTCCCCATTTCCCTGATGTCAAAGCCCTCCCTTCTTTTATGCAGAAAGGAAGAGTGTCTCAACATCAGAACTCAAACACTTTGAGTTAGATGAAGGAAAAAAAAAAGTAAGATGAAGAAAAAAAAAAGAATGAAACCAGCGACAACTGGAATTAAATAAGGCCAAGAAGTCGGTGTTACTAGACTAGAAATCGCCACTGGGTCTTTAAAACTGTTAGCAAACAGGATGCTGAGCTTTATGTGTCATTCAGCACGCACCTCCCCAGCAGCACGTTGGTCCATTCTAACATCAGACTGAGACTATGGCTCAGCTCTGACTCAGCTGCCCAAGTGCCACTTACTTACTGAATCACCTCCACCACTTCCTGCAGCAAAGATTATTTACAGCTTTCTCTACCAACTTCACTAACACTAGACCACACACACTCCAGCCATGATAAATTCTGGGGGGGAAAGAAAGAAAGAAAGAAAGAATTTCTACTTGTAAAAAATGACCCTTTAATGTTTAATCACAGAAAATCCGAAAGCATTTCCTTGGACCCACTATTTTCAGTTTAAATTCCTACCACCACAGTAACACTTTTAATCGAACTTTTAATCACCTGAGGAATCTTACTGACATGACCCTATTGTCTTTTTTGCTGTGTGAAAGGAGCTGCCATAACCAGAAACTTTTACTTTCCGTGGACAGGTATGGGTAGTTGGTCACCTGTGTAAGCTAATGCATAGAGTCAGCCTGTGATAACTCTTAGAATCCTAAACCACGGTTCAGAACGCCACTAAGCTAGTTACTAATACATAAACAAAAGGTGATTCCTCTCCCAAACAGTTTACAAGATCAGAGATAAGAGACAGATAGAGGCAAAGAGGGAGGAAAAAGAAATGAGTCAGTACTGATTAGTATGATGACTAACGGGTTAACCAATTTCAAGATACATGACATAATGTATTCAGGCGTGTCCTAAAAGATACATAGCAGATGTATAATAGAAAGAAATTTAAAGTGAGATTGCATGAAAATAAATAGTAGGGGGACAGAAAGTTAAGTTGGTGCTTAATCACTGGTAATGCATTTTAAAAGACTACACATCGTTAAGTATTACGTAAGGTAAAGGGGGATTGCAATTTAAAATAATCACCAGCAGTTTCCAACTAAGATTCAAAAGGGACCAAAAGAATGTTGCATTTATGCAAGGGGCTCCACCCTGCCTATCACAGAACTTGCTGTTGCACAACATTCATCTTTCCTGTAATGCATTTAAATTTGTAACTAACATCCATCACATTTTCTCCTCTTTTCTCCAGAGAAAAATATGGATACAATGAAAACTAAATCTGTAAAGTCAAAGAAATGCACTTAAAAATGGGAGTTCCAAGGACATCTCACTTCAAAATTTTAGGCTAGCCAGCAAGAAAACATTTTCTACAACATCGGTAACTTTACCTTTACTGTAGAAAACTATATTACACCAGAGGGTGGAAGCTGTACATTCTCAGACTTCTAGATTATTTTTAGGCAACATATGGCCAGGTCAGGAAGCTCCTTGAATATAAGGACCAAATTACTACACTTGAGTCATGCCATGGGAAGCCAATGTATAGAGGGCAGGGTTTGATTTATTTAAAATAACTTCCTACTGAGTAAACTATGAGAGCAGCATTTCCGAGCACTAAAAGCTTCGTGTAATATTCAGAGCAATTCCTAGGCCCAGCAGCTGTGAAAACTTAACGAAAATATGAATACAGACAAAACCTGAACGGAATTGCCCAGGCAATGAAGGAGCTATTAACAAATGCAGTTAGTTCTTCAAGAGCTTTCTTAAGAATTTCTGTGAATATTCCTAAACCTATACCATGAACCTGTACCTTCAGTTATAATAGCATCACAGTTACAAACTCTTCTATATGCCTTCGGCCTACCAGTGAGTGTTGAGTGTTGCTGAAGTTCAGCTTCCGCTTGCTGCTCTTTATGCGGGAGGCAGGCCACTTTTGTGGAATTCTTTAGGGCAGATGCAGTGAAGGATATATAAGACTTTGCAACATTTGCATGATCCTCACACCTTTCTCCAGGTCTGTGGAAAAGCTCAACTACTAGCCACATATAAACGCTTTCCACAAATAGCATAAACATCATTTATTATTGCTAGGCTCCATAAGCAAAGGGTATAATAGTGTAAGAACAGTTTCACTGGATGTATTCCTCCAAAAGACAGGTCCTCAAACTACCTTGCTACATTTCCAATTATGCTTGCTACTTTTCTAGGTGAAAAGGAGGAATCTAACAGAGTCATATGCTGCAGAGAGTAATAATAATAATTTAAAAAAAAAAGTGACAATAGGCATTTAACTGCTTTCCTAATGGAAAAGTCAATAGAGTGTTCTTAAAAACTGTTTTCAGTTTAAACACAATGCCAGTTATATGTTTTTCTTTTGCTGGTGGGGACAGAACAAGAATATGAAATTTCTTCAACAAAATATAAATCCAAATACATTTTTTCCTCAATATTGTCATAATAGTTCCAAATAACATATGAAAGAGTTTAAAAGAACTATTTAGGAACCCCAAAAGGATACTTATTTAAACAATGAGGTCAGGTTTGTAGCAAGACACAATCTCAGATGCTTATCTCTATAGAATGAAACAATATAAAGACTTGAATATATCAAGATGATATACGATAATAGTAAGCTTAACACCAAAAACAAAGCAAATGAAATCATGCTTTCACTTCAGTAAAATTGGATATCCCATTCTAAATAATAATAATAGCAACAACAACAATTTGGTTTAATCTAGTTTTTTATTCCCATTATATTCAAAAATGAAGAAGTTACAGACACCTTCCAAAGCTCTTGTTGGAAGAGTTTTACAAATAAATTATCGACTTTCACTAACTTTTGAGCTATAAATACAATTTTTCTATTACAATCAAATTTTAAAAAGAATAATACTACCAAATTCTGTATCTGAAGTAGGTGGAAAGCACATAATTAAAATATTTACTTGATTGTCTCTTAACACAGACACACTAAATATCTGGAGTTATAACCTAGAAATGTATTATTGATCAAATAAGAGTCTTCCAGTATGTTCCTGGGAAAAAGTAGGAAAATCCAGTGATGGATCATTACAAACACAAAATCACACTAAATAGATGCCATGTATTTAGGAGCTGCACCTTTCTCTAAATTATGCTAATTCTCATCAAACTTTAAGCATATTCTCTCAAGCAGCTTTTCAAGAACTGAACCGTTATAACAAATCAACCCATGATTGTGTAGTCCCTTAGCATTTCTGCTCCACAACTGTATCACTCTGAACCACACACCTTTCCTCAGACCCAAAAGAATGACTTGCAATTAACTTTCAACTGTAATTTGAGCTGCTTCTCAGCCTTGCTTTGTAACTACCCTTGGAAGCCCCATACTTTATGGCATGATCTTCGACACAAGTATCACTGAGGTAATGAGCTGCACGCCTTTGAAGGTTTTTTTCTCAGCAGACACAAAGGACAAACATGATCTAAGAACATAACATAATAATAGCCCTACTGAGTCAGAGCAATAGTTACCCCAGCTCCAACTGCAGCCAGTAACAGATGACTAGATAAGAGTTATCACGTCGTAAAACATTCCCCGAATACTCTCAATGTCTTCAACAATCTACACCTCCCAGTGTAAGCTTGTCATGTTTCGTTTTGACTTTACCCAAACTTTTAGCATTCATACCATCCTGTGGCAAGAAATTCCACAGCTTTAGTACACATTCTGTGAAGTCTGCTCTTGTCCAAGCTTGCCACCTACCAACTTCATTTGATGCTGTTGTATCAGAAGTGGAAGTGTACACGATCAGTCCCTATTCAGCCTCTTCTTTTGCTCGTGATTTCACAGACCTGCATTACACTCTGCTCAGCGATCTCTGTTCCTAATCGTATAGTCTTAGCCTACTTTTGTTCTTCGTGTGGAAGCTGTTTCATGCTTTTTGTTGCCCTCATTACTCTCTCCAGCATCATGTCTTGTTGCAATTTATCCTTTCTGAGGAGACCAGAAGCGCACACAGAATTCAAGATGCAAGAGCACCATCAGTACATGCAGCTGTTATAACTGACGTGTTTTTTGTTCTCTGTTCCCCTCCTAACAATTCTTTACTTTCACTTTTAGTTTACTGAGCACTGAGTTGACATCTCTGTGGAGCAAACCACCATTACAAACAAATGCTGAATAAAGATTTTGGGGTGTTCAACTTTAAAGAGGCAACAGATACATAGAAAATGTAGATATAGCAAATATATCCAACAAATGGCAATTTTACAATAATAAACAAAAGATACAAAACCCACCAACTCTCAATGGAACTATTTTGTAAAAGTTTTTGCTACTTTCTAAACAGCTTCCTATAAAATATCATTAAAAATTAAAGTAGCATAGAAACATAATGAAAAAAAAAAAAGACTGTGATTGAGACTTTTCTGTTTTGATATGACTTACTTTGATCTGAACAAGGGAATCGCCAACTTTCAGAAGTTTGTCATTGTAATACCAGTCTGGCAGTCGAGGCTTATATTTGTTCCAAATATTAAACAAAGTATTTGCACTAAAAAATACAGGAGAAAAAGGTTCCAGATTAGACTGGCAGAAGACCCGTCATAACAAGTAAACAAATCAAGAAAACTTCAAATTGTGAAAACCCCCTTCTTCCAAATGTATTTGAACCTCTACATACTTCAAAACAAGTGATCATTAAAACTGGATTTAACAAGCAGCCAAGGACATTTCTGGGTTTCCTTTCTGTCAACAGTTTTTATCACACAGATTTGTTAAAAAGGATGAATTGTTTTGTATGTAAATACTTAATAAAATGTCTTAATACAAGTGCCTTTGCATTGTTCAAACACGGTCATAAGTGTCAAATCTGTCCCACTTTTCAGATTGTATGTGAGAGGCTCTGTGGAAACTATTTGGTATTTTAAGGAAATTCAATGGATTACAACTCAGACCAACTGTTGGACCTGAAACTACAAGCACTAAGAGTAGGGAAAAAAAGATCCCCAAATAATAATGCTTGTCTGGTAGCAGCAAACTTAGGACCTAGTAGCCATGAAATAAACTATAGAATTGTACCATGAATTACAAAAAGAAGAAAGTCATTAGAAAGCCTCTAGCATGAAATGTTTGGGAACTTTAAATTGTAAAGGGTGGGACTCGGAGCAAGCAAATGGCATGTTTGTAAAAAGAAAAAAAAATCTAAAAGAAAGAATTTTATGGCAATAGCTCCCACCTTAGACTTCTTTAAAAAATCTATATTCAAGCTGGAAAACAATAATTGATCAGGCAGACTGCTAATATGCACAGGAATTATTCTGAAAAGAATCCTATTACAGAACTAACAGTATTTACAGTGTTAACAGTGCCAGGCATCTCTTACATTTATTCTCTTAACAAATCACTTCTACAGAAACCTCAGCAAAGAGTGCCTTGTGAAACCACAGCATCTACATTATTCATAGGCAGCAATTTATAAGGAAGGGAAATAACTGAAGAGAAAGGAATTCATGTTGGAAAATAACCTTCTAGCTGGCTTCTCACATCTAAACTAACTGTGTGGTTTCTGGTGTGAGCTATCAGGACCTTTTCACTCCCCTAAGACAGTGAAAAGATGGTAGATCTCCTAAGATGGTAGACTAGAATGCAAGACACTTTCTTCAGCTGTTTTCTGACATTGAGGAATTTTTAATCCTTTTTTACAGTCTCCCAGACAGTTCTTCATTGTAGCTTATAAGAAGACTTCCAGTAAAAAAGCACAATAAGAATCATCAGTTTTCCCACACAGAAAGCTGCAAGCCACCTTCACATTTCAAGGTGAAACAGATGGCTGTATGAGCAACTTGTCAAAATGATCTCTACACCAAAGAATTACAACACTCATAATCTTTTTTTTTTTTCCCTTAAAAGTATCACCTCGGCACAATTTTCGGTTCTTGAAAGCAGAGAGCAAATAAAGAAATGGGACATTCTAGAGGTGTATCTTAAAAGAAAAATGCAGTAACAGCACAAACCAGGCCAAAAGCAACAACCTGAATACAATCTTCTCCCACATTACATCTTTGAAGGAAATCATGGCCCGGTCCAATAAAGAGCGGAGAATGCGTTCCTCCTGGTCCATCTGTAAGCAATTAATTGCTGGGTGGCTACTGACCTATTACACTGACAGAAGACTACCAGTCCGGCCAGCAGGGGTAAATCTGCAAAGAGGCTCCAAAGGAAGGAATCAGTTGGGCATCCGAGTGGAGTCCCTTTGGACTATCGTGGGAAGAAACTTACGAAAAGACTTCCCAAGCCCTAAAGGTTTGATAGATACTACTTGAGGGAGAAGAAAAAAGCTAATTATTAGGCTGTAAAGTAACTGATAGTAAGAATGACTGTGGAAAGAGGTCTGGAAGGTAAGAGTAGCGAATTTCTTTAGGACTGATCAGCTGGAAAATCCCCAGCGAAGATCATCCTCGCTTTTTGTTTTGAATACTCTATTAAGAAGTGAGATTCTTAGCTATAGCAATAAACTAGTGACAAATCTGACTAGACTGCCAACTTCAATGGGGACATTCAGGTGAAATATACCTGCTACAACGCCGTGACTAAGTACAAATGAGTGCATGACACAGGAATGTTTCTTTGACACAGACAAAGGAGAGTGAGACACTTCCCAAACAGCTAATATGTCTTTCCTTTATATAGGCTGTAGGCCACCAGAATAACAAGCTAAGCAAGTGAATTCTCAGAAAAATACTGGGCTTCTGGACCTCAGAGGTGAACCTTCTTCATTTCCAACCACTCTATGGATAAAAAAAAAAAATCTTTTCCTGAAAGGTCAATCCTTAATATTTTGCATAGGGTAAGGCCTACAGGGTTATATTTCTGGGTCACAAGTCTTTACTACAAGTCGTACAGGATTTTCTGATACCGATCAGAAGATGTCTTATTGAATGAGGGTGGCTAAACCGCACAACATGAAATAAAATCAACAGTTTGTGGTAATTCCTTGATGTTCCCAATGCCCAGAGAAATAGGTTAAAACAACTTATCATTTAGTTGAGGGAAAAACATTTTTGATTGCTACTTCTACTGCTGGAAAAGATTCATAACTCCAGCACAGGGCATGTAATCGGTATTTTTTGTTACTTACATTAGAACATTACAAGTGCCTAAATTATGGCCTTACTATTGACTTATCGACATCAAAGGCTGACAGCATTAGAAGAATGAAGCCAACTGTCTTCTAAAGTGTACATATGTACCATGTGGAAGCTCATTTTCTTGCTTCTGTAATAACAAGAGCACTTTAATCATCAACCAAAATCATGCCAGAAAAAGTAGCTTGACGAATGACAAGGCAAGAATTCTTTAGAGCATTTAGGAAAACATCTGTAATGGCCATTACCTTCAGAAATTCTTAAGAACAACTAGACTAAGGCTAGTTCTGCAACCAGAAATTTTGAGTTATCAAACAATGAGAAGGAAGGGAAAAACAGCATGGAAATTTCAGTCACAAACAAATACCCGTGACTTTGCTAGCTACCTCAGTGTGTGTGCTAATAAGCAGAATTCTAGTCTTCTACCTCCGTATTGTCCCTACACATACAAAAAATGTCAGAGGATAGAGCCATGGGGAGCTTAGCGTTATGCAACATTCTCCATGCCTTGGAGCTCTGGCATGGGTCACTCACTACTGTCACCAACTGCTGGGATCAAGACCCAGGTAGTGTTAGCTCTCATCTTCATGAGTGCTGCAGAATTCTTTAGATGGGAAAACGTTCTCATGCCAACTGAGCCAGCATGGACAGGAGTAACATCTACAAAATACCAGTTCTAAAAAGATAGAGCCTCATCAGGTCAAAATATTCCAGGGGGGAAGGTAAAGAAATGCTTGAAGACACTGTTCACAGAAACTGATTACTTGGTGTGACATTTGCGAATGGATCGGTTTCAGCATGCCCAGCTCTCAACCAGAAGATACAATGAATGTGTTCATTATCAGCAGTTTTCTGCTGAATTGGTGTTGTGTGAAGCAGCTGAGTGGCATTCCTTCCTCTGAGGGGCCTACAGGGGATACTTTTGAAGTAAGAATACAGATCAGCTAAAGCAAAAAACAGTCTGAAGCTATAAATGAAAAGCTTAAAAATACCAAAGCACTGAAATCAGCTGCCGAAGCAATACCAAAAGCCAACACACAAAGATTTAAAATACTAGAGGCAAAGGCCTGGAGACCCATTCCTGAGTGATAGATCGAGGCCCAGACCTAACAATGAACATGGCACATAAACAAATTAGAAATCCAGAATAGTTAGAAAAGGAGAGATCTCCAGTGCAGACAAATGATAGACTGCAGAATCTGAGTACAACCTAAATTATGTCCAGCTCCTTTAGAGAAGGGCTATTTGTAGACTGCATCTAGGAAAGTACCAAGTGAAATACATAAGGATTGAAGCTGCACAGAAGTGATAAGCTAAGCACCCTGTAGCCTAACTGCTGTGCTCTTTTTGAATGAAATTACGATAACTTGGGAAACTTTCATTTTCATTTTAAAGATCTGTGGATTTAGACTAGAACACTGCTCAGATAACAACAGGAGAAAACCAACAATTTAGCTTCAAAGAAGCAGTTGAACATTTACGTTATAATGTACCTAAATACAGCAGGGAGAGCTACATGAGAAATGCACAGTCTGTATAAGACATATGCATGAACTGTGAATCATCCACTGATTTTAGTTGCTCTATATTAACTGCATCAGAAAATGTAGAGCTCTGCATACCCACAGATAGGCATGTATGTGAGCAAACAAATATGCACAATTATACTCGCCATATGTTCTGCCTGCATCGATGTGTATAAAAATATACCTACGTAGACACGGCCATATGCACGAGAAGAGCCGTGTGTCGCTATCCTCGCGTGGCCCTACTGTGAGCACATCTTTCGGGGCAGGCGCAGCCCACCCGCGCCCACCCTCGCACCCAGCAGCACAGCCTGGTGGGCTGCCAGCTGCTCCTTCAGCAGGGTTTTCCGACTGATAAGCTCAGGCAGCTCTGGTACAGCGGCAGTGCCAGCAGCCACAATACCCTGCGCTTTCCTCCTACGGTATTCACTTGGAGGAGGTGCAGAAAAAGGAGGCGTTCATGCTTGGGAGGCTCTCTCATTTAGAATCATGGAGTCATAAAGGTTGGGAAAGACCTCCAAGACCATCTGGTCCAACCATCACCAATGTCACCCACTAACCCACGTCCCTAAGCACCACATCCAACCTTGCCTGAAACATGAGGGGGAGAGCGAAGGAGAAATAAAAGGGGTTGGGTGCCATGGAGAAACCTAGGCAGGAGCAAAGCCAGCTGGCTCCCCCCCGGGGCAGCGGGAAGGGGGTCTCGGCCCTGGGGTGCGGGCAGGGAAGGGGCGAGGAAAGGCCTGGGAGAAGAAGGGGCAGCCGAGGGGAAGAGGCTGCAGGGCAGCAGCGGGGAGCGGGCGAGGAAGGGGAGCTTGCGGCAGGGGCGGCCCCTACCCGCGGCGGTGCAGGTCGTGGCGCTGCGGCTCGGCCTCCCCCGCGCCCCTCAGCCGCCGCAGGAAGCCCAGGACGTCCCGCAGCTCGGCCTCCAAGCTGTCCACCACCGGGTTGCCCGGCGCCACGGCCCCGTAGAAAGCAGCCGGCGGGGGCTCCGCCATGCTCCGGCCCGGCCGCGGCGCGGCGGCGTCGCCAAGCAACGGGCACGGGCAGCGGCTCTGCCCGGGGACACGGCGGCCGCGGCGGGGCCCGGCTGGAGGGAGCCCCCGTAGCCTGAGGCCGGGCTCTGGCAGCCCAAGGAGCCCCCCTGGGTGTCCCCCTGCTTCCAGCAGAAATGAGCAGACCCCCTCCTTCAGGGCTGTAGGAGGAGGCCGTGGCACCGGGGTGTTTCGAAGCTCTCTGTGGGCATCACAGGAAAGGGGCTTGGGAGGGGTGCTAAGCAAAACGGCTCGGTTGCCACCTGTGCGGTGCCTTGCCACCTGCACGTCAGCCATGAGTTACTGGCATCCTGGTAATTCAGAGCTGATGGTAAGGGAACGACCAGAGAGATGCCGAGAGGTAGGAACTAGAAAATGCTGCATTTGCCAGGCCAGCGAAATGATGCGGGAACCATTTAGGTACGATGGGGGATGCGCACAATTTTAAATTACTCTATGACTAATGCACCTGACGCATTCTACAGGCTGATTTTGTATTGTTACCGGCTGGGAGTTGTGCGCATCCGTCATCTAACAGGTACCGTGTGAGTAGGGGAAGGTGTTTCCAGCAGGGATTAGAGGCTGTTCGTGTGTGTGAAGTAATTCATAAGGCAATGGCTATGCAAGAGGGAGAGGGTTCCTCATATTTCGGTGGAAGAAGTAGAAAACAAAGCCTGCCGTGAAAAGACCGGACACAAAGGTGCTGATGCTGAGATTTAGAAATCAGTGGGTACAGGGACAAATTTTACAAGACAACTGAACTAGGAGAAGTTGGCTTGGAGAGCAATTACTGCTACATGTTAAGATTTTGTCTGAGCTTTGCCACACTAACCAAAGAGCTTCCTGTGATGGATTCCAGATGACTAATGTACCCTGGCTTCTTGTGAAAGGCTGCCTGGGCCACTGGAAGCGCTGCTGGTTTTGTCCGTTTCAGGACCCTAGGAGCTGAGCTAGTTTGCCTCGCTAGGTGGTGCTACATCCCAAAGGGCTGATCCGCAAATTCACAGCTGATGCGAGATGTGCCCTTATAAAGCAGCAGTGCCTAGAAGCTTTAAAGGGTACTACTGGAGAGGCACTAAATGAGACTCTTGAGTAAAACTTTGTGTATCTCTAGCATTTGGCTAGCAGATGGTGGACTGAATGTAATATTAGCAGTTTGAGTTAGTGTTTGCAGCCATAGAAACTATTTGAGTCAAAGAAAACAATAAGACAAATGGAGTATAGTCATTTCCCAAAGGGGAAGATTAGAGAGCTAAGTAAAGATAAAGTTTTAACCGCTGGGAAGTTAACCAGGGCGTAGCTGACCAGCCAGCTCGCAAAGAATGTTCAGTCTAAAATTCCTGCGTCAGAGCTCAGCAGGGTCCGAGTCTACACTCCCTTCTAGATGGAGGTTTAGTGCAGGGAGGACACTTCAGTCCCTCTCAGTACCAGGGGCAAAATCCCCTGCAGAGCCATAGCAAGGTACCACACTGCAGCAAACATCATAACGTGTATGTTATTTCAACTTCGGATGCTTGCAATATTGATTCCTATTTTATTGTGTTGGAGAAGACTCAAATTCACACTTAAAATAGTCTGCATCTAACATTTAATCTCTATAATGTTCAGTGGGTCCAAAAGTCAAAAGGGCTTATAGTTAAATGAATAGAGCTTTTTAACTTCAGAAAGCTTATCAGTTCTTCAGAAGCCTTCAGTGTACATAATCTGATGTTTACAGAGAAAAGCTTGGTGTATGCAAAACAATAAGAATGTAATGGCTATTGAAATTGAAACCATGATAGGAGAATTTCCTCAAATAAATGGAATATACATATCAGTACCTGGATGACTTGGAGAGTTTGTAGCAGGTTTTTGAATTATATATGTCCCTATGCCCTAAAAAAAAAAAAAAAAAAAGTTACTTATTAATCGAAAGATTAATGATTTTGTTGTCATTGATAGGTGAACATTTAGATTGTAATCTGAATTAAGGTAAAATCAGAGAGAAACTAGACAAGACTATGGTCTTGTATGGAGTATTGGCACAGACAGCATCCCAAGAAGTGGAATTTAGGTAAATCCATTGCCTCAAGCAGAGATGTCATAGCAACCTATGATTTAATATTACAAGGCCAGATATGAGGAGTCTGCCATAGAAGGACCCAGAAAGAGTAAACTTAGTAAAAGTCTGTGTCAGAAATGTCTGCTGGCATGGCTGTAGGACTGAGAGTATGCCTGAGTCTGAAAGGGGAAAGACTTTGTTGCTAGCTCATCAGGCTCCCGGCTTACTTCTCTTGTGTCACTTCCACTGTGTGAACTACAGTGAAGTTATCAAGAGCAAACAAAAGGGGGAAAGCACTGTGTGACCACAATAAAGTCAGACAGGAAGAGTGTCCAGCGGTTTCAGGGTGCAGGGGCTGAGGTAACGTCTGTGGAGCCCTATTTACTACAATAATCAAAGTTTGTTCCCTATCAGTAATTCTGAGTTCTGAGGTGCACGTTCAGATCCGTTCCTAGGATGCTTGTAGTGAATGTACCCCTTGAATTAGGGTGCCTAGCAATTCTTCTGTTTGATATGCAGAGACAGAAGCAATGGTGAACGCTGTATTACCAGACTTCAGTAGGGTAACTTGACAGTCTCCAGAGATCAAAGACCTAAATTTATATCTTTCTTATGCTTCTAGGGGAAAAAAAAGTCTGAGCTGAGGTGATTCTGGGTCACTGCTTTAGCATCTTCAGGCTGATAGGGTAATGAAGGCATGGGATTTTAAAATAACACTGAACATATATTGTGAAGTATATCAGTGCTGTTCGTGTCACTGGGTAGTATACAAAATTTGTTAAACAGTGATATGGTCTCTGTACTCCAGAACATACACTAGCAAAGTGGCTGAAGCTTGTGAATCTTGACAAACAAACAATTGATGGTCTTTTCAGACACTCTGAGAGCAGATCTGAGACAGTTTTAATGCAAGTGAACACTCAGAGAAGGAAAACACTCAGTTTTTACTTGAAAAGGGGCCCTGGCGTCCTCTCTGAGCTGGCACGTCAATGTAAGAGGAATGATCAGCAGAAGGAAGGATGGCAGCTACTGAGAACTGTGCAATTGCCAGGATCTTGTAAGGCTGCATTCGTGTTTGTGGTGAGAGTTCTCACTATGTTTCAGTTGTATCACATGAAAGGTTTCAGTGCCGAATTCTGAAGATTAAGTTTATCAAGGTTATGACACAGAAGTCTTCTTTTTTATTTTTTTAATTTCTTTTTAGTGTGAGTGTGAATGCTAGCAAAACCTTCTTTTCAGTTTCTTTGTATCTTTAGGGAAATATTCTTAGGCATATAGATGAATTTCAGTTGATTTCCAGAAAATGTGTTATATGGGAGAAGTGATCTTGTTCCACTGATTTATTTTTTTCAAAAGAAAATGTAGGAATGCGTAATATTTGTGTGAACAATCTATGAGATTTAACTCAACCCACTCAGGCTGTATTGTTATGCACTGAGTGGGTTAACCGGTCTTTGGGGAGGCAGATGCAGCGAGGTTGTTGCACAGCTGCCTGAGTTTGTAAGAGGTTTAAGTTGAAACACAACAGATTCTCAGATCTGCTTTACGGATTTAAGTACCTAAGACAGCAGTTGGACACAAAAATGTCTGTTAGGGACTTTCCGAAAGATGCAGCTATTGCTTCGATGAGACAGTTTGTCTAAAATTTCTGATGTTTTCTATATTTGACTACGATATGTTTTATGCCAGTTTACAAGTACATTCCACTGAGGCAAATATCAATCGATAGAGCTTATTTTGGAAAGATTTTGAGGGGTCTGCAAATATTTGTTTTTGGGGATGTACTAATTTTGGTTCCCTGGACAGACCATGGAGGTAAACTTCTCTCACTCAAAGGTCGTCTCAAGTCTCGGGAAGCTGTAGGGGTTCCTCTAAGAAACGAAACTTAGCAGTGGTTTAAAGTGATAGTAAGGAAGCCTTGTACAAAAGCCCTGTACGTACTTTGCCAGCAGGAAAAGTTGAACGTATGAGCAAGATCTTCAGTGATGTGCATGAAAGCTGCATCTTAAAAACACACTAAAATGTAGAACACTTAGCTGTATGCATAAAAACCTAGAGAGAGGCCCACAGTAAAGATGACATCTAATTTAGTGAGCAGAGAGATAGGCAAGATGTCTATACTTTTCTATGGCTTGTGAGTAAAGAAAGAGAAGAGGTAGAACAGGGAAATGGATTATTTTTTAGCTGCATTCAGCTTAAGCTGATTGCTAGGCATTTAATAGTTAAGATTTGAATTTGGGAAAAAGGCAGTGACATGTTTTGTTTAAACCATCATGCCTTTTCTTCACTTCATGAAGATTTTCAAGACAAACTTTAAATGAGAGGAAGTATAGTTTGCTCCAATAAACAAATCAGTCCTGAAGCCTTTCCCAAATGTCTCTTGAAGCCAAATGTGACAGTGCATTTTTGTTCACGTTCTCCCGATGCATGTTTGTTGTTATAATTCTGAGCTGCTACACATGCTGTACACAGAAATCATCTCGGGAAAATAACGTTGTTTGTGTATATAACTCCTGAATAGCCAAATGCATCCTTATCATAACACTTTCTCTGTTGTGTGTTTGGTCAGGGAGTACTCACAAGATCAAAATAGACTCTTCTAGGAATTAACCATTGGCAACAACCAAAGAGAGAGCTAAAATAACCTGGTGATGACCTCCCATATTTTTAGATCAATGCATTTCAAGTTTGTCCATTTCTTATTGCATTATAGTATGAATTTTGACACTTTTTGGCATAATTACTTCTATTTTCCACTCATATTAGTTTCTTACTCATTCGCCAGAATATTTCACTCCAAGGTCGAAGTATCTGCTGATTGAGGTTTGTTCAAGCAGCTGACAGAAGTTGTTTTGGGTGATAGCCTGACCTTGGACTAGGAGATTTAGCAGCTTGGAAGTCAGCAGTAGAAAATTATGCAATGTGGAAGAGTAGTTTTTTTTTGTTTTGTTTTGTTTTTTTCTTAACAAGCCTTGCTTATTCAAGGAAGTAGAAAAAATATCCGTATCTTCCCATAATTGTTTGGACATTTCATATTTTTCAATAATACTTATTTATTATTCTACGTAATTTTATTTTCTAGGTCATTATTTCTAATAATATATATCATTCTGAGCTTTTGGTATATGTTATTGTATTATCTTGGTATATATTACTCTTAATAAAATATACCATTATGACCAATGATACACATAATATATGTCATTGTAAGCCTTTATCTGATTACTTTAGAATTTTAGAAAATTAATGTTTAAGAAAAAGTAATTGTTTTTTGTTCTACATACGTGTGGGAAGGATATTTGGCTAGTTTCTAGAACAGTGGAGCTGGCGCATGTTGGCTTTATTTCAGTGTAAGTACAATTTACAATAATTTCTTTTTAGAGCAATTGGTGCTGTTGCCTGATTACATTCTATGAAATAAAAACTGTCCAGGAAGAGGATTATATGTTTATCATTATCTCTATAGAAGATACTGGATCTATAGCAGATACTCTATCATTAAATCCATAGTAGGATTTAATCTGTAGGAAAAGCTACAATATCCAGAAGTATGATGGCAATAAAGAAGACTAAATAGTTGATACAAGGAAGTTTAAAATCCCAGGCTTGCAATCTGCTGCTAACAAGAGCGGGTAGAAGTACAGGTGTTTCCTGCAGGAATTCTGACTTCTTTTGGTGATTAACCATTGATTGCCACTGATTGCCACTGAAATGTTGGTAACAAATTTTGAAGATTTTGCTGAAATGCTTTCAAGTGGACATAGTGGACATCCTTCATCTATTAGGAGTGGATATATTCAAATAGCTATTTTTTACTCAGTGGATCTACTGTGTATACTCTCATGTCTACTAAATATAGAGACACCATAGTTTTTACCTTTGTAGAACCAAAATAAGTGGACTAGATTTTATTCTTTTTTCTGTGTCGTTAGCAATAGAACTGCTTAACAAATTATCTTTACAGGAGCAAATTTTGTTATGCTGTACCTCTGTAATCCCATTAGAAAAGACTGTCAGAATGATTGCTTAGAGTACGTAAGCACAACTTTATTGAAAACAAGCATTATACACCCATCTGTGTTTGCACAAATATAATTAAAATTTAGTAATCAGAAACATAATCACTATTATTATCAGACATGAATAATAATCCAAGCTAATTTGTAGATCTGAGATTATGAGTGCATCTACATTAGCAATTTAGTTCATTTTATGAGTGCACTTTTGAAGCATCCTCAACTTCTGCACGTTTCATGTAATGGAGTGATCTTGAATGCATGGATTGAATTCCTTTAAATTGAACTACGTTGAAATGTGTACTCCAAGAGCACACCTAACATCCTCCAACCAGTACTGGAGATTCAGTCTATAGGAGCAGACTAGAACTAGTTCAAAGTAAAACCCCCAAAACATGCATTATGTGAACATATGGGAGTAACTGTTTCACTGTACAGATCTGCTCTGATTGCACTACTTTCTTTGTCAGTATAGCCATGGCCTACTTTGCTAGTTAGTAAACATGTTTTGAAGTAATCTGAAAAATAATTATGCCATTTCTGGAGAAATGCTTTTTTTAATATCTGCACTTGAAGAAAAAAAACTTTTAAGACATCAAGGCTACCTACATTTGTTTATTTATTTTGCAGAGAGGAGCGAAAGAAATTGCTTACAAACTTTTTGCAATAAGTTAGACATGATTTCCTAGTTGTGACAGAACTGCGCCTTCTGTTTGTCTCAAAGAACTAAGTAGAAGATTTTGTGTGTTTCCTCAGTGCCAACAACACTGATGACAAAACTGCTGTAAGAAGGTAAGAAAACATGCCAGCCCATTCCCTGTGGTATTGTATCTGTTTTGAAGTTTACAAGCAGCCTATGTCCCGGGTTTGCAGTTTGTGTCATGATTTAGTTAAGGAAAAAAAAAAAAAAAAGACCATATCATTACATTCCACTACAAAAAGTGTTCTACTCTAGGATTACAAAATCCTTTTTTTAATTTAGAACTTTGGTTTATTTTCTTCAGATAACAAACTTAGTGCATCACATGCTTTCACATGCAAGAGTTGGACTAGATGATCCTTATAGGTCCCTTCCAACTCGGGATATTCTATGATTCTATGATTTTCCTAGCAGCCTCCATTTTTTCCAGACTACTCTCCATGGGCCATTTAAGTGTAAATGCTGTCCCCACCTCAGAGACCACTTGTCCATGCAGCTCGGCAGGCAGCAGGTCGGTCACAGGCTGGACTAGGGCTGTATGCCCATGGGAAGATTCAGCACAATGGCTCTGCTCACACTGGTTCACTACAATCACTTTCAAGGGCTGCCAGAATAGATGGCCTGCCCTTTTCTGTGCTGCAGATATGTGTGGTCCTTCCAGAGAACCCATAACAACGTCCTTAAAACACAAATGAAGGAGTGTCTCTGAGCATAATGCCTGTCCCAGTATAACAACATGCACACTCGGAAGAACGGGGTTCTCTTCTGTGACCCCGCAGCACCTGTATGATCTATAGTGTGCTGCAACCTGAGAGTTCAGGGAGAGCAAAAATTGGGGTGTTTCTAGGGAAGTGTAAGAAGAATTGGAAATGAATTAACCAATTCCATAATGCCAAATCCCAACTTCAGTCAGGGGTCAGATGACTCTGTTTCCAGTCCTGATCTGACGTCAGGTGCGGCGTCTGAGCCAGCTCTGAACAGGCTTAGCCACTTGGCATGGTGCTGCACTGTGTGGAAATACCAAAACAATGTAATTACAGCAGAAGGATGTACCAGAACAAGCTGTCTCTGAAGTTAATATATCTGGGATCACGCTGTGTATTTCTGATAGGGTGCTACTTTGCATAGTGTGGGTGCATATTTAATGAGCAGCGTTCATAGTAGCACAGGTGCACAAAGCAAAGAAACTGGGGGCACAGAAATATGGAGATGGCAAGACGGGAGAGCCTGTTGCTACTGGGATGCAGTGAGAGACTGCAATTTGCCTTTGAAAGTTCAAGGGCTGTAAGATGTGGTGTCTGGAATGAAGGGAGGAGAAACTAGTAGATGATAGCACAACCGCTGTAGTTGAACAGGATGGAAAAGGGCATACAAGTGGCATTTGATTTGGGGGAAGAAGACGAGGGAACAGAGAGGAAAAGAGTATTTCCACAGAAAGCATTGGGGGAAGAGGTAAAGAGAGAACAAAGGGATAAAGGAGAGGACAAGGAAGAGCCAGAGGGTAACAAAGAAAAATGGACTGCAGTGTCTTCAGTGCAGAGAGTTAAGAGTCAGGTCTCAAGAGGAGAGTCTTCTCTTCAGGGAAAAGTAATCCTGCCTTGAACGCTGATGGAAGGAGGTCTCTCCAGTACAGCCCCAGAGGCTGCTCAGAGCAGACACAGTCTGGACAGAAGAGGGAAACAAGTCAGAAAGCAAAAATAACACCTTCTTCAGAATTCTTCTGAAAAGAGATACTTTCACTTTAGCGTGTATGTTTGTTGTGGTTTGGGTTTCAGGGCAAGCAACAAGATGCAGCTAGCTGTGGCAGACCCTAGGCCTTGATTTCTCAGATCTAAAATTAGGTAAACTTCCCTTTAATAACAGCAACCCTGACTAGTATCTAGCTCCAGCTCTCTGCGTGTTATTGATGCTGGCTGCCTTCACACATTAAAAGGGTGGTTCCCGGCTCATTTTCTAGGGGAAAAAAAAAGCCTTCATTTGTATTACAAAGAATATGGTATCACGACCATCCTGACCTGTTTCTTTTTTTGTCTTTGGAAACACTTCTGCACCATTTAGAAATAAAAACGAAGACTCTCAGCAGAGGTGGGGTGGGGGAGAATGTTACTGCTCCTACAATTTCCATTATCTGAAATGTTTTTAGGAAAATCGGTTGGAGTGGAAGAGAGGGGGAGTGCTGCATGGGAAGGTGAGGGAGTCGGGCTGATTCTCCAGGGGACGGCTGGAGCTCCCTCAAGCCTCTGACTTGTGTTATCTGAGTCACAGAATTCAGGGTTGATGGTGGCAATTATATATGCTGGGTCTGAGATAATGGTCTTCCTTAGGAGAAGAGAAAGGCACTAGCTGAGAGCAATAGAAGAAGAGAGCAAGAAGAAAGGAAAAACATGAAGTGGGAGTAGGTCAAGGCAAATGTTTTAGCAATGGTGCTGGAATTTCAGGTCTTCAAACCTCTTCAGCAGGTGATGCTTCCTCTCCAGGGCTCTGCAGCTATTAATATGAACGAGAGACATTAAAATATAGAGAGACAGTCTGGCGCTTAGTCCCTGCGAAATTTGCAGATGGGAACGTGTGGGAAACTTCCTCAAGGAAAGTGTTTTACCCTGAGGGTGGAAATGGTGGAGCATTACTTCAGTGTTGTTCCTAAGCAAAGCGAGCTAGGGAGGATCTGGCCAAGATGATCTTCTCCTCATTAGTCAGCTACAAGAGGTCCCAGTGAGTTTTGGAAGCCTGGAAGAGACTGATGTTCACAAATAGCATGGGATGACTTTTCAGGTTCATCCTGTTGTATGAATGATTTGATAATGCCGTGTCTACACTACTCCTGCTACAGTCTAGGGATGTCTCTGTTCTTTATTATTCTTTTGTAATAAATTTGTAATTTGTAGCCCAGCTTTGGTCTGGTAACTTCATTTGGTGTCCTTTTCTATTTCATTTATCTTAGTGTTGTTTTTTTTTTTTAATTTTGTCATGTAATGTAAGGTGATTACTGCATTTTAGTAACTGAAATTACTTCAGGGTTTTGGAATTAAACAATTTATCAATACCTAGGCTGAATCCAGTTCCCTCTAAAAGGCCAGTTATCCAATGACAGGTTGCACATGGGGTTAGAGTATCGACAGTAGCCTGAAACTATGCCACACTGAACTAGTCAATCTGTAGATAAATTTGTTAGATTTCAGTACTAACAGCTTTTATTGAGCATCATTAATTATATATATTTTTTGTTTCTGTTCTATGCATTTTTGTAGCATTTCTGTTACCATAAATTAGTACATCTCTATAATTTCCTTCAACTATTTTTTTCAATACCTGAAAAGTGGACACAATTAAGGTACTCAATAATACAAACAGCAAAAGAGATTTAAAGAGAAGGAAAAGAAAATATAAAGTCATGGATAGTTCACCCCTCGTTAAATACAAAATGTAACATTTATTACAAGGTTTGTGAACTGCTCAAGAACCCTGTATTGCATATGGCCTTTGCCTCAACCCTAGAGCTGTGCAACCCCTCCGTTTAAAGCGTATAGTAACTGTTCAGAGTAAGGGAGATTTTTGCATTTGCAGGTATATGTGTATTCGGTAAAATTGAGTTTCCAACTACTTGCTGAATAAAATTCCAATTCTCTGGATCACTCTTATCTCAGGGGGCACCTGCAAAGCTTAGAAACACACGGATTTCTCAATCCCTTCTAAAATTCACTCTCATGTCTGAGACATTTTTTCTTTATCTCAGCTCTATTTACCCTGGTCAGCACCTCAGCCCTCTATTTCTGCTTGTTATTTGACATCCACCGTTAGTGTATGCTGTCAGGATGTTCTAGTTCCTATTAGTCCAAAGCTCTAACTTCATTACTGTGGATGCTTGTATCACTCCAGAACACTCTGTGATTTCAAAGACTGGACATATTACAAAATTTACATGTTGCTCCCTCATATGCAGAAAGAGAGTTGTTATTAGTATGTGCAGAATCAAGCTGTGCAATCAAGCCATCTGCTGATATGTATCTTCGTAGTGCATATGACATGAGTATGTTTTAACAGGATAAATTAAAGCAAATAATATTCCCCTTCCACAAATCTCTTAATACTACTTCTCTGTTTTTAAGAGAAGCAGGAAATACAGGAGGAAATTAATACATCCAGCACTCTTGGACAGTAATTACCATAGAAGTGTTAAGAACAGTCACACAGAGAAGAATATATGCAGAGTCGGAGACCACAGTGACCTCCCACACTGCATGGTTCTTTAGAATTACTGAAATTATAAACAAAGTAAAAGCTCTTCTTTCCCAAACAGCCGCCTCGATGTCACTTGTTTCCACATTCCGGCTTATGTCGCTGCATCCCACACTCTCTCTGTTGCTAAGTGCTTTAGGCTTCTGCAATATGTTCCAGCAGCTCCCTGTTTCTCTCAGATCTCCAAATGTGCTATCATCTGAGAGCAGAATGTCTAGGTTTATCTGCCCTGGTAAGAAAAAAGATTAAACTGTACAAATTACAGCTTCCTAAAGAACACTCGAATTTTCCATACCAAAAAATGTCTTCGTAATCTTACGTGCCCTTTCATAACACTTTGTTAGAACATGCTTTCAGTTCACAGTAGGATATGTGAGGGATGGGGGCAGAGTATAGCTCCTGGGAGCAGCTACAACTAAACCTTGACTGTAAGTGACAATAGCAGCACAGAGCACAGAGTGCTTGCAGAAGCTTAAATCAGTGCTCTCACTGTGCTATGCAAATAAAGGAGCTCACAAATGAATAGAAATCATAGGAAAAGTGAAAAAAGGAAAACAATACATCAGTTAAGAATGTATATCATTTTGTAATTGCATTAGTAAATATTTACTGTTACATCTATTCATCATTCTGGCTTAAACATTGTTTGATTTCTTCTACCCTTGTAGCAAGCATGTAGTAGCTTCTGTTCAGGAAAGAACGATATTATCACAGTTGTTCACCCAGCTACGCCTCTGTCTTTTTTCTTTATTTTTTTTTTTCTGGGTGAGTAGGCATCTTACTGAGTGCACTTTTCAGGCTGTGTGCCTTTACCCACCTTGGGGTACAATTCCATAGCAATCCCTGTATCTTTGGCTACGGTGCCAGCATACCTGCTACTGCAACTGATGGCAGGTTTTACCTTATCTCTTCCACTCAAGTTAAGATAAGCAACATTAGTAGTGATTAAAGAGCTTAAAGCTAACAGATAAATTTTATACACACGAAACATTCTAGGTACATATTCATCTTGGATTTACCATATCCCAAAGCCAGCTCAAGGTGCAGCCAAAGTAGGCTGTTTACATGAGAAAGTAATTCAGCACGTTAGGAGTAGATCATCTACATCAGTAGATTGAAACAGTTGATAGTGAGGCACCTCATTTTTCCATTATATGTGTTGGGGGGGGGGGTATTCTGGATTATATTTAGCCTGGCCCCTGGAGCCAAACACATCTGCTACACACATGGTACAAAGCCTTCTGAAGACAGAAAGTGTTAGGTATGTGCTAGAGGACCTCACGATGATGCCGCTCACACGCTATTTTGGAACCTACTGTCCCCATTAGCACCAGGGTGCATTTGGAGCACATTGGAAGCAGAGCTTCTGTTTTCAATTCCTCCTTAAAGAATTTACTTTGTATGCACCAAAACCCCTCTGAGAACTGAAACAACACATGGTAAATGGAGACAATGGCTGTATTTTCCTCCTAACTGCACCATTGCTTTGAAACAAATCGCTAATGCAGACGCAGCCTTTTGACAGCTGCTGAGGGCAACAATCTGCCAGCTCTGCTAGGGCCTAGGAGAGGAGATCAGCTTTGGACCGAAACCCTTCCCTCTGAACAGACCACTTCTCTGTATCACTGCAGACCTTCCTGCCCTCCTGTCCGTGCGCTGTCTTTTTCCTTTTCCCACACCCATTCTCACCACCAGGTAAAGGTCCCTGATCTGCCCCATTCCCATCCGTCTGGAAGATGAAGGAAGCCTCTGAAAGGTGGCACATCCTGCAGGGTGAGGAGTGACATGCCTGAGGCCTGAGCATGGAGATGGCATAGCCACAGAGACCTGAAGGAAGAGGAAGGGGTGGACGTGGGTTGTGAGAGAGGAGTGGAAAAGCCCCCATGGCTTCTAAAACTCTGCTGCTTCTTCTGTCACCTCAGCTTCCTCTTCCACCGTCCTCACACAAACTTCTGAAGCATCCCTGACAGTTCATAGCACCCTAACAGTCCCCTGGAACAAAAAAAGATCCTTCCCAGCAACCCCGTTTCTTATTCTGAAATAGCTTGCCTGCTATTGCTGCAAAATATGATTAACTGCACAAACATAGAATTTTTAAAACCATGTTTCAGCAGATGCTTTCTCTCCACCTCATTTTCCCCACACACAGGGAAAGAGAGTTTCTTTTCTGCCTGGTTTCTCCTGGTTCCTAGGCCTCTTCTTTGCCTCCAGACATGTTCTTTTAATAACTGTGTGCTGAGACAAGACATATCTTGTCTTCATTCCCTCAGCCTGGGCCTGGAACCAAGGCTGATAACCACTCTTCCCCTTAATCAAAATCTGGGATAGGATGTTCCATTGCCTACCACCCTAAAAGCCTCTGTGGAGGGCCAGGGATAGAGCACAGTCTGCCCTACAACGGTTTTGAATGGCCTGGGTTATTCTGAAGCTGGGGAGGATACCAGCCAAGTCAGACATTAGTCTCAGCCAGGATGCAGCAGTGAAAGGGGATAAGCATCAGCCAAAAAGTGTGCCTCATCTCCTTCTAAGCGGACAAAATAATAGCACGGCTCCTGCCCGAATCAGGGGCCAAGCACACAAGGTGCACACAGCCCCTGCACCACTCCGTACCGCCGGCTTCTTTTCCCCGGCAGCACCAGTTAAACTAAGGAGGTTTTACAGTGTAGGCATATGCTTAACTTACTAACGATCAGCTCAGCGTAAATATCGACACAGAGCTGCAGAGGAGCTCAAATGTCATCATAACCGTGCCCTCGGACGGCTTCGGAGAGAGCACGGCACACGTACGGAGGAGAGGCAGGTACAGGTACAGGCGCTGTACCGCAGCCTGGGGAGAGCAAAAGGTGCAGAGGGAAGACCACAAGAGAGCCAGCAAAGCCAGGGGCAGCGGGAGCCGTCTGGCCTGGCCGTGACACGCTGGGAAAGGAGTGCCCAGCAGAGCGGCCGGAACGAGGTGACACCGGTGATAACATTTTCAAGATTTTTCCACGTAGAAAGACCGGAAAAAAAAATATCAGGGGCAGTATCCCAAACAGTCCTGAATTCAATCGGCAGGGGCCAAAAGTCACTGCCAGCTGCCAGCCCTATCTGTGACCTGTACGGAACAGGCAAAAAGTGCTCCTGGAGTTCATTGGCTCGTGTCCTGTTTCAACAAAACCAAGCGCTGATACGCCCTTGCGAAGGCCAAGGAATAATGCAGGTAGAAGTGACCTGTGTCTCACACGTAAGGAGCCCGAGCTCGGAGGCACTGAGCTGTGGTGCAGCGCCGTGCCAGCTTGCTGTTACGGAAGGAGACCTCCCATATTCTCCCTAGCAGGGCGCCATACACCGATGCAGCGTATACGCAGATCCAGCAGCTCTATTCTCGGTATGTTACTAAGAGACAACTGTTTCTATGGAGAGCTCATTGGTGGGCAAAATAAAATGTTTTGATGAATTATAAAAAAGGTAAATTAATTTTTAAAACAAAATATAGCGTGAGAATGCTAATGATATGAAATCCCGCCAATACAGAATTTCAAGAACGTACTTTCTTCCTCTTTTTTATTATTATTTTTTTTAATTCCTAGCGGACATTTATCCTAAATTCTGTATTGTCTACAAACTGATATAAATGAACATCCGTCCTGCAAAATACTTAACCAACGTGACAGCCACCTATGTAGTGGCTACAAAAGCTTCAATTGAACATTTGTTTGTTTTTAAAAGCTAAGTATGATTGTACAGCAGTTTATTGTGGATTATAAGTACCTACATGATCATGAATATGCCACGTTGTGAAGTGAACAAAAGAGCTTTGAAATAAGAATTGTAAAGGCAAAGAAGGAGAGAACAAATAAGTACATTAAATAAAGCCCAGCATTTAATTTTAACATGCTTCTGTGGTAACAGCTAGACTCTCCAGATGACAAGTAATAGATATGTGGGGGTTTGTGGCATTCCTGCTTCGTTCTTGTTTATAGCTCTAATTATTTTACACTGTGCTGAAACAGACCTTGAAAAATGCTGTGCTTGACTTGGAGAACAGCTTAGTTGATCAGTCAACAATTTGGCAAAGTAAATAACAAGAAGCTACACAAAAAGGAGTCAGTGAAGAATTCTGCAATTAAACCAATTGGAATTTATGTGAGTGACCTTTTCTTTCTTGGTCTTTATAAATGTAGAAATTATTCATCTCATTTGAAGATGTTCTGTGATGTTTTCTGCGTCAGGCTCAGAGATATTCCGTATGTTACATACTGGTTTAATCAATTGTCTTTGCCACCTACAACACATCAAATTACTTCGCTTTCTCACCAGCTGGCTTTTAGCAAGGCTTCAGTCATGCTAACGTTGAAAGGGAAGGAATACACGGCTAAGGCTGGATCTTGTGTAACTGAAAGGAGACACAAGGAAGGTAACCCAACAAAAGCATTAGCAGGACTTCTAAAAATCACAGTTAGGTTAAAACTGCTGATATTTCTTTTTAATTTACCTTCCGATTTTTGAGTCCTCATAATAAAACCAGTCTAGGATCAAAACTCAACTTTAAACACACATGCAAAAATGTAATGTTTCTCACTGGCACTTAAGAGGAAGCCTTTTTTTTTTTTTGCCCATGAGCAAACAGGAGCTGCCATCTATACCCTTCTTTTTTTATGCCACCTTTTTTCTCTCGTGCTTGCTTGCAGTCATTCAAGTCCAGCACCAACATATGAATACAAATATACACATGGCTACCTAAGGCAGGAGGATTCACAGGACAGCAAAGGACAGGACAGCAGGAGGATTCACAGGATGAGTTAACAGGAGGCTGATCTGGCTGTGCTGATTTAAGAAATTACTGACTACACCTCTTTGTCCCTCCCATCTGCCAGAGGGTACTGTCCTTGGATGAGGAGTGGCAGAAGAAAATGCAGGCATCTGACTCACCTACCCCGCTGTCCTCACTAGTGGTTAGAGCTAATTGCCACACTACCCACGGAAAAAGGCAGGGCCCTCGTCTCCTCTCCCTCAGGCTGTGACAACTTCCAGGAGAAGGGTAGAGCGACTAGCCGGAGCAGTGATGTATTAAACAGTAACATCTTAATTCTACCTATCTACCCTGCATAGTTTTGCAGAGATTATAAGACAGTAAAGTACATCAGCCTAGACTGCCAGACAAAGCTCTACATCTACTTAGCTCGTCATTTCCTGCACTCTTGTTCCTCTTACTTTCTCTTCCATCCGTCCCCAGCTCTCCCCATCTACCCCTTGTCTTACCTTAGTGCCTGTTCTGAATGGACTATCTGCCACTCACGTCTCAAAAGCTACCATTATATGTCTGAAAACAGTCCTGACAGCCAGCTGCCAGTGGATATATTTATATTCTACTGTATCAGGAATTCTCCGCACATCAACAGTACGTCTTATACATTTGACTTGCTGTGCACAGAACAGTGTGTGCATTACTCAGTCCTCCCAACAGGAGCCTACATTGCCATCAGCTCGGTTCATTCTGTCCCTAGATTTCCTTTACTTCATTTCATCTCCAACATTCATGGCATATTCTGGCTCCATTTTCATGTGCCCTTTCTCATAGTCTTCGTACTCTCTACATTGGATATTAGCTCCACTCCCACTTCTTTTATTCCCATGTCCCTTCACACCTCCCTGTCCATCCTTATAAATATAAATTTGAAAAATATCTGGTTTAATCTTCATGGGCACTGATACCATCTTTCCTAGAACAAACTTCATTTTTATATAACAGGATTACAAGAAAGTAACCAGCTTGTCATGGCTGAAAGCAATTCCACTTAAGTCGTAAAACTCTCTGGAGATAGCAACCATTAAAATAAGAAAGAAATCAGAAGTTTGACACCTATAATCTTGTAACTGCAGGAGTCTCCGTGTATTTTGTGCTTTATTTTCAAATCCGCTAAGTACTTTGAATTGGCAATGGTACAAATGTTCGGAGACTCACTGATGGCATTTCTAATCAATTCAGTGAGTAATGACTGCAAATTTCTATGAAGCAATTGACTTGCAAAGAAGAAGGGGAAAAAATGCTTGCTATTCTGTCCCAGATACTGAACCTGCATGAAAGAAATGGGAGAAGAATAGGAGCCCCTTCCCCTGCCATTTCACTTTCTGTTTCATAAAGGAGAGAAATGTATTTCTGAATGTATACTTGAAAAGGAGAAGCAGCAGAGGTGCATATACCCAAGTGACCTGCTTTCATTACCTGCAGATCTTGATTGATTCACTCAAATTCTTTCCGCCAGTTTTAGTCTCCAACACAGAATTTACACAAAATATCAAAAAGATCTTTTATTCAGCAACCTTAGGCTTGAGTTTCATAGCAACCTATCTTCTACTGCAGAAACCTATCATTTTTAGACAATTTACAGAAAATACTTCACCATTTCCTACTTGAGTAGGATAATTGTGTGGGGTTAGGGTAGGCCTAATGTCTTTGGTTTTGAAAAGCAGGATGTCCTGCATTTCAGAGCAGGAGCAGAGAAATAAAGGAGTGTCTAGCCATTCGTTTGCTAAGCAGGGCAGAAATGCGAAGAAAGAGTCTCTCCTTGCTGTTAACTTCCTTGTCAAACGACTAACCTCTTGTTGAGGTCAATGGAAAGGCTTCACTGATATTAGCTGGAGTTGGCTTATACAGGAAAAAACATGGAATGAAACTAGATTTTGCTCCCTCCGCTACAACTGTGGCCTATATCCCAAAAATATGCATAACCATTACCCACCCTTTATGTCCAAGTCCCAGAAATGCTTGATATAAATAAAAACATCAACTCAGATGTTGTAAAGACATAACTGATTATCAACATGAATGACAAATAATCTTCAAAATTTGATACAAGTTATAAGGAAATTAGAAATAATATTTAAGTAGGATTTTGATAGGATGTTGAAAAATTACATATGGAAACTAAAAGGTTAAGGCAACATAAAGGAATAGGAAGAAGAAAAGAATGGACAATGGTATGCCACACACACACATATATATGTCATATATTATATTTATATGCTGTGAAATGTCAAAATAATATAGAAGAGATCTGGGTCAAGCACAGAAGACAGACTTTTCAATAATGGAAATTTCTCCAGCCGTCGGTCAATTTCTAAACACCACTACAGCTACAAGAATGCAAATCTCAAGTGTAAATAACAAACACACCAATATTTGCACTTTGGGAACTCTCTCCTGCTTGCTGAACAAGTAAGGTTTACAAGAGCAAATAGTAGCTTTCCCTGTTACTATCCAGAATATACAGTGCACTCATCAGTTATTCAAATCAAGGTAGAAATGGTTATATTTCTTGTTGACAGAAAGAGCATATAGCTTTTTGTTTCTTGAAAGGGTGACCTTCTTCTTGCTGCTATTTCCTGCTTCCATTCATTCCAAGAGGAAGGGGTTTGGTCTGCCAGTGACGCTAACGATTTTTTTATTTTTTTCTCAGCCTAGAGGTCTGCAAGTAGTACTTTGTACTAAATCCAAGTAACCTGGAAAATACTTTATGTGAATACCAGCTTGGTATAAGAAAGCAAGAAACGATCTTAATTTAATATTTTAAATGGATTGGAGTTTTGTGTAGGTGGAAGAAGATCATTACAGAAAGGAGTGCTACACAGACTAATATATAAATAGCTCTTGCTGAGAGCAGAACAATAGCTCTGTTTCTTCTCTCAGAGCACAGATACAATTAGTTAGAGGATATTGCATTCTTTAGAAATTTTTGGCATCCAATAGAAAAAAACAATTGCATTTCAAAACAAAATATTGTATTTGAAAATCATTTCCCCTTTTAATTACCTGCCAAGACTTTCAGTCTTTCCCCTGCAAATGAACACATCCCTTGTACTTGAGCACAATGCTTTCCCACACTGCTGGGTGGCTGTGAGGTCACCAATTCCTGCTGCTGCAACTCGCGATCCTGAACTGGGGTCTTGGCAGGAAAGTAGCTGCTTTCCACATACATTGTTTTAAAAATACATAAGGTTCTGCAATGTTTCCATCTACCAGTATGTGCACTTCACTGATCTAACTCCTATACTTTTACTGTCACAGAATAACTACATCCTTCTGCTCTATAAATGCTGAGACAAAGCCAGCATATTCATGTTCAAGGCAGGAAATCTCAGTCCCCTGACGGCACTGTATTCCTATTGCTGTCTCTATAATCTAACGGCTGATGCAGATTTCATCAGGTCATCCAGTGGCGATAACTCATGCCGGGGAACTTGGGCGTACTCCATTCTCACTGTCTTCGAAAACAGACCTATCATACTTGCCAGCCAATCCGTTTCAAAACTAGTTTAAAATATTAATAACCATGGTTAGCTAGATGGAAATATGATTGCTACTTATTCCGCTAAATAGTAATAATAAAAAATAATCAATAGCTATAGTTATAAAAAACAGACTTGTGGGATAAATTAATCAAAATCAGTTCCTACACTTCAGATTTATGTCTGTCACTGTCTTGGTTTTGTACTGTCTTTTGCACAGACATGAAAATCTTTCTCTGAGGGCACCAGATAGTGGTAGCATACAAAGACCAGATCATAGAATGACAGAATGACTTGGGTTGGAAGGGACCTCAAAGATCATCTAGTTCCAGATGGAGATCGGGTATTAATTATATTGTTACAGACTTCCCCGTGCACAACTCATTATTCTCCCCAGTACAAGTGGAAAACCTTAAGATATTCCTATTGCATTACAACTACTGTTCATGCCTCATTCTTTGGATGGTTCATCCTAACCACTCATTTCTTAGTTTCTTGTCATAATTATATTTTGTCATAACAGAAGTATCAATGGCAGACATTAATGTGTATAAAGTAATATAAGCACAGCAGAAGTACTGCTATCTTTCTAATATTTTTAGTACTTTAAAACAAAGCACAACTTCATAAAGTTCCAGCCCACCTTGCCCCCTGTACCTAATTTATGGAACATAATTTACTTGGGTGTGCTGCAATGGGTGCACTTGCTGCTATGCTGTCTCAAGAACTTGTTTTACAGTTCATGTATATACTAACAAACTTGCATACAATCATTCATAATGATATTACTTACCCAAAATAGCCTTCAAATTGAATAAGATAAAACAAACACAGATCATCTCGTTAGCATTCAAAGATGAGAAGAACTGGTAGGTCTAGCAAGAACTGGTAGGTCCTGAGCTTTAAAGGAGATCTGTAAGGGATATCTTTGCATTGCCAGGAAGTTCAAAGCTTGAATGTCTGCCTTCTCCGTGCTATTAAAAATCCCACAAGTTTTGCAAAGGTAAGGCTGCTATCCTATGTCTTGAACAGAAAGAGCTCAGTAATCATGTTTTGTCTCTGTAAACTTCAAGTGTGTTTCTGAGTCATATTTACTGTTTTTTATCCTCAACCGATTCCACCAAAAGTGTACGTCAACGTGAGCAAAGTGAGTTTGTATGCACGTAAGGAGTGGATTGATGCTTGCATTCCTTTTTAGGCCAGAGCGAGTTACTTCTGTTTACTGGGAAACATGTTCGTCAGTGTTCTGGTTCGTTTGTGCTGCTGGAAGGTTGCAACCGAGCTGGAAGCAGAGGAATTTCTAGCTGGCGCCGCTCCGGCAAGCACAGCTCCCACTTGGCCCCTGCCGTGGAGAAGGACTGGCTAGAATAAGCTGCACATGTAGCTCCTCAAGATCAGCAGCTTGCTGCTGCAAATTAAGATACACTCCGGTCTCCACCTCGACACAGACCTGCCTGCAAAGCAAAAGAGCTGTAAGCCTCCCTCGGCGTGCACGAGGACATAGAAGTCCTGTCAGGTCTCCTTAAGGAGACCACGATTTGGCCTTGCGATTTCAGTCAGTAGCTGGGGTCTGTGAGAGGACTGGCGGTCTGTTTGGACAGAAGGCCCCACGGTTGTGTCAATGAACTTTGGCCAACAAAATAAGAGAATAACCAAGCAGGCAGCAAGAATCAGAATATGACCAAAAGGAAAAAAGAAACAAAAAAACACAGTCGGACAAATTGTGCCCTACGTGTACCCATGACCTGGTGCTTGAAGTTCAAACACGCATCACTAAAATCACTGAAGATTTGGACGTGCTGTTATGTTTTGTTCTTCGTGTGGTGGAAACATGGCAACAATAGATAGCATGAAATAAATGCTTCATAGGGCTAGTTTTTATCTCTTAGGTCTTGTTGGGTAGCACAGAAAGTTTAAGAAATTTAGGGACAGCAAGGGCTGAGAAGTGAGGAAATGCAACTTGGATCATTTGAAGGGAAAAGGGTTGTAAATGGAAGAGCAAGAGGGAAGCGTGGATGTCTGGAAGAGTGAGCACAGAGGTTCATGGTAGTAGATGCAGTAGACAAAGAAAAGAAAATGCCACGGGATAAACACGGAAAGGATGTTTTTGTAGCTCCTGAGTGAGAAATCAATCCGCAAAAGCTACATGGCTTCCCTTAACTTCAGTTACTGACTTGTCGGCCGGGGGGGAGCTGCTACCTCAGAGATGGGCTCAGTCGCCCCGCAAACCCAAGCCGAAACACTGCCAGGAGCCGCAACACCTGAGGCGACCAAACGCCTCTCCAGCCCCGACGCCGCTCCGGAGACCCCTCGAGGCAGCCGGGGGACCCCGTCCGGCGGGGGCGCCGCAGACCCGCTGCCTCCGGAGGGGGCGGGCGGCCGGGAAAGCGGGAGCCCCTCTCGGCCGCCCGGGGCCGTTTCCCGTGTGAGGGGCCCCCGGCCGGCTCCCCGCGCGGCCCGAGCCGCTAGGTGTCGCCGGCGGCCGGGCCTCCCCCCCGGCCCCTCCTGCGCTCCGGCTGCCGGCGGGGCTGGCTCAGCGCGGGCGGGCGGAGGCGGCGGCAGCCCGCAGCGGAGAGGCGCAGCCCGGCTCAGCTCGGCTCGGCTCGGCGCCGCGCAGCTCTGTGCCCGGCCCGGCCCGGCTCGGCTCGGCTCGGCCGAGGCCGCCCGCTCCGCTCTCGGCACCGCTCGGCGGCCGGCTCCCGAGCACGGCCCGCGGCCGCTCGGCGGCGGGGAGCCGCGGCGAGGCGACGGCGGCGGGGGAAGCAGCCATGTTGGAGCGGGGAATTCAGTGACTGGCCTCGGGGAGGCGGCGCGGCCGGCGGCGAACGGGGGGGAGGCGGGAGGGGGGCTCGGCTCCCGGCAGCGGCGGCGTCGGCGTCCGGACACCGCTCCCGGGCGGAGGAGGGGAAGGAGAAAGGGGCAGAGGAACCGGCCCCGGCCCCGCGGAGCCCCGGCGCTGCTGGTGAGTTGGGGCCGCGCATTGTCTGCCGTGCCCGGGCTGCCGGAGCGGGGCCTCGGCCTGCGTGTGCGCGGCGGGGACGGGGGGACAGCGGGGAACGGCGACGGGAGCGGGCGGCGGGCGGGGACGGAGCCCCCGGCAGGGCCGAGAGGGTGCTCGGGGAGCCCCCGGGGCCGGGGAGGGCTGCGGGGGATTTCCGCTGCCCGCCGGGGGCTGCGCCGCTCTCCGGGGCCGTCCCGGAAAGCGAGGCCCGGGGGTAGCGGTGAGCGTCCCCGGATTTTATTGTATTGTATTTTATTTTATTTTTCTGTGGTCCTGAGCGCGCTCGTAACCTTCCTTTCCCCGCCGCCCCCTCCGCTCCAAGCGAGGCTGCTTTCTCCTGACAGCTCCCCGCCTCGCAGCCTCCGCACGGATGACACACTCGCGGCTTGCAGGGCTCCCCCCCCCACACACAGACCCCAAATAACGCAGGTTTCTGTGCGGGGCGTTTTGTGCCCCGAGCTTGGAGTTCCTCAGTGACAGGATCCGTGAACATTTGCTGACCCTGAACTTCGGTGAACTCCTTTTCTCCCTCCCCTTCCTCTCGGAGAAATGTAATGGCATGAGGCCAGGAGGAGCAAAATGGTGCTTCCCTGGCAAGGGAGGTGGAAAGGGGTTGCCATTAGGTGTGTTGGACGTGTCAAGGAAACTTGCGCCGCTCGCTGCTTCTCCTCAGGTCTTCGCAGAAGTGGGTTAGCCTTAAGAGAGGGCTGACCCCGATCCCCTTTGTCTCGTTTCTGCGTCAGTTTCGGGAATTGACCAGAGTTGTTCTAAACTCCGGACCTTCTGGGGTACTGTTTTTAATGGTGGTTGCCAGTATTGTGGGCACTGTGAGGGAGACAGGGCTGAGGTGTATCATGGCCCCAAACAACTGAATTTCAGAGGCCTCTGTTTCCCTTATTCTATTTCATTTCAGTAAGGAACTTACGCGTCTGCTTTTTTTCCTTTTGTAATTTAGCAGATCGATAGCAGCTTTCTTGTATCTATCGTGGCATAGATAGGAGCAGAGGAAGCCTACTTTGACATTATTCCATTCCCTCCCTTCCTTTTTAAATTATATTAATTAAACTGGAAACTAGGTATCCAAAGGTTAAATCCTTGGAAGATGTGGGACAGAAGAAAACTTCTGTGAAATTAGAATTAGTATGAAATTCAGGTTTGTTTTCATGTTATAATTGTGTAAAAGTAATGTAGGTGATCTGGTATTGTTTGTGCTTAAAGAAATTGCCATATTGCGGTGTTGTAGGAATTCTGTACGTTCACTACACTGCTCTTATTACTTATATCTGCAATTCAGTAAGCGATATGAGAAAGACCCGTTTTGAGTAATTAGCGCAGAAGTAACAGATACGAAAACATGAAGTCATGTTTGAAACGCATAGTGAAAAATTTCCTTAAAATTGTTTATACTTGAAAGACCGAACTGAATTTACTCCTCCAACACAGAGAAATCATTATAATGTTAACTTGGCGTTGAGAAGGCCACTTAAATTTGAAAGATGAAAGCATCCTTTTTTGATGGCGTTATTTGAATGCTGCTTTGACAATAAAGAGTCTGGCTTACAGAACCTTTATTAAGGATAGCGCAGTGAAGTTCATCCCTTGGTTTTGCATGCTGTTTGGTGCAGCCTTGTGTTTACCCAGGTTGGAATTCTGCACAAATCAGTAGGTGGGGTCTGCCTGCAGCCCTGCTGAAGAGCTTGCAAATTGGAGCCTGTGTTGTCTGAGCAAATTACAGTTTGAGAGCACAGGGTCATTTGTTTTAAGCTCGACCAAGGATGTAGTGCATTAATTGATCTTCTTAATACATAAAACACCCCTAACGCGTAGCAAAATACTTAATGTGTTGTTCCAAATAAAATTAGGTTTAGAATAACTGAAAAACAGAACAGGGCTGTGTTTTTTCCCGGAATGGCTCTGGCTTCAATTTCTGCGTAACACTGCAGTGTAAAAAAATACGAGATTGCTTATGATATGGATGTTAAGATATCCTGTATGCCTGTGTTATTGTTACAATGCAGGGCTGTCGATACTGTGCAATATTTTTCAGCTGGATTGTTAATGTATACATTCTTCTAATTTCTTAGATAACTACCTGCTGCTGGAAGAATAAAAAATGTTTCACTAGTCTTAATAAGTTCTGGTTCAGTACGGTATATTTGAGTAAGCCAACCCTAAAAGTGCAATCAGGAAAGGCTTCATTGGAGACTGAACACTGTCTGTATTAAAAGCTTTCCTGAAAATTGCTCCTTCTACATTCAGTGGAAGCAGTGGATAATTTGCTCACTGATAAGCCTTTATTTATTAGCCAAGAAAAGTAATCAGCTGTTTCTTTAAAAGGCGTATACTGGTTTTGTCATTACTGAGTCTGGTAGCCTGGTGTAATCTGGTGTGATGTGAAAATGGACATCATGACTAAAAGTCAAGCTCAGTAATAATAAAGCTTCTCTAGTGTAAATTCAGTGTTTGTAAACTTATTCGATGTTGCTTGTAATCCTTAAGTTACAGGTATCTTAAGTTCTTAGCTGTATGCTTTTTAACGCTTGCTTTGTTTTTTACAGCAAGCTCTTTGTATGTATCTAATGACTCAGCTGGACACTACTGTGATCAGTAACACTTCAGAATTTAATATAAATCACTACTCCACAACTTTAGCATTTAATTTTTTTTTTAAATGTCAAATGTTTGCTCAACAATTCTATGGTCTTTATTCTGTTTGTGCTGTCAAATGCTGTACTTCACATCTAAAGAACCAGCTGAAACACTGTTGCTAGTGATCGTTGCCTTTTTTTGCAGTGCACCTAATTGTAGCAATGACATCTTCATTCTGAGTGTAAGAACTGGAATTTTTTTGGTGCCAGTTCACAGGCTGATACAGAGAGTATTTTACTGGGATGTTAGGGTTAAAAACATTTTATATTTAAATATTTTGATCACTGAGCAATAACTATTTTTTTATTAAAAAAAACTTGAAGAAATTTAAGACTATGTTTTTATTTTATTTTTAATCTACTTACAAGGAGCTTTATATCCTGCTGTATGTAACTTTTGGGGCCTAGACACATTTTTCTCCATTAAGCGAGGAAGAACAGATACTACTTTTTCCAGAAATACTGTGGAATGCTTGTTTAGTCAAAGGGCTAGCTATAATTCTGTATCAAATACAACTCCATCCATGTGCGCTCTTAACTGACGTGGTGAATTGGTAATTCTCACGGGGTTGTTGGTTTCCTGGCCTCATTTTCGTGGACATACCAACTCCAGAGTTCAGCTGAGCTTGCTAACTTGAATATCGACCAACAGCGGTTTAAACCTCAAGCCTTTAACCACTGATGCTGATAATCACAAGGAAGAAACAAAACTGAAACCTACTCTGTTTTTGCCAACTTGGAGCATAGGAACATGAAAAGAAAAAATTCTACTTCAGTTCTGTGATCCAGTTATGTGGAAACTGGTAACTTTAAAGAGTGCCTCCGGTAGGTTGCACCTGGCTAGCTTTTGATTCATCGTTTAATTAATTATTATTTTTCCCACAATATAATATCCTCTCTATATTCAAAAAAGTGCTGGGTTTCAGTGGAAGAACCAGTGAATGTTATTTTTGTAATTAAAAATGACAGTTTAGAATAGCACTGAAGTGTAGGCTTCGGCTGTGATTATGACCAGAGTGAAGAAAGAATTTAGTCTTGAGAAGGTGATTTCTTGTGTACAAGTTTTACAGTATTTTTGCATTTACATGTTTTTGGAAAGCATTAGGTGTTACTGAAGCAAGTCTGAAGTCACTCAGGAATACAGGTTTATGTTTAGATCTTGGCCGCTTTGTGGGATCATGCAATTTGTGCTGCTGCATGAAATTAGAAAGAGAGGTAGAAAGAGAGGTTAATTGGGTCATTTAATTGTTTCCATGGCAATGAAGAATTCTGATTTTATATTTGCTGTTGTATTTTCTGATCCATTGTGAAGTTCTCAGACAATAAAGCTTTTGCCACTTCTGTGGAGATCATTACATGCCAGAAATGACTGTATTATCAAATCCTTTAGACATACCAATACCAGAAATCATCATAACTCTCTGTTTCACTGGCATATTTGGGCTTTTGAGGTCTAGTGCCTGTTTTTAAAAGATTAGAAATTTCTTTCATTAGGGAACATCAGGTTCTCAGAGGGTGCTATATACAAGCACAAGTGATAAAAAGAAAGAAAATAATGTGAGTAGCATGGTAAAAAAAAAAAAAGAAACAAAGAAACTGTCAAATCACACTTTAATTTTTCATGTGGTGGGGCAGAATTAGACATAATGATTTTAAGAAGAAGGAATATGCCAACTTTATGAACATTTAAATAAATAAATGCTACGAGGCCTCTGAATTTAAGGACAAATTTCTGGTTGCTCATTTCTCTAATGCCTTGAAAATACAGTGAGTTGAAAAACACAGTTTTATCCAAGGTTTTGACTGTGACACCACCACCACCCCTTTTAATTTATCTTCTCTGGAACAATTATTTGTGCATATATTACGATGAACAAGGCTGTGTTTTTCTACCACAACAAAGAAAAACGTCTTTTCATTTATACTCCTAGCCACGGTTCTTGCCTGTCTTTGTATTTTAGGTTGGACTTGCTAAGTATCTTGTATAAGCGAATGTTACTATGTGCTCTCTAATCATATTTCATTTAATTATAGTCTATTCCTTATAATTGTACTCCTTTCTGTGCTGCTGTTTTCAAGGCATACTAGAGTTGCATGATGGTCTCTGATTCTTAACAGCTGTACTTTGTCAGCTTCACTAAGAATACTTGCATGCTTTCAGTTTGTGTTAAAGCTGGCAAGATCATGGCTTTTCCTTTGCTCTGTGGATAAGGGCGTTTTGCAGGCATGTGTCTCTTCTGATATTGTAGTGAACCTTTGTAACGCACATAGCCTTCTTCCAGAAATGTCTCTTTCCAGGTGTTTTTGGCTTCCTACTCTCACAGTACTGATATTGGTATAACCTGCTTTGTTTGCATTTTGTTCAGGTATCTGCAACATGTTTTTATACAGCAATCATTAAATATCATAGTTAGCGAGGTCTACAGTAATGGTACTAATTGTTATTCCCTAAAATTAAGATCTTTGAGAAATATGAATTACCAAGAAAACCCATTGTACTATTTGGGTTAAAAAGTTAGTCATCTGCAGAAGTAAAGAAGCCAGCTGACTAAAACGTAAAGAAGTTGAATTAAGTGGATGTGATAAGGAAAGCCAAAGACCGTGATGAGGAAAAACCATGCTGTCTCAGACTGTGAGAAAAAGGCAGGATGTGTTTTAGGAAGAAAATAAATTTTAGCAAGGCTGTTAGCCCATTAAAATGCTAAAGAAAATGGTAGCATTTGATGATACTCGGCAGAAGTCGATGATGATCGTTAAGTACTGCTATATTCGGAAGTAAAACCAGATGATAGTCATGTATAATGCTTCGCAACACTTCCTTAAAATAGCTTGGGGGTGTTAAACAACAGCTCCTGAAGTTGTGTAGTAAGAATTGTAAAATGTCGATGGGGCGCTTTGTGAAGTATTACTGCTGTTGATGTTTTTCAGCGTGTCTCAGAACGCTGGGAAATTCTGTAATTAGCCCAAATGAAGATTTCTTTCAGTGTTTTTTAAAAGTTAGTACTAAGCATAGTACTGGGTACTGACAGAGAGGGAGTTTAAGTAGAGGAGAAGAATATTGTCGTTGAGCACAGATTTATGGGAGGCTGCTCTTGTGAGAATAACTTTGTAATCTTATCAGGAGACTCAAAACTGCGTGTGGTATAATATTGTTGGTACCGCAGACAGGCTTCTGTAAAACCTTTTAGTTGGTTGTTTCGTGACATTTTGACTGAGGGACTACAATGACAGGTCAGACGTCTGCGTATGAAACGGTGTAAAACCTGGCTGATAATGGGAATCAAGTGGTTCGCTATAAATAGGTGCCGTTGCGTAACTGCGTGCGATGAGGGCTCAGCAGTGTCCAAGTAGGCTTCGGAGGGAGCTCGGTGCGCGCCATCAGGCGTTTGCATTAATGAAGTAAAAGAAAGTGAAAATTGCTGATGGTTTTTGGAGATTGCAGAGAACGGGGAAGACAACGGGTACTGCAGAATGGGTCATTAGCGCAGGGGGGATGCTTGCAAAAATGGCAGTTTCCTGGTTGTTTGCTTGATGTGACGTTTATTTCAGGCTCTAAAAGATTGAATACAGTATGCTAACTATTAAAATAAATGAATGATATTTTATAATTATAACAATTCAAATGTAAGCAGTTATTAATATTAGCCTTTGGTTTGGGGATTAATTTTGTAAAGCTTCAGAGTAGTTTCTCATGCATAATACAGGGCAGATAATAAGTTCTGATCTGCATTCAGTATGTGGGCTTTAGGGAAAGCTTTTATTTATTTTTTTAAGATACAGTGTTCATAAATAATGTACGAGAGGACAGAAATCAATTTTAAAATAATAAAATACATTTTATTAGACTTCCACCGATTTTCTGTACATCCTAAAGCTGAATTGCTGAATGTAAAATTCATAAATATTCTGTATAGGCCAAGGAAGTTGTGGCCATATATATGTTTAACTGAAGGAAACTAAAAGCCTTTTTCTAGGCTGTCCTTAGCTTATTGCAAGAACCACATTCTCTGTTCTTTCTCTGTTCACAAAGATCTAGTTGTCATAAACATAAGTAGAGTGTTTAAACATGCAGGAGGGCTGTTGCTTTCTTAAGTACTACTCAGTCTTAAAACTTTGCCATAAATATCTTACTAAATTGTTTAAGTGTCTCCTTGCAAAAATATTTCATAATTCACCTTATTTATATTTGCTCTGAAATCTAGGGATAAAGCTTAGGTCTCCCGGTATGATCGTGGGAGACCATGCTTGGCCTTGTGCTGCCTGCAGATACCTTCTGTTCTCCACCGAGGGCTTAAACCAGCGTCCATTTGGCACGCTTACTTCCAGCCGTGGTTGTTCTCCCCTTGGCTGGCTGGCAGCTCTTGTCCCCAGCATCCTTTTACCAACAGGTATTTTTGTGACGCTCTGAGGGATATACTGGGGAGCCAGTGGAGGTTAAAATAGGCATTTGGGTTCAACTTCAGTTTTGTTTTTACCTAAGTAATAGTCACTTTCTGCAGAATCAACGGGAGAACAACAGTCTGTGATTATTTAATTTTATAAATATCCTGAGCAGATGGGAGAGGAAACTTCCTATTGTACAGGGAGGAAAGGAGGTCCTCAACTGCTAAATATATCGACCATATATTCTGTATAAAAGTCTTTTAAAAATGATGTGTAAAACAGCAGCTCAGAAACTTATTTTGGTACTGAATAAGAAGGGACAGTGGTAAATAGTTACTGGTAATACATATATATTATTAATTTTAATTATGGCTCCATCTTTGAGATGGGAGTTAGGAAGGGAAATAGGATTTTTTTGTTTGAAGTCATTCGTGTTGCAGGAGAGAAATCTAAGGAAGCTGAAGATAATATTTTTTTGTGAAAGTAATATTTAAAAACTGAGCTATGTGAGCTGAAATTGAGATATGATCCTTGTTCCAGATGTCTGCATAGACAACAACAACAACAAAGTTAATAACTGCAGTGGTCTGCTTTTAAAGCGGCCCAGTAGGGCATTCGTGCAGGGTCAGTCTCCTCTCTGAAGAACCGATCACCTCAGGAGACACAGGAAGAGGTCTCTGGCTTCACTGAAGCTGCAGTTTGGATTTAAACCACTGAATTTTACAGAGTGTTCATGAAAATAATTTCCTGTATTTCTCATCTGTACAATACTCAGATAAAGCATTTTTAGAGGCAATTGGAAAAGTTTAAGGTACTCCATGGTGTTTCATTACCTTTGTCAAGATGATTCAGTAGGTTATGGCAAAGAAGCAAAATATTTTAAAGCTTATGCTGTTTACCTTCAGGATTAAAAAAGATAAACAGCTTACAGTGTTCCCGTTTGCACAAGTCACAGTATTTTTAAACCTGCTGCCTGTAATACTGGGTTGTTTATCAGGAAATGCAGTTAACCTAAATGTTTTATTGTGCCTTGTTTCTGCTTCATCTGGATATAATTCTCAAAAGCAAAATGTTTGGTCTGTAAGCCAAAAAATAGCTTCTAAAATGTATTAAGGGAGAGGAAGGCCATTTAATATTACGTATACTCCTTTTTTTCTGGACAGCGCAGGAAAGACAACGTAATAGTATATAGTAATTTGCTCAGTAGCTATAGTAGCTATATGCTTTTCTTTTTGAGTTTTGCAATTTTAAAACATTAGGAACAATACCAAGTAGATTGCAAGTTCTGAAGTTACAGACTTGATATGCTTTTCTTAGTAAGCTTAGTTTCTGCACTTTAAAATTTGTTTGGTTTTAGTTTGTGTATAAAATGTAAAGCGATGTTAACAAAGTATTCAGAACCCGCTTCCTTTAAAATGGGATTTTGTTTTGGTATTCTTACCTAATAGGCATTTTGGTTTCCTGCTATTTGTGAATGTTTCTGTTAGTGGAAGAGGTGGATGTTAGTTGATGGATTTAAGTCATAAGTTGTTTGTCATTGTCATGTTATTTTGGGGGTGAATAGGTAGCCAGTGATGATTTGCATCTGTGGCTGTATCTCAGCAAAACACCTATATTACTTCTAATTATCTGTTTCTAGGACTGAGAAGAGAAATCTTGGAAACTATTTTAGCAAATAGTTTTATTTTAACAAATAGTTTCTTCTTATCTAAAATATGAACTGTGCCAGATTGGCTGATTTGGGTGTGTTGTTGTTTGTAAACTTCTATCTGTAAAATACTGTGGGGAAGGGGGAAGAATTACATGACTGATGGCGAAGAAGAGAAGGTGGCTGGGGAGCCAAGAATTTTCTTACGGACAGTGGGAAACTGTGAGTTGACCCTGGAATTGATACGAAACTGTCTAGTAAGTGCCTCAGGTGCCTAAAGATAAATAATGTACACCCCCTGCCGCCCTTGCTGTTTATGAAGTTGGGTCTTTAATACGTAAGCAAGAAAACTCACAGTTTCTTTTTTTTTATTCTTCACATCTACTTGCAGGTGCCTAGCACAAATTAATATTTCATCAGTGTGATTAGTAGTGAAAGTGTATTTTAATATCGAAATAGATACCTGAATGATCTGTTTTCATTTTATGTCTCATGGCAGTTCCAGAAACCAAGATTGCAGGGACAAGTAAAAATGATCTTTTTCTGTATTACAAGAGCCTGGTTCTTAAAATACATGCACTTCAAGGTAAAGTAAGCTTACTGAAGACTTGAGCATATTACTAAGCTTGTATCTGATGCTCATTACTGACTTTTAATGACATTACAATGCATAAAGTCAGTTGTAAGATTGTCTCTTTCCATGATGAGATTGACACAGTTGCTCCTGGTAACTGAAATTGTAGCTTATTTCAGAGCTTCTTTGTTGGTATTGCTTGGAAGATATGACATCATAGCTCTGTCTTACTTGTGTATTGAGAATAATTTCCTTGAGTTTCATTATTTGTAAAGTTTTTTTTCTGTTGTTAATCTTTTTTGTCTATCTTAGGTAGCCTGTTGAAGATGTTATTTTAGTATACAACTGCAGCAGGTTTTGCATAGTAATGTTGGTCAGTTTTCATGGGAATTGGTGCCATCAGTAGCTAAAGAAGTATGTAGGGACAGTTTATGTTGAATTTTGTGTGCTTGAGGCTCCTTTAAGATACTAATCCTCAAGGTGTGAGCATGGGGACGTTTGGAAAATCAGCCTTAACAGTGTCTGCTGCAGACAGCTGTTAACAGAAGTAATGTCCCTGCAGGCTTGGAAAATCTTGTCGTGTGTGGTAGACGTAGGTAAAGACATAGACTTCTTTAAGAAATTAGTGGAAGAGAAGTAGAGGTGGTGCATCTGTAAAATACTGGCAAGCCAGCGTTATGGTGACACGATGGGATATTTCTCCTTGTCTGGGGCTAGTTGGTGTCTTGCTGCCAGACTTCTTATACCTAGGTAAGTGGATCTGTCCTAGACTGATTAACCCACATTGGTGCTTTACGTCGCAGCCGAAGTGACCGCACGGGTGAGCACCAGCCAGGGCTAATACAGCATTAACTTACTGCTTCATGCGGCTCTGCAGCATGGGCTGCTGGCTGCCTGCTGTAGGAAATACCCTCTCTTCGCCACGTTGGGTAACTGCAGACTGCAAAACACGTCTTTGTCACTTAGGGAGGTTTAAAAAAAAAAAAAAAAGAAAGCTCTGATAAAGCACAGGAAGCAAAATTGTTGACGGAGAAAATTCCTTTTCGGTATAGTCACTCTTATGAGAAGAGCCACGCCTCAAAGGTGATGTATTTAACTGTTAGTGGATCCCAGTGACAGAATTGTTTGCCCTTGTATTCAGATGTTTGAAAGGGATGAAGAAAATTACATGGCTTAATGTTCTTCCAAAATTATTTATGATACTTGCTATATTGTTTGTGTTACATTCAAATGTATAAATATGTCTTTTTTATGAGTGTAAAAGACTTGAGAAGAATGTGTCCCCTTTTGTTCAAAAACAGGAGATGTTTCTGATGGTCTTTTCTTCTTTTTTAAGTCCTGACAGAGCTCCTCCCACAGCCTGCAAGAATCTTGCTTTTTCTGCTTGAGTCTCTCTTTTTCTGCTAGACAGCAAGTGTATTCCTGTTGGCTGTAGTTACCGCGACTCATAAAGCTTAGCGAGCATCCTCGTTAAACAGAAGTAAAGGGAAGCTGCGCCCTGTTGTGGAGCACAGAGGTGAACTTGTGTTCCCTGCCCGCCTGTGGCACCGCCGGGCTCCTGAGCCCAGCCCCAGGGGCAGAAGTGGAGGCCGGGGATGCGAGCGTGTCGCTGAGGCCGAGCCAGGGCTTAGCGCCTGGGCGTGCCGCTTCACATCGGGGTTTAGCCAAGTGTGCTCTTGTGAAACGCTGGAGGTCTGGTGGGTCTGTTTTTGTTTCGGTTTGAGCCAGGGGAAGGTCTAGAGGTTGTGTCAGGGCTTTGCTTTCTGTGCCGTCAACAGCGTTTGGATGCAAAGAGTCAGACGCTCGTGTTTGTCCACTGAAACACGGTGTTCGTGAATCAGACCTTGGACCTCCGTACTGGCGGGCTGCTCTGAGAGATGCTGCCTGCAGTCTTGTTCATGGTACAAGCTGGTTATGTGTGCTAGGCATAATTAAATGTTTCGAACTTCGTTATGCCATAGGGATGTATTCATTTTCATTAAATTCCCGTCATGAAACGCTGTAGATTGATCTACAATGTCATAGAAAAGCTAGAGGTGATTACTGGGAGGTGCTGTAGGGTCACCAGTATTAGGATAAAGGAGATTGAACTGAAGCTCAGAAGTGTTTCGTTGTGTTGGAGCCGTGCTGGTTTGTTCCATGCCTGGCTCTGAAACAACAAGTCTTCGGCCAGCACCCAACACATCTCGGTTCACTTCTGCGCCTTCCTGCTCATGAATGGATCGCTGCCTTCAGAATCGTGCCATGAGCGCCTCTTACTAATTCTTTACTTTTACTACTTCTCTTTTATTTCCTTTTGAATACCTCCAGTCCTTAAGTATGTGAGATGATTGCGGGGAACACCTTCAGTAAGGTTTAAACTTCCAAAAGGCAAAAAAGCAGCTCTTATCCTTCACTTCCAGTATAGGTTTGGTTTAGTTTTGTCCATCAATCTTTTGGGAAGTGCTGTATTTCCTTTTTTTTTAAAAAAAAAAAAAAAATATATATATATATATATATGTAGGGAACATCACGAGGTATGCGATGTTGTTCTTGGGCATGTTTGTATGCATAAATCTTTGGAGGTTTTTTTTTTTTGTTTGGTTGTATTTAAGTAATTTGGACACTGCTAGAAATTATTTATATTTGACTTTAGGCTTTTTAATAAACTGAATTTTAGATGTTTTTAAGAATTTAGAATAGAATACTGTTCACAGAATAATTTTAATTTGCCTTGCTCTTCACATGGCAAAGTTACTTCAACGTTACTTCAAGCATCCAAGTCACTAAGTGACAAAGTCAGTGTTATTTCCAGCCTAGGGTTTCTTACTTACATGTGTGGTGAAGAAATTTATTTAATCGAATAATTCCATTAATCGTTATTTAGGAAGACTTAGGAAAATGATGGGGTTTTCACAGAGAAATGGAGAATAGCTCTAAGATTTTGTGTTACTCTAATAGAGATTGAGACTTGTAGCTTCTGATCCGTAATTTTGCTATTTGTTTTGTTTTGTTTATATTAATTTTAGATGGATACTGACATTTCAGTATGCAATAATACAATATTTAGGGTTATTCATTTTTCTATAGTTTAACATGTTGAATACAGGTTTTTAGTTTTCATAGATAATATTTGCAACTGCTGTTGTATATACTTTTGTAAGTACTGATGAAGTCTGGAGTCTTCATCTGAAAATTATGTATTTTAAACTCAGTTTAAAATTGAATATATGTATTCCTCCCATCTTACATAAGTTCCTGGAATGGCAAAGTAATGTTTGAAAATAATAGGAAGTTGTCGTATAGAATGATGTAAATCAGTTTAAGTTTGTGACGCTACTTGAAGACAGCTTGTCTATTATATTTTTTGTTTGTATTTCTGGATTGTATTTTAAAGGTGATCTGCAGTCTAACACTAAATTCAAACTTAAACAAAAATAGAAAGTGCGATCTATTTTAAATGATAGTTAAATTCATAGAAAATAGAAAGGCTGATGGATAGAAGGACATTATGACCTGGTAGAAAACAGAAGGTATTTAGGATTATAATAATCATTGGTGGGTTTTCTGTACTATAGGCCTTCATGTTTTGTTTGAGGTCTTGAAGTAACTTCCATATTTGTGACCTATTTTTCGATTTAGTTTGTCATTTGAATTATTGAAAATCCTACATATGGTGTACTTGGAATCTTTCTTACTTCAAAGGAAAGTTTCAAGAGTTTCTTAAGATGCACATTCACATATATTGAGAGAAGGAGATTATAATTGCAATTTTGTGGCTGGGTGAAATTCATATGTAGCAAATGAGATGTAAAGAAATGTGACCCCATTTGCCTCCCACATGCAAGACCATGTTCTGTAAGCAATATCTGCAGTTCCTTTTGTTGTGCACTACATGATTAGTTAATGTACATTGGGCATGTTTTAAATGCATGTCTGGCATATCAGAATATGATACTGTGTAAGTCATAAATACTTTATTCAGTATTTTCACTGCTCATTACACAGATTTTTTTTGCAGCACTTGAGAGGGTAAATGAATTCTCTGAAGACCTCAGTGCTGTCATCAGCAATACCTACTTCTTTATACTTGTTTATATTCTTGACTGTATGGGCTGTACACAGACCGCTTTTTGAAATAATAGTCCACTGTGTGAATAAAGAATATCCACGGCTGTGTCAAGCTACAGTGTAATGTAAATACTAAATCAAGTAAAAATACTGTTCATTTTTTTGATAGTGAAACAGCCTCCGAAATTTAAATGTCGTGTCTCAGATCAGCAGCATTAATAATTTAGTAGGGATAAAAGAGAGTGCTGCTTCTAAACAGTTTGTAATTACTCAAAGTTAATTGTTTAATTCAGTTAAAAGGGGGAAGTGAACATTTTCTTGGTATGCTAAATGGCGTGCTAAAATGAACCTGACCAGCCGTGTAGCTGGTGATGTGCTTGCTGTTTGTCAAAACACTGCACTGCAATGGAGTGATAAGCTTGGGACAGTTTAGGACAGTTTAATGAGATAGTTGTGCCTTCAAGGTGTTTTTATGTATACAATTAGATGAACAGCAAGGGTTTGAGTTAAAAACAAAGGTAGAGGCTGTGTTACAGGAGGTGGCCACGTGTCCAGCGGGCGCCTGTGGGATCGGGCCCTTCCCGTTGTGGCTGTGCCAAGGCGAGCCGGGCCGCTACCGTCACTCCCACTGTGGTGTCTCTAGCGGATGCTTTCTGCAGCAACAACAAAACTAGCTCGCAACCTCAAAGCTCAGAAAAGCATTTTAAATTGCTGCATTAATCCTCTTCTTTGTAAGAGCAGTGTTTGGTAAATGCCTGTGTTCCCATTCTTGTCTCTACTCTTGCTACATTGATCATTTGGTTGGCGGACTTGTGTATAAAACCTTAGTGTTGGTACCAAGATATCCATCTCTACGGAAGAAATTAGGCTGAGTGTATTGTGAGCTACAGGGGAATGAATACTATTCGTTTGTGGGGTGAATATTTTACCTAATTGTGCCATATCTCTTTTAAGGATAAAAAAGTAAGTTGCAGTTTAAGAGTAAAAAAGCTTTGAGATGAATACCTGTTTACGGTCTCCTCCAAAAGCCATGCTTACATGTACATAACTGGTAGCGGGCCTTTTATTTTTACCTACTTAAAAGAATAATGTACAGTTATTTCAAGAGAAGAGGAATTATTTTTTATCATAAAGACTTCAGAGTATAGTTCGGAATGTTCTACACGAGATCTATTGTTATTTTATTCTTTTGAATTAGCTGATGAGTTAGCTTGACAATACTGTTGTCGAATGCTAAGAGACTGACATGAAACTTCTGAAAAGCATTTGGCAAGATGATAAAATAATGGATAGACAACAAAAATTACAGGAATATTTATCATTATCAGTTTGGTGGCTATGCCCAAGAAAAGCATTACAGAATAGATAGTATACGAAAAAGTAAGAATTTCATTATTAATGCTACATATGTAAGGAACACTAAGCCACAACAAACCTTGTAACTGTTGTATGTTTGAGATGCTGTCTAACATTGTTTGTAAACTGCTAGAAAGTCACACTTATCCTAGTCTTTCTGCAGTGTTCTTTAAAGACCAGGCTGATTTTATGCTCCACAAAAAAAAAGTAAGAGAAATTTCCAACATAGATTATACAGCAGCAAGAATGATCCACCATCCTTCTGTGGTGAGACATTTCCTTAACTAAATCTAAATGTCCGTATAAAAGCTAGTACAGTTTTGTGTTCTTGAGATGTTTGTTTTTTATGCATAAAGTTGTGATGCGAAACACAAACAAAAGCTTTCCTTTGCAACATTATAGAAAGGGTTCTTGAACTGGAGATGTATGCATGGCATTATCCCCTGCCTTTCTGCAGAAAACTTGATTGTAAGCCAGCTCTGGTGGCACATGTCAATGTCTTCATATAAAGTCAGGGTAGATTTGTGTGTGTTCAGGACCAGGCTGTTCTGAAGCTGAACAAACTTGAGTAATTTTTTTTTCCTATTGCATTATATGTGAGTTTGAATAGAAAGGTGGTAGTTTTTTTAAAAAGTAAACTGGAAATGACTGTGCATAGCAGTGACACCACTTCCTTTAGCCTTGTCCCCGTGCTGTTTTCCACGTGGTCATGAGGCTGGAGTAGAAAGATGGCCTCTTCCACATCCCACCTTCACTGAAGGAGCTGTCCTGTGGGAGGGCTGTGGACAGGACGGTGAATGCATGGGGCTTTTCTCTCTGAGTGATAAATTTTTTAGAGAAGTTCATGATCCGTTATCTCCTTCTCTTACCTCAGCTGTTCGCTGTGAAGATATCTGCTGTATGTGCTCATGGACCTAAACATTAACGTGTTGTTCACCAAAAACGTATGTTCCAAAAAATTGTGTGTTTGCAATTTGGCCTCCCAGTTAACCTGCAAAGTGTGCGTAGTCTTTACGCAATGACAAGGAGATGGTTAGGTCTTTCAGTTGGCTTGGTGACTGAATTAGGTAATTCACAGAGGATACTCAACTGAAAGTAACAACGTTGGTGATAAGTCATTGGAACTCATTCATTAAAAGCCTAATTAATAGGAAGCCTTTATTACACGCTTACACATCATATCTTCATTGTGTTTTACTAACCGTCAGTTAGGACAATACGTGATTAAAACGTTTTGAACGATTTCTCAAGTATCACAGCAAGTTGTGAAACACATGATGTCATTCCTGTACGTTACAACAAAGCCAGTTGCTTTGTGAGCTTGTTGGGCGGTCTTAAGCAAATACTTTCAATAAGAGGTTTTGCTGATGAACTGCAGTGGAAATGAATTTCCAGAAGTCGTTTGTTGAGTAGTAGATAGAATAATTATTGCCTTCTGTTTGTTTTGATAGTACTGGAGAGACTTTGATCCTTACTCTTGTTTTCACGTCGTTGTGAAGACTGAACATCCTGGAATGAGGAGTTCAGCATGGTGGTTATAACTCGATGTGTTTTTGCTGTGCCTGAGAATGGGAAGTTAAGACTTTGCACTAGTATGAAAGCCACTGCAGGTTATTTCCTTCCTCTTGTGTGTTTTTTTTTTTTTTGTATTTTTTTTTGTTTTTTTATTTAAATGTTCACATTGCTCTGTGTTACGGTGAGTAAAATATAGCTATGTATATTTTGAAAAGATGATAAAAAAATGTAGAGTATATTTCAAGTGTTCTGAAATCATCAGATTTGACTTTAAAAGTGCACTTGGCCTCAGCGTGTATCACCAGCATTGGGATCCTGTGTTTAATAGTTTTTAGTTTTGTTTTTTTTTTAAAATCCAGTCTGATTTTTCTCCAAAGCTTCATTCTTTTTAACAAGAGCAACAAAAAATCTGCTAAATTTTGATACTTTATAGCATATTGCTGTGTTACACGTGTGCCTTTTAAAAGGTTAATTTTCTTTACATTCAAACCTTTAATCAACTGAAAGTCTCTTCTGCTTGGCTTTCTTACTCATCTCATGTTCTCAAGCTTGAATGATAAGCAAGAGCAAACCTCGTCTGGAAAGAAACAGGATATGTCATTTATGTAACTCTGTTATAATAGATTTGTGGAACATGCAGAAAGTATGTGTAGCAAGAATAGGCTTTAGAAGTGTTGGTCCCAGCATTTTTTCCTTTTGTAAATCATTTTAGTGTTTAAAAATTCAGTAATGGCATATATCTGAACAACAAGTCAATGTTAATTTTATTAGCGCTATAAATAGTAAATTCCTTAATGGGATGATAATATTTTTACTGTGGATGCACATGGAGTGTTGAAGAGTTTTAGAAGATGCACGTGGGAAGGACAGCGCCCGTCAGTCTGTCAGGATGCCTTGGGTCTGAAACTGTAGGCGTGTCGGACATCCAGCACGTGATCTCTGCGTTTTTCTTCCTCTGATGTCTAATTCAGGACAAGTAGTAAATTTCATGCTAATCTTCAAATCTTTCAAATTGAAAAATTAGAGCTTTTCTAGCAGGTTGTCAGGAAGCTGCATGTTTAATTACTTCAGCTGAGAAGTCAAGTTTGCAAATACAGAAGTTCGTTCAGAGCCCCATTGAAGGGAGGTGCTCTTCAGGCATCACTTTATATGCCAGGTGTGGAATAAACGTGTCGATGCACAGCAATACATGTTCTCTACATGAAACCACCTTAAGATTAGTATGTAGGGAGGCAAGCAGTCTACCTGTAGTTATGTTCACATGTTCAGTATATTTTTTTTTGTCTAGTGTCTAACACGTAGAGCTCTCTTAAGCTTATTCCATGTACAGACTGATTCTTGGGAAGGCACTAGATCTATTTGTACAGAATTTATGTTGTATGTGGGAAATATACAAGAGATTCTTGTTGAAGGGTTCATGGAAGCATCTTGTGGGGAAATCGAGTACTGGGAAAAGAGGTGTCTCAATGCTTGATTTATTTCAGATTTGCCTTGGTAATGTTTGAATGCATTTGCTTTTTTTGCTGTCAAAATGTCATTATTTGGATCTTTCCCAATGTTTTTATTCGACTGATAGGAAACAGAAGGGAAGGAACTAATTGGTATGAGTCTGGAAAACATGCTCTGAATACATGTACAAGCATTTGTGCATTCCCATCCAGATTTCCAGGGTGTGAGATACGTGACGATAGGAGCATCATTCTGGGAATGTAGTTAGAGCTCTTGAGGGGCCAAAATGTGTTGTCTTCCTTGTTGCTACCAAAGGAAAGTGCTGGTACTTCTCTCCTTGTTACAGATTCTCTTAAATTGTTGCTTTATAATGAAAAGCTTGTCTTGCTAGTTCATTAGTAATTGCTACCTCCTACTATCTCCTGTCAGCAGGGGGATAGAATTGCCTCCTACACCCAGGGAAAAAAAAAGAAAGATAGTGATAAAAGCTAAATTTAAAAGAAATTTGAGAAGAAATAGAGCAGATTAATGTTTAATTCTGCAGGACAGCAATTCTTTCTGTAGATTTTAAGTGGAAATAAAATCATTATTTTCATGATGGTGGTATCTTTGGGGGTCCAGGCAGCACCGATATTATTAGGCAGAGAATATTTCCACAGAGGTTGGACTTGCTAACATGCACTGACACTGCATGTTTGATGAAATCCTTTCTAAGTGGAAAGGTATCTGCAATTCAGAAACAGTTGCACCTGATACTCTGGTTGCCTCCCAGCAAGAGGGGAAGGCACTTCTAAAACTTAGTAAGAACATAAGCTGCAAAAGCTTGTGGATCTGGATCTGTTTGTGCTTGGCATATTGCTGGGACAGGATAGGTAGCAACACTTCAAACAAAAACATGAGAGGAAAAATTTTCAAAACTCTAATGTGATGACTTTTTCATCATCTCAGATTCTGTCTGTGCTGCAGTCACAGCAGTAAAGATACTTCACGAAGCTATAAAATACAGGTTTGCATACTGCTACCCACAGCAGCAGTTCCTTGGAATTAGTTGTGAAAAATGTTATAAAACTTTCTGTGAAGTCTTCCAGTCTCCTCCTTCCATGACTTGAAGATTTTTATTCCCTTCAGATTGCAGGCATTTCCTTTTCAGTTTTTCACATTCCATTTAACTTCAATGTTGAGTGGCTATGGTAAATATTTTTTCAACAACGAATCTGTTCCTCAGTCTGTGATTGCAAGTGGACAGCGAATGTTTATTCCACACACACACCCCAAAAAACACACCAATTTCCTGCTTTAACTATAAAATACAATCTACGTATACAGGGGGAAAAAATAGTACATGTAATGCTGAAGCTGGGGTGTTTGACTGGCACGGTGCTTGTTGAGGCTTTGTGAGGCAATGGCTTATTTTGAAACGATGTGTTTTGTTGGATTGTAGTCACCTGTTGCAGGTTTTCAGGACTAATATGAACGTATTCTACTGTCATATTGAAATAAAGAATAACAAAATGTATTATGGGAAATGATATTTGATGATCCTCATAATACTTCTCTTCCATTGTTGTTGTGTGTAGTTTTTTTTTCTTGTGGGGGTAGACAGCTTTTAACTTCCGTGTGTATTCAGGTAAGTATATGAGCTTAAGTGATCACGATGTGTTTGAATCATCAGTGAGACTTATGTTATAAAACAGGTTACGTGGCATTACTGACACTTTATTCCATTGAACTAGAAAATTGCTTGCAACCTCTTGACTTTAGACCAAGCCTTCTTTTTTTTAGCTCCTGGAAAGTCAAGTAGTTAGTTTTCAATGATTCACTTTTGCCTTGTTTTCTTTTCTTTAATAACTTGGTTATTTTGCCTATTCCCTAGATATCAGGTGTTCACAAGCATGTGGACAGTTAGCATTAATTCACTTCCATATTGTCAGCCTGATGGCAATATTGAGATAAAAGTTTTTATGGAAAACACAAATACGAAAAAGAGAGAGAAGAAAAAACTAGTGCATTGTTATGTATGCAGAGTAGGAATATGATTTGTTTAGATTCCTAAGATTTTTAAAGTTAAGATTTAACTCTAATACGTTTGTGTTAATTCTCTAGTCTATAGAATAGGTACTTATTGATTCATGGGGATAGAGTAACTATTTTGGTGGTTGATAAGCAAATTGATTCACTATTTCAGATTTGCCATTGATGTGCAAACTACAAAGTTTAGTTGGAAAAGCCAAAGTATAGGTGATCTTTATTTTTCAAAGGACTTGGTTGTGTACATCTCTGATTTGATCCCTGTTCATTTCGTCAGCTTTTCGTCAAGATAACTTACTTAATTCATGTTTGGGAACTTCAGAAGAATGATGCAGGTTTTTATATATTTTATGTGTATCCTGAAAAGAATAGGGTTTCCTACATAATTCACTCAGCTTCTCTCAACATTAAAAATAGAATAGGGTTTTGTTTTGACAATTTCTCATTGTAAACATGCAAAGCTGGACATTTTCATTTCCAAGAAAAAAATGTAGCTGATGTTTGAACTAACTTTAGCCTATCTTAAAATTGGACATTTTAAAAATGATTGCTAGATGAGGAAAAAAATCAGTTCTAAAAGTATTTGTCAAGATGTCTGCCATTTATTCTGTAGGTTATTTCTGATGCTTTCAGTAGAAGCCTCAGTCACTAAGTACCATTTAGTTCTTTAGGTATCAAAATTCTTCTTAGTGTTGCTTATTTGGCTGTATGTACATCTTCCTTTACATGCAGAAAGATGACCTTGGGCAGAGCTGGGGAACTGATATTTCACATATCTAGTACAATTACGAATCAACCGTGACACACGAGGAAAAATAAACTGAAGAGCAAAAATGCATATGGAAGTACACTTATGTAAGGAGAATGTTGTAAAGCTATGCTGGCATAGTGGTGTGGATTTTAAAGGCACTCATAGGGTCTTATAAACACATGCAGTTAAGAAAACATTGTGGTCTTATCTGGAACATGAGACTTCTGATACTGTAGAGACCATGAACAGCTGAGAGATTAAATCCATTGTCAGTGCTCTTTTTTATTTTGCTTGAAAGGTTTAGGTTTTTGTGTTTGGTTTAACTGCAGAGAGTCAGGTTCAACTTGCATGTGGTTCGCAAGAGCTTAATGGGGTTCTTTTTCGAATGCTGCATTAAGGTTAAAAAAAAAAAAAAAAAGAGATGAGCACACACACCAAGTCCCCTACCTTTAAGGCATAATCAAGATTCTGAAAGCTTTTCTGAGCAGTGTCCTTCATAATGGAATTGGGTCTGAGCAGAAGAAACTGCAAAATGTATTTACGTTCTTCCATTGTTAGAATAGCAAGATGTTAACTTCTGAATGGGGTTTTAATATTTAATTATAAGGTTATACAAGATAAAATAATTATGGACGAGATAGTGGGGAAGAAGATGGAAAAAACAGATTGTAAACCCAAGTTAATGTGTTATGGTTTGATGTCAGGATTTTAGTTGAACTTAAAAATTTGAACTTGAAATTGAAAATTTTAAAGTTGAACTTTTCTCCTGAAAATTGTCAGGAAAAAAATAATATGTTTCCATATTATTGACTTACCATGTTTTACAACTCCTTGTTGAATTTTGATGTTTAACTTTTCTGAACATATTTCATGTTTCAACTCATTGTAAACTTCTTATCTGAGCATTTAATCCGAAGTCATCTACTGCATGACTTAAAATGATCCCAGGAGAGAGTTGAAGATAGCTATGTACCTTTGTCCAGAGTAGTCTTCCTCAAAGATGACTATATAGGTATATTGCTTACATTATTTTCTTTCCAGAAGTGCTGTTTCTAGATTATGTACTTTTTAACAGTAGTCATGGAAATACAATGAAGATAATTGCATGCTTTTTCCATATTCATGTTAATATTTATTATGTTTCTTAATAGATGTATCCATTTGGGGCACAATGGTGAGACTAGCCACTTTCAGGGGTGAAAGCATCAGGTAGCTGGTTAACGTCAGTGTCTGTATCGCTATTTTTTTTTCTATTTGATCAGGTATCTGTTGTTTAGCCATACCTGCTCTTACGTACAGTCAAACTGTACAAATATTTTAAATATCTGTACCCTCAGTAATAATACATTCATTCCTAAGTAGTATCTAAGCAGTCTTGTCTCTTTTGCTGTTCACTCAAGTTAAAATAGTTTAAAAAGAAAACAGTCTTGAGAAAAAGAACAGAAAAATCAGCACTGATCACCATACAGCTTTTAACTGTAGCTTATAGAATTTTCACAGTAAAGAAGAATCTCTTTTGCTCCCAAGAAATCAGTTCTGTCATTAATATTTAGGCTTAAGGATTGTGTTATTGTACGGCTGTTAGTGTATTTCCCTCATTTTAAGGATTTAAAACACTTTGTTGCAGGTTAGTAGTTTATAGTATTTGAAATTTTAATTGTAATTACCACAGCCACATATGAATATGCATTGTGCCAACTCGGAATTATGTAAAATATCAAACCTTCCTGTCAAATTGGCTGAGTCATGTATTTTTCTCAACCTTTTCTTATTTAGTCGAAGCTATTTGAAATTGAAGAAACTCCTATGCAGAGTACAAGATGATTAGAAATAATAGCACACTTCAGTATTTTTACTTGAATAGTTTCATCTGCATGAATTTTAAATTGGCCGTCTAGTTTAAGGGGCTGAACACAGGTGGCAGAGTAATGGGTGGCTAGCGATCTACTTCATATTTGAAAGGACTACCTAAATTTCATGTGCAAGGTAACAGAATTTTAAAAACACAGACTAGAGTAATTTTTTATTTTTTTTTTACTGTGGGCTGTTTAAAAACAGTAGAAGATTTATATAAAAAAAAAAGTTTTGGTCAATGGAACTGAATTCATAGCTTAAAGTGGTTTGCTTTTGCTTTAGAATATATCTGATTTAATAAGCAAAACAATATAGTAAATTTTTTTGCAACACGTTGAAAATGTTAGCTAGGCTATGCAAGAAAGAAGTTTGTGTACTGCTTTGTCTCTCATTCTGTGTAAGAGTTGTCATCTGTTTTTATGCTAGCATTCTCGCATAAATCATGGCATGTCTTTTGCTGTTTCAGTAAAGAAATTGTTATTGATTTACCTACGGGGGATGAATGAAAATGAATTCAGTTAAAAAAAAAAAAAAACTTTGAATATTACCTTATTTCTGAATAAAACAAGATTTCTATTTGGATTTGGATGAATTGGAACAGAATTACAGATGCAAAGTGTTTTGAACAATTCGTACAGGGAAGCCAGAGAGCTCTGCTGCTTTGCATTGCATGAGTGTGTGGAGTTTTGATCTAGTAATTAGGTAGCCCAATACAGTCTTACGATGGAGACCAAGTCCCTGTTACCATTTTCCCTTTTTATTGGTGAGAGAACTTGTTGCATGTAGCTTACTCTAGTACTTTCTTCCTTTACTTTTCTTTTAAATACCTTGTGACTTTCTTCTCTTCTTCTCTTCCTCCCCTCCTGTCATTTCATAGTTTGCATATGGCTGCCGTTCATTCCTAGTTGCAATTCAGTGCTGAAGCATCCCTCTTCAGTGGCTGTAGTTGCTTTATCATGGAAACATCGATTTACTTTTAGCCTTGAAAATTCTTTTGTTGTAACCTTTTTCAACTGTATATTCCAAGGTGACTTCCCTAACAAAAGGAAGCTTTTGTGTACTGCTCCTGACATGTAATTTGCAAAGTTTTTTTTTTTGTTTTTTTTTTTTTTAAGTAGAGACAGTATTGGTAGGATATTAGAAATGAAAATAGCTGATACTTTTATACTTTTTTTTTTTTCCCCCAAGGGCTGCATGATGATAGAACTGCATTTTTCTTCAGTGGCTCATATGCTTTAGTGTAATTGAATACTGATAAGCTGAACAGACAATTGAAGTAGCTTTTACATAAATTATAATGTGGACAGCAAAGTACAAGTTAGAGCTGTTAAACACGAGTCTTTGAAAAGGGGCTAGAGTTGTGGTCTTCATAACCTGTACAGTTTTCGTATGTTCACTTGGCTGCTTGCCCCTTCCATAGATTTCTGTATCAGATTTCTCCATTATCAGTTTTCTTTTATTTTTGTTTGGTTTCAGTAACAGTAACCAAGATAATACATATTTTGACTTGTTCATTCTCTGGAAATTGAACTAAATTATTAAAATTTTAATAAATTGTTAAACAGGAATATATACAAATATTTATAAATCATGAAATAATCATTTAACAACATCTCTTTATTGCAGCAAATTTAGCCTTGAATTCTTGGAAACTACGTTTGCTTTCATTAAATTGAGTATGTTTTATTGTTTTTTTTTGTGTAAAGCAATAGTGTATGTGCTTCTGAAATCTTAGTCAGACAGAAGGCACTTCATATGTACCACGTTGGCTGCCATCAACAACGTTCTCATACAACTCTTTTTCTAAATAACGTTAATGAATTCAGAAGGGAAGTCTTTCATAATCAGATAAAAATTTGTCTGTATTTTCTTCCTGCATGTTCAATAACTGCATTTTTGACCCTGTGTCCAGTAGCAGAGATAGCTAAGTTGTGAAGAACACAGCTCTCCTAATTTATGGAATAATTCTCTAAACATTGATCGTCTTGCTATATTATGACATTTTTATAGTTCTCTGGTGGATTTTATTGCCCCATTTTAGGTTCTCATAATTTAGTATCCTGAGCTCTTCATCTGCATTATGTTGAAGCCTCTCCTCTTAAATAGGAATGCATTCATAAAGGTGGAAAGTATAGTTGTTGGGACAGCCTCAAGAATTAGCAGAACTGACTATAGAAGTATCCATAGTACCTCCTTAGAGCTGTTGAAATTGTTTCACTTTGTGTTTTGAGGGCAGCAGAAAAAATAAGGCAAGGTGGTTCTGAAGTTCCAAAATAAGGAGTTCTCAAATGTAGTAAAAAGAAAATTTTAAAAGCCCAATGGTGAGTTCATTTATCTCACAGAAGGCAAGTTTATGCATGCCTGACCAAGTAAAGGAAGGAGGAGTGTCAGCCCACAGTCCTTCCTTCACAAGGAATCTTAGTCTGTGGTCACCATAGCTTCACAGTGAAAGAGCTGCTGAGGCAGCGAGGATCATACAGAAGAGCTAGGAAATCCCCAGATTATGTCAGAAATTATGTAAATACAATCTTTGTGATACCCTAGTAAAAATCCCTCCAAAAAGTGTTTCTTGTGATCTCTGACAAACCTTGATCAGAGATAGACACTGGAGGGATGGCGTCATAACTTGACTACTTTGTGCTTTTATAAATTACTAATGAGGAAGAGATGACTATTCCTTTTGAAGGCCTTCTCTTGGGTTCCCTTTTATTAAACAGAAATGTAGACTGATTTTAATGAAAGTGAAACTGCAGAAGTACAGGCACTGCAAGTGAAAACTGCATTGCTCCATAGCAACTTCTCAGAGTATTTAATTTCAGGCTTAGGGATCCTAGTTACAAAAACAGAATGAACTGCAGTGTAAGGGATTCTTCTTGTTACTCTTCAACAGTAGCATGCTTGGGTGGTAAAATAAATTTTCTGGTACATGCATCTAGCAGCCCAGAGACTCCAGACAGCAAATGGCGTTATGGAAACCAAGTTACTGCAAGAATGTCATGGGGAAGGAGGAAGGACTTACAGGAGCTTGGACTGCTCTCTTGGTGTAGAGAAATATTGGTCCTACATGTCCTTGAGCAACTCTGCGGGACTGTTTTGAGTTTTATGTCATCTGGTGGCATTATAATAATGGTTAGCGCTCATTTTTTTTCTCCCCTGGAGTTTTAGAGCAAAACTGCTTCAGCACTTCTCTGAAAAAATTGCTTTCAGGATAGATCTATATTAGACTGTGACGTAAAACGTTACTGAAGTTATATTCTCTAGGGAATGTTGAGTATCTCCCTGTATAGGCAGTAATTCAGGTTTACCTATTCATAAAACATTTTCTTTGTGAGACAAATCCTGCCGTTTGGCAGCGTTATCCAGGTCACTGACAGCAGTAGCAACATCAGCCTCTGCAATGCGATTGAGATTGAGAATGCGAATTAGTTTGCTGCGGAAGGTATCATCCATGGCAGGAAGAGACTGCCTACGTGATAGATTCTAACAGCAGAATAGTGGTCACGACAGTAATTCAGAAGAAATAATTTTGAAGACAAACAAAATTCCACTTCCTCCTTCTGGCAGGAAAACAAAATAGAGCAAATGGGCCTGCCCAGCACAACGATGTGCTCATTAGCAGTGCTATGTACGGGCCGTGTGATCCTTTTACTGCTTTCTTCTCATAATGAAGTACCCAGTTATCTTTACTCTGGCTTAAAGGATCCTGGAGAAATTCTGATTTCAGGTGTGTACACCTGCTGTTGTTGACAGATCAATGTTGCTTACCTGGTATTAGTCACAATTATTTTACCTGTATCAGTTCTGTTTAAAAAAAAAAAATCTAGAGTGTGATTATGTTTTTGTTTGCTAATTTTTCATGTATGGTTTAATATTATTGATTGACATTAATAGTTGCTACTCTCCCAGTTTCCCCATATATTAATGCTGTCTCACTGACCTGTCATTTACTTATAGATTAGCCCATTGCCATTTTACTGCTTGCCATTTGTCTCCTGGTTCCTGAGTCTAGCTGACCTCTTATCACTGCCAAGGGAGATGTGTTCATTAATCCTGGTCTTTGCTGAAGGCCCGGGAGACTTGCTGCCTTCAGGCACAGAATTGCCCCTACTGAGAGAAGGTAATGTAAAGTCTGAGTAGTGTCCTTCGATGTGCTGTGCTATTTGTCCAGCCTGGAATGGAAGAGGCCTCTCAGCTGGTTAGCCAGACTTGCCCAAATTGCGTATTTGTAATTGAGTTGTTTTGCTGCGTTCCGGAATTTAGGAATTCTTGTCTGGACAGTCTCAGTCACTTGGAGGCAGAGTAATATTTAAGACTGTGTGTAGAAGCCACAGAAAGAAGAATTACCTGCGCAGAGAGGGAAAAGTAACACCCAGTGGTACAGAAAAATCCTCATTCTCCAAATCTGTTAGTCTTAGCGTAGGGTTCTTGTCTGTACACCGACAGTGAAGTTGTGACAGCTTGATGTATGGCAGTTGCCTTATTTTGTATGTTTAAGTGAAGAGGTACTGTTTTTTTTATCTGTTCCTTGAAAGTACCCTGGAAAGTACCTGTTGTGAGGTTTGGTAGGGTGACTTTATTTGGGAGCGGGACGTCACTGCAGCAGAAGCATGAAGAAGAACCGGCGCATGGTCATTACGTGGTGGGAACAGCCTCAGCTATTCGAGGATGAAGGTGCTTGCGCTGAATGCTTGTTCTTCGTTTCATATCCATTTGTTCTTGTTTTCCCATGTCAGCTTTCCTTAACCACGTTTGCACAGTTGTCCTTTATATTATTCATAGGTTGCATTTATGCTATCTCCCAGTTTTTGATAAGCAAGGCTAAATAGGCTAAAGGCAAAGCTCTGCAGTTTTTTTGGGTCACCTTTCTAGTACACAGCAGCAATACCGCATTGCTGGACAGTCTGATGTTGCATTTGATGTACACTAGTGGTCAGTGCTCTACTTCGAGGAAGGTATTAAGTTGACTTAAGCAATCTCATGCTTTTTCTCCTCTGCCTTGTACAATATGTTGCCACCACCTTGCTGTTGTCAACACAACTATTTATGGATCCAAACATAGATCAAAACTCTTCTTTCTTTCCCAGGTTCTCAGCTAGATCATGCTTTGCATTAGGCATAGTGTCTTACGTGTTTAGTATCTTTGGCAATGGGTACTGAAATGAGAGCAGGAGCACTCCGAGTCCGTGTGCGTATCCAGTTGACCATTAAATGGCAGCAGGAACATTTCAGACAGATGTAGCAGCATTTGTCTGAAGGTTGCAACAGAACAAATTGGTCCCATGCTGGGACATCTTGACTGCTATGTAAAAATTAATACAGCAGAAAAATTTGCAATTGACTTGTTGTACAGAGCTTGTCTGTTAGCGAGGTATTTCTGGAGTTGTATCAATTACATGATTGGAGAAGGAAAGAAAATACAGGAATTTGTGAGTTTTTAAAATTACCAAATCACAGCAATTTATACATTTATTTAGGTAAAATATATTTATTAATTCTAATGCATTTTTGAACCACAGTTCAGAGATTGTTCATTGCTAGAGTGAATTTATTTACTCCCTATTTAGAACTGTCTTTAAAATCTCTCTGTGGAGGTTTTACACATACTGAGCCTGACCATGAAAAACTTGTTTAGGCTATTGTTTCTGTCAGCAGTGACTTTCTTAGTTTTAGCCAAGGTATTCCATCTCTGTATTGTTTCAGAAATAGTAATTGTACCACTGTTCGTTGTTATCAGAAATCTCTAGAAAAACAGAATATATTGAGCATACATCTAATGCATTAAATAAATCTCCAAAGAGCCTGTTCTATCACACCAATTTTATCTTAATATCTTGTTTTATGTCCTAATGTAATGACTTCAGTGCATCGGCTATTAAATGTGGCCGGTCATTCTTAATAGGGAAAATATCATGTATGTTGTAGAACATACCATAGAACATACTGTTTATGTTGTCTCTTTTTAACTAACTGAAAATTCTCCGTGTTGTTACACTGTGCTTTATTCACCCCCCAAAGAAAATTAAAAAATAAATTGCTTTATTTCCTTTGCAGTTTTTTTTCGATGAGTTGCCTTTTGCACACCTATAGAAGTATGAGAGGAATGCATCCAAAGCTGTCTTTTTAAACCATTCCTGACATCTTTGATATTACTTATATGCACAGAAATGTACACGTACAGTAATTGTGGAAGAGCTTGGTTTTACTTTTTTTTTTGGTTATGGGTTTTAATGTAAGGCCTTTTCGGCCAATTGTAATTCATTTCCGTTTTAAGAGAAAAAGACCAAAACTTTTCAAAATTTTGCTTAGAAATTTTTGTAACTATTATTTGTTTAGCCAAATCAGTGATGTCTTTAGTTTTTATCTTACTTTACAGTGCTACAGTGGTTTTGTTGTATTTTGTGGTGCTTGATTCACAAATATTGAGATAAGTTGAAGCTTTTCATTGGCCTAAGTCTTAGGTTGTAAATGTAATTTTTTGTTTGTGCGCACAACAAAAAGCAAGTATTGAAGACGAATCATGAAAGTTGCTTCCAGGACAGGTGTTGCTAGACTGAGAACTACTGGAAGTTAAGCAAAGGTGCTCCTGTGTGAGATTCTTCCATTTTGTGCCCGAATCCTGGCAATAAAAGAAACCCTTTATCTTTTGAAAGTCCAGACGTTTTATTGATAAAATAGTTCAGGCCCTCAAAAGAGTGCAGTTCATTTTCAGTTTTAGAGTTAGTATTCTTGAGCCTTGAAGAGGTTTTCTGCTAAGTTTTCTTCCGAAGACTGGCTCGTTTGCAAGGCTAAAGAAAGGTGGTCCCAGAAGTGATGACTGCAACACTGTAAATTGGTTACTAAAGCAATCTCCGTGTTAGGGGGCAGCAAGCTTTCCGTGCACAGTTTTTAGAGATATATTTTTCAGAAGCTGTGTTAAGGCACTTTAAGTGTATTAATCCAACCCAGTCACATTACAGACATTTTGGTTTCCAGTACTCGTTGTATATTTAGAGATGGAAAGTTCCATGGCTCATTGGTAATATATATGTTATATTCATGTAGTCTTCTGGTTTTTGCCTTCCCCTACAAGAGGGAAAAAAGACTTTCGGTTTATGGGTCTAACAGCAAATGCAAGAAGCTTTGCCAGTCAGCTCATTGATTTTGTTGGCTTAAATGTCAGCCAATTTAACCAGACATGTACTGTGTTTTTTCACTTGGCTGGTGAGAGAACAGAACCTTTAATCATTAACATGAAGCGTTAGTACAACCTATCTAATCTAGGGAGATATAAAATACAATGCCTTTATTGATATTTTTTGTTATTTGATATTGCTAGTGTGTACAGGAGAGAATATGTGTGTACGTTTTAAAATATGTAATCTTGCTGTGATTGCCTAAGTAAAACTTTCTGAGTCCAAGAGAAAAAAGGTAAGTATATGACAGGAAAAAGGACTACCAGATTTGACCCTTTGGCAGGCCAGGGGGAGGTTGTTCCTTTCAATTCCTGAACCAGTGGTATAGTTAAATACACCCAGAATAATTATTCTCATGTTTGCTTTTGTTTCTTTGTTTTTAAATGTAAAGGTTTTGTGGTTTTGTTTTGATTTGTTTTGATTTCTGTACTTCATTACTATTTAAAGGCAAAAGGAGGGAGAAAAGGAAATGCATTCCTAATCTAAATTAAATTAGGACAGGCCAATTTCCATATGTTTCCTCTGTATGCAAAGGTTCTTCCAGTTGATGATCTAGATCAGGAGCTGAATATAGATGCTCTTATTCACGTTGGGAGGAGCCTCTTTGCCTACATTAGATAGGAAAACCAGCCTGTGATAAGAAGTTAAGCTTTGTGAATACATTTGTGCTTCCAGTTTTCAGTAATTAATTGGCTGCGATCTATAAATACATAAAAAGGGGCCTCACCATAGAAGATAAATTCCATATTGAATATTGTCTTATTCATGAAGAAGAGGCTGTGAAGGTCCTTTTGACTTTTTTTTTTTTTCTGTTGCTGGGAGGTCAAACTAGGCGCTGATATTTGACTTCATGCTTTTTTTTTTTTAATTGGTAACAAGGGTCTTGTTTGTTAGATGTTGCTTCTATCTGCGCGATGTCAGTTCTTCGACCAAATGCAGCATAAAAGATAATTTTTGAAGTGGTTCTGTTCCTAACAAGAAGACAGTCTAGTTGGCCAGTCACGTTGTTTCTAAAGGCTGAGCATGGAAAAACTCAGTAGAATTACTTTTTTGGCCTGATGTGAACAAATGCAAGTTGGAACAGATGCAATGAGTAAGATGCCACATGTATAATCTATTCTTTTAGAGTGGATTTGTGATTGTAAGGAAGTGCATCTTTATTAGATGTGAATTTTACAAGTAGTCAAACTGTTGGTTTATGATCCTAGATGAATTAGCTGTATATTTCACAGTGTAATTAATTTTGTTCTGTATTTGATGTGCAAGATGTTTGTGTCATCAGTAGCTTTTTTCTTTTCCTTTTCCAAACTCAGGTAGATTGAGAACAGTTTAATAAAAGCAAACTACAGAAAGCTGTTTTTCTTCTTTAGATTAAGGGGACAATATCCTTGACAGGTGTTTCCTGTTTCTGTTTTTAATTAATGTTGTTTTCATTACTGAGTTTTTCAGACTTCTTTCTGACACAAGCTTGGATTATCACCTTCAGAAATACTTATTCCTGAATGATATGCATCTAAAGTTATTAATGCGGCCAAACGAATGACACATAGTTTATTATGTGCTTGAAAATAACAGACATGCAACTGGTGTAATTAAAACGCTGGTGGAAGGTTGAATGATCAACTGCTCAGCTTTGAAAGACACAGTGAATGATGCCAGGGATTTTGAGAATCACGGAGAACTGCAATACCAAGGACCGCGTGAGAGAGAGTGTCACGGTTCTTGCTGTTCTTGTTTCTGGTAGTGCGGACAGTTTTTATTCTTCAGTCAATAATAGCATACTTGATTTTTCCATCTTAGATTCTAAAAAATGTAAGTCTCAATGGAATCTTCAGATCTCTACCAAACTGCCATACTTGTACCTTTTTTCACTTTTTAAAAAACATCTTCACCCAATTTGGCCCACTGCAGTGGAAATGTACCACTTTGTACATTTCACAGAATCGGGCTGGTGCCCCTGATATGTGTTTGCCTTCTTCCATCCTAGGACCTGATGTTGGGCTACCCGGTGAGCATCCAGCCCTTCAGACTGGCCATGCTGCGGTCTGCTTTCTTTTATGTCCCCGGCCGGTGGCTTTAGTCCCTTAGCACTTCTTTAAGACTGTGGTGGCCATACCCAGTACAAAGACCCATCCCGTGTCCACACTGTTGCTACAGGCTGCTGGTACTGAAGGTTTCTGGACTTGTCCTTTCCTCCCACTTCAGCTGTTGTCTTCAGATAATGAGTTTTTCTAACTGCCTTTAGATGTTTGGGAAGCACCTCACCCTCTTGTAAAGCAGCTTGTAAAAACAATCAAGTAGCAGCTTCATTGTGTGCCTAAGTGGAAAAGTAAATTTTAAAATGCTTAATCTCTGTGTAGATGCATCTTAATGCAATTTAACATCTGGAAACAGAAGAGTCAGCGCTTAGTCTGATCCAAAGCTTATTGAAGTTCAAGGACGGGTTCCCACTGACTTCAAAGGACTTTGAATCAGCCAGATCTTGGTGAGCCATCAGTATCTTTGACCCTCCTGAAATAAACCAGCTAAAATGTAAGCTGTTAAATATTTTCATTGCTTCTGAAAATTTCAGCTGAATTTGTTTAAGCTTACAAGGATTAAGCACATAGCATACGCTAACTGCATATAAAGACCTGCATTCCTTTTTTTCACTTCACCGTATCGGGGGCTGGGAGGTGGGGGGGGACAGGATTTTAGCTATCAGCATTATAAGGCCTCTGATTTTTGATGAGTGTGGAATCTAGATATTAATATAGAATGTAAATGCTTTAATATGTTTCTGCTATATATCCAGGGTATTGTGGACATCTGGTTTGGCCAAATGGAAAGTGCTGTAGTACAGGCATTGTGGGAAGGATGGGCCTGATACAGAGAAAGGGAGCCAGAACCCACATGTTTAAATCTGATTTTACCTTGATGATTTAAAAACTGGGGAGTTTGTTTTTAGAAATGCATACTTTTAAATGACATTGAGAGGGAAATGGGAGTTTGAAGCAAACTGAGCTAATGACAGTGAGCATTGGAAACTTTTTGTTGCAGGTTCTGAGGAGAAAAATGTATGAAAGGTAAATTTTAGTATAGTTTGGAAGGATTTAATAGTGGTGCTTCTAACGATGAAAACCAACTGTTGAGGGTTAGACTGGAAGTCATTTGTAAGAAGGAGCAGTGCCTTTAATACATTATTTCTTCCTTCCTATCAGTTTAAGGATTGAACAAATATGTCTCTGATAGCTTTTCTGGGTTGTAACAGATAGTACCGTGTCAGATTGCCTGTCCTCATTCTGTCTGCAGAAGACTAGAATTTCCATTAGCTGCATTCAAGTGTATGCATCTATCTGCTATGACATCTCAAATAGTTGTTTTGGATACAAATTTGAAATTCAGAGTAGATAAATCCACAAAACAGAACAGTCAAGTCATAGAATCAGTGGTTTGGGTTGGAAGGGACCTTAAGGATCACCTGGTTCTAACCCCCTGCCATGGGCAGGGACACCTCCCACCAGAGCAGGCTGCCCAAGGCCCCATCCAGCCTGGCCTTGAGCACCTCCAGGGATGGGACATCCACAGCTTCTCTGGGCAGCCTGTGCCAGTGCCTCACCACCCTCATAGTAATGAATTTCCTCCCAGTGTCTAATCTAAACCTCTTCTAGTTTAAAGCCATTACTCCTTGTCCATCGCTACGCTCCCTGACACAGAGTCCCTCCCCAACTTTCCTGTAGGCCCCCTTTAGGCACTGGCAGGCCTCTGTAAGGTCTGCTCAGAGCTTTCTCTTCTCCAGGCTGAATAACCCCTACTCCCTCAGCCTGTCTTCATAGGAGAGGTGCTCCAGCCCTCTGATCATCCTCATGGCCCTCCTCTGGACTCATAGTGAAGGAGAGGCCTGCACTTATCTTCATCTCTTTTCTGCTGGTGGCTCTGTTCTGGGTTCTGTTCTAAAGCTCCAAACAAAAACAACAGTGCGCATTCATCTCACAATTACTAAGAACTTAGGGGAAAATCATCAGTCTTACTGCATCTAATCATAACCACTGGATGTATATTACTAATCAAGTAACTCCATTTTAGATTTGCCAGGTTTCCTGTTAAACAGTGAAAATAAGCATGCATCTATTACAAACTGGTGAAAATGAATGTCAGATTACTTCCCTCGAATTTTGTTTCAGTGAATTAAAATCACCCTTTCTCTGAAGTTGCTGTCATTTTAGAGAACCAGTGCTACCTTTGGGTTGTGTAGATTGTATTTTGGAAGATCTGTTCTCTGAGACCTTGTCTCCAAATACCAGGATTTATCAGGTTCTGCAATTTTGGCCACAAGTGAGGATGAAGAAGTCAAAAAGTCAGGACATTCTCGAGTGCTAAATGCTGGTCACTCCTTCTAAATTGCTTTTCTTTTTTTTTTTGTTTGTTTGTTTTTAATATATATCCTCTACATGTCTGAATTAGCAAGAATACTGATGCTTTAAGGCAGGAACAGGAAAATTTAGTTTCATATCAGTGAGCAACTTTTTTTCCATTTTAAAAAAAACATTAATTACATTTCAGTAGAAGGAAGCACTTACTTGCATGTGGATTCCCATTCCTGATTCCTTTTTACTGTTAAATTCTTTCAAAGTCAAGTCCTGAACTTGCTCAGAATCTTGGTAAAATTAGTGCTTCAGCACTCCACGAACCCTTCTGTGACAGGAGGAATTTTGTAAGTATAGTTAACAAAATATGTACTTTTATATTATCTTGAGATTTAGAATCTCTTGGATTTTCTAATCTGTCTCTGTTCATTTGTATGTAATACTGTTCAGCAGTAGATCATCTTTTTGATTAGCAAATTGTGTAGGCTTAAATATTTGCAAGATTAAAAGCCAGGAACAGCCTGTTTCCATATAAAGGCATCTGTTTTTTCAGTTACTGCCCAAGTGGAAAATTGGAAAGAAATTGTTGTGCTTTCAGTTAGCTTTAGGGCATTACATAGCTAAAAATTCCATGTATCCTTTTTGAGAGTAATACATGTAGGGAGATGCAGGCTTCAAAAACACTGTAGGAGAACTGAGTGAAACCACAAATAAAGAATGTGCCCTGATATATTTTTTTAAAGACTAAATTTTTAAGAAGAAACATAGGCCAGCATTTTGGAAAAGTTAAAATAAACACAGAAACACAACAGTCTCAAATAACTTCTTTAGAGCAGGTCCTGAACAGGAAAAGTAAATGTTCTCTTGGAACATGCTCTGAGTTCAGTTTCTTAACAATAAGAATATCCTGCTTTTGAGTGAGAGGAGATAGAAATTATTCATGCTAAGGTGTGGCTTTATTGCACGTACAGAAATGCATTAAAAGAAGAGTACAGTTTGGAAACTGATGGCCTAACTGCATCTCCAGAAGGTTATTTTTTTTTCTACGTGTCTGTACACAATGCCTCTTTCTGCCTACTACTGTAGTAGCTGTGGCTGTATAAGGCGTTAACCTTGTTTTGTAATCTACCTCTCTCCCCTTGGACACCATTCCTTCTTTGTCAGTGTTTGTATTGTTCATCTCAGGCTGTTGGGCTCAAATCCCAAAGGTCATCTTTTATCCATCCCTATGTGTTACTTACTGTAGCATGCAGCATAGCCTTGTGATGTTTTAGGGTGCATAGGCGTTCTCCTACCATTAGCAGCAACTTCCAGCTTCTTCCACCAGTTTGTTCTCCTTTTTATTATCTAATATCTAGACAAAGAGTAAGCTACGCAGTTGCGAAGTGTATGCTTAGAGGGATGTTGTCAATATAACAGTAATCATATTCAGAATTTGTTGTTCAGCGTAGATATTTAAAGTACTACTTTTTGCATTTCTCTGGAGGAGGACATCAGGCAAAACTTGATTTTCTAATTTTGTATGCGAATTATGCATTTTGGAGTGTGAAGAGGCTGATAGAAGCAGGAGAAAAGATAAGAGCAGCTCAGAAATACAAGTATGCTGTGCTTGTGTTTGACATTGCCTGTATATGTGTATTGGAGGCTATGAGCAGATGAACAAGTTCCTGTGAAATAACATTTAGGGTGAATTATCCATAGGGGGAAATGAAAGAAGTGTGCTTATTGCAGTGCACCATGTGTTTGCCCTTACATGACAAAGTTCACTTACCAGCTTAGACCTGTGGCAACATGCTTATCTACCTATACCTTTGTTATTATTGCTTCTTTGTTTGCCTACCATTTTCCACAGAGAAGGTGCCTCTGGTTTGTTCCCAGTTTAGTCTTATTGCCTGACTGGAGAGAAGCATCCATCCTAGCTGTCATTGTCAGGTCCTGGCTATCATCTCCCTAGGTAGGATTGGGTTTGAGAATTGCATTTGTGTTTAAGGCTTTTAGTGTTGTCCACTTCCTCCTTTTGTGAAAAGGGCAAGATACAGAGCAGGTCAGTAACCTGTCATCCTTAAGCAGATGGGCTGAAAGGGAGCGAAGGTTCAGCATCATCATCCTCAGCAGGTTTGGTGACAGGGACTGTAGGGGGAGTGCAGTGACATAGGCAGGTAAAGGAGGCAGTAGTGTGCGCTTGTCAAGTCTTCCAATGACTGCTAATTTTTATTATTGGATTGTAAAATTAAATAGCGATCGAATTAGCGGTTATGTTTTTTTCTTAAGCAAAGATTTTTGCTTTCTCTAACAGTTACCAAAATTGCAAAAGTGTATGGGCACGTCTCTAGACATTCTTCTTCAGTCCAGTAGAGTTGCTTTTGTCTAAGGATATTAATGTTTTATGGATAACTTGCATATTGACTTAAACTTCTTTAAGTCTTCCTTCATTTTTATGTGAGTTAATTGGTTTACTGATTAACTAATTTTTTTTCACTTCTTGTTTTTTAATCTCTCTTTTCAGGCTTCCTTAAGCCAGACTTAATATTGATAGAATGAAAAAGTTTAAGAGGAGACTTTCCTTAACCTTGCGTGGAAGCCAGACCATTGATGAATCATTGTCTGAGCTAGCAGAACAAATGACAATTGAAGAGAACAGCAGCAAAGATAATGGTAAGCATATCTTTTCGTTCAAATACGAATTTGATCAGGTCCTGCTTGAGTGAATGGTGTTGGGTTTTTTCATTTTTCATAGCTGCATGGAATTCCTTATCAAGCTTTTAATTTAACTCACATTTAACTAGCCTAGTTCTTTTAACAGTCTGATATGTTGTCGTTTATTGGTTTACTTTAATATCAAACTGTTATACAGCTCTTTATCCAAAGCTTCCTAATTTGCTATTTTAATGTAGTGAGCAGCAAGGATTGTAATGCTCTTTCAATAAACACCTTATTGTATGACTTTAAAGGGTCTTAAATCAACTTCATATGGCTTCAAATTCAGTTTATTTCCCAAAATCGTTATTCAGTAATATATTGATAATAATTGCTTAAGTATTTTGAATAAAACGTTTACATTATCATTGGTGATGTAGTGCACTAGTCTGAGAACTCTGTCGCCTCTTCATGTCTTTGAATAGAACTTCTCTTCAACAATATGAAGGCATTTAGAAGCATCTGGGACACCTCTCTTGTTTGTGTATTCTTATTCAGTTCTTTCGCTGATTCCATAAGCGTACTGGCTGCTGTAATATCCACGGTAATGATAAAACTGCATCTGAATCCAAGTTGCAGTAATAGCAACTAGAAGAGACTGTGTTTCTTTGTTCTGTTTCCTTGGCTGCAGCATCGAAGTCATATTTCATTTTCTGTGCTGATTAGTATTATTTCTTGTTCTGCTGACATCTAAGATTTTCTCAAGTATCAAGTGATCGGAATTTTTTTCACCTCACACCAATAAGTGTTTCTGAATATTCAGTGGGAATATTCAGGCAAGACTGGGAAATTTAAACAGAAGTAGAGGCAATGGAATTTGCCCTGCAGACTTTTAAACCCCATCCAAGATCTGATGCATACCGAGCTGACTTTACCTTTGACAAAACAAAACTATTCGTGTTTTTCATTTTTATCTTTAATCCCTGGCTTGTTCATTGCTATTGTCTTCATCATGGGCTGTGCCTGATAGCTTGGAAAATGATGTCTGTTAGAGCTTTATGCATTTATATAACAGATCTACTCCAAAACAATAATTGTAGTATTTTTGCACTAGTATGTATAAAATACTTTCTGAGACATTCTGAGCAGTTGTCCAACATGGTTTTGCTTGTATTAGCCTTTCTTACTGACTCATATTTTCTTCAGACCTCTGTATACTTCTGATAGATTGATTCCATTATGCGAGTAAGTGCTAAGAATATTACTTCTGTGCTGGGAAATAAGCATCAAAAATTGTCACCAGCACCAGCGAATGTAGTGAACTGGGTTACTGAAATGATTCAGTTGAAAACTGCATCCAGGAAGAATAAAAAGACTTTGATTTAAACTGGATCACGTTCTGTGTTCTAGCTCAAGGTAGAAGGAACACAATAATTTGTTTCTGAAATGTGAGCTCATGCTATCCTAAACCTTGTATAACTCTATTTGTGGTTTATAATATATGAGAATTATCTCAAGCAGCAATATTTAGATGTCTTTTGCATATTTCTCAACCAACTTTGACAGACTTAACTTCTCTGTAGATATTTAAAATGTTTCTAGTTACAAATTATTTATTTATCTTCCAATACTCATTTTACTTTGCTTTCCACATTATCTCATTGGCCAAAAGGAAGCTTATATGCCAATATATGCCAATATTTTGTTGTATAATACATACTATGTTTAGAACTGCAAGATGTTGTCAATGCCATAATAGAATACCTTTGGATACATTAAAGTGTTGTAGATCTTTTTCAAAGAGGAAGGATAGTAAACACAGATTGTACTGTTGCTACATGTAATCTTTAATCCACTTCTGTCATTTAAAAAAGTTTTACTGCCATTTGCTTCCCTTTTCTGATACTTTTACAGTGCTTGTATTAGTATCAGTTTTAACTTTGATCTTACAGAGATGAACAAGATAGTATACCTTGTTTGTTTTTTTCCTTCAAAAACTCTTAGAAAGTAAGGTTGGAAAAATGCTTGCTACACCATATAGTCCTGCTTTGCTAAAGGAAGCTCTTAACTTTCCCACTATTTAAGATATTTTGGAAGGAGTAGTTCTCAGATGGATCATAGGAGACAAGATTTGGGCAACAATTGCTGAAAAAAAAAGACAGGAAATGAGTTCTCTCTTCTGGCGAAAGACAAGTTAGGGTTAGGTAGTGAACACGGCCTGGAAAATGGTCCTTCAGTGGACATAAAAATTACTTACAGAGGAATGCTTAAATGAGAAAGGCTTGCCTCAGTGTCTTTATATGTGTAATTGGAGTGTGAAGAAGCGTGTACTAGCTGTAAATATCAAACTGGGACACATGAGAAGATGTAGTCTCTTAAAGAACAGCTTATGAGTTGTTAGAATCATTAGGGTTGGAAAAGATAGATACATTAAGGTCTCAGAAGTGCATTTCTTTACTGCGGTAATGCTGATCTGAGAAGACAGGAGCAACCTTCTCCCCTAGTTTTGCTTTTAAGAGGAAGAAATAGCTTGTCCACCCTGTGGAACAGAGAAACAGAAATGTGACCATTTTGCAGACTTTGGGTCTGTTCTTGAACTTAGAAAACACAGTGTAGTGAGTAAAAGTAAGCCAATATCTTCATCTACAGAGAATCGAAGTCCAGGGTACAGACGGTCTTCAGAAAGTGGTTCTTCATATGTAGTTTAGCCAACTCTCTCTCCCATGCCAAAGGCAAGGGTAGAACCTAAATACCAGAGGCATTTACAACAGAATTTTCTTCTGCTGTTGTGAGTTTTGTTTTGTTTTTATTTTTTTCTTCCTAGAGATTAACCTGTCTTGTCTTCTGTCATTCCATTCTGATGGCCATGTTCACTGAAAGATATTTTTTATACAAGCCAGCTTTTTTTCTTCCTGAAAAGTGTGTTCAGCTGCACCTTAGAGACTACATTCATAGAAATCCACTTCTGTGCTGACCTAGGATCCATACTCATCTCTGATTTTTCATGTGTGTCCTGTAAAATCTATATTTGAAAGTCACGGTTCAGCACTGTGATTCCAGATGTAGATCACGAGCATGCAATACCAGGGACCTTTTGTCACAGTTGACCTTCTGGAGTAGCCTGTCTTGTTCAGCACCCTCTCAAACTTTTCCTCTCCCAGAACAATTGCCTCTGATTCCAAGTAGCTACTGCTCTCATCCATAGACCTACCTTGTCATTAGCTCTAACATTTGAGTGGGTTGTTCGAAGATTGGTTTTAGAGAACATTACTCCTAATGTAGAACAAATTGTCCCATTTGTAGTTCACAGATGTAAAAATAGATGCATAACTTTTGATTTTTTTTGCAATGCATTGATACCACTGAATCAGCTGACCTTTTGTATGCAGTCTCATTTCACACACAGCCTCCTTCATCGTGTTATGTCAGTACAGTCTCAGCATGCAGCACTTACCCATCAGCAGCAAAATGGGATTAGCAGGGATCAACCCATATTGTTCGGTGCAATAGCAGTGCTGTAGCACAGAGCTATTGCACTGAATGTGGAATAATCAACAGTATTCTTTCTGGAACACCATCAAATTACTTTGTGACCAGAAACCTATGTATGATTAAATCTTCCTTACAAATTACATTCATCATAATTGGCTTTTGGGTGTGAAAGCATCACATAATCAGATGCATAAACCGTAAAAGTAGAGGGACTGATGAAATGCCTAATATACATCTGAAGCCTTATGAACTGTGGGCTGTATAAAGGATACTTTGGGGTATTTTTTCATCTGAAAACAGCAGCTTTGTCATGGTCTCCGATGTTTTACCATACAAAACTAATTAGTTGGATCTGTTGTTTGTTTTTAATTGTCTTGATTCGAGCACAATAACATTTTGCTGGCTTGTTCCTTTAATTTTAGGTTCTACATTAATATATGTATTCAGATTAATATTAAAAATACTAAATGGTAATTTGTAGCACTTGACAACTAAATTTGCTCCTGAAATTTTTCCTTGCCAATGACATACTAATGAAATTTGGCTAGAAGTAACATCCAGATCATGCATATTTAAAGCCCAATTAACTGTAAAATTTATGCAAATGCTTTAAACACATATGAATATGCTCTCTAATGAAAGTGAAATATCGGGCTGTATTGTCTAATACTATTAAATGCATTATCATAAGCTCCAAGCATGCTTTTAAGATTAATTACAAGATATGTTCCTAAATACATCCACAGCTCTTGCGTTAATATATAAGTAACAATTTGGTTGGAAAGCCATTATATGCCTTTTTTTTCTTTATATATATTTATACATGTATACATACTTGCTAAAACAAAATAAGTGAGGTTCTGATAGAATTGACTTCATGAACTTCACAGAATCATAGAATAATATTTATCTCTATTTAGTCTGTTGTAGCTCAGTCAAATGATCATGGGATCTACTCTCACAAACACTTGCATAATTTTTTTGTAATTTTACAGGTGTGAGTAATAATGGAAGGATCAGCTACAGTAAAGTGCGTAAGTGTTTTTTAGGTTTAAGGCCTTAATGACTAGTTACTACTCTGGTAAGAAGAATAAACGTTTGTAAAATTGACACGTTGCTGTGCTGTCTCAGAACAGCCAAATCTTTATGTAGTTGTAGTCATTTCATATCATCTTCAGTACAGCTGAGAAAGTCCCATCTGCTGTGTGTGAATCCTTGAGTATGTAAGGAAAACAGTGAATTGCAACATATTTTCAAGACAATGTTCTTGGATTGAAAATATGAGCACAGAAATACTTACAAGTAATAAATCAGTTCAATGTCTTTCTTGATACTGGAGGAAAGTATCAATATAAAAATGCTGGGGAGGAAAAAAAAAAAGAAATCCCCAGAAGTGATAGAGCTCATTCTAGAACTATAGATTACCACAAATAACTGGCAGTTGTCACAGCTAAATACTGAACCTCGTACTCTTCCTTACACCCTACTGACAATGGTTTTATTATAGTCTGTACGTACCTTCTGTGCTGTGGCATACATCAATTTTTGTTATTACTGTTCAGTACGTTTTTTCCATCCCACGTATCCTGCACAACATAGTGTTCTTTCTTCCCTTCTGTTTTAATTTGCTCCTTCCCACAAAACCTGGAGGCTCTGTTCGTGTGTGGAAGTGCTTATAAAGTGAAATGAGCATGAAAATTCAGGGCCTGAAAGCATGCTTCAGAGACCTGTAGTCTTGAGGAGTTTTTGTCCACTCCTAAGTCTGTTCCTTCAGAAGCAGAGCACAGGTTTGGCAGGAGAATGTGGCGCGTAGCTGCAGAGGTGGACTCTGTATATACAACAAATTTCTACTAGCGTAGGCTCACTGATGAAGATGTAGAAATTTGTTCTCAAGTGGCATTCAGATATACTTGTGAAGTACAGAAAAGCAAAATAAATATTGGCTGTTTTATTGTTGTTTTGTTTTGTTTTGTTTTTCTGAAAGTAGGGCAGAAAGGAACTAGGTCCTCTCTTTCCTGATTTGATTGGCAATGTAGCCTCACAGATATTTGTGTTGGGAGCTACAGGGTAGTTGTGTGTGGGAAGGCAAGGAGGGAGGCAAGGGATACTTGGCTGTAATGCTGACATGTTGATTTAAATTGTACCTGTAACAGTGTTCTGAAGGATTTTGTGTAGTGTAATGTCTTCTGGAAGTGGGCGTTTTAGAGGGAAGATTAGTACTGGTGGTATGTCATGCATGATAGAAGATGTAGAACTATCAAACTTGTGTTCAAGTGTTCTGATGGCCAGAACTACAGTCTTGAGAATTGTCAACAGTATGAAATATATAAATTTCAGAGGCAGACTTTCAGCTTTGAATATTTTTCATTTGTTTGTGATCTTCTTCGTCTCGATACCTAGACAGAAGCCAAAAACTCATCATACATGAATTCAACTCTGAAAGGTTTTTTGTAGTGTATTTTGGATGTCCTGGTCTCATTTTTACCTTGTGTGTTATCTCTTATTTTATAGCTTATACAGAATCCATGGAAAAGCTTATCATCCACCCCACCCCAAAAAAAAAAAATTACAGGATCATTACAGTGCCATTGTAGTCACTGAGGTACTTCACTTTCATTTCTGGGAGAAACTTGAAGGCTGTGTTTCTTTAGTTTTCTTTCAGCATTTTTCTTCCAGTATTTTACCAGTATTTTCTGCCACATCTTCCAAGTGAAGAAGACATGCTCTAGATATCACTGCTCTACTCAGATGGATTAATTTTGAGCAATGGGAGGAATCCTTCAAAGGTTCTGCTTAGTTTGTAATGTTGTAATAGTCAAGTTTGAAGCTTTCATCATATTTAATGAATATATACAGTGGTTTTGAATGGCTGCTCTTTTTTTAGAGCTGTTTAATGTTTTCGTGGGTATCACATAATAATGTTTTGTTTTCCTGGGTATATTCCTGTTTAATGTTTTCCTGGGTATCACATAACGGAGTCCAAGGAAACAATCTCATAAAATAACGTATAAATATACAGTAATTTATGCAGTGCTTTTTATGCAGCTCCATGAGAGTACAGGTAACAGCAAATCTATAGCTGCTTTGGGTTATTCAAATATTTCTTCTATGGGAGCCATCATCTGCAATCAACTAATTTTACTGATTGGGTCTGACAGACTTCCAGCAGTGTAATTAAATATTGTATAGTGCAGGATATCAGCTCTACAATGTCAGAAATTCACATACTTACATTCTAGGACTTCTGAAGAAAGAAGGGGCTTCTTGACAACAACTTCTTCAGGAAAGCAGTTTATTCAAAATATTTTGTATTGCAAGTCCAAAAAAAGTCAGTCTATTGCCAACAGACACATAATAACTGAGTAGTCATTAATACAGCATACATTCAGGTTAGTTAAGTGAATATGTTCTAGATATTGTTAAAATATGATTAAGCTATACAACAGTAGCACTTACAACTTTGAAGCAGCTGATATAAATATTTTTTAAAGGTTATGATGAATTGCAAGCTTCATGCTCTAGACAGCTTTGCATGAAAATTTAGTTTCATTTGCATAGACTTAACATTTCCCTGTTCTCTATCAAAATGGAGAAAGGAAAAAAAAACCACACTGGAAGTTTTCTGAAGTAAGGGTGAGGTCAAGGTAGATGGAAGAGAAACTGTATAGAGTTCTGTCCTACAAAAAAACAGTAGCTGATTTTCAGGGCATTTAGTGAGATGTCACCGTAGTTGAGCCAATCCAAAGTCAAGCTGCAGCTAAAAGTGATGAGTGAAGTTCTGCCTCCTCCCTCATGTCTGCACTTAGCACTCTGCGTGTCCTGTGATGGCCTAGTTCAGAAACCTAAATCAAAATTACCCTTCTTTTTGACAGGGAAGGACCTAGGACAATCTTTGTGGTAGCAGCTGTGAATTGTCAGGCTTGCTGTTACACGTTTACTTAAAATATAGAGCACGCCTGTGTTCATTCCTATTTCAGAGGTCATAGGTTTAGTCTGGGTCTCCAACATCTGTCTTATTTTGATTAGACAAAACTCCTGTTGTGTACATTATTTATATGAAATTCAAAAATATGTATTAGTGTGTTTTCCATCTTCAGAATGGAGGTTACTGAATAATGCATTTTATTGCAGACTTACTCAGCTCTATCAGCAATGCCTTATTTAAGGGGAAAATGTCATCACGTATGACAGGTGATTTTGATTCTTTATTAAAGCTAGCTGAAGCAAATATCATTCCACAATTTAGACAGTGAAATCTGAAAGCCAGCCTGGTCTTTCTGTCACATAATAGAGATACTCATGGGACCTGAAAAAAATAAAAAGAGGTAGTTGAATATCTAGTATTAGATATTCATAAAATGTGTTTTAGAATGCATTTACATTCCTAATAAAAACACTTTCTTTCCTTAATCCACCGACTGACTGACGTGTGACAGTATGTCAGTAGCTGAGGCCTTGCATAGAAATGCCAAGCAATTTGCAGTCTCTCTGGATCTCAGATTAAGTAAATCCAGTTAAGTAAATTCAGCACAGGAACAAAAGAAGTGGTGTGGCCCTTTAAGACAGATGGATAACAAGAAGAAACATTGGGGATATATTGAAAAATGCCAAACTTGGGAATAATTTCAGGCCAGAGTTTGTGGTTACTTTAAATTACAGTTAAAGGAAGAAGATGAGGCATTTTTATAACCTTGTAAAATAGTTGTTTTTAATTAATCCAGCGGACAAGCTTCTTGGTTATATTGACTATTGTTCTACTCTATACTGGCAGCGCTCCTATTTATGACATAAAAATTCGTTTTCACTTATGCTTAAGCATAAATTTCTGTCACTTTGTAACTGAAAGATTTCAGCGTTTTATTTGAGTTTTCTGTTTCTTACATGTTTGTTAGCAGTGGTGTTGGCATTATTTCAAACACAGCAAGACAGTACCTTACTGGGCACTGTATTTTCTTAAAATACAAGTGTGTTTTCTAAAACAGATCAGCAATGTGATTTAGCAACTCTTAAAACATCAGTAAGCCAGGCTGCCTGGATTTTGAAGAGTATTTTCTTTCAATGGTGTTGTTGTAGTTATTTTGTATTGTGCCAATAATAACAGAAGTTTGAGTGATAGGATGCAAGAAATACAAGAAAATGATCCAAATAACATAAAACAGCTCAGCGTACACCAAACTTGAAAATCAAGTAGTGTACAGTCACTATGTGTTGCCCAATTTTAAACTCAGAGATTTGCCAAGATGTACACATAGCAAGGTAGCATGCACCTGGCATCATAAAAAAGGTGCAAGTGTGTGTATGTGTAAATAATTACAACAAAAGGGTACGTTCATATTTCAAAAAGGGTTTGGGACACTGAGAAGAAAAATGTGTTTTCTGTACACTAGCATAATGTGTCTAAATATTTTCATTTGGAAAATGTTAACCTTTTTACATTTAAAGGAAAGATTTGCATGATTGGTCTTAATGTACTAGTAATTAGTACATCTTAAGAAATTTAGGAGTTGATCTGAATTTAGTAGTTAATCCTTGAACGATGAGACCAAGATGAAGTGATTTTGTAACCAGAATATGAAGCAAATACTGTATTAACTGACCTGATATGATTCAAAAAGAACCATCACTTCTCTTCCAGCTTGCTTTTTCATTTTATAAGCTTTATCAGTTTGGAATTAGAGCTTGTAGAGTGGACTGAGGAAACAGAGCTAGAGAAAAACAGTTACTGAGGCCTTTGCAGGAATGAATGGTTGTGACAGTGGGAACAAAGCACTTGCAGCTGCACCCCTGCAGCAGGAGTCTTGCAGTGTAAGGACAGCCGGAGTTCTGGAGAGCTGTCCTCCTGTCTCTGGTGGTGACAATTAAGGGAACGTCTAAGATTAGAGCTCAAAATGTAACAGCATTTCCCATGGGTGCTCTAACAGTTTCTAGTTCAGAGACTTCCTGAACGTGTTCCTGTGCATGTAGTAACCCCGAGCAGGTCACTTGTTCAGTCTCCCCTTGCATCTTGTAAGCTCTGGGTGCTCGTCACATCCTGTGGCGAGGAGTTTCCACAGACTGCGCATTGTGAAGAACCACTTCCGTCTGTTGTACTTACCCTGCCCCTGCGAGCTTTCGCAGTGACCCTGCCTCTTGGGCTGGAGGTGATCAAGCTGTCTGTCCGCTTACAAGCCTGTGGATTGTGTCACGTCTTCTGCAGTTGCTGCTTTTCAACGTGGAACAGTCTTGGGCTGTGTAGGCATTCTTTCTGCAGCAGCCCTTTTGTCTTCAGTCACCCTGGTAGTACTTTTGAGAGCCCTTTATGGTTTTCATCTGTTTGAGAGAGGAAGACAAGGTCTTGATGCTCAAAATGCAATAGGCACATACATTTGCATGGTGATTACTCCCCTATAATTTCTGATCATTGTTTGTTGTTTTAGCTGCAGCTGAACATCAAACCAATAGCCCCATGAAAATATCCACTGTAGTACCAGAAAAACCTCCTTCTCACCAAGAAATTTGTGTCAGCTAAGCCTTTGGGTGGTTACTGAGTTATATTTACCAAGTACAGTGATGCTAACTTAAGGAATGTTAGTGAGTTTTATATAGTGAAACATTTTTTTTTTGAAGACAAACCAAACCTATAATCACAGAGATAAAATTATAAGAGGCAGTTTATAGATGTATGTAATAAAGGCATATAACTTTTATAGATAGCTTTGACTCATCTTATTCAAGAAAAATCAGTTGCACTACAATCTCACCATAAAACCTGCCGCACTATCCTTCAAATGTAGTGATTCAAAGTATTACTAATATTGCAGAAAATGAATTCTCAAAGTGGCTGAATTGAAATTGTGACTTAGGGGTCTTGGAGATTGTTGGACAGTGTTAAATACTGGTTTTGAAATTGCGGCTTTTAAGTGTTTGTATGTTTAAAATGCACAAAAATAATAATAATTCACTTTCAGCAGAGTTTGCTTGATCATTTTCAATATTTGTTCCAATTCTTACATGTTACTGTCACTTGCAGGGAGGAAGCAGCATACAAATGATGAATTCATGTTACCATTACTTTAAATGTTTATAGCATACCACAATGAAAATTTAACTGTATAGGCTATAACAAAAAGACTTTTTCAGATCACAAGTCTTCGTTATACCATCATAAAAAGAGAATGCCATATGATCCTTCCTTTAAAAAAAAAAAAAAGATATGTACTAGGATTAAAAAAAAAAAAAACTTGTAATCAAGTACCATTAATAGTTCTCTTAGTGAAAAGCATACTAATAATTTGGGAGCTCTTGTAACTTCATTTCATTGTTTGCAGGTAGTTATGCCTGGCCTACTACCTGACCTAAATTATTTTTGCTAACTTTTGTAATGGGTTCCATAATTTAGAACAGTACGTATGACTGTGCAGAAAGGTAGTAGTTGCCTCTGATTACAAAAGTTATTTTTGTATAATTAGATCTTGTTATATTAAACATTATTATTTCATTTTATATAAATTAGCCATTTGGCATTAATTTTATCTGTGTTTATCCTTACTGACAAGACTTTTTTTATATGTTAAGATATTTTAGTCGTTTTGTTTTAAACTGTAAAATATATGCAAATCTACCAGTGCCACAAGAAAAATAAATTTTTGAAATAATCATCTCTGTTCATCACACTTTTATGTTCATTACTAGCATAAAACCTAATCTTTACTTAAATCATTTGGTGTATTCATAAATTCTGACCTTTTTAATGTGCTACACAGTTCATAGAGATGAACTTTTGATCAGGAAGACAAAAACCATAACATACAACGGAAACTGTCAACTTCGTACATATGTGAATGCAAATGTAGTCCACATGTGTGGGTACGCTCCACTGTGGTTAATTATACAAGAGTCATCAGAAAATGCAAATATCTAGATGTAGGGTACGATTTGACAAGACCAAGATGTTATACTGTCTCACTTGTAAACAGCTTTGCTTCCAGCCATATGGCCCTGCCTTTTCCTTGTCATGCCTTTGGTACTTTCTGACCCTTCTTGAGGTGTATGCTGGCATCTTACTTTTCTCATTGTAATGAGAAACTGAATATTTTTCATGCAGAATTTTCATTTTTGTGAGAGGCACTAAATCTTGTCACATGAGAGGTATTTTCAGTTACACGTCAGTCTGTTTCAGCACTTTGCTCAAGGTTTAAGTTACCCTCCAATGTGTAAAGATAGTGACACTAGTGTCTGAACTGAAAAACATTTGAATTTTTTTTTAGCAGTAGGCTTCCATACTAAATAAATTTTCTGAGAATTTTGTTACAAGGTTTACTGTTAGAGTTTGGAGGAATTTGAGGGGCTCGTGCTGTTCTTGGTGTATCAGGGCTTGGTCAAAGGGAGGAGAGTGTTGCTTCCTGTATTTTCCCAGAAAAGAATATCTTTGAGTTGGTTTTCTTTTCTCTTGAAAATCTGTTTTAGAAACAATTGAAATTAAGTGGAATTACATATTTTGTATATATTACTTACTACATATATAGGTAATAAAAATGAAGTAATAATTTCAAAATTAGGCAAGCTAGCAACTGGAACCCACCAAGTGCTGTAGTCACACCCAGTGATGACTGTCTCCACAAAACAAACTGTGCACTGAACAGTGGCTTACATTTTCAGAGTTAGCATTCTTTTGTTCAGCATTGTGTACAAATTCATGGTGAGGTTTTTGGTCTAAAAGCTGGGCGAAATTCAACCAAAGATTAGTAAGAAAGTTGGAAAGCAGAAGGCAACTTTTAATATGTAGAAAATGAATGCAGAAGTTGTGCTATATTCGAACCAATGTGTTTTCTATCGTGGTATTAGTAACTAGGTTTTGTTCAAAAATTGGCAAGGAAGAAATGTACTGCCTGCTGCCCTAGGATCGATGTAGTATTGAATGCACAGAACAAGGAGGCTGATGGCTCAAATAAAAAGAGATGATGAAATAAATACTTAGGCCAGAGAAGCACAGAGTTTTAGAGGTGAAGGCACCAATCACACTTCATGTACGTATACACAGATGCCTGGTGTATTCTTCCTCTTACTCACCCCCCTCTGAAGCTGTGTTTATGAAGGATGCTAATGAAAGCTGCAGGCAGAACCACAGCAGTGCTGACATGTCCTTTCAAATTCCACCTTCTGCCTGAAGCCTTTTTTTGGCTTTTTATTTTGTCTCCTGCAGCAGCTGGGTTGAAATGATTTTTGTCTTAATATATTATTCATATTATATGCAAAAAATCCTTGCATAATTACTTTTTATAGTCACTGGCCTATCCTTGGGTATTTCTGTCTGTGTACTTCTGCCTCTTGTTTTAGACTGTTAGGCCCTAATATATCCAGGGTTTTTGTACATGGGTGGGAGTTCTGGGGGAGAGAAGGGGCTCCGTTCAAGACCCTGTTTTGCTTAGGTTACGAGGTGTTTGTTGTTTTCCTTTCTCGATGAAATTCTGCTTTCTGTGAAATTAGGTCTCCTTGCTCTGATCTTCTTATTTTGGAAGGAAAAGTAAGGTTTTGGGATCCCTGCATGTGCGAGTATGAGTCAGGGTGATGAAACAGCATCCCAGATTGCTCCCTGTCACAGCACAGAGGGAAGCTGTGAGCAGATCCCAGCTGTGCCATGCCCTCAGAGCAGCAGCTCCAAAAGCGCCTGGCAAGGCTCTGCTCAGCTGCACTCACCCTGCAGTTGCTCGGTGCAGGGGTGCTGGCTTTTCTGTCCTCCAAGCAACACCAAACCAGCTGTATCTGTAAGGGTAACGAGAATCAGATGACGGAAAAATAAACTGAACTGTCCTTTTGGCACATTTAGTCTGCGATACTTGGGTTCTGGGCATTTCCCTAGCATATGGGGGTAGCGCTTGTATGTAGCTTCCTTTCCCCTGCGCACGTTTTCTGTAGTGACAGCATTTCTTTTTTAAGCTCTTGTATGAGTGACTTCATCAGTGGCTCTGATCAGTCCGGCTTTGTGACAAGCAATGCAAGCTGTCTTCTGTTCTGCTTCTTGTTGTGGTTAAAAAGCCTCCCTGCTTTTGGAGAGCCTGCTTCCAGAAGCACAGCTAGTGCACGTGTGCGGTCAGGCTGGCTGGGGGAACACGAACGCTTCGTTGATGTATGCAGCTGTGTAGCGGGTTTTAACATTTCTAATGTTGCTCCTCTTTTAGAAAGCGTTTTATCAATAATTATAATAATAAAAACAAATCTTACAATCCTGCTGTTGCGTCTAAGTCCTGTGTGGGACATAATCCAATGGAAAGCCAAAATATAACTGTTTTAAATACTTAAAGGTTATCAGAATAATAAATCACCTTAATTACGGCATGACCGCTGCGGTGTGTACGGACAGGTACGTTTCCTTCTAAGGACTTCCAGTAGCAGGACCTCACGGCTAGTGACCCTCAAGAATTGTGAGAGCATGAGTATTTCTAAAGGCATGCTGTTGAATTTGCTCATTGTGTGAGTTGATCTAACAGCTGGTTTATTTAAATTATAATAAAGATAAAAGCATTGAGCAATCAGACAAAGCATTAATTCAGAAGAAAAAACTAATATTAAAAGCTACTTTCTGTTCTAATTTGCATTTTTAGACTGTATATTCAGACTGTTTTTCTGATCAGTAGTAGAGTGACAGAATTTAATAAAATGAAATTTGGGAAATATTTAATGCTGTGCTTTGTATTAACTTGCTAATGGAGAAATGGCTGTAGTATTGTGGTCTACTGTTACTATAAAAGAGAATCTTACCAGAATGGTGATTTCCTGTATAGTAACTGTTTTTTTTCTTTTTTCTTTTTTCTTTTTTTTTTTCTTCTGGCATGTTCCTGACACTCCTACTTGCTTATGGGAATGAATATTTTGATCCTTGTGAATTGTAGAACCAATTGTGAAGAATGGCAGGCCTCCAACGTCTCACAGCATGCACTCATTTCTCCACCAATACACAGGATCTTTCAAGAAGCCCCCTTTACGGAGACCACATAGCGTCATAGGGGGCAGCCTCGGCTCTTTCATGGCAATGCCCAGAAATGGGAGCAGATTAGGTAATATACTATATTGTTTGTTTAAATTCATTTTCCTATGAAGAATAATGTCTGTATTGGTTCTTAGCAAGAGATACAGTTACTCTAATGCTTTAATAAATCTCTGGAAATGCTTTTTTTTTTTTTCCTGGGGTTGTTGGAGGAATTTCTTTTTAAGGTACTGAATGTCTCTTAAAGATTTTCAGGAACAGCAATTACAAGAACTCATCCATTAATTTTTGACAAGTTACAAAATAACTCTCATAATACCTTATAAGGAACCTGTGTGTCCAGCTCAGTTAAGTATTGGTGAGAACTACAACAACTGAGTATGAGAAAAATAAAGGTTAATCATCCTATGTGTGGAATTGAAAAATAAATAGTGTATTACTTAGACTTCTCAGTAATATAGGGGGAAAAATTGCTTTTTTCAGTGATAAAATAAGACCACTCAACTATAATTATCTTGTTGCAGTGTTGAGCTATACTTGCAGTTCTGTTGGGCAAATGACTTAAAAATATGTTTTGTCTTCTGTTTCAAGTAATTTGTCATGTTGCTGCCTCCAGTCACCGGTAATGTTTTACCCTGCTTTTATGTTATTTTAAATTATGTTTAATTAATTGATACTAGAAAATGAGAGCAAGCCAGTTTAATTAGGATTTTATGAATTTTTTAGTCTTTTGCCCTCCTTTCGAAGTGTGATATTTAAACTGATCTTGCTCAAGATTAAGCTACGAGTGAAGATGCTCATCAAACCAATTATATTCTCTTCTGCTGTAATATCACTTATCACATTAAAAACATTGCCTCTTTACTGTTTACATTACCATTCAGTCCAGGAAAAAAGAAAAAAAAATATTCTGTCCTCTTGAATGGAGTTTAGCAGCTGTTATCACACACACAACAAAACAGGTTTTCATGTGCATGTAGATTTGACTACAGTATGAATTCCTGATTTCACTCAGGTACTCAGATCTTATATATTACTCTCCTCCCACCCTCCCCCGTTTTTTTTCCTAGACAAGCTTTGCTTGAGTAACAATTGTCAATAATCGAACAGAAAGACAAAGGGTTTTTTTGTTTAGTTTTGTTTTTTAAGTGTACGTAAAGATATCTCTGCTTAGGACTATTTAGTCTTTTATGGGTTATTTGCCAAATCAGCTGTATATAAAATACGTACTGGAACAGCAGAGATGTATACTTTTGTATTCCTGTGTGTTGCATTTAAAAACATGCTAAGCATTTTTAAATGCAAGTTTGCCAATAACTCATCAAGCTTCCACTATAAACTTCAAATGAGCTTTGCTTAAAAATTTTTTTTTTTTTTGCTTTTTAATGATTTTCTGATTTTCTTAGTGGTATTTTACACCTGAAAAAAACTAATGCATAAGCCATACAAAATAATGTAATTTGTTTTTCAGGTGAACAAAGTTTGTGTGTTTAACTGACACAATTTGAGTGTCTTAGTCTGTAGGAAGTGTTATAATACCATATATTAAATAGCTACAGATTCCTGTAGAATTTGTAATTTCACTGAAGTAGTGTTCAATAGTGTACACTAAAACACCTCTGCTTCTTTTGGATGCAGCGATACTTATTCTGCAATGCTACGGTGCATTCTTTATTAGGGTTCTCTGAGTCTGAGTTTTTTACATCTTATTCATCATCTGTTTTCCCTCTTTTTCTCTGTAAGGAGTAGTCTTTGGAAGCTCTTTATTTTGTTTATTATCCCCTCCTCATCTGATGAAAATTTAAGCTACTTGTATATGTTATATAGTAGCATTTGTCTGCACAAGCAAAACTACTAATGTTCTCTCCACTGCTTCTTTGTATCTTTCCTCCCTTTGTTTCTACCATATGGGAATGGTTATTACTCAGCAGGGTGCTGAAGTTTTTTCCCATTGGGATAATGACATCAGAAATGAAATGGTCAAATATCCCACGCTACATGAAGCTTTTTTTTTTTCCTTTGGTACCTTCATCCTATTTTCTTTCCATTTTTTTCTTCTAGTCTAGTGGTGGGAACTTGCTATTAGAGACCCTTGAAATAGCATGAAATGGTGGCAGTAAGAGGATGGTTAATTGGTTAAAACAAACAAACAAGACCTGCCACAGGTGCGTTTCAGGCTGATTTGCTTTTGAATTAAATAGAAATGTAAGAATTGGTTGTGATACCTGGGAGAGGTTTTTGTTTGTTTTCGTTTGTTTTCTGAGCACTGAATATGAGTTCCTGATGTTGTGGTAATGTGTAAAATCATAAAACATTCTTTTTAGAATTTTCTGCCTGAAAAAAAATGTTTTTGTTAGCTTTAAGTATTGTAAAATGTTCTGTAAAGACAAAAAAAATTTTGGCTTATCTCTAAGAAGTCTGTCTTGAACATGTAATCCTTGTAATCCTTTTTTTTTTATCTAGTTTCCAGGTGTTGAGTTGTTTAGCTCACGTATATCTGTATAGCTTCTAAATTTCTGCACTTCCAGAAGCATTTAACTGCTGCAATCTATTATGGTGCCAGAATTAATGAACTGTTCTTGGACTTGATCTGGCTGAATGCAGGTCCAACTTAGCTGTACTTGTTCCATATTTATGTTACTGGGAACATTGAAGAGGTGCTTGGAATACCCAAAGCCAGCTCTGGCTGGCATGGATCTGAAGCTAGCCATCCTGGTGATCTTCAGTAGCAGCAGCAGCTTATTCATGGTTTTGCTAGCTGTGTCGATACAGTTATGGAGATGTTTTGTTTCTTTGTCATAACTATTAGAATTGAAAGGAATGATGTTTCCATACTGCTTTCTATTTTGCTCATGTTAATGGCAAAGGCAGTTTCTCAGTGTTGCCTTCCTCAATTTGAATTGTTGTTAGTAAAACTGGTAATAAAATTTAGCCACTTAATAGCAAAGTAAGCTTTAGGAAAGTATTCCTTGAAGGAATCCAATATGCAATTCTTGTGATTTTTATTTATTTATTTATTTTGTAATAATCTGAAATAAGATAGAAAGATCATGCAGTCTGACTCACTACTGACTAATTAGTGGGTATTACTTTAGCTCACTTGGAGGAGTTTTCATCTGTTGCACTGAAGGTTCCCTTCACTAACTTCTTTTGTGGTACACTCCTCTCAACTGAGATGAGGACAACCTTTTCTTTTAAATGTACTTCCATAATTTTGTTGCTATATTGCAGTCATCTAGACCTTTTTATTACACAGCCATACTGGGTATTTAATTAGGTATGTAGAGTACATTAAAATAAACATCTGCGTAAGAGAATGGCTGTGGTATTCAGTGAAGCAATTCAATAAATTATTGAACCATTAAAACCTCTGAAGACTATGCAGGCTGGCTTTGATGCAGGTGAACTTGCCTTTAGAAAAACTTGGTGAAATTAAAGAACTATTTGCATGATTTTCATCATTGCTTAATTATTATCATCATGCACCTGTATAAAATGATCAAAATGCCTCATTCCAGTTCTTATGCTATTAAAATAATGAACATAAGGCTCTACTAGTACCTTTTTAATTTAATAAAATAAAAGGACACATTTTAAAAAAGCTTAAAGTATCCCTATTTAGAATATAATTAAAACATTTGCAAACTCTTATAGATAGGAGCTGTTGCGTAATCAGCCTATCAGAAATTCAGGCGTGTGTTTAATGATAGATTTATTTGGATGGTACAGACAATATCTTGCTTAAAATCTTTAGGTCCGTTATGAGTATGTAGCTTATCAAGACATACCAAAATTAATCGTATCACTGTAGTATTTGAAATAGACTGACCGTTATCTCATTTAAGTTTGAAATGCTACATTTTCGACTTGAATGGGACAGACCCACTTTGTCTTCTCATTCCTGATTTGTAAAGAGCAGAGTCTTCTTACAGCTAAAATATCTGTTCCAAATGTATGATTCTGTGTTACTGGTTCTTGAAATATTCCTTAGTTTCGTATTATTGCATAGGTGCTCTTTTTAGTAGAAGAATTATCTTTGTCAACTAGGGTACTCTTTGTAGTTGTGGATGTTGCATTTTGAAGTGTATTTTTTACAGCAATTTCATAATACATAGGCTTTTGTGAATTGAACAGTGTGTGTTCCAAGATAACAAGTATGACAGTCACGATTACTTTCATGAAAGTGTCAGTCTCTCTCTCTCTTTTAATGATGTAATTGCTTCATGGCTTAGAATACAATACTCCTTTAGTTTGATGAATCCTACTTTGTGAGTTTGCCTAGATAACTGTCTCTTGTCTAGCTTCTCTAAAGAAAGCAGGCTTTGGGGCCGCACCAGTGGACTTAGACTAATACTAGGATAGATAGATTGGGTAGCAACAGTTAGGAGCTCTTACACTTCATTTTACAAGGAAAATCTTGAGAATTGTAATTGCTAAAACAGATATCTCTCAGAAAAGTCTTTTAAAAAGAATTGTTATTAAATAACTCATAGAATCATAAAATATCCTGAGTGGGATGGGACCCACAAGGATCACTGAATCCAACTCCTGGCTCCACACAGGACTGCCTAAATATTAAACCATTTGTGTGAGAGCTTTATCCAAACGCTTCTTAAACTCGAGCAGGCTTTGGGGCCGTGGCCACTTCGTTGGGGAGCCTGTTCCAGATTGTCCACCAGCCTCATGTAACCCCATTTAGTGTACTCTTTTGAGCTCCACCCATCAGCCATAGTATTATGTGCTTGTCTAACTGCATGATATACATTTTGTCCAGAAGGATACTGTGAGAGTATCAAAAGCTTTGCTGAAATCCAAAAAGATCACATCAGCTGGATTCCCTTGGTTAACTAGATGGGTAACCTTGTCATAAAAGGAAATTAAGTTCAGTAAACAGGATTTTCCCCTCATGTATCCATGTTGGCTATAAGCAATAACTACAATGTCTTTCGAGTGTTTTTCAAGAACTCCCAATATAATCTCCATTATTTTACCAGGCACTGAAGTGAGACTGACAGGCCTGTAATTACCAGGGTCGTCTTTCTTGCCCTTCTTGAAAATTAGGACATCATTTGCTAGCTTCCAGTCAAATGGGGCCTCTCCAGATTCCCAAGAATGCTCAAAAATAATTGAGAGGTCTCACGGTGACATCAAGCAGCTCTTTGAGTACCCTGGGATGAATCCCATCAGGCCCTATGGACATATGTGCATCGCTGATGTGGTGAATGTGCTGCGTACCAGATACAGTGATGCTGAGATAATAGGTTTGCTGCAAATAATGTTTTCAATAATGGTTTTATATTACTAAAAACAATTTTGTACAGCCTGCTACAGATCTTTAAAAACACAGCTATCGAGTTTCTGTAGAGAATGAGAGAGATCTTGCAGAGATTTGGCAAAAAGAGTAACATTTTGCCTGCTTAGCTTGAGGTTAAAGCTGATCTTTCGGAATCACTTTCTGAAAATCTTTTTCCTCTTGTTCACTAACATTTCTCTAGAAGCTCTGATGAATATTTACCTTGTTTGAAACCTGAAGATTGCTCCTTATTACACAAGGAATGCAGTTTATTTTTTCCCTTTCATTCCAAATCTGAGCATGACTTGCTGGCAAAATTCTGATGCATTGTGGTCTTTTAATCAAAATTCCGTTTAAATCCATATTGCTGCTGAAAATTGTGCATTGTGTATGGGATATGCACTTAATTCGTGTATTTAATTACACTACTTTTGAATTAAAATACTGCCAGTACCTTGCGAGTTAATCTTTTTATATCCATTCTGTTTTCTCTAAAAGGAAATTCTTTGTACTAAGGAAGAATTTGGTCCTTTGAAGTCTACATGGTTCTATGTGAGCTAAACTAGACAAACATTTTAGAAGATGTGTTGATAACCAAATTTTGGCCTGAAGGGTTTTTTTCTTGAAAATCCAGCTTGCTTTCTTGCTGATAGCGATGAAACCTACACATTCTCTTTTTGTTTTTTATTGCTGTAATTCTGTGCAAATGTTAAATATTCTCAGGTATTCTGGTGGTAAGATTGAATTGAGCTCTGCATGTTTTGTTCATGTTAGTGTTTTTTCAGGGTAGAGTTCTGGAATTTTTTATTTGTTCCTCATGTTCTCTTTTACCTTGTACAAGGTCATGCCTAATACCTAGGAACAGAAGAGGTCAGGGAATTTGTCTTTTGAAGCACCTCCTTTGTAGGTATAATTATCACAGAATCATAGAATATGCTGAGTTGGAAGGGACCCACAAGGATCATCGAGTCCAACTCCTGGCTTCACACAGGACCACTTAAGTATTAAACTGTATGTCTGAGAGCTTTGTCCAGACACCTCTTGAACTCCATGAGGCTTGGTGCTGTGAGTACGTGCCTGGGGAGCCTGTTCAAGTGCCCGACCACCATCTTGGTGAAGAACCTTTTCCTAACACCCAGCCTGAACCTCTCCAGACACAGCTTCATGCTGTTCCTTTGGATCCTGTCGCTGTCCCCAGAGAGCAGAGCTCAGTGCCTGCCCCTCCGCTCCCCTCATGTGGAAGCTGCAGGCCACCATGAGGCCTCCCCTCAGTCTCCTCTTCTTTAGGCTGAACAAACCAAGTGACTTCATCTGCTCCACCTATATCTTGTTCTCTAGACCCTTCACCATCTTTGTAGCCCTCCTTTGGATGCTTTCAAATAGTTTTATGTCTTTTTTTATACTGTGGTGCCCAAAACTGCACACAGTACTCAAGGTGAGGAGACTACACCAGCGCAGAGCAGAGCAGGACAGTCACTTCCCTTGACCGGCTGGCCATGCCATGCCTGATGTGTGCCAGGGTTCAGCTGGCCCTTCTGGCTGCCAGGGCACACTGCTGGCTCATGTTCAACTTGCCATCAACCAAAACCCCAAATCCCTTTCTGTGTAGTTACTATCCAGCATCTCGTCCCTCAGTCTATACATATATCCAGGGTTGCCCCTTTCCAGATGCAGAATCTGGCACTTACTCTTGTTAAACTTTGTATTGTTGGTGATTACCCAGCTCTCTAATTTGTCAGGATCTCTCTGCAAGGCCTCTCTACCCTTGAGGGAGTCAATAGTTCCTCCTGATTTAGTGTAATCTGCAAACTTACTTAGTATACCTTCAAGTTCTGCATCCAAGTCATTTATGAAAACATTAAAAGTGCCCCAAAAATTGAGTCCTGCAGAACCCCACTAGTGACTGTGGAGTTAAATACTAGCAGTATTTAATCTCTATAGTAATTTGGAGCTCAGGTATTCCACAGGCGAGGATGGAACATTTTTTAGAGTGAATTGCTTAGATGACCAATTTCCCATCGTGTATGCTTTTGCAAGTCACTTGCATCTTTATGCTATAAATGACACCACCATGATCTTTTCTTCATTCTTTACAGTACTTGTCTTCCAAAGTCTGGAATATTCTGTGGTGCTAAAAAGTAACGTATATGTACATACTTAACATTAGTAAACTGTTTTATGTGGATGAATCTACAGGATTGTGTTAAAAGTTCTAATTTAAATTTTTGTAAAGATCCTGCAGTATCATGTAACTCAAGCTGTCTGTTACCAATATTTCACCATAAAATAATAAATTTCACTAAATTCTTTCTGAATCCCAGGTCCTCTGCTGAATTGACTTGTGCATTGTAGGCCTCTGTTCAAGCAGTCAGAATATGTCCCGTTCTTCCATGCATACACGCCAGTGGTTTTTACCCCTACAATTTCTGTATTTGGCATTTCTAAAAATAATGCCTATACTTTTCAGTGTTTTTTTTTTTCTTTTTTAAATTTTCTGAAGATACATTCACGTGTCTAGCATTAGGTAGTCTGAAAGTCTTAAATATTCTCATTAATGTTTTATATATTTTCCAGTGAATCTCAGGTTTCCTTTGCAAACACAAGTTTCTTAATCCAAGAGCAGCAAAACAAGAAGAGTTAATGAGGGAATTCAGGAACTGAAATCCTGAGGGGAAGGTGTCTTGTAGGAATTAATATTAGGATTTGACTGTCTGTCTTCTGTTTTGGAAAATTCGGTTCTGCTGCAAACCAAGTAAGAAAAATAATAGTGAAGTTTGCATATGAATTTTATGAAGTAATGCTTTTCATTTTGCAATTTGTGAGGCATGAAAAGTGCATCAGGACTACCATTGCTGGGATGAGCTTTTGATATAAAAAACACTGCACGGTATAGATACAATTGTTTTCTGTCTGTACAAGAGAGTTGTTTAGTGGAATACTGATTGATTGTTTTCATTATTTCTTTTTGACTATTTTTAAGATATTGTTCATGAAAATCTGAAAATGGGGTCAGATGGTGAAAGTGACCAAGCTTCTGGAACATCATCTGATGAAGTTCAGTCTCCCACAGGTGTTTGTCTCAGAAACCGGATACACAGACGAATCTCAATGGAGGTAATTTACTTTTCACACAAGGATTGTTTAAATTGACAAGAAAGATGGAATTTGTTTCAGTTGTTCTTTATAATTGGTTGTCTTCTCAGTCAACTTTAAATGTTCTGACATCCTTAGTGTAGAGAGCATTATTATAGTAGTGCTTAAATGTCTGTCTCCATTTGTCACAAATCAGACCATTATCTTGCATTCTGATGATCTGCTTATTTTGAAAAGCTAAATATGTTTTGAAACGTTTTTTATGAAGAATTTAATAAGTGTAGGTTTAGAATACCTTTCCTTCACATTTTGTGCAACTCATCAAGTACATTGAAGAAAATGTGGTGTTTATCTATATATATTTTTTTTTAATTTATTTTTATTTTTTTTACATAAAACTGGTTTCTGATCTTTCTAAAACTAATACTGCAGAGAAGTGATGGTCCTGACTGCTTCAGCCTTTCTCTCTCTTCCTGTTTTTTAATGAACGGAACTTTACAGGATGGTAAACAAAAGGAGGAAAAGTACCTTATGAATAACTGTGCACATAATTTCCTTTATTTATGAGTCTCATTATGAATACTAGCCACCCTTGTGCTTGCTTTGTTGTCATTTCCCTTAGCAAAGAAAAACAGAACACTTCCCTGTTTCTTGAGTGTGTAAAAGTTAACATTATAATGATGCCTTTGTTACATAAGCATGTAAAATTTTGCAGTTGCTCCATTATAGCATATATACCGTTATGCATAGTTTGCAAGATTTTAAATCTTCTTTCAAAGCATGATACAAAATACAAGATCGGAGAAGCAGATCTGAATAAGTTATAGTAGGGTGCACATGCCAAAAATTTTTGATTTGTGAGGCGCTCCATTATGCTTGGAATTCCAAGACTCCAAGCATGTAATCCTGGTCCAATTCCAAGAACTTATGAATTATTTGTATTAATTATTTATATCTTTTCCAGCACCTGTTTTTTCTTTGTCTGGGAATTCCTGAGTTCATCTATTAATCTCGAGTTTAATCTAAAGACTATTAAAATTGGACCTTTTACATGGGAGACCTAATTTAAGTCTATTAATTTATGCAGGATGCTTACATTAAAAAAGAAAAAGTCATCTTGAATCTTGCACATTACTCTTTCAGTGGCTTTCATATTTTATTTTTTTTATTTCAGTTTTGTTTATTCAGTGCTGATTTTCTCGTTTTTCTCTAAATTCCAAGTGTTTGTTTCTGATTCTTGAAATTAACATTGTTTTTTTCATTGACTTGGCCCAGTCAATGAGAGCAGCAATTTTTGGCAGCTATTTGTGTATGTTCTGTGAGAATTTTAACATTTCCCCCAAATCACTTCAGTGTTGATTTGGTGACTTTTAAAATAAGGTTTCAAGCATATGTCTGAAAACACTCTTACTTTTGAATGTGAATTATGCTGTCATTGATAGTATTTTTTAGTTGACTTAAGTTTACTCCTTTGAAGTGGTTTGTAGCATAGTAGGTAGGTTTTTTTACCTGTTTGTGCATGCCAGAGAAAAAGAACTGTAACAATCTCTGTAGCCTTTATTAAAATACCTTTCTAATCATAATCTTTTCAGTCTACTTTATCTAGTTTCTTAATCAAAAACACCTTAAGTGATTACGTTGTCTGTCTGTCTTTGCTTCATCCTATTTTTCCCGTGGGTCGTTTTCAGTCAGTTTTGACAGATGGATAGAAATCTAAGATGCTAATTTTCTACTAATTTCTGTGGAAAAAAAGCTCTGAATCAGGAGAGACTACTAATGCATCTGATGCATCTACTACTGGGAAAGATGCAGCCTTTATTAAATACCACAGGATCCACATAGGAGTTGAGTCGCAATAAGAACATCCATAGAAAACCAGGTTTTCCTGGCTTTGCTGTTCATCAGATGGGATCACTTGCTTCCTTGCTTGCCTGCCTTGGGTGATTTGTGTTATGTAGCTAGCTGGTTCAATAGTAGTAATGTGATTATAAAAAGAGAAAGAAACGGTCTTTGTTGAGAAGTTTCTGTTACTTCAGTTTTGTTTTGTTGGTGTGTAGGGATCTGTCATCTCTAGACATATTCCCTTTATATTCATTTAGGATGAGTTACAGCTGTATGTTGCCCATACAGGTTGGAGTAAATTAGAGTGTGTCATAGTCTTTATTTGCTGTAGTCTGTTGAAGTCATCAATCACATTTGAAATCCATTTAAAAATATATGGGATTAAAATATCCAAAGTTAGATAAACTCAACAAACCAATATTCCTTGTTCCTCTGCCTTGTACTAAATGTGTCACTAGGACTGTATCCTTGTGTTTATTTTGGCTAATATTCAGTGATTTAGTAATACTTCTGTATATCATTTCTTATATATGTTTGTTTCTCTCTACTGAATTGATAGAAGTACCAATTTTTATTTTTTAAGGAAACAAATCAGGTAAAGCTGAAACCTTGGAATGGTCATTTTTATTTGTAATAACTTTTTGTATATAATCACTTTTTTATGCTCAAATTCCTCTAAATTCTGGAAATTAGCAGCCCATCAAAAAAATAAAAATAAAATGCTTGCTAAAAACATGCTATAGTCAAAGCTAAATAGTCAAAGTGCTAATTGCTGATACTGTGTATTAGTATTCTTGGGATGCTTTGTATATCAGAATACACATTTTCAATATCAGAATACACATTTTGACCATTAGTGTCCACCTCACTACTACTTTCTCTGTAATGGTAAAATAATCCAGAACTAGAAATAAAATTAAAACGTTGTGGGAAAGCAAAAAGAGTCTCTTGGCATAGAATCATAGAATGGTACGATTGACTCTTGTCAATACTATTTGAAAGATTCTGCTGGGAAAAAGTTTGATCTTTCTGAAAAAAAAAATGCAGATATCCTGGAAGATAGAGAAGTGTAAACTACACAATACAGATGTAACTAGAAAAATGTTTGTTATAGTGGAATCTTCATAGCAATAGAAACCTGAAATTTCATAGCCATAAAATAACCGTGTTAGGTAGGAAATCATCGTGCTGCAATGTAAGCTAAATTTGATGTGTTTTAGATATGAAGTGGTAATACTGCAAGTGAGAGAGAATCATGATCAGCAGCTGGGTTGAAAACTTCCTATCCACAGTAGCAGCCATGGAGATCGCAGCTTTCAATCCATCATCCCCCTAGCTGACATAAAATTTAGGCCAGTGTGATTTCTATAGACAAGGAGATGATAAAGCTTCTGAAGTTGACAACAGTGCAGTTGTGGGACTAGGTAGATTTATCTTTTAAAAAAAATCCTTGTTAGCATATTCTTAGAAAAGAGAACATACTAGAATCTCATTGTATTGTCTAGACGAAATTTATTTTGTGTGTAACTCACAGACTACTAACGGTCCATAAAGCAGTTGCTTCCCCCTCCACCCCATTCAGGAACCGTATTGACACTAGCTGTAAACATGTATTGTGTGCAGAATTTGACTCACACCAGCTGCTGGTTTTTAATTTAAAAATTTACTAACACAGTGCTAATAGTAATGATTACTTAGTAAATCAGTAAAACTGTTTATCAGAGCAGATATATAGAATCCCGTTTTTTTTTTTTTTCTAAGTTCCAGAAGCAATGTGGCCTGAGAGTGAATGCCTGTGTGTATTTTAAGTGTAGGTGTTTTCGTCATATGAGAAACACCTCTCCAGGTCATGGAGTTACAGCTTAAAGCATTTTCGCTTTGATTTGCTGGAAAAGGAGGCATAGATGGTAATGCATTAATATAAATACACGTTTCAAGGCGTGAGTGTTCATTGGAGGCCTTGTGCCCTGTGTGCTGGGTAGTGAATGTTTCATTAAGAACGGTAGTGGATAAAAAATAGGGAGACAGAGTCTGTGCAAACTGAAACATCTGTTTCCCTTTCCCAGAAGTCCAAGGTCTGTAAGCTGTCTTCGTATGTGAGCTGGCGGAGGGCCATAACCCCACTGTTCACCAGCCTGTTTCCCAGATATTTTATCCTGAGAAACAGTTCTTATCCATCTGACTGTCACATTAGTGGCAGGAGCTTGTTCCAGATCAGACTGCTCCTGCCACATTGCTGTAGGGTATAATTTTCCCCTGGGAGGATTAGCTGCAGGTTTAGTGCTTTTAGCTCAAAAGAGAGAAATACAAAGGCCATGAAGTGAGGCTATAATTAGGTATGAGTTGTACTGGTTACCTTCAGAAAGAAAAAATGAATATAGATGAAAAATAAGCGGTTTTGGTGAGCTCACCCTTTTACTAGGGTTATGGCTGATACAGGAGTCTCAACTGCTACAACTTGAATAACTAAATCAGCTGTTGGTCCAGCTAGGCAAATGTACCTGATCCAAAGGAAAACCCACAAAATTAATTGAGATTTAAATGAATCTACTGCTAATATTTTCTGGTTTTAGGCTTTAAATGAGAACACTGCTCACAGATCGTCATTCCCGTGTGTAAATAGGGCACTGTAGACTGGATAGCAGTACTGATTCAGGCTTTCAGTCAAAGGCCATACAGTATTTTCTCCCGTCATTAGTTTTAGCAGCAGGAAAACACATTGCAGGAAGCACTGCATCAAAGACAAGCCTGAGCATTCAGCCCTACATCTCTTGCCTACTTGACAGGGTGCCTTGGATCACTAGCAGGCATTACTATATAGTGCATGTTGGGTCAGGCTTCACTAGGCAAAAATTGTTCCTTTCTCCTTACTTCTGTGGCTGTCAGCTGTATAACTCTTTCTGCCTTATTTACAGGATTTTGTCTAATTTCCATCTGCAATTCCAGAGAATGTGTAGATCTGCTCACCTCTGCCATGGATCTGTGGTCACCTACCACTAGATACAAAATAGAGAAAGAAAGTAAAGCTGAATACAATCAAGACCTTTTTTAATTTTATTTTATATCTTCTACATGTTCAATGTATTACCTGTTTTCAGTCATGCTTGGAAGCTGTGTCAACCTTTTGCAAGGTTACACAGGAAAATATGCTGTTCTTTTTGTAAACTCCTAGTTTCAGATTCACGTGAAGCTTGATACTTTGGAAATCCCACTTCTAAAAACCCAAGTCCACGTTCTAAATTACTAGCATGATCTTGACAAAAGCAGTTGAACTTCTTTTAATCTATTCGATAGGCAGACTTTCATTTCTTTTTCTGCAGAAGAAAATTGTCACTACCACAGGAAAAATAATTTCAGCTTGGATAACGGACAGACTTCTGGAACCCGCATTTATTAGGTCTTCTGGGAATAGGGATCACTGTCTGATATTAGTGACGGATGCTTTTTTGCCCTTCTGTTAGGGACCTTTACAATCCTAAAAGTTCTTGCATTCCCCTTGCAAATGCTGTTTCCCTTAGTTACTGCATTTGGTGGTACCTGAGGATGGAGTATCTGCTTTTTTTTTGCTTTTGTTGTTTCATAACTCAGTTCCCCTTTTAAGATCCTTGCTCTAAGTCCCATTTACAAGTAATGTGCTATTGTATTGGATAGCCATCTACATCTATAGTGTCCGGCCATCTACAAATCAGATCTCATTCGGATGACTGGAATGCAGCAGATGAGAAGTTAGCATGTGGATGCAGCTTCATACCCTGCGTTCCAGCCTCACTGTCCTGTCCAGTAGGTCAGATTTCCAGTTCCTGAATTCAAGAATTTGATTTATTCTGAATCAGCCAATTTCCTCATGGGACTTTCCCCCAGTAGTTGCTGCCTTACGTTGATGTGAATGTTTCGTTATTAGGAGTTAACGTTAGTTACTCTGTTAGACTGCTTGTGTTGTTGGCATTGTCTTGTTGGCATCGAAACCTTACTGCTTCTGCTGCAACTTCGTTCGGTTTGCTGGTTCTTCTTTTGTTATCTCTTGGGTCTCTTGCTGTCTAGCAATGAGAATTTTTCAGGAAGAGTATACTGGAAAGAAAAGATTATCTTACCACTCAGGATCCTGACTTGTGCCATCAGGGCTCTGAGCTCGCATTTTTTGCAGTGATCTGTTTCTCCTTGGATTTTTTCCAGTTCCATTTCCCTTGTCTTGCAAGCTAACCAGCTTATGTTATCTCTTTCTTCTGGGCAGTTTCTCCTACTGCTCAGTTAGAGAAATTGATCAAAACATACAGAACTCTACACTTAAAATCAGGAAGTTATAGTAATAAAGGAGGCAGAGCTTTTATTAGCATCTGTTACTCCTCAGCACCTACTGCTGAGTCAAACAGCCACCAGACCGTCACTATCAGCAGGGCTTATGTTAAGAGGCTAAGGCCACAGAGTGATATCTTGTTAGGCGACAAAGCCAGACAAACAAAATCAGAATTTTTGTATTGTTATTATTTATTCTTCCGTATACTTGAATAAGTTCACTTCCTTACAAGCTCTCCCAAGTAAAGTAATAACACCAGCAACAAAAAAAGCTACAAGGAAAGAATTTTGAAGTATTTCTCTTATGTCACAATTTAATTGTAACAAATTTTTGGTGTATTGATACACTTGACAAAAAGAAAGTAATATCTCACATTTAAATTTGATTTATCCTTTCTCAGATTTTTCAAAACTGGTTTTATGTATCACACATATTTGTTTTGTTTTCATTAGTTATGAACAGAAGCTCCTGGAATGCAGTTTCTCTGAATACTGTATTTGTGCTAAACAGTTTCAGCTTTACACCTTAAAACTGCTGATGGAGATGTGAAATAAATGAAAAACTGCCTCTTTTTTAAAACAATAAAAAAGAATAGCTTTTATTCAACTAGTCAGTGGTCTAAACAATGTATCCATGGAATTAAGATTCTTGTTAAAAGTGTTTTGATGAAGAAATGGTTCAGAATGCATACTTTTGACTCTTTATGTGAAAAAAATCCTGCCTATTGAACTATAATTCTCATTTCATCATTTCAAGCATACAGATTGTTATAAATACTAATGGAAAATATTTAAAAGATTTCTCTTTATAAGTTTGTCGTTGCGCTAAAGTAAATAAAAGCAAAGCTAGCTGCTTGTGTTTCTGTTTTCTGACTTTTTACAAATTTTTACATATTTTTATTTGAGTGGCCATAACTACTGTAGAGGTTGGTGATAATTTTCTTGAACTGGCAGTAAAGTCCTTGCTTTGTTTATCAATGTAAATAGATGTGCTAGAAAACTGTGACTCCTAGTCCCAAAATAGAGGTTAAACCTTTGAATTCTTAGTACTATCTCATTGATTACATTTGTCTCTGCATCCCAGCATCAAAACTGACAAACTTTGTTATGCTGGGGGCAGGGAATAAGCAATATCTGTGGTCATTGGTATTCCGAGCATGAAGCAGCCTCTGGGCTCAGTCTTATGATAAAATTCCTGAGAATATTTTGCATACTTGATCTGAAAAAAACTAAACAACAACAAAAAAAACCCTCGTGATTTAATTGATTCATGAATTCCATATCTTGGATCATTTCTTTCTCAAATATAAAATTGCTTGAAATTGATGCTTTCTTGAATCGTGCTGCATTTCAATAGAGTGACTAGGGAACAGCATGGATTTATGGAGTGAGAAATAGCAGCGATCTTTTGTAGATGTGTCTTAAGATTGTGTTTTCACTACTGCTTCTCACAGAAGAAAAGGTACTTCGACACTTTCTGCAGATTTAACGTAATAGAAATCAATTCATTGTGGTTTAATGTTTTCAGGGGGGAAAAAATAGTATCAGCAATACTATTCAACTACAAAGGACAATGTAGGAGTTGCATGTAAACCATGCTGTGGGAGGCATAAAAAATGCACATTCTGCATCACAATGAAATCGGTTACACCTGTTTGTAGAGTACGTTTCTGCTCTGCGGTGATCATGGCAATATAATCCACGTTTTAGCACCGAGGATTTCCTGAGACTGAGAGTCAGATATATGTTGTCTAGCTACTTGTACATTTTTTGAGTGGTCCTTTTAAAGACTTTTTACAATCTGTTAGAAGAATTTTCGCTCACAGTGTGCCGTGGAACTGCAACAGAAATGATAGCCCCTTTCTGAATGCTTTCAGAAAGTATGGACTGGTTATATCTTCTGTACACGTGCTCACTCTCTCTTAGCTCCATGATAAATGGTGTTATCTTGAGCCTATTATTTGTATTACAGGCATATTTAGGAGATTGCACTCTAATTCTCATAAACACTAATGGTGTGCAAAGCCATTTTTTACGTGAGGGTATGAATAACTACACAAAGGGATTTTAGTAAGCTGTTTGTTAACTCATGGTACATAAAATTTAAACATAAATAAATAAAGAGGTAATGATGGTTTTATATACCTAATAGGAAAATGGGTATAGATAACTCATCCCAGCTGTTAAAATAGTAGTTTTGGTTACAGTAATTGAGGCTTGTTTATAAAGACATAAAAATAGCGTGCTGCATGGATGGTATAGGTTTCTTTTGGTGGATGTGTATGCTGGTGTTTTGATTCAGGATCTTGGCAGTGTCTAAATCTACAGTGCTGTAACCAAACAAGAAAAATCTGTACGCATATATTCTCTGAATCTGGGTTGTTTTTCTCTATTTGTTTTTGCCTCTAGCAATCTTGTAGTATGTCATAATTCTGTAGAGGATAAAGTTGGCTTGAACTGTGTTAACTGTCATTTGACAAAAATGCACTGAAATTTGATAAAGCAGCCTTCAGAAAAAAAAATCTACGTGGTATTTGATACTGAAATGGTGCAGTAAGTACATGCATGTAAGGATGTATATTAGTGTGTTTAAATTCTTTTAGGCATAAGCAAATGTTTTTCAATTCATTTTCTTTGTGTTTCATTAAGTAGTACATCATACACATTTTTATGTGAAATCTGCAAGAAAAGTATACTACAAAAAGATTAAAAGGGGGATTTTTTATTTTTTTTTTACGTTTTTTTTGAGTAAGCATGAAACTGAACTGTGTTGCGTAGAGGGTTATATGATGTAGCATTTCAGATCTCATTAAGCATTCTCCAGTGAACAAAAGCACTATGACTTATTAGTGAACAGCTTGTGCTTGCAGCTGACATGTCTTGCTGGTGCTTGCTGAAACTAGTGAGAAGGCTGATTCAGACTGATGCTTACACAAGAGAGCAAATCGTTCTCATTTGATTTATAGTGGATTGTTTGGGCTGTCCGATTGCTGTCTGTAGACTTAGAAGAATAATTATTTTTCTTTGTGAGGCTGTTAACAAAACTTCAGTGATGTTATTTAGCATTATCAACTCCAAAAAGATAAGCTAAAACCTTAGGGAGAGGTGGGGAGCTTGTTGACTGCTGGCATATAGTAAGTAGTGGTGGTCTGTCAATATAACTATCAAGAGTGAACTGAAGAACCAAAGCAGTAAAGATCAGCATACAATGATACGGCTTGGCCACATCGTTAGGCTAGTCCAGTGACTAGCTGCTCCTAACAGCAGAGACAGCTTCCTTCTTGTCTTGGCTCCTAAACTTGCATCAGCAGGTAATTACTCACATTATTTCAAAGGGGTGGTTTTCTGCCAGTTTTGTTTCTTAAGCCACGTTGCTGAGTCATTAGCTTAGAACCTCTTCTCCTCCAAGGAAGTGATGGGAACATGTGGCCATAGGCAACGGACTGTTGGTTCTGGAGGTACTCAGCTGTTGATTGGCTAAATGAAGCATTTAAGAAATGACATAATGAGGGTGATCAGACAATATATCATGTTTTTTCCTTCTGGCTTTTCTGACCAATTGCTTGGTAATACAGGACTACCTATTTTTTCACTTCCTTCTACTTCACTGGCAGAAGCCCAAATCTTTCTCCTCTTACTGAGTTGTGAGTGCAGTATCAGCCTGAAAGAAATCCAGGGAGTTGAAAGATTAGTAGCTTTTGTATCCCATTAGATTTGGGAAGGGTTTATTATTGCTGCTCCAGCAAGAAAGAAGCAGTTGGCGAACTGGCACATTGTGAATGGTAAAAAATAAAAGTAGGCCGCACCTTGAGTACTGTGTTCAGTTTTGGGCCCCTCGCTACAGGAAGGACATGGACGTGCTCGAGCGAGTCCAGAGAAGGGCGACCAAGCTGGTGAGGGGTCTGGAGAACAAGTCTTACGAGGAGCGGCTGAGGGAGCTGGGCTTGTTCAGCCTGGAGAAGAGGAGGCTCAGGGGCGACCTTATCGCTCTCTACAGTTACCTTAAAGGAGGCTGTAGAGAGGTGGGGGTTGGTCTGTTCTCCTACGTGCCTGGTGACAGGACGAGGGGGAATGGGCGAAAGTTGCGCCAGGGGAGTTTTAGGTTGGATGTTAGGAAGTATTTCTTTACCGAAAGGGTTATTAAGCATTGGAACGGGCTGCCCAGGGAGGTGGTGGAGTCACCATCCCTGGAGGTCTTTAAAAGACGTTTAGATGTAGAGCTTAGCGATATGGTTTAGTGGAGTACTTAGTGTTAGGTCGGAGGTTGGACTCGATGATCTTGAGGTCTCTTCCAACCTAGAAATCTGTGATACTGTGATACTGTGTGATAGTCTCAGTTTTTCAGATTTCCAGTTGAGTTATATATACTACATTACAATTCTTGCTACACTGTATTGTCATATTGTGAGAATTGGACTCAGGAACACCTCAGCAGGTCCTTCACTAGGGCAACTCTTTTGGTTTTTTGTTTGGTTTAGATTGTTGGTATTCTATTTTGTGCAAAATATGTGTGTTTATTGTCTAAATGTGCTAAGTCAAAGACATAATGACTCAAGTCACCTGAAGGCAGACAGTGTGAATGTTTCAAATTGCTTCTTTTTATAGCATTTTAACATGTACAGATCAAATATTCTGTATCTGTATTATCCTCTTTATTTCACTTCATTGAAATTTACCAAAATGTATAGTACATCTTGGCAAAAAGTAAATGGTGAATTAAGGAAAAACAGAAGTTGATTTTCCTGTCTGATTCAAAGTTCAAAAAGTTAAGTGTTGCTTTCACAAATAAGAATAGGTTCATTGTTATGGGGGAAAAAATGTACTTTTTTGACAGTTTTTGAGAGAGGAGTGAAAATTTAACTACTAACCAGGTATGAGACTTTCTGAAAAGTCTCACATTATGACACTGAAGGCTGTTTATATGGGCCAAAGCAAGCAACTAGAAAGAAGAATAGTTGGTAAGTTTGTTTAGGGAGAATAGGAAAACAGAATAGGATAGGCAGAAAAGGAATAGGGTTGTTTTAGAGAACCAGATGTGGGAAAAAAAAAAAAATAGTAGCAGAATGCTAGTACTAAACTCTTGTGAATGGTCTACTGTAGATGGCAAGTGAAGAAGCTGACATTTGTAACAGTATTTTGAGACATCCAAAAGGTGACCAGAAGTAAAGAAATCAAAAACGTTGTGTGTATTTTTCAGTGGTAGTGGTTGGTTGGTTGTTTTTTGTGTTTTTTTGTGTGTGTGTGGGTGCGCGTGATTTTTTCCTTGCTTCCAACTATGTGCAAAAAACAGAAGCTGTTTTGTTTTTTGGTTTGGAAGATGTTTATCTACTTAAAATGTTAAATTCCTCAGCTCAGAGAACCTGCAGGATTTAAGTTGAAAGACCTACCTCATCTTCCTGTGCCCAAGAGTAAGTAATCTGTGGTAGAGAGAACATACACATCAAGTTACGGCAACGCATTTGGGTACTAGCCAGACAAAAGAAAAGGCTCAACAAAGTGCAGCTCTTCTCAGAGCATTTGCTGTAGCTAGTGTTGGAAATAAGCACAAGTTGGGGTAGTTTATCTCCGTAGACAGCACAGTGATATTAATGTCACAAGTGCTTACATGTTTATCTCCCATCAGGCACAGTAGAACAAATGTGGTTCTCATTTCAAGCAAGTTATAAAAATAGTATGCATTTCTCTGCCAGTAGTAAAGCAAGACTGAGAAATAAGCATTGCACATGAGGATAGAAAATGTGTTTTTAAAATGTAGAAGGAGGGGATGCCACCAGCATTCTGGTTACCCTAGCAAAGCAACTTATGCTTGAATATATTCTCCAGAATATTTTCTGGAGATGGATCAAAAAATAGCTCATTAAGGAACATACAGCTAACTGTAGGCTTTTGGGCATTTAACAGTAGTTTATTTAATGAATATTGATTTGTTTTGTTGCAAGTTGACCTTAAAGATAACCATAAGAAAGTCAAACTAGAAGATGTTACAAATTGACGGGAGCTTTTTTTATGAATTAGACCTTATTTAGGAGAAGTGACATATAGGAAAAGGAAAATATATATTCATCAGAAGTGACATATAGGAAAAGTATCATTTTAATTTTCTAGGAGATAATTTATTTTACACGAAGCACTTTGCTGTCCCTGAAAACAAAAGTTTTGCATTCTGGTAAAAACATTACTTGCTGTAGTTACAAAGGAGTGCACCCAGATTCCCCTTGCATAGTTGAGGTTGATGTACGTCACTCGTGCACATCTTGCATTCAAATAAAAGGGTACATAAGATAACGTAGGGGAGTTATTTTAGTTTCCTACCTTAAAAATGAAACATTTAAAAGATTCATAGATGGCTACAGGATTAATTAGTGTGTCAAAAAGACATTCGTCTCTGTAGTGTTGACGAATTTAAAAATCTTAAGTAGCAAACATTAAAGAATGTTGGGAAAATAATCCTGCAATTAATTTTACATGCCTTTTACTTTCCTTGTTACATCTTTAAACAGCATTATAGCAGGATCTTGTAATAGCCTGCATTTTTAACAGCCTGCTAATAACTTCAATTTTAAAAGGTTTCTTGGTTTTAGTCTTTTTTGTGGTTTAGGGTTTTTTTTTCTTCTTCTTTTTGAGAACTCCTAACACATCATTAGATTTGGTTGGCCATTGAAATTAGTCTGGACAAAGTCCTCTGTCCAGAAAGTGTCCTTTCCATTATTTCGCAGAATTCCACAGAGGTTTAAGAGAATTAGGAATTCCTAAATATCACCGTTTCATACTGTTGCTTGCCTTCCACTAGGGCAGCCTGGCGTCGTACCAAAACGACAGCAAGCAGCCCGGCCGGAGAGGGCGGGTTTTGTTGCTGCTGAATTAGCAGCCGGACTGTAATGGGCACGTCGGGGCACAGCTGCAGAAGGGGTGTGAAGGAGTGAAGATGGCCATCCCGGCTGATGCACAAGCTTCACATGCCAAGGCTTGTGCTTGGCCTGGCTGCCCCATCCCCACACAGACCTCCGGCAGGGCAATACCAGCGGTCAGCCCACGCCAGTACCTCTTTTACCCCTCTTGGGGTTTCTTTTCCCCACTCAGCCCCTCACAGCAAGCTGGCTGTGGGCAGGCGAGAGTCTGGGGGGGGCATGGCCAGGACAGCCAACCGAATGGATTTCCTATCCTGTATGCACTGTTCTTAGTGAAGAAAGCTGGGAGAGGAGGAGGACGGGGGACGTTTGTGGTTGTGGTGTTTGTCTTCCACTCTCAGGCAACCGTTGGGCGCGCTGAGGCCCAGCTCTCCAGGAAGGGGCTGGACATCTGCCTGCCGGTGGCAAGTAGTGAATGAATTCCTTCTTTCACTTCGCGAGCACGCACAGCTTTTGCTTCCCCTATTAAACCGTCCTTGCCTCGCCCACAAGTCTCCTCACCTTCCTTCTGTTTTCTCTCCATCCCGCGGGAGAGGGCAGCGAGCGTGTGGCGGGCAGGTGTCCGGCCATGAGCAACGGAGCGCCTCTCGCCGCTGTCAGCCAGCGCAGGCAGCCCCGTCCGGGAGCATTTGAGGCTTCACTTGGCTCCTGTGGCAGCGTCCTCCTGGATTTCTTCTTAGCATCTCAGTTAAATTAAATGGGTTTTTCAGTTGTAGCAAAGTGATACAATTTTCGTTTCCGGTTTTGCTGCTTAGCCACTAGGAAACATTGTGCTTATTTCTCTCATACGCACCTGATGAATCCCCTTTCATGTTGCTGTATAGCATTAATTTTGGTTGCATTTCTTTCCCATGAGATGATTGCTTCAATTATTACAAAAGCTGGCAGGAATTAAGGTGACACAGGCAAACAAAATGCCATAATTTCTGTCTTTCAGCTATTCGGGTTTGCAATCTAGATGACTTTCTTTAATTTTGCCTATATTAGGTAGTTAGGTAAATGATAATTATAATGCAAAGACGACTTTCTATAAGTAACTTTCTATATGATCTTTCAAATATTCGTGTCAAGAAGGCTTCTGACTGTGGTAGGTAATGATTTTAATATATGGTTTAAAAAAAAATGTGGCTTGGTAGATATTTCAACACAGCCAAATAAGCATGAGTGCTACAAGTAGAATAGCAGTGGAGATCCTAGGGGGAAAGTATTTGTGAAGTACCTGCTGCAGTTTCCATGAAGTCCTTTTGTTTCCATGTGAAAAAGAGACTTTCTTCAGCTCTAGGAAGTTAAGGAAAAATGATTTTTTTCTTTTTTTTTTTTATTTACAATATGACAAATTGTTAGGCTTCTAGTACTAAACATTAATTGGGGGGGATTTACTGTTGAGTATTGTACATTGTTACAGATGTAAATACTGAAATTATATTTAAAAACAAATATTACAATCCTGAAGAAATCTTTTCCCTACAGTTTTCATCAGGTTCTGTTAATGGTTTTTGTTTTTTGTTTTTTTAAAGACACAGATGGTGGGGGGCTGCTGTATGCTTAAAGTAGACTGTTGTTGATTAGGGTTTTTTTCCTAACTGAATTGGATTTTGGCCTTTACATCAGTAAGTACATCTATTCAAACAGTGTTTGCATTATGCACTGCAGAGGACAACATGAAAGTTTGCAGCGTAAGCTCTGTTTAGAACTGAGGATGTCACATGGATCTCTGGAGTAAGTCACAGGGAGTTTTGCAATTGCCTATTGCAAAAGTGGCATTGGCGGAGCTTTTGCAAATGATGAAACGGGCATGCTGTAAGAGAATTATTAGTCCCATTATAAGATCTTCTGGTACCTAAAATGTTCACTCCAGTTTTTACAGTGGCTTGAGTCGGAACCTTGGATTTGTTTCATTTCCCATCCTCTCCACTTGGAAAGGTATTACCTGTTTATTGACAGCAGGCCTCAACAACAGTAGTTTTTCAAGCATAGTTTTTGAGTTGCCATCAGGGCTTGAGGCTGCCTTTATTTTCTTCTTCCCACATACCCATCAAGTTTGTATGCTTGGAAATGCTTCTTCAAGGCTGTGGATCTAGCTGTGAAGCACCACGTCTGTTGCCCCAAGGATGAGTGCTGTGGGAGAAGAGAAGATACAGATTGAGAGCTCCGGGGTACAACCAGTTCAGTATTCCATGAGTTGTGGGCCATGATTTGAGTGTACCTGTAAACGGATGCTATTAAAATACTTATTGTCAAATAAGCTCTACGGAACAGTAATAAGAGAGCACTACAGCAGATTTCTTTGCCATAGTGATAATAGCTAGGAGTAGGAGAGAGCTATTCTGCTGCAGGGAATGTAGGATAATGATGAGTTATCTGCTGTTTTCAGGAAGTTACATTGAAAAACTCGGCCCAGTGCTCTTTTCTTTTGCTGGCTTGGATTTTCTGCTTTAGTTTATGTTCCTGACCAATGGGGAAAAAAAAAAAATTAGGGTATTGCCCCCACTGTTTGATCTGGGATCATGATAGGAAGATGGAGTAGAGGCTGACACTGATCCTCTTCCTGCCCCCCCCCCCCCGTCTTGTTGCAGCAATTCCAGGGTTTCCCACTGCAGTGAGATGATCCAGCTGCTTTCTGTAAGGGGCAACATGTAGCTCTTCCCTTTGTGCTCATCTGTTTTGAGACAAACACAAAAACTACAAAAATGAAATTAGCAGAGCTTGTAAAAAAGAAGGAAAATTCTTTAGTGGAAAATACCGTTTTACTAAAGGATTGCAGCTAGCTCTTATTATAATTAATTAGTTCCTCCACTCTCCCCAAAACCACATAGGCAGTTTTAATATTGGCAATGTTCTAAAAATTTTGAAATACCAAAGCTGAAAATTAGTAAAGAAAGGGGAAGCTGCCAGTAGTGAGGGATCCTTTTGTTTATTTTTAATTCATCTTCAAAATGCTGGTCAAAGCTGTGATTCTGTGAACAGTACTCCTTTTGTTTAAAGACTGTGATTCCAATTTAAAAATTCTTTACCAAGTATGAAATGCAGGCACTGAATTTTGAAGTTATGCAGAGAAGCTGATATTGGGCAACAAAGCAGAAGCTAACAGAGACTTTGTGCTCTTCACTGACGCAGGTATGAGGAGCGGAAGAAAAACAGGAGGGTTAATGCCAGAAGTTAAGCCTTTCTTAGCAGCTCTCCAGAAATTTGTCTGTATCCATTGGCTGTACTGAATAGCAGACACAGATCAACTATTTTGAGGGTGTGTGTTAGCACTTCTGGCCTACCTGAAATTCAGTTAATTACATTTGTGTTCTTTTAATATATTTTAAATTACATTTTTGTTGACCTCTTGTTCCAGGTACATATACAGATCATACATATACATGGCTCAAATACTTTATCAGCACTGAAAGCTCAGCAAGTTGTCCACCAAGGTCTTGTCCTGCAAACTCTGACGATCCAGTTCTTTGGCAGCCTAAGCCAATTTAGCTGCTGGCTTCCTGGGATTGCCCTGCTGCCTCTCTTGCCCTGTGTTCAGGCTCTGAGCTTCTCTGACCTTACACTGAACCTGTTCAGAGCACAAAGCTGGCAGGAAGCTATGCACTTTGTGTGAGATAGTTTCTCAATGATTTAGCATGCTGAAATAGTTCAAAGCTGCTGCAAAGACACGAGTAGAAACACATGGCCAGGGGGATGTCGCTGTAATTATAAACTGAAAGTTTATAACCTTTAGAAGTCAGTGTAATATAGTTTGAATTGTGGAGATCTCTTGTTATTAATTATTATGTGAAAAGAAATATATTAAGCCTCTGAATTCTCAATTTCCATCATTCTAGGTATTTATGAGTATTTATTCCAGTAAACTCAGCACATTTATCTACAATGCAATTCTGTTTTAGTATTTCATTACTCTTGTTTTGTTAATGTGTGTAAAGCACTGAATTTTTGAGCATGCTAATTAAGCAATTTGAAGTATTATTAGAAGAGAATCTGTTTCTAAAAACAATTTCTGTGTGATTGCTTATTTTTCATTTATATGAATATTTCAGTTTTAAATAGTAGCACTGTAGTAACAGTAACACTAACCAGTGTTAAATCAAGTATAATGCAGATGTTCCTAAAACATGACAATTCTCTTTTTAACTTTACTTACTGCAGGATTTGAACAAGCGTTTGTCCCTGCCTGCTGATATCAGGATACCTGATGGCTATCTTGAAAAGCTGCAGATTAACAGCCCGCCATTCGATCAGCCAATGAGCCGACGTTCTCGTAGAGCTTCACTAGTAAGTGTAATGCATCTGCCTTGCTAAGTCAACCCCTTGGGTCTTAAGGTTCCATTTCATGCAGATGTCTCTGTATTGTAAGCATCATTCAACTTCATTTATACCTTGGCTTTTATGCCCTGAAAGATGGGGCATTTCAGCGTGTACTGAGCACCTGTCAAAATCCACTGAAAAAAAACACCCTTTCCTTCCTTCCTCTTCTGCAAACTTTGCCCCTCATTTCTCAGTGAGGGTCTTGACCCCCTGAAATCAGTGGCTGAATTCTACTCCCAAAGTGCATACATACATCCTTTTACTTGTTAGAGCAGTGATGATCTATGTGAGCAAAGAGCACCTCCAGTCTTAGATCCAGGCTGTGTGTCTTCTGTGGTATAGTATGGGGGCTCTGGAGTAGCACAGTATGAAGGCAGCTAGTCTTCACTTTTCTTTTTGTATTTGTTAACAAATTTTCTTTCTCAAATTTCCAGTTGAAATTATACAAAAAAAAAAAAGAACAATCTATGAATTCCAAAGAGTATTAATAACTAAATTCATATATACCTTTCTAGGTATATATTTTCATTGGTTTATTTTAAAAAATAAGTCTTTCCTTGTGAATGGGAGGATTCTTATGTTCTCATTATAGTATAAATACCAGAAATCCCAGATACCCATACTAAATATGCACATCCCTGAAATAGTCCAAAACACAGCTTTTTCTTATTTTTACACAAATCATTCAATTTCAACCATAATTTGATATATTACATTTCTTAATAGTAATTGATGTCTTAAAGGAATTGCTAGACCACTGCTGAATTTCTGAGCAAATTCATTGGTGTAGAGAAAAACTGGATAGGTTTTTGAAACCCATGTTGTTCTTTTTTATTGATTTAACGGTTTATTTGCTGGAAAATAAATATGAAAAAAATACATATTTATAATTCACATAAAATATGGAATCATTCTTAACTGTGAAATATCTTTATTCTTTGCTTTGTTACATACATTATTAATTCACAGTGTTTGAGATTTTTGATGTATTTTGCCCCTGAAAAAATACAATGTAGTGTGCCAGACCAAAGCTCTGTTCTGCATGTTTCCTTTTATAAGCACAGTATTCAAAGAAGGGAAGATTGGATCAAAACACTGGAAGTAATAGTAATGTAGCAAGCTTAAATATTTGTGCCAGATTTTTGTAGCTCATTAACCACTTACTTACTGAGATAGCATTGAGTTGGGGACTGTATTTCCCAGAACCTTCTCTTTTCAGATGCTGGTGTACTGAAGCACCTTTTCAGAAGAGTCTTTTCAGTGTTGGAATATAGTATTTGAGGGCTGGGGAGAGTTTCCTGTGTATGTGATTTCCGTTGCTCATTTAATGTTGAGCCCTGAGTGCAGTTGGAGTTCTCTCCTCTTAACATTCTAGAAAGAAAGAAAAACAGTGCCCTCTAATGAATATGATGTGTGTATGGTATCAACTTCCTGTCACAAGGTTGTTTGCTTTTGCCTTTCAAAAATGCTTTTCAAGGCTGAAAAGTCCAAAATGAAACCTGCCAGCAGCGCTGTGGTGTGCAGGCATGCATTTGCTGCATTGTTCTTTCGTTATTTCAAACTACCTTTAACAAAAAAAAATGAGAATCATTATTCTGAGGTTGTCATTGAAAGCTTGCTAGGAGATTAGTAATTGTAGTATGTGAATACTGTGTGCTGCTGTAAAGGTATGCCTCTCTTCAAGGCGTAGTAGGAATCTAAACAGCTGTAAAAAGTATTAGGTGAGAGCTTGTTATACTTCAGGTCTGGTGCATTTCTTTGAAATACAACAAAAAATTAGATTAAATGCATTGTGCATATCCTGGTACGGTATTGCATGCACAGCAGCATAGGTGCATCTCTTAAGCACCAACCATTAGAAATAAGAGACCATAAATATCCATGTTCCTGTATGGGTGAAGATGGGTAGATGGATCTTGCCTGAAAAACTTGTTTAGAAATGATTTTGAGGGAAAAATTAAAATGAAATTGATCTTGGTTTGAGTAATCTAAAAAACAGTTTTTCTTCTGAGGTGGTGGTCAACTGAAATGTGGTTATAAATGAGACATGCTGCAAGGCAGGTCTTGAAGAATATCTGTCCTCTATATGTAGGAAATACTTCATTCTGTTGTCTAAAGATTTTGTTTATTAATCTTGAACAGTACTGAGGATTCTAAGAAATCAGACTTTCAAGTTGTATTCCAGACTTTCTGGCAGTAACAAGGCTAATAGGTAACAGGTTGCACATAGTTTCTCCTTTCAATTCAGAAGCATATATTTTTATTTCCAATACCATCCATTATTCACTTCAAGTTGTATCTTTTTAAGTAGATTAAAATGCACTTTGGAAACAATACTTGCTTTACTAGCATTGTACTTATGTCAGTGGTATGTTTAAAATCTCACTGGAGTTTTAAGGGTTGTCAAGTATGAACTTTTCCTGTATTTTGGGATAAGCAGCTAGGCTTCACCAAGCTCTGAAATATGCTAAAGCATGCGGTTCTAAAACATTTCAGTCCTAACACTAATTTAATAAAGCAGAATTTCTCTTAGTACCATGTTAACAAAATGATGTGCCCATTTTTTCTCTTACATATTCCAGATATGCTTATAGACAAGATCTTACACTTCAGTTGTGTTTTCATGCATATGTTCTGAAAATTAACAGAAGCATGAATCCAACATTTCTTAGTATGCCTTCATGTTATATTGCTGTCAAATCTTAATGCAATCGACAGTATTTCTGTTACAAAGTAAAATATTATAAAGTTCTAACATCCATTGGGTTTTAGGAGTAAATCAATATTTTTTGACCTGAGGAAATAGGTGCTGAAGCCAGTCAGAGGTCACAGTATCTTTCCTTAGAAAGAAATGTTAAGTGGAAGGAGGAGGTGATGCTAGGAAGAAAACCTGGCCTTTTCATCTTACTGTATGTTGAGTTGTCAGTAACTCAAATCCTCGTGAAGCCAGCGGATTTTGGATTTTGACACGGTACAGGGTATATGCACTTTGTAAATATTTTTAAAAATTGACTTGTTTGACATGTCAACTTTCAACATTCTTTACACTGTAAGAGCAATATAAAGATTTGGTGTAATTGAGAATTGTCTTATACAGAAGTAACTACAAGAGAAATCTACTGAATAGGAGAGTAGCAGTGGATGTGAATAGGGAAAAATAATGATCTTAAAAGCCATCTTGCAAAAAAGGTGTTACATGGGCAGATAAAATCTGGCTTGCATTGCCAAGGTAAGTTGGTGACCAAAAAAAAAGGTGAATAGAGCCAAGTAAAATATGTAAAGACTTGAAATTATAGGCCATGAAATGTAAAGTGTTGAGGAAAAAGCTGAAGCTTGTGGAGGCATGATGTTTAAGGATTTTACTGGTGGAGTGTTGTACTGAAAAGCCTTTGAGAAGCCAGAATGGAGGAAGAGACCTGGAGCTGAGGTCTTGAATGTGTTCTATGTATTTACAGAGAGAAAATAGGTAATGGAAGTTATTTTGGAAGAAGCAGCTGCATATGGATGTGCTAAGCAAGAGAAAGGATGGAATAGTTTGAGATGGCTTCTGTGCTTTAGACTTTAATAACCTCATTAGTAATCAGATCAGAAGAATGGAGAAAATTTATGCAGGAGTTAGGATAAAGTGGGGTTTTGTATGAAATGTAACTAAGTACATAGTTCTTCTAGGATGTGCAGTGGACTGACTAATAGGCTGAGCATTCAGCTTGGATGCTGGGACACATACATATAATATGCTAAATTGTTTTTAAAATAGCAGAATTTCATGGTGTTTGCTGTAATACTATCAGGTATTTTTCTGAAAGAAAGTTCAGTTTGCTGATTAAATGATGTATAAATTAAGGGTCAATATTATCAACTTTCTGTATTTTTTTCATTGCAGTCCGAAATTGGATTTGGAAAAATGGAAACCTATATCAAGTTAGAAAAGCTTGGAGAGGTATGTATAGCTTTCTTTTGAAATTAAATGACTACTGCTTTGATTACATTTCTTTAATGCGCAGCTGACAGAGCACTGGCAGAGGTTGCCTGAAGAGGCTATGGAGTCTCCTTCCTTGGAGACTGTCAGAAGCCTCCTGGACATAGCCCTGGGCAACCTCCTCGAGGTGTTCCTGCTTGATAAGGGGAGTTGGACCAGATGACCTCCAGAGATCCCTTCCAACCTCAACTGTTCTGTGATTTGATGGCAATGTTTTATGTACATTTTTTTTATAAAAGTTAACTGAAAATCTCTCTGTCCTTCAAAATATTCGTTGGATTTCTCTTTTCAGTAAACCAAGCATTTAACATGCATAACAACCACAAAAATGTTCTGTGTTTGTATAATAAAACAAAAAAAGCAGGAAGAACTTAAGTGAGCTGTGGAAGAGCAGGACTTCATTATTGAATGGTCTCTGACCTTATTACGAAGGCTAACATTGTATGCAGATAGACAAAATTATTCTGTTGATAATGAAACTACTTAAGTCTGGTTAAGTACCCTACTGTCATGATTTAGGTATTAGGGAGCACTTGTATTGGACAGGAAACCATCATTTGCAGTAAGCAGGCAAATAACTATCTGTGTTCTAAATATAGACAAGCCAACACACTTGAGCTCAGTGGCCAGCTATGTGCTACCAGTTGAAATACGTAACACTGAATTCTGTTCCCCTTCCCTGCTGGGAGGGCAGTAATACAGCTTTCCTCTACTACATCCAGCCACCGATTTTCAGAGAAGCTGTAGAGTTCAGGGGAGAGGTCAGGTTTCTGACCTGTTCAGTTTGGCTGAGGGTGACCAGTGGGGTCAGAAAAGGATGAGGAGCACCAGGATGGGACGCACTGAACATTGCAGAAGTTAGCGGGGCTGATTGGTTTGTCTTCTGTGAATATTGCAGTTAGTCCTCCATTTGCAGTGTTTTCATTTCCAAATGCATTTTTTTTCTCTCAAGTACTTGCTAGGTGGCTCGCTAGACGTGGCATGATGTCGCACAACTTTGGAAAAATATTAATCAAGCAGCTATCAAGTCGTAATTGTGGGTGTATTTTATCCCGCTTGCATTATAAAATGTAATGGACAATATAAGGTGTACCTACAGTAATGCAGGGCATTTTCTGTAACTTTTTTGCTTCCTCTTTGCAATTCCTGGAATTAGTTACACCTACTGACTGTTTTGTCAGGGTTTCTTGTCATTATGTAACATATATTAAGAGTTTTGAGTCTTTCATTGTCTAAGAAAACTAAAAGATAAGTTTCACTATATTCATGTTCACCATGTCAACAAAAATGAAACTTCAATTTCCTCTCCTCGCAGAGCATGCTCATGTAAAATATGTAACAAAGAGAAGAAACAAACAAAAGGAATTGTATGTTTTCCTGAAAATAGTGGTAGAATTTGTCTGCAGCCATTGGTAAAATAACTGCAGCAAAATATAGAGGTAACTGCGCTAGCTTTATTTAAATAGGGCCTTTCTAGACAGTAAATGATCCCAGCAGTGAACTTAGTGAACTTTAACGCTACCTGATCTAACCTCTTTGGTAGGTGTATGGTGTACAACTTCTTGTGTAATTTTCAGAGCTAGTAAGCATATGCATCCCTTGTGTCTTCTGTGTGTTCAGATCTGTTTACAAACTATTTTTCTAGTTTAACCTACATCAAAAGAAAAAAAAATGTAAAAACTAGTCATACTCAAAATGAAAGCTATTAAAACCTTGAATAGCAGTTCATATTTTCTTTTTCAACTGATCTTTCAATGAAGGAGCGATTTTTAAGAGTTTTCTTCTTTTTCCATTTTGTAGGGTACTTATGCAACAGTTTATAAGGGGAGAAGTAAGTTGACAGAGAACCTGGTAGCTCTGAAAGAAATTCGCCTGGAACATGAAGAGGGAGCACCGTGTACAGCTATAAGAGAAGGTGATACTATTTTTATTACTTTTTAGAATTTCAAATATTTCTGGCTTTCTTTTTGACCAAAGTACTTGGAAAATAAATCGGCTATATAGGACATGAGAAAAAAAATACTAGTTTTGATAAGGAAAATTTTAATCTTAGATGTCTTAAGAGTTAGTGTTTCAAATGTATTTATTTTATTGGGGGAAGGTTGTGTTTTCAAATGGTGTTATAAATTGATGATTTTATACTGAATTAGACTAATACTAGGGAGTAACTTTCAGGGATTCAGAATACATTATATGAAATGACTGCTTCTGCCTGAACTGTACAATTTAGCAAATATTTACAGTTTGCTACCCAAATGTGTTTTGGTCTTTTAATTAAATACATTTCTCATATTTAGTGTTCATATGGCATTAAGTTAATCTATGTTCTTTAAAATAGCTTTTTAATTAAAAATAAATAAATAAATAACATATATATGAACTTGCTGGAAATGTGTTTATTGCTTATGTTACATTTATTTATATTTACCATTCTCCTTTGCAGTGTCATTATTAAAAGATCTGAAGCATGCGAATATTGTTACGTTACATGATATTGTTCACACAGACAAGTCTTTGACTCTTGTTTTTGAATATCTGGTAAGCATTTAAACCACTAGTGAGCTTTATATTCTGTTTTTCTCCTTACAGAATACTGAGTAACACAGACATAACAAAATTCTGTACTATGTTTTTTAAAATACTCTGTTATATTATTGTCCTGCATCTAGAATTATTTGGCTGAAAATTATACATCTGTATTCAGTTCTCAAAGTGCAGTAAGTTAGTAAATACTGTTGTCATCATTGTAATGTTTCATTAATAGCAGTTAGAGGTGATCTACCTGAGAAAACTCGTCCTGCATTCAGTAACTGTAAAAAGGGATAATTATGCTATTATCCCAACGATATTTTTCTGTTATGACACAATTTTGCAAGTGGTCTTAGAAAAAAAAAAAAAGTATATTCCATATTTTTGTAATTCTTTTCAAGCAAGTGCCCACAATTGCATCTCTTGCTTGCCTCTTATATTATAGACTTTTCATTTTCTCACTGAAGCTTTAATTATATTTTTGCTGGAATATATGAGCGTAATAAGAGGGTTGAAGAACAAAATCTTCACTTCCAGTGTAATTGGAGAATGTAGTAATTTCATTTAAAAAAAAATGTGGCACACACAAAGTAGAAGATGAAGGCAATAACAAATAATGGTGTCTAAGATAATGCAACTTGATGGACAACATGGGTATTTCTGCCCTCTGGAAAGCCAATTTTCTCCATGTTCAGACTTCCGTGGTTTGTTTTGTTTGTTACTTTTGGGGGAGGGAGAGGTTGTTTGTTTTATTTTTTTAGAAAAAAAAATACAACTTTTGCAGAAAACAGTTTTCTGATGAGTAATTTCTTCACTAGTTCTAATAAAAAATAATAGTCACATAATCTGTTGTCCATAATTTTACTGAACAGTTATGATCTTTTGACAGGACAAGGATCTGAAGCAGTACATGGATGACTGTGGTAACATCATGAGTATGCATAATGTAAAGGTGAGTGTTTTTAGTGACATTTACTGTTTTCCAACTTTCTCTCTTCTGACTGAAGAATTTCAGAGAACTTAATAATCAGGAGCTGTATGGTTTAGGGCTTTAAAGAAAAATAAAACTTTTTTTTTAAAAAAAGTTTTTGACCTTTGTATGTGGCTCAACTATATTTGACATCAGATGGAGTCTTTCTTTTTGGTTTTGATAGCATTTGAATGTTTAAAGCAAAAAAATCAAGAGGTTACAAAACTTTATTTAAGATTTCATTCTCTTCGAAGTTACTTTTAAAACAAAAATTTCCAAAAAAAGTAATAAACTTATAACTGTATTGACCTCTTTTTGCCCTTCCACTATTGTGTACTCATCTGTTGAGGTCAGTCCTTAGATTAGCATATCCTCAAATAAAATTTGTGTGTGCACCAAGGGAAGTGCGACCAGAGTCATGATTGTGGGATTGGATTCCACTGCCAAGAAAGATATTTTTAATACATATTTAAGAATAAATGATGGCCATGTCTCCATTAGTGATAAAATGGAAATTATTTTCTTTAAGACTTAGTTGTCTTTTGCTTTTAGCTATAGTTATGGCTCAGTCTAGTGGCTCAGTGGCAAATCAGGCCTGGTGAGACTGACTCAGTTTCAAGTCTCCCTCCTAACAAGCAGTTTTTCATTTGAAAAACTAGAATACCTGTTTGTATTTTGTTAATACTTACAGCTCTATAAACAACATTCCGAAGAGAAGAGATTACTAACTTGGAATAAGTAGTCAAATGAGGCTGGATTGTAACAGTATCACCCTGCTGTATTGCAGCCTGTGCTGTACCTTCAAAACAGCTTCATTAAGCTGTATATAATTCATGTAAGGGTTGCTACTTTTACAGTAAGCGTATTAGAAACTTTTCCATGCCTCTTGAAAAATACTAGTTGTAAGCTCTGACCCTAAGAACAGAACCAGAGAGTCAGAGAGACAACAAAAAACATAATTAAGCCTGTGTTTTTAATTAAATACAAGTTAATACGCTGTAAGTGGGAAGCTGATTCCTGTAATAAGTGTGGTTAAGAGAACAGGGAGAATCTGCTTGTGATAATCAGAGCTAAGCAGAGAAAACCTGCTTTTTCCATGTTTGCCTGTGGTTTAAACAATGCCATAAGAGCTGATTGATATGGTCAGTACCTTTGGCACTGAGAAAACAGAACAGCTGCTTAACTGTGGTAGCTGTATATGCTTATAGTACAGTAACTGTGGGGGTTTGAATCATTATTAACATTTGAGAGACCTCCCTGTCACCCCTTCTGTCATATTCTTCACATAATTTTATGTTTTCAGTTGCAACAAAATAAAAACGTATCATATAAAGATGTGTGTGATCTCTGCAGACATTACCATTTCAAACAAAATTTTGAGTTAATATGTGTCCTGTGAATTTTTGGAAGGATCCATGCCAACTATCATGAATATCCACAATTCCTGTAAAATAATCTGCATTGCTTTTTTGACCGATCCTTGCCGTCCCAGTGCACACTAGAGTTGTGCTGTTAACATCTCTTGGGAGTGACTACCCCTGCAACAGTGTAGGCCTGAGTTGACAGGAAAAAAAAAAAAAAAGTTGTTTCTCATCCTGCTCTTCCAAAAAGGAAAGGAAGAAAAAAAAAATGCTCCAAATTCCTTTTTTCTTGAGTAGATAGATCCCATATAAGCAGACTGAGAACAGATGGATGTAAAGTACACCTGCTGTGTTGTTTGTCCAGTTTAGGAAAAAGAATTTGATGGTGTCACCTGGTACAAAAATAAGCTGCTGTGTTAGGAAATGGTCATATAAAAATGTTCCAGTGTTTCTTCTCAAAAGCACTATTACATGGTGAATTTTTCATATTGGTAAACATCATTGTTTGTAATGCTGTGTATTTTTTTCATTGTACATTTCATCATTGATACTGCCTGAGGGCTTCTGTGTAGGAATTGATACCATCAATGGCTACCCAGAAGGCCCATATTCAAGTTCAGATGCTTTATACATACAGAAACCACAATGTAGCATTTATTAATGCAGTGATAGAGTAAACTGGTTCGGCTGCCCACTGGTAAACCTTTCTTCATCCCTTACTACCTTTATGTCTATGAATATGCAGCATTAATATGTGTGAGTGGAGTTGCTTGGTTGGCTTGCTGTTCCAAACGACTAAAATAAACCTGTGTGTATTGAGGTCAGGGGATGAATATAAAATGCCAGAGGATGTTGGGTTGTTTGTAATGTTCATTTCCCCACTTCTCCACATTTCATGAGCTTGTGAATCCAGTTGTATTTTTTCAAGAGCCTGCCAAAACATCTTTAAACAGTTTTTGCACAATTGGATGGAAAAGGTGCTGAGCTGTGGCAGAAAGGAACTTGAGCGTAGCCAGAGACAGTTACATTTAAAGACATTAGTGTGGGGAGGAACACTGGTAAATACTTAAAAATAAACAGCCCTGTGGCTCTCTTCAATTATGCAGAACAAATCTCTCTTAAAATCTTTATTGTAAAGTATTGTGTAAAAGCAGTGCGTTAGCATAAAAGGATTTTAAATCTGTAAACAATAATGAAGATACTCTAAGTGTGCTCATAGGGAAAATTAATTTACTTTTTGAGAGGTATTTTTGTCTTGCTTACAGTATAGAGCTTTAACTCTGCAGTGCCCAAACAGGCTGTTATAAGTTGGTGTAATCTGAAGATTAACATTTTTGGCCTAATTTATTTAAATGTTCTCTTTTGTAGCTGTTTTTATACCAGATTCTTCGTGGTTTGGCTTACTGTCATAGAAGAAAGGTGTTGCATCGAGATCTGAAGCCACAAAATCTACTAATTAATGAGAAAGGAGAACTGAAGCTAGCAGACTTTGGTATGGACTGAAATTCCTCTATAACAAATATTTTCTTTACTCACTATTAAGAAAATACTGAAAACAAATTATACTGAACTTTGAAATCCTTTGGAACTGGGAATGTGCGTTTGCAAACCACTGTGAACATCAGGAAAATGAACCAAAGATGTGTATTTAATTCATCTTTGTACATCCCTACCAATTCAGAAGGCTAGGATTTAGAACCTTGTCCTTGTTGCTGTTGCTGTTTGTCAATAACTGGAAAAGTAACATCCTCTAGTCAGAATCAGTAGGCAAGCAATTTGCTGCCTATGATGTAGCTATCCTGTCTTCCTTGCAATGGCTTCTGAACTGTAACTGCAGGATCAGCATTGTCTGTTGGCTATGGTCCCAGCCCAAGTCTGTGTCAGTTTTACAGTTTTTTGTAGAAGCTGGTACTTCTTAGTCAATCTATGACTTCAGTTGTGAACACTAAGGAATATTCCACAAAACCTCGTTTTGGTTTCTGTCTTTCCTTTAAACGAATTCATGAAAGCAATCATCTGAAGGAGACAGAAGAGAAGTGGATATGTGCAGTTGCATTTATAAAGGAAAGATAAGAACATCAGGTCTGTTGTAAATTTGTGCATTCTCAGATGGAAAATGAAAGTCGTCCTTTTACAGGATATTAGAAAATAGGTGTGTAGGTCATACTGTCACTTGACTTGAGGTTTGAAAGTAGTCTTACAGCTTCCTTTGAAATTGACGCTTAGTCAAATCCTTAAGCTGGAGCTCAGGCTGTTTTTTCTCACTTTCCACAATCACTCCAAAGCAGAGTTACCAAGGTGAGCAAGAGGAAGGGTCTGTCCCTATTCAGAATTGTCAGGTGTTACTGATGCACCAAGTTCCTTTGAGATTTCCAGTGAGCATTTGCAGACGAGTGCAGCATTCACAATTTCCTTTTATTTTCTATGTCAGGAAGGTCCTTCAAGAATTGTGCTAACACTGTTTTTTTCCCTGGTTTGTGAACAGAAGTTGCTCAGAAGATTGTATTTAATGCAATAGACCTAAGTTGTATTGAGGATGTTACTGACAAACTGACAGTATTATTGTGGAAAACCTCTATTGATCAGTCCAACACTGTTGGTCCATTTCCACTGTTTCATGGTTCATTTGTTGCTTTCTTCCTCTTGCAGTGTAATTGTTAAGTGGTGAATGTGGGATTTCACAGATTGTGGGGAAGATGCTATATTGATATAATGCTTTGTTGTTTTGATGACATGTATAGGCTTACTGCAAGTTTTGATCTGCTTACCTGCCTTCTATGCTTCAAAACACTTACCATGAGATTTCTGTAAATACTAAGACAAATCACATCGTAGAAATATATTTAATAGGACTCTTGAATAAATATAATTGGGAAGGTATTTAACAAGTTAGTATATTAAAGTTGACTTCTCCTGTAAAAGTTCTTTGTCAGTTCCATGGAAAATAAGATTTAAGAAAAGCAGCATTGCGTAGAAGCAGCACATTACCCTTTATTTCCCTTTTTATCAAGGATTGGCTAGAGCGAAGTCTGTTCCTACGAAGACTTATTCCAATGAAGTTGTCACGTTATGGTACAGACCACCTGATGTTCTCCTTGGATCTTCAGAATACTCAACTCAAATAGACATGTGGTTTGTATAGCTTTCTCTAGTTCTAATTTTTATTCTCGGTCAAGTTGAAAAAATGCCAATTCTTCATTGCTATATAATAGCATTCAAATACTAATCTTTTCAGTTTTTGAATGCTATAACTGCTTTAGATTTTAGAGAAAGGATCGACAGATGGGGAAGATGCTATTATTTGTCTCTGAAAATGCAGAGTACTTTTTTATTGCTTAAACATGCGTCAGGCCCACATTTCTAGGGGAAAAAAATTCCATGTTCTCCTGATGACATAACATGGTATTTTACTATGAACTACAATACAATTGATTAACTTGACATCTGAAGGGAGAGGATATAATATAGCTATGACAAAGATTTTATTTGGTCTTTGACAGTTCTTTTGTTGCTGTATATCTTCTTTCAAAACAATATTTTTAGTAGCAACATGTGGTTAATATAATTGTTTTTATTTAAGAGAAATTACAGAAGTAAGAGCAGAAGTAATAAGAGCAGAAAGCTTAAATTGCTGTTGTTGTTTTTTTCTGATTTACCTTTTTCTCTTTGTTTCTATAAAAGGGGCGTTGGATGCATATTTTTTGAAATGGCATCAGGAAGGCCTCTCTTCCCTGGTTCAACTGTTGAAGATGAGCTGCACTTAATTTTCAGGCTTCTAGGTAAGTGTTACTTTTATCAGCACTATTACTGGTATATGTTTATTCTTCTAAACAATTTTTTTCTGGGAGAACTGTAGATCTTTATCTATTAAAAATTACATTTTATGTACCATTGTCTTTAAGGTGAATGAGTGTGCTCTTGATTAAAAGTGATCAACCTGAGTGCACAGATGAGTTTGTACAGCATTGCCTCTTTTTCTTTCCTGTTCAAATTACAGGATTAAGTACTTATTTATGTCAGAGCTGTTTCTTTACAGGTCTGTGGGGGAGAGGGGTTATTTTTGTTGTTGTTTTGTTGGTGGTGATTTTTTTTTTAAGTTGAATTTGTTGCTTTTTTTAAATACAGGAACCCCATGTCAAGAAACATGGCCAGGTATTTCTTCCAGTGATGAATTTAGAAACTACAACTTCCCTAAATATAAACCACAACCCCTAATCAACCATGCACCAAGGTATTTTGTGTTTTATTTGAAAGAACGTGTATTCCTATAGCTTTGAATATTTGTAAATGTGAACAAGGTTCCAAGTATGGTGTGCTAGTGAATGCTGGAAAATTGTACATCATTGTGGGCAGATATTAATGCAAAGCATAATCCCATTACTATGCAATTACTTTGTCTAATATCATTCAAGGCTCCATAATGACCTATAGAACTGTAAACTCCTTGTTAATAATGCCTGCATAGTGGGAGTATTCACACAGCACTTCCAAATTCTCTTGTTATATAATAGGCTTATTGTTAAAATAGCAAGATTTCCTTTAGCAGTCTCTTGAAATCATTCTAAAATCATTATGAGGAATTTGAAGGGTCTGCATCAGTATTGTTAACAGCACAGAGGTTGTAAATAAACTTTATAACAAAGCCTAACACATTTTTATTGACTCTGAAGAAAAAGATCTAACATTGTGTTCTCCTAGTGAATGACCTGGGTCAACCTACTAAATCACAATACAAAGCTCAAGATTTGTATGTTCCCAGTATTTTCATCTTGTTCTGAGATGGTGCTACTTGTATGTATACGCATTCACAAGCAGAAAAGTTGTTTGGGTGAAAACATTCAGTTTTTTAAATGCAACTTTCATCAGTTACTTTGCAGATCGGCTTTTGGTAAATATAGTTCAGTAACTTCTTTTTTTTATTTATTTTTAGGCTAGACACGGAAGGAATTGAATTGATAGCGAAGTTCCTTCAAGTAAGATAAGTTTTGTGGCTTTACTTTATTAAAAGTGCAAGTTTAGAGTTTTGGTGTATTATGTAAAATTTTAATTACAAGCTTAGTACCTGTTAGATCTAACTCAAAGTGGAATATACAGCTCAGTAGGTAGTGGATGACAGATTTAGGAAGAATGATTGTTAGGCTAAATACTGTAGGAACTTAAAAGCTGGTATTTTGAATGTGTTTTTTTTGTTGGAGTTGTGGTTTTGGGTAGGGTTTTTTGTTGATGTTTTTGTTTTTTTCTTTTGCAAGAAGCAATTTTTTCTCTCTGATTACTGTTTGTAAAAAAGTAATTGATTCTGTTAGCAATTCCCTGAAAAACTAAAACGCTTTTGAAATACAGTATTAAAACAGAACTTTTAAATACAAATACTACAGTTCTGTAAAGATGGATTTTGCTTACCACTAGAGAAGCATCTACTAATGTAAAGAATACTCTTTGAACTTTCAAACTGTTTGTATCAAAAGGTAAAGTGTTTTGTGGGTTTAATCTTTTAATCTGCATTAAAAATGAGCCAAGAAACAAGAAGAGGGGAGGCAAGATGGAAGGCCAACTCTTAAGTCTTTGAACGGATGTAGACGCCCTGTAACTTCGCTGTGTTAAGAAGCCCTAGTATGTAAGGTGGAGTGCAGTAACTCTGCTTTGCAGCCAGCGATTTAAATTCTATACCAAGTCTTCATCTGTTTACGCACCGTGTGAGAACAGTAGTCTTTGCAGTCCTTGTTTAGACTTTGTTCTTTGTGTACACCTTTTTTAAATGTCTGCATCTTTGTCCAAATGTCCAAATATGCCAGACATGAGATGTGTTAAGCACAGATTGAAGACCATGTTGTCTGAAGTTCCCTTTTATGCAAAATACTGCAGCATAGTCCATTCTAATTAGAAAGCTTTTGTGATCTCATGTAATTGCTATTTAATATTAGAACATAAAGTAGCCAGAAGTCTGACATCTGATCATTGTTACAACTACAAATAAGGATTAAGTATACTTTTATTTGCATCCATTTACAGCATTTGAGTATTTTAGCAATCTCATATGTTGATAATTCTAATTTAGATAACATATGTTAGGTGTTTCATGTGCGAAATAAAAGTAATGAAAACAAAGATGTCCTAGTGAGTTAGTAGGAAAGATTTGAGCAAGTTGAACTCTTTCTTCCTTTGACGAAATCACTTAATGCAGAGGATTTTTTAATGAAAACCAATGCACTTACATCCTTTTATTTTAATAGTATGAATCAAAGAAGAGAATTTCAGCAGAAGAGGCCATGAAACATGCATACTTCAGAAGTCTTGGAACAAGAGTACATACTTTGCCTGAAAGTAAGAATAGCAGTAAAGCAACAGAGTATTGTTAAGATAGTTCATGACTGTCCTGGGTCTGGCTGGGATGGATTTAATTTTCATCATAACACCTTGTATGGTGCCATGTTTAATATTTGTCACCAAAACAGTGCTGATAACACGCCAGTGTTCTAGCTATGGCTCAGCAGTGTTTGCACAGTGTCAAGGCCTCCACTTTTCTCACTTTCCCCCACAGTGAATAGACTGGGGGGTGCGCAAGAGGTTGGGAGGGGGCACACCAGGCAGATAACAAAACTAACCAAAGAGATAACCCATGCCATATGTCATGCTCAGCAATCAAAAAGGAGAAAGGGGGGCACAGTGGGGGGTGAGGGGACTGTTGGGGAAGTTAGCCATATTTTGCTAAGGAAGTGGCAGGGCATCAGTCTACACATGGAAGGTGGTGAGTTACTGCCTTTATATCTCTTTTGTTTTTTCTCTCTTCTTCACCCTCTCCTTCACTTACTAAAGAGTTTTCATCTCAGCCCACAGGTTTTCTTGTTTGTACTTTTCCTTTCCTCTTCCACACACACTAGGGCTGTGGGGAAGTTACCAAGCAGCTGCATGATGCTTAGCTATCTATCAGGGTTAACTGACAACAATTCAAAATGAAAAATTCTTTAGTCTGTTAAGGAAGTCCAATACATATTGACTTAAACATTTGGGAATAGGGAAAGGTTTTTTTTCTTATCAAATCTGCACAATTAAGAATAGAATTTTGCTCAATAAAGCATGGTTGTGCTCAGATAGATATGAATTAATTTCTCTGCTACATTACAGGTGTTTCTATATTCAGTCTAAAAGAGATTCAGCTGCAAAAAGACCCTGGCTTTCGAAATTCCACTTACCCAGAGACAGGTATGGAAGGATTAATATTTTCTCATACTTACAAGTTGCATGCTAACACAATAACTGCAGGTTAAAAAAAAAATGTGATACTGGTTGAAGCCCAAAGAAAGGATATTCTCTTGGCATAGAAGGAGAGATACAGATAATGATTGAATACTCTGTTGCACGAATGCTTAAGTTTCTTACCATGGTCCATGTTCTGTTGTAGGACATGGGAAGAACAGAAGGCAGAGCATGCTTTTTTAAAGTGGGCGGTGCAGAGTCAAGCCCAAGCCTATCCTATCAATCAAGGACTTGGATCTGAAGGCAGTGCTCTCTTTTGGTGGACTTGGAATCGCAGTTTGTCTACACTGTCCTCTTCACAGTGGAGTCTTTTTATTTCCAACCTGCAGATTATGTTTTTATATTTGTTGTCACAGTGTGACAATTTTTTGTACAGTTGGTTTTAAGGTCTCCTCTGCCACTAGAGCCAGTAGGTTACAGCTGTTGATGTAACTGTAGCTGCAATTTTTGTGCAGGACTGAGAAACACAGTGCATTATTTATTGCGGAATCATTGCTGCTAAATAACTACTGTCTGTATAGTTAACACAACAGTTCCATGCCTGAAGAAGTTGCAATGGCTTTATAATATGTGAATGCATCTGTTTCTCTTCATAAAACGTTCTACTGCTGCGGGTTTTTTTGTATTTCTTAAACTGCAGTGTTTCCTGGAATGTAAACATAGCTTTGCTTGGCTATAGGTGAACCATCTTTAATGCTCTAAGTTCATGGCACTTAATTCCTTATTTAACATTGGAAGTATGTGTTGAAATAGTTGAAAAATTATAATGCATATTATGTTTTTGAAAAGCACATGGTGTGAAAGTTGATTCAAACAAGTAAAAAGTAATTATTATTTGCTCTCAGATCCTATATTAGTTATTGATAAATTAGAGCATGGAGACTGGATAATAAATTTTGTCAGGCTCACTCCAGCATAAGATATTTGCACATTGTTGTGCATATGGGACCTGACAGAAGCAATGACTTTTTTTACCTTGTTTTTAACTTAGAAATACAAATAGTAAAAAAAAGAAAAAAAAAAAAAAGAAAAAAAAGATTCATATATGTTGGACCCTGGCTTAATTTTGAAATTTTGGATCTTTTCATTACAGAGAAACAGGACGACTAATTACAAGAACATGGGAATAATGTCACACTTTTCCCACCCTGTTGCTCTCCCATTTGTGCATTATTCACTTGAAATCAACTGGAAAGATGCAAGTTTGTACTTGATAAGAACTCACTATACTACAGAACTTTTAAAATGGGAACTTAGAGAGTTTCTCAGATCTTAGATGTTATCTGTTTACCAGAGATAGTAAACATGTTACTACTATGCTTATGCATCTCAGTGAGTATCATAAGTACACCCTTGGTGATGGTTACAGTATTTTTAAGCATTTGTGTTCACCTTTATGAACCTATTTGTTTAGTGCATCTTAAAGAGACTGTAAATCTTTATTGGTATATTTTGAAATGGTCATGTAAATCTTTGGCTGTTATATCATGGAAATAGTCATAGGTAACTTAATTTTTCCTGACATTCACTGTAAAACATTCAGGGGTCCTACCATTTCTGTTCAGGAAATCTTGTAGTTTATTGTTATTTAACAGTATTAAGTGAATTTTTGTATATTTCATTTTAACTTTATTTGTGAATAGTGATTGTGGCATGTTTGGGGGTGTTTTATTAATATTTCATTGATACTGGTAAATTTGAATTGGGATTTTTTTTTTTTTTTTATTTTCTGGAAGAGAGAAGTTAATGTGTAATGGTGACTATTGGACCACTACTGCTTTTCAGCATTTGTAAACTGGTTTTACGTTAAATCTTGTAGACCTAACAAACTGCTGTTATTTCTAACTGACCGACCTGTATTAATATTGTACTTTTGAAAGTATAAATATTATGTGGAATTCGTTGGTTTTGTTTTGAAATTTATAACGACAAAGGCCCTGTGCTGTTAAAAATACAGACTAAGTGAACTTGCAGTTCTTGGGGCATTGTTGGAAACTTAGCTAGATCTGTGTGTTGTGGGAGTCATCAGTTTCAACTCTAGCTGCTTATGAATTCATGCAACCCAGAAGTAGTGGCAGCGAAGGTGGTATCACTCATCTGCAACTGAGGCCGTTCAGGATCTTATCATGAACATGGTCCATAGTCTAATTGTTAGCAATGAAGTCCTGCATGTCACGTGGAATCAGGAGTTTTGCCTAGCTCTAGGAAGGTAAGGCGTGTCTCGGATGCATGGGTTTGAAATCCCACTGATACCAGCGGGAGTGTCGTGTGTGTCAGAGGCGGATTTGGCACTGATTGAAAAACCTTTGTCCTGAAATAGTTGTTATATATATTTTTATAGTTGCTATGGATCTGATCTAGATTTTATACTGATTAACTTTGTAGGAAATACGTTGTAGATGTAATGGTGTTGAAGAAAGGAGTATCAAAAAACCATCTTTTTTTTTTCTACAGAAGTAGTGAAGATTTAGAGTAAATGTTCACTGTGGATAAATGTGGGATTTAGCATTTCTAGAACAGTAATATTTTCTAGGTCATAAAAGAACAAGAAATAATGTGACACTAATGAGTAAAGGACTTAAAGGTTTAACTGGTAAAATGAAGTGCATTAACAAATTTAGAAGGGGATCAGCTGCAGCTAACAAAAGGAGATTTCCATTTTGGGTAGGAATTTGGTTTTGTTGTTACAGACGAAAAGATCTTCCATAAAATTGAAGCACTCTGAATATAAAGAGATTTTTCTAAGGATCTACAAATGAATTGGTTTGCTTCACTAGGAGGTAGCTTTAAAGAATGTATTTTTTAAGAAATTTGGCATCTGTGGTCTAGCCAGCTTTGTTGGGGTCTCTTTTTTTTTTTTTTTTTGGTCCATAATTGAAATTCCTGCATCAGCAGAGACAACTCTGTGGCAGATGCGTGTTTGGGGCAGTAGTCGGTGAGTCTGAAGGCACTGGGCATTTCCCTGACATCATTTTTGTGCAATTCAGTGTTCCCGTCCCCTGTCTGGCAGCATCAGGCAGTATAGGCTTGGTTTCACTGTCACCGAGAACGTAGCGAGTGCTGACCGTTCTGGGAGGAGGCCTCAGCCACGGTGACCATCAAGCAGATAGATGCTCACTAAATTTGGATGATTGACAAGATTTGGTTATGACAGCTTCTGCTTGAGGATGGGTGATCAGTTAATGAGAAATGGCCTGCAAGTAGTTGCTGATTTAAAATAGTTATTTGTAGAGGATATACCCATTGTACCCCATCTACCCAGAGGTGGAAAGGCCAAGGTGTGTGTATAGGTGTGTGTAGGAAAAAAAGTGGATTTGAAGACAGGAAAGAAGCAGGTGGTCGTGAGGTGGTGTGCACATGCAGGTGAAGGCTGAAGAGAAGAAAGGGTGGGTGGAGGGATGGGAATTTACAGGCCAGGAAAGAGTGGGAGATTGAAAGGGACAAACCAGCTGCTCAGCAATGCTCTAGTGAAACATGCATCTCAACACAGCTGTGTTATTTTTGTGCTGCTTTACCACAGCATTAAGTAGCCAGAGTGTATCCCTGAATTGGGCAATAAAAGTTAAAATAAACAATTATTAAAGAATCAACATACTTTGTATCTGCAAATCATTTGGAAAACTGCAAGGTAGCATTCTTTGGGCTGCTTGCTTGGTGTTTGCGCGTGAGTTTTTCAATTTAATAAAAGCACATTGTTTCTGTTTTGCAATGTTAAGATGGAATTAAGGTTAAGATTACATTCATTTATTGAGGACAAAATATATGAAAGGTATGTTGTAAGTATCCACAAGCTAAGCATTATAAACCCAGGAAATACCCAGAATTAAGGTCAGACTTGAAAGAAATCCAAACAAATTAGGGTATGGAAATGCATGGCTGTAGCCTGTAGTGACACTGAGAAAAATTGGAACGTACCTTAGTTGAACACCGCGTTGCCACAGACGTGATCAGTTTGTCTGGCCACTAAAGAGCAGAGTTTAGTCATTCTTGTACCTTGTTAGCACATTTCAATACTTTTTTTTTCCCCCCTTAGTAACGTTTGGCTTTGAAACAAATGCGGCATATTTATGAAATTTTCTAACTTTTGGCAGGAACATTTACACTTCGTTTTTACAGTCCACCCCCCCCATTTCAGAGATGGGCCTGTTAAGAGATCGACTGCTACTGTTTGGCCCACACATGGGTCAGTACTTGTAACTGACCAACATCCGTGTCAGGCCAATTTCAAAGACTGACAAGAAAACAAGCATAGGGTATGAAACACAATGGAAACACTGCACAAATGTTTAGTTAATTGGCACACTGTAAAGTAAGCTGACTGTACGGGTATGGTGATTTTGCAAAGTACAAAAGCCAGGTAGATTTTTGGGCTTGGTAATTCGTACCCTAAAGTCTTTTGTCCACAGAATTGAGTTGAACAAGAGTTTGATCTCTGCTAGGCCATGGTGGAAGTTGTTGGCAGAACTGGGACTAGAATTTAGCCATTCTAGATTTTTAAAAAATCTTTTGTGTGTGTTTTTCACTAGACTGTACTGCCTTTCTCTCATTATCTGAGAGAAAAAGATTGATGTCAGTGGAAAAATGTGTACATTAAAATGTTCCATTATTTTCGCGTTCTCTGAAATCCCTTAACTCATTTAAGTCTTGTGATTTCTGAGCCAACTTAAGCTGTGAACACACATCTGCACATACTTACCGATGTAAATAACTGCTCGATTTATTGCCCTGGCTGCATCCTCCAAACTCACTTAAGGAACAGACCTGCCTGAGCAGATTGCTTTTATGGTCCTCCTAATGAAATATGAGTCTTTTCAGCTCACATGCCATACCTTAAAAAAAATATATCCCTCGGAGAGCTATGAAGTCTCTTTGTTAGTTGCAGTGGGATCTTCTTGCTGACAGAAATGCCATCACTGTGGATTGCAGAGCTGTGAGAATGCTCTTCCCCATCCCCTTTCCAACATGCTCTTGCAGAACACCTCCCTCCAGGCCCTGCAGAGCAGTGCCAGCGCTGCTGGCTCCTCCTCTTTCACACCATGAGCTCATTTTTTCAAAGACTTTTTGTTTTCACTTTTCCATGTCCTTTTCCTTAATTTGCAGAGGGAGAAAGCTGGCCTGGAGCTAGATGAGGAATAATTAAGGTTGCATTTATCCGTATGCACTTCTAGCAGAGCAAACATGAACTGATGGAAATCTTTCAGGGGGGAGGAAGCAAGAGTCCTTGCCTGTAAGAAGCTGTTTTACAAACACCCCACAAGCCAGGCCATGATACCTGTTGCTCCAGAGTCCTTGCCTGAGGTACATTCTCTTTTTTTTTCATTTAAGTAAATTTGTGTTCCTCCTCTCTATTGCTGTCAATCTCTTTGCCCTCAAGAAATAGGTTTGTGCTCCATCTGTGCAGGCAGAGCACTGGTATTAATTGGTAAGAGCTGCTACAGTTAAACTGAAAGGGGCTGGTGGTCATGATGGCTTCTAAAGATGCTTCCTATAGGCACAAGATTACGCAGCCTCTTAAATGTAGAAACTCGTTCTGTTAAATCCTATAGTCTGTTTTAAGGGAGTGTCTCCCCTTTAATCACTCGTCTTGTTGACAGTTCATAATTTCCAGATTGGCAAGTGTCTGTCTGATGAGACTGGTTTTATTCAGACAAAACAAGTTGTTCTGTGTTGACGTAATGGACACATTTCAAATCTTTCTTTTTTTGTAGTTTGTTATCACCCATCACTGTTTTCCCTGCCTTGGAAGCCTTCTTTAGAGCAGAAGGCACCTACCTGTGCCACAGAAGCGCAGGCTGAGTCAGGGCAGAAGCTGTGTGTCATCTCTTGGCAAAACTACCAAAACTACAAACAAAACTACAGTAGCCGTAGCCCTGCTGGTGGATACTTGCTTCTCCAGAAAAAAAAAATATATATATATATATTTATATATATATATATATATAAAGGTAAGCCAAAAATAGCCTGATCATGGGCCCAGCCTATAAACCACTGAAAACTTAACTTTGCATATTGCTGAAGTATGAATAAAGTGTGAACCTATCCAAAAAAATCCTTCAAGTATGATCAAACTGCAATGATCACCAAGAATATTCAAGAGGGAATAACTCCAGTGTTGTTCTCCAAGACTGTTGTCTTGGAGCTCTCCACTGCCGCAGAAATACTGACGTTTTCACAGTATTTATTTTACAAACATTTATTTGATTTTCTTTCTCTACAGTTAAAGGTATTTGTTAATAAAATTCAATGGAAAATTACTAATGGAATATTTTCTTTGAAACATAAAGCATAATGAGCTAGTGTTTTAGGTAAGTGTTAGACTTGAGAGGCTGGACTTTATTTGTTTAAATATCATTTCATTTTGTCCCCAGTAGGAAGAATTTTTGTTCCACATAATTGACCAATTTGCAAGGCAGATTTCATTTTGACAACCTTTTTTTTTTCAATTGAAAAGTCAACCAGCAGAAGAAAACGTGTTCTATTGCTAGTTTTTATTCTCTCAAAGATGAGAAGACAGCACTAATGTTCTTGTTTCTGACTGCCTTCCCTTAAGTTTTTATTGGGTTCTTTTGGATCCTTTACAGTAATTTCTTGAAACAGATTTTTGTCCTAGAATTGTTATTTATTTTATTTTTAAAAGAAAAGTCATTCAGGGGGTGGGGGTGTGCATATTGGAGGGGGGGGTGGGAGAGGGGTGTTGAGCTTTCTGAAAAGAAAAATTCTGCCTTGCTAACAATAAAACCTTGGAAGAAACAAAATTACGAGAATCTGGATGTTTTTTAAGAATCTCTTCTCCGTTATGCACTTCTTCCTCTCATCTTAATCTGTTTGTTGGTTTGTGTTTTTTTTCAGTGTGGTATCCAACACCTTTTATTAATTCAAAGATTAAATTTTCATGAGTATTCGTCTTTACTTTTTAATTCACAGTGAGAAGCACTTCATCTTTATGCCTTGTTCTCCCATTAGCTATACTGGTTATATGCAAGGCGAGACTACTGGAGTAGGCATTTATGCTTTTTAAAAAACGAGAAGAGAGTTGGCTCTTGAGTGTGAATAATTGCTTCTGTGTAACTTAGTTACTGAAAAATATTCCACGTAGCTGGGAGGATTCATCTGTTGAAAGGGAGACATTTGACCTGCAAGCCCTCGTGATTTAACCTCCACCAGACTAGTCAATCTCATTAGTTATGTGCTGCCTTTTCTTCCAACCTATTCTGACTTTTCTTGTTGTAAAATTTCCCTTCACTCATAAATTTTCACTAAGTTCATCTTCTGGTTTTGACTCCATGGGATGGTACTTCTTGGAGCTCTTAAAATGCTGAATCAAGCGAATGACTTCCCGTTTCATTCTTTTTCCTTGTGTCCTGCATCTTAGTGCTCTGTTAATCAGTGCTTGTGTTTCATGCAGATATGGCAGTTTTTTAGTCAGTTAATTACCCCCAAGTGAAACTGAGGAGTCATTTTTGGTTGTGCAACCCAGGAGCCTGAGAAAAATTCCTGCTCCCTTTTGTCAGACGACCTCTGCCCAAAAAATGGCTTTTCAACATCAGAACTGCAGTAATAAAATGTTTATTTAGCACCTTTCAGGTAGAAGGATCCAAAAGCACTTTACAATTAACTACACACATCATCACTGAAATGCATCCAAGCAGAAAATCAGCAGACAGCTCACTGCATAGGTTTCAAAACGAATGGACTTTTGACCAGCTGCTTGGCCAGAAAACAAAGTAGAGGCTCTAATGACCTGTAGCAAACAGGATCCTGATTTTGGTTTGGTTTTTGAAGGTCTCATCTGAAAGACCTCCATGGTAAAACGGCGTTCGACCCAATTTAGCCACCTCAGAAAACGGACGATTTGCATCAGCCCTGCCAAGATTAGAATCTGTGGTGCCAGGGAGTCTAGCCTCATCCTAACCTGACATTTAGATGACTAAACCATCACCTCAAGGTAGAGGACATACCTCGTAGGTTCAAGTTGCAAGTATATGGTAACACAGTGCTGTTTTTTAATCCAGAATTCAGATGTTTATACATAAACATCCCACATGTACAGTATGCCTCTTTACAAGCACCAGACATTAATTTACAGTCCTGTAACTTTTCCAGCTTTCGGGGAAGGGGAAATGTGACCTTCTCAGCTTTAGTAGCGAGAAGAATCTTTCCAGGGAAATGGTAGAAGGCACTTGGCACGACTGAACAAAGCACCTGGAAATTCTCTATCGGGAACGATCCTCATTCCCTGGGAGGACAGAGATTACCTGCAGTCTTTCCAGCTGTAATGTCGACAGTTCGTAAGAAGTATATGCCAAATAAATTCTGAGCAACGATCTTCTTTTCTACAGAAGTATTTTCAAATGCTGGAAATGTTTCGTGAATACACAAAGCCCAGTTCCTCCCTGTTGCAACTCCACAGAAGAATTTGGGCGTAAATGTGGCTTTGTTACTCCTAAATACATCTCCTGACTGTAACATTTGTTACGGTTTTCACTTCAGCAAAGAAAAATTATAAGGCTATTTTTATACAATTTGAAAGCACTTAATACAAAGTTACATGAATACACTGCATCATACAGCCTATCCGTGGAGAAAATACTGAAATACTACCATAGGGCTGTTCAATACTAGTTTTGTCTTTCAACTTTTTATCTTAATACTAGAAAATATATAAATCATTTACATGACATTATGCAAAAGAAGGCACAGCCGGTTATAGTTTACACAAGCACAATGCATAATATGCAGAAAAAGGTATTAAAAAGAAGCTTCACATCCTTATTAGATACATTGTTGCAATCCATTACAAAAAGTACTTCATCAACAACAGAAGTGTTCAACACTTGAGAGCTATGATATAAAAAAAAATTATAATTCATTTAATGCAAAACAGATTTATATATATTTTTATATATAAACACTGTTTAAAAATGCTAACATAATAAAAGTAGATTATCCATGTAATGAAAAGTGCAAACCAAAGTAATAGAGGGTTTCACAATGTCCTTCTCATGACACAGGAAAAACTAGCCCATAGGAATGAAGTGTTAAATCCACCAATAAGTCCTTAACGTGATGAGGCATCATCAGGATTTCTGAGCGTTTGGAGAAAGCAGTACTGGAGAAGAGGCTCCGTCCAGACTGGGGAGTGGCACTGGTATGTGACCATTTAGCAGAGTTGGAAACTGCAAGAGGCCAAAAGGTAAAATAAAAAAAAAAAATTAGTCTTTATCTCAAAGTGTTCAGCCCCAAAGCACGTGTATTTAGCATTAGCAACTGACTCCAGATGTTTTCAAGGCTTGTGATTTCTGTACAGTACGATAGATACCAAATGCCTGCATTAGACACCAGGAATGTGAAGCAGAGGATGGAACCTGGATAACTTTTCAGTGTGCAGGAATGTATGAGCCTATTATTGGCTGTATTTCATATCAAAGTTGACATAATGATACAGCTGTAATCACGATGGGAAAGTTAATAATAGAAATGTTTGCCATCCATTCTGCTTCCAAAAACGTTTCTTAGTCTACAGAACATTAATTAAAATCCATGTTTTTCGCCTGCCCTTCATAAAAGCTAAGCAGGAAAGCTCTTTGCGAAATTGAAAGTCGAGCACATTAGTACTAACGTTCAACTTCTGACATGCTGTGCAGAGAATATTTGCTCACTAACTAACCCATGCAGTCCTGGTGCCTGCAGCTGCCTGCACCAGCGTGTGCTGACGAGCTCTCAGCGTCTGGGCTGGGGAAGGGCAAGGCAGGAAGGTGCAGCAGGCTTGGTGCCGCGCGAGGCGGGGATTGTGCTGCCAGCAGGCACTTGTCTGCCTCGGCGCCGACTCCATGAGGCCTCTCTCCCGGTTGCTACGGTCCTTAGAGCAGAAGGGCCAAGGAGCAGCGCTCCTGACTTGAGGGACAGCCATCGCCCAGCGCTGGGCAGCAGCCAGCGGAGCAGCAGCTGGGACCGCTTTGGCCCGACAAGGCCTGGGGACACCTTGCTATCGCTTCCACTGAGGTTCGTCACAGCACAGAACCTGATTATGAGCTCTTGCTTTCCTAGCCTATCCTTCTCCAGTGAGGCACGTAAATTACACTGTGCTTGATGTGCCTCATAAAGCTAGCAAAGAGAGGGTTGTGTGAGGTGTCTGTCGAGGCCAGGGGCTGGCTGGCACCGCTGAGATGCCGGCCATGGTGATGTTTCGGTCACATCCTTCCCCTGCTCTCCACCCCGGCCCAGCTGCCCTCATCTTCTTCCTGCTGCTTCCGTCCCAGGGGCCTGGGACATGGCTGACTCCTCACTACAGTAGAAACACATAAAACAGCTTCTTGTGGCAGTGCTTAATTCAGGCTAACTTGCTAGTTCTTAAGTTCAGCCACATTTTCTTGAATTAATGAACTCCGTGCAGGTCTCTCACTGTTCCAGTTATGTAGTAATTTCCAGCTCATGACGAAACATCCAATTACGTTTCATTACACAACAGTATGGCTTCAAAGGGGAGGCTCTCCAGGCAGGTCAGGGCTTCGAGGTGAGTTGTGTGGAGGAGGCTGCAGCATTCGGGGACGTTCCACAAGCGCCGGGAGCGGGCACGGGTGGTCGCGTTCGGGAGTTGCTTTCACCTCGTAAGCACCGAAGGAGAATTTTTAGCAGTTACTAAGCATCCACGGGCTCGGTGAGGGAGCATTCATGTAGTTGTGCCCAGCAGTGACAAAACAACTCCTCCTGGCCTGTTAAGGCAGGGACCGCACTCCCATAGGTAGGCCCTGGGCTTAGTCAGACTGTCAACGTGGATGGATCCCATCCTGGTCCTCAGACTACAAAAATACCAACGCTGAGGTGCTGCAGCCAGTGCCAGGCACGGTGCTGCTGTGAAAAGCAGCAGGCACCTGAAAGAAGACGACGTACCGGAGCCTGCCCTCGCCCCCGTGTCAGTCAGCAGGCCCGGGTGCGAAGGCGGGCAGGCAGCCGCAGAGCTGCGCCGGCCTCCAGCTGCTTGCAGGATTTTGGCTCCTCCGACGCCGAACAAACGCTCTTTCGGCTCAGGTGAAAACAAAAGCAGCTGCAGGGCTCCCGCCGGAGGCAGAAGGATGTTTCGCCCCACCTGAGCAGTGCTCTTGAGCTCAAGCCCAGCCCCAGAGGCTCCAGCAAGGTTCAGAGGCAAAAGGCAGGTCTCGGCTCCGCGGCAGCCCCCTCCTGTGTGGGTGCTGGCCAGCCACAGCGTTCGGGGATTTCATTCCAAGGGTTTCCTTGCGGTCTGCGGCCACATGGCCTGCCACCAGCTTCTTGTGCTTCCTGCCAATTAGCTGATCAGCATAACTTCTCCTGTGACTGAACTGTGGCAGCTGGAGCTGCTAACACCATCCCCATGGTCCCCTTCCTCAGCCTCGAGCAAATGCTGCCCCTGAGCTCTGCAGCCATCACTGTTTATTTAATACCTTTGATATTTATCGCATCTCTAGAAAACTCAGATTTTTACACTCCCCGTATCCACAAGAGAGGACAACGCCACTTTTCTCCTGTTACATATAGAAAAGTTACTTCAGAGAGCTGAAGTAACCAGTCTGCGGACACCTGGATACTTTGCAGAACTGGAAACGGAGCCTTCAGGTTCAGTGTGCCCTTCCTTTAAATACCACGATGTTTTGTCTTCCTGAGAGAGAAGTATCTCTTCCTGAGAGAGAAGACAGAAGGCTGAACCTATGCACACCTCGCTGTGTGAGGCCCAAACTGATCTTGTTTTTTCCAGAGTCCTCACTCCACTGCTCTCCTGGCCAGTCCCTGCCCAAACTGTGCTCTCTCCCTGAAGCCCTGGGGGCTCAGTTACACACTCACCCTAAGGTCCTGCATTTATTTCTGTTTCCTTCATCCAAAAAGTACGTTTCTGCTGCACTACCGACACTGCCCAGGAGGGTCTGGCTGTGCTGCCAAGAGAGTGCAAGCAAACAGGCCCCTCTTAAATATGCCCACTAACTCCTGTATTTTCTCAAACCATTTGAAAAGCTCCAGACCAATGTGAGATGAGGTGTTCCCCTGACGTCTCTTCCACGTGTACTTTCACACACGAACCCCGTGCATTAGAAAGACCTACCTGGAACAGAGTGTTTGGTCCCTGCAGCCTGGCAGGACTCAGAGGAGCAACGGGACTGAGGCTGCTCCAGAAATGAATGCTAGACAGCAGCGGGCTTGGGGTCAGCAATAATCCATTTGGGGTCTGCAAGACAAAAAAAAAAAACCACCCCGTGACGCATGCCTGCTAAGCATTCACAACAGCTGACAACAACTAAGAACCCAACAACTACGAACCCGAGGGTTTTCCCAGCTCTGGGGTGGTGCTTTCCAATGTCACGGTGCACACGGAGAGCTGTGGGTACTCCCAGCACTTCCAAAGCACAATTGGAGGGGAGCTGGAGTTAAAGGACATGCAAATCTCTGTTCAAAGTCACATGAATTATTCCGTACCCAGAGTAACTTTTATCTTTACAAAGAAGAACATGAAAGCAACGTGACAGTTTTGAACAAAGCATTTGGCATAATGAATTAATCTCTCCAGTAATCTCGATGCCAATTACCAAACTCGGTCCCATTCCGCAAGGCGTTTAATGGAATTTGAGCTCACACTTAGCAAGTAGGTGCGTGTGCTGGGGCAGCCTTTAAAATAGGTAGAGAGAGGACAGTAGACAAGGAGTGGCCAGCAAGTCGTGCACTCTGGTGCCTGCAAGCCGCCTGCCTGGCCAGAAATGCCAGCTCTGCCTCCCACACGCGGCCAACATAGCTGGGGTCTCGCTTAACCACCCAGGCCACCGGCTGCTGCTGCTGGGGCCCTGCGGAGAGCAGCAGCAGAGCGGCAGGTAGCACAGGTCAGCTCTGCTCCAGACCACGACGGGCATTTTACTTGCAAAGCAGCACCCCAGGGATCCGCTGTGCTGTTCGAGGCTCTGTGCAAAGGCCCAGCAACACACGGTCCTGCTCTGACGTGCTCGCAGCGGTGTTCAGAGCAGGGTCAGACAATTAGTGTAACAGCACCAGGGGAGAAGAAAGGGAGAGGCAAGGAGCAGCAAGCCTCGAGGGCCTCCCAGTGCTTCTGTCCCGAGGTATCTGAGAGCCTGGCTGCTCTGTAAGTGGCTGATTTCTCTGAGGCATCGCGAAAGAAGCAGAGGGAGAGATGCGAAGGGGAAGGGCGCTGCCATCTCCCTCGTGCTGAAGCAGGTGGAACGTGAATACAGCACCACATGGCAGAAACCACAGCTGTGGCCAAAGCAGCAATAAAAACGTGGTACTGCTGGGAAAGCACAAGTCTGCTTGTGCTGGGAAACTTCTGATTGTCAGAGCACTCGTATCTGCAAGTTGTGCCCGAGCCAAGAGCCAGCCAAAGCGAGCCTCCGAATCTGTTAATATTTCATGCGAAAAGAGCACTGTGCCTTCCAGGGGTGTTCTCAGTATCACCATCAGGCAAGCATCAAAGCCACCCGAGGAAACAAGTGTAAACCACACCACAGCACCGGCTGGCCTCGAGTTACATGTAGAAAGTGGTGTCTCCCTCCTTTTCTGCCCTCACGTAGCTATACCTCTGGTGCTGGAAGTGAAAACCAGCGGGATGTTCCTGCTTAAACCCTCTTTATAAGCTAGTTTAGGAACAGTTTAAATGGAGGTAACTCAGCACAAAGAGAGAGCCAAGCTCAGCAGCGATGCTCCCAGCTCCAGACTTCTCTGCAAGAGCCCGCACGTGAGCACAGCCCTCCTTGTCCCTCCCAGCTGCCAGATAAAGACAGCTAAGAGAAATTAGCTGAAATTAGAGATTTAGGAGAAATTTCTTTACTGAAAGAGTTGTGCGGCGTTGGAACAGGCTGCCCAGGGGAGTGGTTCAGTCACCACCCCTGCAGGTCTTCAAGAAAGGTGTAGCTGTAGAGCTGAGTAGCATGGTTTAGCGGTGGACTTCAGTGCTAGGTTAAAGGTGGGACTGGATGATCTTAGAGGTCTTTTCCAGCCTGAATGATTCTGTGATCCTCTGAACCGCTGTTGCTTGCCTGTTGCTTCCTAGCTCTCTGGGTACATGCAGGAGGCTCGGTCAGTATCTGTGGAAGCAACACAGACCATGCGCCTGCTGGCTGCAGGCACGCTGCTTTGTCTGTGCATGTTGCAAATGCTAAAGGAGAGGCCTACAGAAAAGAGCTGGTCAAAACCATGCATCCACGTCAGCCAAGGGAGAGCCAACAAAAATAACAAGTGTAAAAAACAGCAAGTATGGAACAAAATCTAAATGGCTCTCGTTGAAAGCTAACCAAAAGAAAAGCTGACATTTCGCACTAAAGCATTGTGCTGAGTGTCCTGAGATCTCATTTCTCTATTCTGAATTGGTTTTGCAAATCAGGTGCTCTTTCAAGGGGCTCCCTGCACCTGAGGGCTTTGCTCCTGACCAGCAAAATGAGATAAATGAGAAACTCTCTGAAGCCCTCTGAAGGAGGGCAATGGCAGCATAATTCCTTTCTATGACTTTCAGGGGTAGTAAGTACTCTGGTTTAGAGATGAATGAGAAAATGAAGTGTTCAAAGAAATAATCACAAAATGAGGACAGAAATCACTCATCGTACTCAGTTCTGGGGTAGCAACAAATTAAAGCAAGCTTGTAATAACATGCTGTCATTGTGTCTAGTCGGCATCTGATAGGATTTGTGAAATTTGCTCCCCGCAAGCAAACTACTTACTGTGGTTACGCCACAGATCGAGGCCATACGAGCCTGTCAATGCACCTCTGTTTTGGTTTGCCACACTCCTGTTCTTCCTGCTGTGCACAGTGGCACTGGGAGGCTTGGCGGTGCACAGAAATGACAGGCAGCGGCCCACAGATCCCTTTTCCTTCGCAGCACAGCCCCTCTCTCGGTGGCCTGCGGGTGTGCCTGAGCTGCCCCACAACCAGCTCGGGTTGGAGGAGCTGTGCTGACCGAGCGCGCTGGTCGCTGCTCTGCCTCCTGCGGGGAGGGCGTCGCGCAGTGCGGGCACACCGGGTGCCCCGGGCAGCTCCCAGGACACGGCCATGAGGCCACACGACACCACTTGGAACAGCAAAGAGGTGAACACGCCAGATCACTCTCTGTTATGTGATTTTCCTCTTGCCTTCTAAATTACTAGATTTCTTCCACAGACTTAGCTTGCAAATGAGACCTCACTGACATTACCACAAATAAATGAGCAACGGACAGCTATTTTATAAGAACAGAATAACCTACCAGGTATTCAGTAGGTCTGTACTGAACGGCAGCTCTGGCAAGTACTCTGTGGACCTGTAAAACTTTGGAAATCAAAACTGGCTTAAGAGCCTGTCTTAGAAACCAATTAATTTACTCCCTATCTGAAACCTAATGAAAATGCCACACTTTTTGAATGGATACAACATCCAGTAGAGAAATCTAACCAGGCACCCCACAGCACGCACACTCTGTTTCTGAGCTACAAAACCCCTGTGTTCTGTTTTTCTTCCTGGCTTTTTTTCTGCTTGTTTTGCAGACCTGGAGGCTGATTTCCCTTGGTAAGTGATTTGCTCGTGTTAGCGGCTGCCCATCTCAGTATCCCCCAGGCACCCTGTGGTGCTGCTCTCCATGCTGTTGCTCACCCCGGGAGGGCAGTGCTGTGAGGAACCGGCTCTCCATACTTAATTCAGACCTGAGCTGTGTCTTCCTCTTCCCCACGTGCTGCCAGATGACAACAAGCTCCTACCGCTACTGGCCTTGGCCAAACTGAGGGAGAGCTGGCTAAGGCAAGAGCTCCCGAGGCTGGAAGGTCTTACCTGTGCAGTGAAGAAAGCTGGAGTCAGGGATCCCGAAGGAAGCGCGGGGCTGTTGAGGGCAATGGAACCGATATCGGTGCTGGATAGGACCATAGGTGGGGCTGAGATTTCCAAGCCTTTGGGTTTCTTAGCCTTTGGGGGAAGAGATGGCGATTTTGCCTTGGAGCCTGAGGAGAGGTTCAGCGGCTCAAGGGAATCTGAGTCGTGGCAACCGGACTCAAGGAAGAGGCTCCTGTGCTCCGCAGGGAGGGGCGAGGTGGGAGACAGAGACGGCGACCTGGAGGAAGATGACGACGGAGATGAAATGCTGGCACTGTTTGGTAGCATTAAGGAAGAGATTTTGGCTGATACGGACGAGTTGAGAAAAGCAGAGGCAGCTGCTGTTTCGGAGGTGGAAGGCAACGACACCATGGGCCTCATAACTTGTTTGTCTGTTTTGTTTGTCACAAATCTTATGACAGTCCGAACTTCTTCGACCGGTGTGTTTCCTTCTGACTTCTCCTCCAGTTTTTCTGTTTTGATTGGCTTGTAAGTGTCTGGCTGGTTCTGCAGAGAGTTGATGGTGAACGAGGAGTAGAGGCCAGAGTGGATGTACTCGTTGCGGCTTGTGCTTTTCAGTGCCGACAAGCTGTGCTTGTGCGCGTCCCTGCTCTCGGCGGCCATCTTACAGTCGCTGTCCTGCAGCAAAAGGCTCTCCCTGCTGATTTCCACGGCGTGTGGATCCATCTTTAAAATCTCAGGGAACGAGACAAACTTGTACACGAACTTTTGTCCGATCACCTTCTTGATGATGTTCTGCAAGTACAAAAGCAGACGCTAGAAAGATCAGTATCTTGGGGGCAGCAAACACGAAGGGTCTCACGGGGTAGGGGAGCACTGCAGCCGCCTCAGGCTGATTGGGGCCCCTCAGCACGGCCTCCACCGCTTCTCGCCCTCAGCCTGTCCCCACGCCTCTGCTCAGCCGTGGAGGCCACAAACAAGGCACCACCGCCAGGTGACAAAGAGCTGCTGGGGCCTGGCTTCCTCCCGCTTCCTCTGGGAACCTTGGGAACAGTTCATTTACAGTAAGAACAGTTTTGCCACCTTGCTGGCTGAGGCCACTCCGCCATTTGATTTCACAACGGAGGCAAACGCCTTCATTTGTGCGTCCCAAAACCCAGACCCATTGCTCTGGAGTATGAAACTCTCTCCTGAAACGCCTGCAAAGGACAAAACAAGCGCAGCCTGCCTGCTCTGGTCACTGACCCTCCCTTCCTGCCCGCGCGCAGAAGGACTGACGTGCACCGACGGTGACTGCATTTCTTTCAGCAGTCCTGATCTACGTCCGTGACAAATGCAATCTCTTGTGTCCTGACGTATCGCCTGTACTAGCTCCAGGTCTCCATCAGTCTAGACTGGCTATTGAAACTACAGAAAAACAAGGAGCGCGATTTCCTGAGATTTCAGGAGCGACTGTGATTCTCTCTTCTTGAAGCCCCCGCTGGAGAGCTTCTCCAGGAGCGTCCTCTTAAAAACCCATTCCAAGAAGTGACCCTGTCGTGGGGCACATGCCTGCTGCACCTCCACCTAGTACTCTGCAAACAGACACGTGCGTTCCTGTACGTAAGGGAATGTAAATATTTACATAATTCCTAATCATCTAATGCTTTTACTTTCAGCCACAGATTCTGAGACCAGTAGAGAAAATATGTATTGACTGAAAAAGAGAAAATGGAAAAGGGAAAGGGAGCAGCAAAAGGGAAACGGAAACAGGAAGGGGAAGGAGGAGGGAAAAGGAAAGGGAAAGGGAAAGGAAAACAGAAAAGGAAAAGGAATACATCCTCCCTATTTATATATGGACAAGTTCTAGTGCTGGGTGCTCACACAGCCTGAGGTACATCTTTTTTTTTTTTTCTTTTCTTTCTTTTTTTTTTGTCACAAAATCAAGGCTGAATATGGGGGAGAGGAGTCTGTACGTCTGTATCAGATCGTCTTCTGTCTTTCAGCTGAGCTACTCCACCCCATAATTTTTCTGTCTGAGCATGCTGGCACTTCATTCAGGCACCTTCTTGAATACTAAATTAATCCCACAGCGAGCCCTGGGATGTAGCTTTGCTCCATAGGCCAGGAGCTGCAGCACAGCGAAAGCTGTTCCCCAAGCTTACAAGTAGAATCCACAGCAGGGAGGAGAAGTGAATTCGGCGAGCTCAGGATAAAGACACAGAACTGCCCTCTTCCAAGCCGAGCTGTACTCACATCTGCCCACCCAGGTGATTCCCCCCTGTGCCTGTTTTTGCACTCCAAAATTTCAGGACATGTATTTAGCCCACAGAATCTAATTTTGCATGAGCTTTAATTCCCATGGCTTTGGCCTTGGCCTAGATTTTTTTTTTTTTGGGGGGGGGGGGGGGGATGCTAATTAGGTGAAACATTAGATGGACACACTTTATCTGTGAAGTTTCATTTATGAACTCAATTTTATGTTTTTCTTTATAAACACAAAACCTTCAAACTATTCACATCTGAGAAGAAACATCCTAACTGGATTTTTTTTCTTTTAATATATACACTTTAACTTAAAATAATCCCATCCTTTGGAGCTATTGTTCCATCAAGCGCTGGCTACTGAGATTCTACTTGGAAAATGTTGACTCCCAGAAGGACAGGATTCAATATATCGAAGGGTGCAACTTGAAATAAGGGAACTGGTGCAGGCTTCAAACAAGGGAGCATTGCTATAAAAAGCAATGGAATGGGCTGGTGAGTTTATACTTCCTCTATTGTTATTAAATATAGTTATATTTTCAGAAGGTCTCTCGGTGCGGCTCCTGTGTCTCCATACACCTGCAGCGATCCCACTTAATGATGGCTGCAGATTAAAGGGATTCAAGTGCAAACCCCTCGAGCACTTCGCAGGCTTCTCTTAAATGTGGAGCCTGAGGAAATCTCCAACAGCATGTAAGAGAAAATAAGGATGCAAATTAATTAACTGCCTCTGAAACGCTGCTGTCATTTTGAAATTTTTTTGACAAATAACTGAAGTGAAGGTAAAAAGCAGCTTATTTTTACCATCACCTCTGTGATCTGTCAGAATCACTCTGAGCTGCAGAAGATGGTTCAAACCAGGGAGGACAGTGACGGGCATCATGACAAATGGGATTTTTCCACCCTTGGGTTAAAAAGGCAATGGAGGTTTCCTTACATAAGGACTGCTTTTGCAGGGAGCCTAGACCACTTTGTAGCAGGACAATAGGCATATGTGATCCTTTAGCCCTTTTTTGCTGTTGTCTGGATTTTCTAGGGACATCACCCACGAGCAGGCTGGCAGCGAGTGCCAGGGCTGCTGGCCAGGGCTGTGGGATGCTCCAGGACTGCTGCTGGGGACGGCGACTGCCAGGCCAGTGCAGCTGCTGGGGAGGAGAACTGGTGGCTTAAAAACCTCTTAATAGCACCCTCTGACTCTGGAAGAGGGCAGGGGCTGGGAATGCCCCTCTCCTGTGGGCTTCTTGACGGGTTTAATCCCTTGCTCCCTTTACGCTTCCCCTCCTCTGTCCCAGCCTGTGAAATGGTGACTACAACAAAGGTGGCCGTCCTCCACCGCGCCGCGCTCTGAAGGCTGACAATGCCGGCTGGGCACACCGCTGCCTGGCTCCAGCCCACCAGCATGCCGGGGAGCTGAGGCACGTTCACGCCACAGCACTTGTGGCGCTCTGCTTACGAGGGCCTCAAAAACCAGCTCAGGGCAGGTGGCTCTGACACCAGCTGGGGGGACAGGGACCTCCCGCCACCCTCCTCCTGAGCAGGACGCCGAAGGCTCAGTGACTAGGCTCCCCCTGCATCTCCAGCCAGGCTATGATGTGGCCGAGGGGGGTTGTGAGGACCATGTGCATGCACTACCTTTGGAAGCCCTGCCAATATACACGTGAGCTGTTTGTCCAGCTCAACAGAACATGACCTCTGGATTTCCTTTTTTTGTTTTTCTTTTTCCCCGTTTTTCTGTGTATCGGTGCAATCCAGGCTCCAGTTCCTCTATCATATTATTGTGTTTTTATTTTCATCAGCTCTCCTACTCCTTGTTCCAGTCACTTAGAGTTAAGGTGTAACTATACTACCAGTGCAATGCAAGGATTTTAGTGGCTTCGCTCAAACCTGTTAGCCCACAAGTTTGCTGGCTGCAGGAGCTACTTGGAGCATGAGCTGTAACAGGGACCCGGTTCCCAGTTGAACTTCAGACTGACGAGGGGTCCCAGGGCAGGAAGACAGATTGGGACACTTTCTCCTCCTCCCAGGAACTGACCTATAATCAGGGTGCCTGAGATCTCAAAATCGATGTCAGAACGGGATGAACTTGTCCCTAGGTGCTAAAAGGACTCTGCTTGGGAAAGAAGAAAGGCCAGAGCTGCTGCACCTAACTCCCATTTGGATGTGTCCCAAGTTCCCTGGCTCTGAGAGTACCCAGGGATGCAACATCATGGGGATACTTAGGCTGTGAAGTCTTCCCTCTGTCTTCCACGTGATTAAGATTCTACCAGAACTCGTGGGTGGAATAATTGCCTCCTCTTTCTGAATGGTGAAATTACCATGAACAGCACAAAAACAAGGCAGGAAGCTAGGAAACGTTCACACTCCCATGCCTGAAGTATGTAAGCTGGCAGGAGGTAGCTGTGGCTGCAACACTCCGAAAAATGGGGCACGTGTCCACGTCAGCGTGTGCAGGCAGGCAGACTCTTACCATACTTTGTGCCCTTACACTTATTATACTGTGTGTGCATAAGCCAGACACTGTTTTTTGTGATTTTCGATAGAGGCACAGGTGACACCTGACCGTGCACCTGCACTGACCTTTGGGAGTGCAGGGCTCTCACAAGCTGGGTGTCAGTCTGTCCTCACCCCACCTGGAAGGCAAAGACCACTCTCCTGGCTCACAGCTTTGGGCAGGCTCTCTGCTCTCTCCGCGGTTCACTAGGCTTCCCTTTCCCCTCACATCAAACACGAACTAGTTGTAATTCCTTTTGGGGGCCTCCTTTGGTTTCCTCCTCTACCCGTCACCTCCTACTCCGTATCAAACTCTTTACTCCCTTCTTTCCCTGAGGACGGCACCCATGAACCACTTTGATGTCACTTCACACAAGCACTTTCTTGACTTCCACCCATCGCTCTCGAAAGAAGCTCCTTTCAGTTCTCCATAAAGCTATTTTCTAAAGTTCCTTCGAAGTATTTCCTTAGAATACCTCTTACCTGTACCACTGCAAAACATACAGCTGGCACGCTAGTGCCGTCACACTGCTTGTATCACTGCAACCTTCTGTTTTTCCCTGAGCTAACTCAAGAGAAGACCTTCGCAGAAGTAAAATAATAATTTCTGCTACCTCTTTATATCCTGAAGTTTTGCAAGCAGACCAAGCAAGAGACCCTCTTCCCGAGACAATTATTCTACACTGCCACCCACGCTTGGGCATTAATAACTGGAATTAGTAAGCCGGCTATGGGGTCTGACCTCTTGTGACAGGGAGGGAGGGAAGGCCACGGGCACCACAGAAGCCTGTGAGCACCTGAGAAGCTCTGTCCCTTCTGCTGCACCGAGCACAAACAAGAAGCCTTATTATTTATGTACTATACATCATGCTGCCAGCCCATCTAAGTAAGAGGGTAGCCATTAACCGGAGTTAAAATGATTTATTCTGTCTTTAGGAGACAGATTGAATAGCAGTCATTGAACAAAGCCTAGGGCCACAGCCTGTTCAGAGAGGATGCAAAAATATTGAATTGTTGTGCTTGTCAAAGCGATATATGATCATGTAATTAAAGACGCAGCATAACTCATGCAAACGTTGAAGTTATGCAGGGAACCATGGCTTTGTTATTTCTTAACTTTCCTAATTTTTGAAGACTTGACTTCCACAACTGTAACATCCTAATAACGGGGCTATCTGCAGGCAACTCCCTGGATTTGTCCCTCTTCCCTCAAAAAGCAAAAACAAAGAAAAACCAAAACCCACACACCTCATGGGGAAAACTCACTAGCTTCTCTCTTGTGATGTCATCTTGAAATATTCACGGGGACCTTTACCTGTCCTGAAACCTCTAGAGACTTCAAAAGGTATCTGCCATTTGGTTATCAGAAAAACAGAGTACCTGGGCAACTTTACCCATAAGAAAGGTACTAATACAACTTTAAAAGGTATTTTGGTTTCACACACCAAGAAAAAGAGCTCTGCACGGGCATACATGTGAAGGGTTTCCTAGCCTGAAAGCATTACAAGAGAATTCTGCCTGGCCCAAGTGTGTGATATGATGGACATGCTGCTCAAGCTGTAAGCAGAGATGGCGCAGGAAGCCTTCCTTTCCTTAGTGCTATTTGTCATCTGTGCCATCGCTCTGTTAAGGCGACAGAGGAAATACATTAAATAAAAAGGGGGGAGGGGAACTTGGGTAACAAATGAAGAGGGAGATGGAAAGTCTCCGGATGATCTACAAACCTCGAGTGACCAGAAACGCAGCAGCAAATTGCAACTGAGACATGCCACACTATACCTTTCCTGGGGTGCTTTATACGTGAATTTAACATAAATCCAGCCATCAGCCTCAACAGCACATCATGCTTGCTTTCAAAGCCAAGCTGAGGAACTTGTCCTAATTGTGTTATTTTTCTCCAGCACTGGAATTAATTTGCTTTTAACTCGAGATGAATCAGATGATGAATTTTAACAAGCCAGTGTTCCCCCCAAGCAAAATGGCAGAGCTTATAAACCTCCATTTATCCACTGATCAGTTTTTATTTCTCCACAGTGAATAATTTCAAAGAAAAACCATGAAGCCGTAGCTTAGTGTCAGCCGCATGCAGCAGCAGGGGGCAGCCCAAGAAAGAAAGGCCCATCCCACAGGCCACCATCACCACTAAAAAATCACTGCTTTTGCCTCAAACTCACGTGCTGTCAGATCATCTGAGTTATAGGTAGGGGATTCCCTGTAGACACAAGGCCACAACCCAAACGTGGTGCTGTCCAACAGTTCTGCCGCTTTCCTTTCCTGCAGCCACTCCCGACTGCACCACAACATCCATCCCATTCGCCCCAGCACATCTGGCTGCCAACACATCCATCACTGCCAGCAGCGTGGGAGGTGACAAGGATCTCAGAAGGCTCCTTAAGGCTACCTTAGAGTCTAGACTGCTCTTGGGTCGTCCCACAGATCAGTGAACAGCCCAGCGGAGAGGAGTGCAAAAGTCCAACACAGGCTCTTTCACTTCACCATCCCTTCCCCTTTTGTTTTGCAGAAAGGAAAGAAAAATGACAAAGAGACTTCCTTCCCCTCCTCAACTTCCTCCCTTTCTGTGCTATGCAGCATAAACTGAATCAAATGCAGAGGATTTGATTCAGCAAGACTGAATCCGCTGCCGAGCACTGCCTGACAGCCTAACAGGATTCATAACTTGCTGTCTTATGCCACTATCTGTCACACTTGGAAACCTGCAGAAGGCTCCCCTGTCCTTCTGCACTCTCCTAATAATCCTCCTTTCTGAACTGCCTGTGAACCAGTGGGACACAACATGCCATACCCATGCAGGAAGTAAGAGGCTCCCACTGTTTTCTGATAAAGGAGTCACTCCTTCCTCTTAAATAGCACCAGCCACGTTTTTGGGTTGGGGTTCGAGCCCAGATCACAATATATGGGAAAGGAAGAGCTTATCCTCCTTTCCACCCAGGAGCCCCGGCATCCATTGGGCTGCAGAACTCCTGGAAAAATGGCCAAAATCCTTTGCCACACCTACGTAAAATCATCAGATGGAGGAGAGCTCAGCTGTAAGAGCAGTGAGCAATCACCACACCCAGGTGAAGAGACTGTACAGCCACTCCTCCAGCAGGTGCTGCACGAGTGGAGACAAAGGAGATGACAAAGGTGTGCGTCTGTGATGCAGGTGGTGGTGGGCAAGGAGCTGAAATCAGTACAAGGCTAAAAAAAAAATAGGTTAAGGGACAAGCGAAGAAAGGGAGGCTCAAGTAAAGAGCTGGCCCATTCCTTTGATTTGAAGAGATCGGAGAGATCTCAGAGGACAAGCGCTACAATATATTGTCCCTTATTTTCAAGCAATGTCTGATCAGTCACTAACCGTGTATTTGGACTTTGTCTGGGTGTGCTGTTCGTTCACCAGCAGGCTCTCTGTCCCCACTGATCCCAATCAAGTTTATAATCAGAGGGGTTGGAGTCATATAAAGAAGTGGATTTCCCCATGCTGAGCAGGAGCTTTTTAGCGCTTTGTGAAGAGGAATTCATCATCCCAACTGCCTGGAACAGCCGCTGCAGTGTCCTCTCTGAATCCCTTTGTGCCTTCTCAGTTAGGCCACCTTTGAAAAATGTTAAGTGGAAAAAGCTGACTTCTAGCGGACAAAATACTAAAAACATTTTATTGCAAAACCTAGAGCTCTAAATCTGCAACTAAAATTCTTACAGTTTCATACAGAGTCTTTCCAAATTCCACTGTGAGGAACAAAAAGGTTGCTCAGAAAATTGTGCGAAGTCAATTTGCAATCAGCGTGGCTTTTGGTTGCTGTATTGGACTTGCTGCACAGCACTTAGTCCCACTGCGCACTTTGAGAATTAGTGCACTAAAATAATACGTGACAACAATACTTTGAGCTCAGTTCTGAGCCTGTAACTGGAAAAGGTGAATATGCAGACATTTTAGCAGCTCAAAAGTTGTGTTCTGCAATTTTTTCCTTCTAGTATGTTGTCACATCTGAGAGATTTCCTTTCAATCATCTTTCTGTTGTAGCAGCCTAAAGTAAATTCTGCTTACTTCCTATTCTCATATTTGTATCCTTTATTACACTGTTGCCACTTCATGCCAAGACTAAACGTCAAAGTGAAAGACGGTTTCATGAGAGTGATCCTATGAACTCCCACAGTACTGCAGAAATTTGATTTTCAGAGGTGCCAGCCACCAGTACCCCCTACTGCCTTCTCCTAGATTATGGGCATGGGCATGTTCTCTGGAAATCAGAAGCAAATTGATTGATCTAAACACTTCCAGATTATTATGTTCAAGATATTTCAGATTTCGGTTTTAAAAAGAGGTTGAAAACAGAGCTCTAACAGCCAACACTGTGCTAAGTGTATGCCTGTGCTACCCACCTGTAACCAACTTCTGAGAGGAGCAAATGACCACAGCTTGCCAGTTACAAGGTTGCTGCCTAAATTGTGCGTGCTCCTTGGGTCAAATTAGTTCTATCAAACCTCAACAGATGTATCCATGGCCACTTTTGTCAACATGACGGAGGGGCAAAATTCAATAGGTTTTGCAAGGGCAGATAAATCAGACAAAGAAACCCAGCATAAAGCACACGCTCCATTATTTTGTCTTGACATACCCTGAAGATAAATTCAGAAGTGGGAGTAAATTTAACATTCTACTGCAAATATAGCCTTCACCCGAAATGAGCTCAGCATGAAACTACTACCTTGACAAATACACCCAACCATACCCCGCTGACCCCCATCACCTGACCAGTTGCTTGTCTTTCTGCTTGCTACTCTCATTCTGCACTTTCATCCAGTTAAACATCAGATTAGTGCTCACTCACATATACTGCTGCTAATTAAGTGATAGCAGCATATAAGCTAGGCTACTGTTGAAGATAACATATATTTTGTCCTAAAATGATATGGTGGAAATTCTCCCAACTCTAGAAACACTGAGCATTAACAAATGAAGAGTTACAGTGAGATTCTTGTGAGGTAATGCTGCACTGTCAGAATAACTCTAGAAGTGTTTCAATGTTGTATTTCCAGCTAAAAAATATTAAGATCCAATACAACTGTAAAAAAGGGTCTACTGGAAAGCTCTGGAAAGACTAGCTAAAACATGGGGCAACAGGATCTATGTTCCAAAAATGTGTCCCATGAAAACTTTGAGAAGTCATCCCCACCCTCTATACTGCTGGGTTGTTTGTGTCCTTTCCCTGCTCTAACATAGGCGGTACCCGATGCTAAAGCTGCCATTGCCTGCTGCACCACAGCATTACTGCTTTCTGCCACCTCCCTGCATTCCTGAAGATCCTGTGCAGGCTGTAATAATCAAACAGTTCTCCGTTATTAACAGTTATTTTATTGTTGTCAAAAGCTACAGAAGATGTTGGGTAGCCAAACACAGAAACACATGAAAGCGTCAGTAAGTGTCAACCTAGGTCAAAACCTTCCCCCCCACCACCCCAGGAAATGGATGTGCAGTGTTTTCCTGTGCATCTTTCAGCTGCCCTCTTACCTCCACCATGATTGCCTTCAGTAGTATCGTCTGTTGTAAAAACTGCTTAAGGGAACTTTTAAAAGTGTCCACATAGAGGTGAAATATTAAATGGTAGTGTTTCTATTTTCTTAGTCTGCATGAGAATAACAAAATTTACCTTGTCATAATAGTATCTGAGCGCTCGGCTCAGCTTGTCATAATTCATATTAGTTTTGTTTTTTCTGAGTCCCCACAGCTTAGCCACTTCTTCTGCCTTGAGTAGCTTGAATTCGCCATCATTAGACGTCCAGCAAATCAGGTGCTCATGTTTCTGGTCTAGCAGCAACTGCAAAAGGAACTGCCACAGCGTGATTGCACTCTCCATACCTACAAGGGACAAAGGAGAGCAATGGTGTGAAAAACATTTGGGAGGTAGGAGCGGGAACAACACTCATTTCAGTAATAAGCTCTGTGTAAGAGTCATCCTACATAATTTGGCAAACGAAACCACATCATTCACAACCATGCCCATCCATGAGACCTGCAAGTCCTGCACTCCTGTTTCAATATTTTTTTCCACTGCTATTTTCTGATGGGACACATAAAATACAGCAAGTATTTAGGAAAGCACTGCCCACTTAGTTCACATGGTGCAACAGAAGAATAAATGTAAGAATGACTATATTCTAGTTCAGCACAGGCGCATACACAACTTAACTTGAGTGTGCTACCGCTGAAGACAATTTTTATTGTAATAAAGATATAGCTGTAACTGGCCTTTTGAACCACAGAACTACAAGATGATATTCACACACACACTTTCAACAACACTGCCAGCCTTAAGCATGTTTAACACTGTATCAAATCATTTTTTCTTGGCCTCTTTTGAAATAAATATCTGGCCATGTCAAGGGAGGGGATTCTCCCCCTTTAACTCCACTCTCGTGAGACCCCACCTGGAGCCCTGCGTTCAGCTCTGGGGCCCCCAGCGCAAGAAGGACCTGGAGCTGTTAGAACGAGCCCAGAGGAGGGCCACGAGGCTGATCAGAGGGCTGGAGCACCTCTCCTACAAAGACAGGCTGAGGGAGTCGGGGTTGTTCAGCCTGGAGAAGAGAAGGCCCTGGGGAGACCTGACAGCGGCCTGCCAGTGCCTAAAGGGGGTCTCCAGGAGAGCTGGGGAGATGTCAGGGAGTGTAGTGATAGGACAAGGCTTTAAACTAAAAGAGGGTAGGTTTATATTAGATCTAAGGAAGAAATTCTTCACTGTGAGGGTGGTGAGGTCCTGGCACAGGCTGCCCAGAGAAGCCGTGGCTGCCCCATCCCTGGAGGTGCTCAAGGCCAGGCTGGATGGGGCCTTGGGCAGCCTGCTCTGGTGGGAGGTGTCCCTTGGGTTGGAACTGGGTGGACTTTAAGGTCCTTTCCAACCCAAACCACTCTGAGATTCCATGTTATATCTAACTAATGCAGATTTAACGATGCCAGCACTACTGGATTAATTCACTGTGGTGTGAATGGGGTTAGTTATTACTTGACTTACCTTTCAATATGTAACAATGTATGTTTTTGTCTTTCTCTAAACAAACTCTCGATTTTTAATTTCCCTGCTCATTTTGTTTCCCAATACATTATTACTCTTGCACGTCGGGTTTCCTGCTTCACCTTTCCTTTGGTGTGTTGACCACCAGAGGGCAGAAGACTTCTAACTATCCCCTGTAGGCAGCAGTACAGCAGGAGACAGCCTCTTCAGTACGTCCCCAGGGAGCAGAAGTCGTTTGTCTTACTAATTCACCAGATGCTGCTGTATGCTTGCCTTCACCACACAGTAGTTGAAGAAGAAAAATTGCGTAAGCTTCACTCGTGTAAAAACCAGGTAAAGATACAAGAGAATATTGTAAATAGTTTTACACAAAAATACAGAGTTTGGAGCATTGCTTTGGTCAACATAATTTCCAAGCACGCAGGCCAAACAAGGTTTTGCAGAATTAATTATGGTTTTACTATCCCTGCAAAAGCTTTGCTTCTCTAATTAACTGAGGATCAGTTAACTGAGGACAGAAACATACACCCTTGACACCCAGCTGTGTAACAGCCACGCAACACCTTCAAGAGATGGCAAAGGCTCACAGGACCACAATGCATTGAAACAGAACTGCCTATAGGGATGCTTTGGCACTTTCAAAGGTCTTGCATTTGCTCCACTGCATTTTTTATCACTATATCCAGCGTAGGGCAAGAAAAAAATATACAGCTACAATCCAAAATAGCTGAATGCTATATACTTGCTTTACTGTCTTAGAGGTTCCTTTAAATTACACGATCAGTGCAAGTATTAACATCCTTAGTGGATTAATCATCTGTAATGTCATTGCTATTACAATATCCCTATTCATTGGCATCATAGATACACACCTTTTCATTAATATTTAAAGTTTTGCAGCTTACACTACTATACATAGTAGGTATATGCAGCCATATTGCTCTAAAGTAATCATAGTTTCTATACATTATATATTATACAGAGGTACTCGCATAATTCCAGCTCAAATCACACAGTTCTCTTGAACAAGAAAGCACACAACTTTTTTTTTCCTCTGGAAAATTAGACGTAATTTTCTTCAAAATTGTATAAAAATGCATACAGGTGCCCCAGGCTACAAAACCTGTCTATGTAATGTCAGCTGAGGAAATTAACAGATGGGATAGTCATACAATCACCAATACAAACTCCACCCCCATGCCGTTACCCAAAACAGTTAATACCTTAGAGGCGCAATTCTCTCCTTCCAGACCTTAAATTACATCTTCCCTCAGAAGATCAGCAACCACGTCCCCTCAAAGAACTTAGGTGGAACTGAGCTCACAGCAGAGCGTACTTTGCTGCAGGCTCCTCCACCCCCATCCACCTCTGGCTAAGAACACTCACCACGTAACCTACGGCTAACGCTGCACTACACTTCCCATTACGAACCTGTTTTCCCATGGTTATCATCTTGCCAAATGTAAACTGTTTGGGATTCCATTTCCTTTACCAAACGTGGGCCTCGTGTAACGCTGTGTAACGCAGGCCTGCGTGAGGAGAACACCCTATACGGGTGGGTACCCACCCAGCGCTACCCTCGGGTTACATCATAAAAGGTTATTGCCACCATTTTTAAAGGAAAAGGTGGGTCCTGATCTGTCCTTTAACCAGCTGAGATGCACCCATGACCTCCGGGGGCACACCAGAAGCTGGATCCAGGGCAGATTTGGGCAGCTCCTCACCACCTTGTTGCCTTACCTTCTGCCAAGGGAAAGCCATGGTTCAGTTCTCCAAGTGCACAGTTCTGAACAGGCTTCACACAGAGCCTGCATGCCTAAAAATTCAGTATTCGTGTGCTTAATTGGTACCTGCATACGTCTCTTACTGGCCGTGAGCCGAGCCTGCCCATACAGAAACAAGACTGAAAGAGCTCGGTGCCGCGATGTGCTCCATCCCTCTGCCACCGAGCTCCTGTATAAAGCTCCCCATAGTGCTTGCAGCCATGCAAGCTTGCAGCAACCGTACACGTGGTTCCTACATGAGGCAAATCAAGCAAACTACTTTTTCAGCTGATCATTAATTGTATGTCCCCTGTCCTTGTCCCCTCAAGCACCCAACTTGAGGCCATCAGGTCTGATGTGATGAGCGCTGAATATTCACAGCTGGAACCACCTTTAATAGAAACGCTGTGCAGAACATATTTGGCAATGTAAGATCTTAAGTACTATGAAAAAGGAGGCTTCAGGCATTTCAAATAGAGTATGATATATTTGGTAAACTGGTGTTAATGTTTGTGCCTCATTTTCATTCTCTAAAATGTGATTCGCAGGGGAATACTAAAAATCCAAGCCTGCAGTGACAGTATTGTTTTTTAAACTGTCCAAAATACTTTATTTCCAATCAGGTCAACTGAAGCATTAACCTGCCTTTGTTTATGGGCACCATTTTGGCATTCCACAAATTATTAACTATCCTCTTGGGTGGACAATGTGGCCTCACACTGTACTTGCACCTGATTTGACTGGTGGAGCAAAAGAATCACCCAACAGATGTATCCCAGGCCATGTAATTTAACCAAAAATGCATTACTACAAAATTAAAAATTATTTTAAATTATGACTGGGAGGAGTCGGAAATCTTCACAATACTCTGTATTTCATTTATGTATTTTCTAATTCTTTTGAACTTTTACTGACTCAAAAGGAATCCAATGTTTCTCCTTAATTTGACAGAAATGGGTGCTAGGATGTGATCACTTCCTACAGGGAATATATTTCACATTTCATTCAACTATTTATTAATATTAAATTGTAATAATAAATATTCCTGTTACTTCTGTGCTCTGTACAGGATTTGAATGCTGGGAAGAAAATAATACATGTAACCACATACTGAATGATGGGGATTAAAAGAAAAATGGTTTTTTAAAAAATCCCTTATTTAGACAGTGACATTCATCTACGGTACAGAGTGATACAGGCAACCTATGGAAGAAAAATATTCTGTGCTATGGGAAGTCTAATCTGAATTCATATAGACAGAAGAATCAGAATTTATTTTTTCATGCTCTAACTTGAACATATGGTTACCATTTTTCAAATATTTATACAACACATTTTACACTCAGATATTTTCTAAGCCACGAAACAAAGTTTGCTAGGTTGACCTCACCTAAATAGTCTGGTAATTTTGCTTTGTGTTCAGTTCCACTACCACTGATGCAAAAAAATCAGTGGCAGAGCTGATTACACCCTAAGAATTATACTTGGAAGTGCAGCATCACATGGCAAAAGGATGTTTCAGAGCCAAGTTTCCTGAAAGTCTATTTCTTGGGCAACAGTGACAGCCAACCACACTAATACCCATCTGTGTGCAATGTGCATTCTTCAAATGCATCCCTCTGTAAAAAGGCCACCAACAGCACGGCAGTGTGATCTAATGCGATCTCCAAACACCAAATTTTACATTCGGGACTGATGTGGGAAGGAGGAAACCCAGAATACCTGTGCTGGTAATATCACCCCTGTTTGTTTCAACCAAACTAAGGGCCTAACTTAAATGCCTGGACTTGGAGCAGCAGGGAAGTCAGCACTGAAACCTCTCCCTAAAGGCGAAATACATCCACGTGAGTGAGCATCCCACCCAAGATCTGATTTTCCTGTAAACAGGGGGGAAAATACCAAAGACTGGCTCTCCACTTGGTGTATTGAGATTGACTTCTACCAGCACGAGCAAATGTTATGAAAACATTGTGCAAGTTACACTAGAAATGGTTAAGACATATGAATATGTGTGCTGATGAGCACTTTTTTGACCGAGACAGTGCATATAAAATTCTATAGGACAAAACGTCAGTAAAGCGGCATTAAGGCTACAAAAATAAGTCATTAACCTACCGGGAAAAGTAAAAGAAACAACCAAGCCATCTTAAATCCAGGCAGCAGAAAACCAGGAGGCTCAGAAACAAAGCTAGCTAAATAAAAAGTTCATTATCAGAAAGATTTATGACATGAACTGTGAGATACATAGGATACTCTTTGAAGCATTAAGTTTTGTAGGACGCTTGCAAAGGAAAAGCTAGGGGGGAAAAAAAAAAAAGGAAGGAAGCTGGAAAGCAGCTCTGCAGCATTCAGAATGTCCGCACAGGTTCTTAGCTTCCATATGACTGCATTAAAGCTGCATACTCATCCCTCACTCCCCCAGATATGCCAGGGAGATTTCCTGAATCCTTTCTCCCCACTCTATGTTAGCTCCTCCATTGGCCTTTCTGAAATAGAGAGACATACTGCTGCTCCTGGGCAATCAACGTGCACAAGCTCTGAAGTCTAGACCCAGAGATTCCGCCAGGCATTAGGGTCAAAACCAGTCCCCTGTCACTCCAGAGGGTCTGCAGAGGGACATCTGGGGCTCTGAGCCACACAGCAGGTCATGGGACGTGGGGATGAGGAGGAAGAGATGAGTGGGACAGACTGCCTGGGGAGCCCAGGGACTGGGGAAAAAAAATGGGGATCGATTAAATCAGGAAGACATAAAAGTGTCAGCCAGCATTATGCACTGTAAGTAGTCACACAGAGCTGGTGATCAGACAGGTATGTGAAAAGGATTAAGACGCAGAGTCAGGGCAGGAAAATTAATTTCACTCCGTGTATGAAAAAACGGCTGATTCCTTCTGCAGCCAAAGCAGCTGTAAAGGATCCAGCTCCTTTTCTTACACCCTACCACAGCAGGCACACACCTCCATTTACACTGCTCCTACAGGGAAGCGTGTGCTTTTGCAAGCACGCAGCATTTCTCTGCAACAGATGCCTTATTTTTCCTTTTCGACTAGTCTGGGAAATGCGTGTCTATTTTTTTTGTGCATCCATTTACTGCTTTTGAATCCTAATTCTGGCGAGCAGCACGTTTTTTGGAGCAGCGTGACGTGGGGCATTGTTAGGTTCTCATTCACGTTCACATTCGGCTTCCTTTATTTCTGCAGGTTGCAGCCAGGAAACTGGAAAATGGGCCACAGGAAACCTGGCCTCCTACATCTGTCCCAGTTTGTAATAGCAGCTCTGGTTTTATTTTTCTAAGTGTCTCAGGTTCATTTTAACCCTTGAGAGGACTACTGCAACAACATGTGAAAGAACGTGTCTCCTTTGCCTTTTGTTTTTAAACACAGTTTCTCAACATTGGAAACGGAGAGGTTGGTAAACGACGCTCGCTTTTAAAGTGCAATAATACTTACATGCAGTTACGTGAGTTTAAAAAAAAAAAAACACTTTTGTTGGAAATGACCAAAATAATTCAATTCCACAAGGGCAAGGATCAAAGATGAAATAATACATTTTGAGAAAAATATAGAATAAGGCAGACTCTAGCTGTTTCAGCCCTATTTATTCTTGACATAGTTCTGACATGAATGTTTGCATGGAAAGTTAACACCTTACAAATGCTCTATGCTGATCTTACTCTTTTGCATTTTAGTTTCTAAAAAAAAAAAAAAAAAATTTTTATTTGTTTTGTATTTCATAACAGAAGCAAAAGAGAGCTGATTGAGAAAAGGTATTTTTGTAGAATAACCACAAAAATCAGTCCCACCTAACATTTTCCACTGAAACTTAGCCTGCATAACGAGTATATCAAAAGAGATTAAAGAGAACTGCCAAATCTGTCCAAGCGTTTGCTATGAAACATTTGAAAGACCAAGGCAAAAGTCTGAGTCAGTCCTCACACTTTGTTTCTCAACAGAGATGCTTCAAGGGTGATAAATAGGATGTGGTTGGTGAAAAGTCAGTGATTCTGCCAGAAAGGAGGAAAAACAAATATCAATGTGTTTATGTAGCAAGTTTTCAACTACTCATCATCAAAGGAGATCTTGCTGCTAATTTAATTGGCCTGGAAAAAATAAGCTCACAACTGAGTGTGTAAACATACCTAGTTTAACCTGATGCAGAACTTTCTCTGTTAAAGGTTAATAAATCAAACTGATGGTGCTATCCACATCCACAGCACTTTGGGGGACTGGCGGTGCGTATGATACAGAGTGCTGGTAATTTTTCCACATCCAGCAACGAGGACGTTTCCTGCCAGAGCATCCTCCAAGTTCTTCTATTGTGTTGAAACTGCAAAAACTTTCTAAATCAGGACTTCCTCCTATTATATTTCAGAGGCGTCTTTCTGGGAAATGCAGATTCAAGTGAAAAAAAAAAAATAGGAATTCCTGCAGCACCACCCAGTGGAAACATTAGAAAAAGTTGCAGAGTGCCCCGGCACAGAAGTTCCGATCCAATTCAGCAGTACAGTAATGTTGCCACGCAAATCCAAATCGGTGTAGGGATGTGCCAAAAAAGCACAGAGGGTTTTCCTGGCTGGTGTCCTTAGCAGAATCACATGAGGTATGCCTACGCTGCGTCTCCTGCATAATAGCCTTCTCTTTATAATTTAAAAGATTATTTACAGTAAAGTGTAATAATTTGCAGGGTTTCCTTCTCAAGCAAGAATACCCACTGTTCTGGCCTCAGCACGTTTAAAAAAAATAAACAGACTCCTGCAGTTAACAGCAACATGAAAGACAGCAACAAGACCTAGCAAAATATTACATGCTAACACGGTTACATTGTAGAAAAGAAAGCATTCGTACACATGTCCAGCAACAATTCCAGCAGGTATATTTGGAAATACAATGTTTTCAGTGTGTTTTTTTTTATTATTATTATTATTTATTATTATTTTTAATAAGCCAAAGAAAGGCTGAGGTGGATGTCCAAAGGAAAAAAGTTCTACAACCTGCACATTAATACAACAAAGGTCTGATTGCCTGCCAACGAGAGGTGTGGTGACACCACCTCTAAAACATGGGTGTTTGGAGATTCCCCGTAAGGATGTAGTTCTTAAATTCCTTGCATAAGGATCCTTTTCTTCCATCCATAAGGATGCAAGAAACCATTTTAATCAGACTGCGTAGAACCCCTCAGCAGGAGGAAACATGGCTAGGCTACTTGCCTCCCTGTGAAGGGCTTAAAAAACAACCTGCTCAACTATTTCTAACACTAGCTGTAAACAGAACTGCATAAACCTGTAATGGCTCCAACCATTCACCTTGGGACAGACATAAAATGAATGCAGGCTCCTCACGCTGCTTTCTGTCTCCTCATGTGGTGCACATCTGTGGCATGCTGGCAGTACGCTACGCTGCAATCTGAGGGACTTCTGGTTTCAAAGCCAGCTCTATATGTTTATTTTCCCCATATGACTTTCTCTTGCATTTTTGCCAGCATCAGTAGGACACAGTTCACGATTATTTGACTGTCCTATGTAAACCCTCTGACAGCCTCTGGTAAATTCAGAGAAAATATGCATGGAAACAAAAAAATAGCTAAAGACACAAGAGGCCAGATGATAGTCTTCAGCAACAGTGGCTATCCTCAAAGTTTCCTTGGCATACTGATGATTGCTCCCAAATTTAAATGCTTTTTCCTTCGCAGTACACCTTTCTTAAACTGAAGTACCAACACCTCCAGTGCTGTGACAGCAGACTGAATGCTCTGTAACTTACGCTAGGGGCTGTAAGTTATTAAATGGTGTATTAATACTATCAGCTGTATCAAATGGCGCTTTTCAAAGATTTTATATTCAAATTCTTAAACTAATCGTCCCCTGTTGATTTTTCCTAGACTAGAAACTCAGATAGACAAGCAGGCCTTTTTAACACTGCGGGCAGACAGGAAGCTGGTCAAAACGAAAGAAAATGCAATTCTGGCAGTTCTGCTCAGGCAAACTGAGGCAGCTGGCAATTTCTGTGAGACCTGAAGCACGGCAAGGTGATGGTGGCTCACGCTGGCAGCTGGAGCTCGCCTTCCCATGCACACCGAATTGTCAGAGCGTGCTGGATTAGCACGATGAGTCACTGAACTATTCAATGACATCAACAGCTTACCTGTATATTCTCACGTTGCAAGAGGATTCAGTCACAGCATTATACTGAAAATGGTGTAACACAATTCAGCAGATGGCAACCTACGTGCATATAGGAAGATTTTATCTGGACTCTTCCTTCCCAAACAATTAGCGCTCCTGTAACAGTTCACAGAGCACGAGCCATGGTGCAAGTTGCTTAATCATAAATAATGAGCAACCAATCACAACACTAGTTAAAGTCTGTTTTTCACTTTAAATGGTATTAATTCTGTGTGCAACGGTCTCATAGTAAAAACATAAATTACGAATCTCCTTTCACGTGTCCAGATCTCAAAAATCTGGTATTCTCCTCCCTTCTCAGTGCTAATCAATGTTCTGTCATGCATGTTTACCATGAGCTAAGCTAAACTGAAACCCAATTGAAAGTCTATTTTAGCTTCTAACATTACTCACTTGTCTAGTACACCGACAAGAACTTGAAGGTCACACCTACACTCTTCCCCTAGCATCAGTAATTAGCCAGTGGAATACCCGACAGAATGTACCTTAAAATGTGTGAGATTGCAGCCAACAGAAGAGCTGGTTGTTGGCCTCCTGTACTGTCCATGTCCTGTCTATTCGAACTAATTGCCATGGCTGCTGCAAGCTATGAAGGAGAGAGAAATGGGAGAGTATTTCAATGATTATAGCAAACTTCAGCCCGTAAGAGCTGCCTAGATTGCCTGTGCTTAGAAATGACACTAATACACCAGCCGGGCTGTTAGTGTCTCTGCTGCTCAGGATGCACAACAGCCATCATTTGGACCTGCACACTGACTCCTCGACGAGATTCCACGTTCAAATAAAGTTTGAAGACTACATCCCCTCTCCTCAACTTGGACCAGACTGCGCAGCCAGTTTTATTGCACCCCGTTCCCAGGAAAGACCAGGAATCAGCCCAGCCTTGATCCCGCTCTGTTTTGGAAGCATTTCTATTGGAGACCTTCAGCACTGCAGCAGCGGCAGCAGGACGGAGGGCTGCAGCCGTGCTTGCTGTACCAGCCCAATTCCACGCTAGCAGCTTGCTGGCCTAACCACACACGCTGGCTGCTCTGAGTCTGCTCTGAGTCACCAGGCTCCACAGGGGCCCCTATCTGGACTCCAAACCCAATTCCCATCTCAGCCATATTAGTATAACACGGAAGAAATTCCCTGAAGGTAGGCAACTTTCTCCAGATTTTGCTAACATAGCACCAACAGGAATTTGCTCTTACTTTCTAAGTGCTTTTTAAAGATTGTTTCTTCTCATGAATTACTGTAAATTGCTGGGAAGAGATAATAGTGGTACTTGAGTCTATAAACTTTTTGTTTGTGTTGTACTGTGACTTGATACAACAGAGGCCACTCAACGTTACCACAAGATAAACATTTAAAACAATAACACTCATTAGCATCCTTCCCCAAAAGCTTACACTAAAATATATCTGATCAATTTTCTACATATCAAAAAAAAAAAAAAGATGAAGAGAGATGCAGAGCTGCAGTGAAGACGTGCTGTCACCACAACAGAGGCAAGTGGATGTGTAATAGAAACCTGTTTTCCAGACAAACTGCCAGCTGTTTTGCAAAACAAGGATGGGAAACTTATAGGAGGTCATTCAATTAAAGGCACTATGACTCTTTAGATGAATTATACAAGCCAAGTCTATTCTTATTTGTACAACTGTAAAAAATGTTATTTTATATAAACTTCTTTTTTGCTGGTTCACTAACATTTTCAGAGAAAGACCCATCTAGTAAAATTACACTACCAGAATTTTATACTTAGGTTAGTGCTTCAAGAGCTTTTACCAATTTTGCACGATTAGTAAGCATCAGAAAAATTACAACCAACTGATTCATTACATAATTTAATGTCAGCTAAAGCAATGAGACAATGTGTAAGATGTGGCTTTTCCTCTCCCAGTACCTCGCGTGATCTCCCACTTAGGATCCACAAGATTTTTTAACAAATTGCATAAAGCTGGAGAAACTAAGAGTGTGTTGTTTGCGCAGTGGCCCAAACCCATCAGCAGGTAGTAATGGGTATTCGCAAAGACCATCCGAGCTGTATCCTGCATCTGCAAATACGGAATAGCCAATTGGCCAGCAGCGGCCCAGCTTGTGGCATCCTACAGAAATCCTTCTCCTGAAGGGCCTGAGCTGTACCTAACTCCTCCACCGCAACAAGAGCATGTGGTATAGTCTGCAGAAAACTTTCTTTCCGTAGCTAACAGCTATTTATCTGCGAAGTTCCCAGGTGTCGCCGCCCAGGTGAGCAGTTTTCACCGCGCGGCCCACGCGCGCAGGGCCCAGCGGATCCCTGCCGCAGGCCAGGCAGCGCAGCTCTGCGACAGCCACGCTGACACGCCGGCTCCGCGCAACCGCTCGAAGTAATTACGGATCCCAAAACCACTGCTATAGATAGCCGCAGCAGTGCTACCGGAGCACGAAGGGCAAAGGCAGACACGGTACTGGTAACTGTGATGCCACAGGAGCGATAGAAAGGGTAACTTTCAGCTGAGCTGCATCTGCTAACGGCATGGCGAAATCTGGCCTCTGGCGTTCTCAACTATAATATGACTTAAAATAATTTCCTAAATAGTTAGTTATTCAGCACACTGCGAGATCCTGACCATGAATGACACTGGCTAGACAGACTGAGAACTCCAGAGTACTTCTGGTACCCCACAAAGCACCACAGCGTCCATATAAAATTAGACATGCAGAATGTCTGCGCAGTAATTAATCGGTGTTGAAGTAGCTGGCATGCCATGTTTTTGTATCAGTGCTAGCGGCGGGTATTTTGTTGAGATTTTGCTTTTAAAAAAGCAGCAAGTCTCCTTCAAAGCGCTTTTGAGTTTAAATCCACTCTTAAAAGTAAACCCTTAAGAATCTGCGTTCGGATACAATTCCTGGTACATGAACTGGTTGGGGTTTTAAGACAGTTTTAAGGACAAAGGTGCGCTTTCTGCTCGTGAAGCGCACAGATAAGGTGTGCTTGGTGCTTCATCTGCTTTGTTTCCAGACACGTGGCCTTGTGTTTTGCAGAGCAGCGAGCTGGACTTCCTGCTCCTACACCTTGACATTCTCCTGAAAAACCATGACTAATTCTTTCATCATCTGATCACACTCCAACGTGAGAACAGATACGTTCAGCCTTTCAAGAGCTCCCAACAGCCTCCAGAACATGAGATGATCCTTTCAAAAAGCCACACGCCACGTAAACCCTTGCCTAAGGATTCAGGGCTGCAAGATTCCCTGCTGTGGGGAACACGGAGGGGAAGGCCACGGTGAGTGACTCCCAGCATGGGCAGCACAAGGTGGTTTGCAAAGGCCCCACAGCGAAAGCCTGCTGCAGGAGCCACTGGGTGTGGTTACCAACCACGCACAGCAGCTCAAAACCAGCCGCACTCTGAAACCAGCTCGGGCTAGCCATGCCCTGTAATAGGTGTCAAAGAAAAAAAAAAGAAAACCAGCCTTCAGACATGCTGCAGACTGGGGCCACTGACACCAGCAGGCTGCGGGCCGATAAATCGTGTGTGCTGCATGCAGGGGTGCAACCTGCCGCGCCTCTGCAGCACTCCTCGACTCGCCAGTCCTTTTCTATCTCGGGTTATTTAGCACTGTGACACACAGCCGCTCACCAAACACAGATAACTGTGTAACTACCTGACCACACCAAATGTATGCCATGCCACCGAGGTACACCAGCTCAAATAAGGGTTTATATACACGCGCATCACTAATAGCCATGCTGGGTCTCCCAGTCTTATCCCACTTTCCCCTATCTTTAGTGACCAAATCTTTTTATTCCAGCATTACTTCTTTTCTTTGATTTTCTGAAGCCACAAAGTGCCATGTAATTGCATTCCCAAAGCTAACGTTTGCATTTTCTATGCAACTGAGGGGCCCAAGCGCCCCTAAGTATTGCATATACCTGTCTTCCCACACGTAAAGCAAGCTCCACGCACCACGGTGAACCTGCCAAAAGACTTTCATCCTGCGGCAAGTCCTCCAGAACAGGACGTTAAGCGAAGGCAGATTTCAGCTATACTGCCACTTGACCAGCAATACCGTCCCGATACGAATCCCGCGATCACAGCACGCCCTGAAGTTGGCCTCCATCCCAAGAACGGCAATACAGCGAGAAAGCAAAGTGCACATCATCAGATCTAGCACGGAGCAAAGGGGAATACTTCAGTCTTTGGAGCGAGACACTTGAATTATTTTTGTGATTTAAGTTTAATGAAATATTAAGTAATAGGAGCAAAGAAGCACCGTGCATCAGTAAGCAGTGAGAAGTGCTAATGGGTAAAACAAAATAGATTTGTGTTTGCTAATGGGTAAAAAAAATTGGATTTTTGTTTCTACACACAAAAGCACCCATGCGTGTTGTGTTTTGTAAACACAGTTACAAGGAAGGCTGTAGCTGAGCTTCTCCCCCGAGCTTGTGCTGCTCGTTTCAGCTGCTGCATAGAGGAGAAGTTGGCAATACTGAGAAGGATAAAAGTCCATATTTTTTTTCTTTTTAGGAACAACTCATGGAGGTGATCAGAAAACTGAGATATAAGCAGTTATGATAACATCTCATCCCTTAGCCAATCGCATATTTTCTTCTCACACACTCTGTATTTCATAAATTAAAATAGGGAAAGAATAAAATCATAGTGAAACACCTCTAAGACCTTTTTATTACATAAGTGGAAAACCATCATGCATCATTGGGTATTTGGATTTTTCTCTCTTCCAAACCGAACTGCTGTAACTTTAATACAATCTATGGACTGCTTCTCATTCACTGTTTCAAATATACAGAACACACAACTGGTACATTACTACTACATCTATTTTTCCGTGCGGACATCAAGATGTTTTTAATTAAGCTGAGCGAATGCGCTATATGAAATTTAGACGTGTATAGTATATCTACACTGCATATCAGTACGTACGAATGTGCGTGCTTCACCTACGCTGATTCAGCAGATGGCACACTGAAATTCCAGCAATGTTTAACGCAGTAAGTGGGCAATTAAATGTGCATATCTCAAGCAGAGATAATAAGAGCAAGGGAAAGCCTCATCGATAAGAGTTTGGGAATTGTATGTCAAGCCGACTGTTCCCTAACGTATTCAACACATTTTTTAATGTTATGCATAGTGATGCACCTCTCCCTGAAGATCTAGATTTTTACAAAAGAAATAAAACTCCAAAACCAGAAAATAACTCTCACTACCTGATGACTGCACTCAATTGGAACAGAGGTCAGGCGTTTTCTGGTTCACATATTATTTTTAAATTTTGTTCTCTGCCCAACCATGAAATCAAGGGGCATCTGTGTCTGGAGGCCGTGTCAGTAATCCACTAATAAAACTCCTCTATAAAGTGACGTTAATGAGGAATTTTTCTGTGCAGCCTGGACACAGAAAGTACAGGAAACACCGAAGATCCTCAAAGGTAAACACATGGTGTATTGCCATTAGTCCTCCATCCAGTTACTATTTTGTTGCACACTATTTACTAGTTTAATGGTATCACACAGTAATTCAAGTTAAGTAGCTAAGTGGTATTTCCTCTAACTTGCAATTTTGTTCACATTTTGGACATTTCTTTAAGGAAAAGAACACTTGCAAGCAAGTCTCCATTTTCTTTGTTTTCTCCAGACTCTCCCCCCCCCCAAAAAAAAAAAAAAGTTATCTTCCAATTGAAATTATAGATCACTGGGTCACGGCAAAAATCTTTCTAATTCTGAACATGGACATTTTTCATGACTGCTATGAAAACCAATCATCATAAAATAATTACACAAACCAATAAGTCAAAAGTGACGTACACAAAATAAACATCACTTGAAAACTAAATACGTAAAGAAAGTACCAATACAGCAAGGTTACATGAGAGAATATACAGTTGAAACACGCTCATCGCCCCAGCACCGTGTCACAAGAGTGTCTTTTTATCATTCAATCACATGCAATCGTCATGGATGCAGAGCTCATGTTTATCTTAACACAGCCTTCCGCATTCCCCATTTCTGCACTTCACCTTATGCAAATATTTAATAAATTGCTTTCAATCTGAAATAATCAAGAGCATGAGCAAAATAAGAGACGAACCACAACTTTCTGCTTGAAATCAAATGCTGCCATCAACTCCTGTAGTCCTCACGACCAAAAAGATGCTGCATTGTACAAACTTGTCTTAGCGCTGCACCCCTAAGTAAATAAAGATGTAACTTGTCTCCCTTTCAACTGCAATGCTAGAAGGGCTGACAGGGCTTCACAAAACCCTCCTGTGTTAGGGAACGGAAACTCCTAATGAGATTAGTTGGTGTGTGTGCAGACATTACTTAGCCATGACTAAATGGGCTCTCTTCCTGCAGCCAGTGGAAAATTCAGGGAACTTTTTCCCCCTGCAGCATCAGAGTCCCTCTAACCTTCAGCAAAGCCAGATCCAAAAACAACTCTCCACTTTCTCTCCCTTTCTCTCTCTCTCTCTCTCTCTCTTTTTCCTTACAAACATTTTCAGGGCTTTTTTCAGCTGGTCGTGGAAACTATCAGCGTCGGCCAAGGGGTCTTGGGGCAGGGGGTGGCTCAGCAAAGTGGGGAGGGGGAGGGCCGGGCAGAACGCAGAGGACTACAAAGGAAACTGTAAAAAGAGCAAATATATAAACCTGAGAGGGAGAAAACCACAGAGTTTCTTTGTGAGCTGCAGTGACTCATTTTCAAGATGTTGTCTGCTGCCAGTTTCAAACCGGAAGCGCATGGCAATTAGTCTTGCTGTTTCCAGACAAGCCAGAAACTCTCCCGACACTTTTTTTTTTTTTTTTTAAAGCCCCTTTTGCAGTTTCTGCGGCAGCCTCCCCCCTTCACCCCCGCACCCCCACGGGCGGCTCCGGGGTCCCCTCCGGCGCCCCCTCGGCGGTGTCACCCCCCCCCCCCCCCGGCTCCCTCATCGTGATGCTGCCCGGGGGGAGGACCGGGGCAGGACGCGGCCGGGGGGCTTTGCAGGGGGTTTGGGGGGACCCCATCCCCTCTCCTACAGCCCCGTCCCCCTCGCAGACCCCTGGGGCGGCGGTGTCCGTGTCCCCCCCCCACCTCCCCCCGTCCCCTCACAGCGCCCAGCCGCCACCCCGCACCCCGACCCGCGGGGGCTCCCCTCTCCGAGGCGGGGGGGGAAAGCAGGGGGTTTTTCGCCCTCCCCGCAGCCCCCCGAAACTTTTGGGGAGTTGTCCCGGCGCGGCAGCACCCGTACCTACCCAGAGCCTGCGGGGCTTTCCCGGTGCCTCCCGGTGCTTTAGAGGGAGCTGGGTAAAACCCCCCGGCTGCCCATGCTGACAGTCCTCTGCGAGCGCTCTGTTGCTCTTGTAACGAGATCCCGATCCCCCCCCTCTCTCTTTTTTCTCTCTTTTTTTTTTTTTTTTTTTTTGTCGGTGTGTGTGTGTGTGTCTGTGCGAGAGAGAGCGAGCAGGAAGTCAGGGCAGTCAGACAGAGAGCCGGCTCACTTCCTTTCCTGCATTATTCCCCAGGCGGTTTGCAGTCTGTGTAAACAGCCCTTTCCTCCCCTCGCCCCTCTCTCCGGCCGCCGCCGCGCGGCACGGCCGTAGCGCCGGGCGCTCGCATGGCGCAGCCCTCGCGGCACCTCCGAGCCCTCACCGGGAGCCCCGGCGGCTCCCCGACCTCCACCTCTTCCTGCGCTACACCCCCGGGGAGGAGCCTCCCGCCGCCGGGACCGCGGCCCTCCGGCACGGCCCCGCAGGTGACGCTCCGGGGCCGCCTCGGCCTCCTGGCGGGGCGACGGCCCTCAGGGGACGGCCCCGGGGGGGGGGCCCGGGCAGCGCCGCTGGCCCCGGCGGCTCCTCCGGGGGACCCCGAGACGCAGAGGGAAGCGGTGCGACCCGGCACGGAGCCGTGAGACGAGGGAAAGGAGGGCTCGGAGTCGAGGGGTGCTCGGGGTGCCGGGCCTGAGAGGGACCGTCCCGCTCCGGACCGCGTCGCTGAGGCAGCGGAGGAGGCGTGCTGGGATGGGCTTAGGTTCTGAGCCTCGCTTCTCAGCTGTGTGTTTGGACTTACTGAAAGGGGATTTGCTAAAGGGTTCATTAAAAGCACTTCCCATGCTTGGTGTTACATCGTTGTATCTCATATATCTTCATTACATCTTCACTATATCCTCACTATATCCTCACTACTCCCGATTTTATTTGGAAACTCCCAGAGTGAGGGACGTGTCTTCTCTCTGCCCATTATAAAGTGCATCAGCAATGTTAAATACATAATACTTTACAATCGATACTGCGCTGCTATTTCTTTTAACAGATCTACTCTTTTTAACAGATTCACCGTTTCTTTTAACAGTCACAAGAGTTACCATTCAAGCAACGCAGCTCCAAATGTTGTCAACGTGAAGTGACATAGAAGCCGTGATTATTCTTTGCCTCCCTAATGGCTTGTTCCTTGCAATGTCACTGGGAACAAAACTATGCTCCGATGAGATTAAAAAGCTCGTCGCAGTTGGCCACCAAGCATGAGCCAATAGCTTCCGAACAGCTGGCAGTGAGCAGACTGGTGGGAGTCTATGGAAATTGGGTGGGTTTCCCCCTTCTCTTCCTCATAACGCGGTACTGGCACACCAAATTGCATAACTTTGTCATTTTCTTTAATTCCCTTTCAAGAAGTCATTCTGAATCTGTATTCTGATGTGAGGTCTGCTCACTTGGTGTTTCCCAAATAAAGAATCATTAAAATATTTAACTCCAGAAAGCACATTTCCTAGATTAAAACATGCAGCGGACAAAGTCCGCATTAAGTATCTAAGTCATCAGGGTGCAGGAATCAAGCTTCACTTGGGAAGTACAACTGAAGACCTGATTTTCAAAAGCAGGGCAGCCAGAGGGGCTTTTATGGTCCCAATAACGCAATGTTGGACCAACAGCTGGGGGTACCCACCTTCATCTTCTGCATTTATCTTCCATTAATTTTGTGAAGATGAGGAGAAGCAGAGACATTCCAAAGTTGCCTTGACCAGTACCAGTGGTGTGGAGATCTGAGAGAACAAACTCTCAAAGTCAATATTACTTTTCCAAACCAAAATTTATTTTCTTTTACGCAAAGTAAATCATGCTATGTCCTTAAAAAAGGTTAAAAAATGAACATGTTTATTTATCATGAGCACTAGAAAACCTTTTACAGCACTAGTTCTTCTTTGTCAAGGTAGTGAAGTAGAAAACTAAACAAAGCTGCCATGCTGGAGGCTGGGCAGGCACTGGGGGAGGGCTCTTCATATCACCCCATGGATGGTGGAGAAGAAAATGAGAAATGTGTTCAACTGAAAAAAAAAAAATCAAGATATGTTGGAAACTCAAATTCAGAAAATTCTGCTGGAAGTGGAAGAAAATGTGAGCTTTTGGCCAGGGCTAGTGATTCTAGTAATATGGATGTCATCTAGAAAATATTTTTTGAGACTACATCTATGTGCTTGATAAAAACACCGTGCTTCACAGAGTTATTATTAAAATTCTCTCATCCATGATATCTATCTAGCTAAATTAGTTTAGACTTAACACTATCCTTAAGGACTAGCTGATACGAAAATACAAGATGGTGAACGAGGAAAATTGCAGGTTTGTATTGTGGAGGAGCCCTTTTCCTCTGCAAAAGCAATTCCACTCAGAAAACCTGTTTGTTAATGTAGTCATAAAAATGCTGGTTATGTTTTTAGCAGGGTCACTAGTCAACTTCCATGTCTCTATTCATGCCTATTCATCAGCGCATGCTACCATTACAACTGTTAATTATAAAGCCCGAGTCCTGTCCTTAAGCTGTTGAGATTTGGGGGTTTAGCTTTGGAAGCTGTTGTTCATTGCTCAGAGTTGGTCCAGACAGCAGCTGTCACACTTGGAAAGAACCGGGAGTAACTAGAGACAGCTCCCCTTCCACCAGAAAGGCGCATTACCGCTACTGAGAGCCCTAATCTGATGGGTTCAGGCGAACTCTGCACAAACATATGCACCCAAGATGTCTCTGTGGCCTGTTTATCTAGGGATTGTAGAGTTTGTAAAAGAGCCCGTATTTATAAACCTGGCTTTCTGTTGAAAAAAATTGCCCCAAAGCATTCCTAAGTATAGTGACTATAATTCTGCCTCATTTTCATTAGATTACGTCAATTAAGAAACCAGGCTTTGTCTGTCCTTTCAGATTGTTTCTACTGTATTTTTAAAATGTTCATAAATCTCATGTGCTTCTATAATTAACCTATCTAAAGCAAAGAAAGAAAAACAACAACAAAAAAAAGGCAGATTTGCTGCTCTCCAGAGCTCTGTCTAAGCTCATCTGGCTGAGGGTCATGTCTGTTGGTCTATGTTTTACTGTAATTTCACTCAGAGTCTTCAGTCCCACTGTAATTATAGTATTAAATTAAATAATTGTAATGCCACTTTGCAGTACACATTTTTCCTTAAATGTACATAGATGTTTATAATCATGTATAATTATCGAGAACAAAGTTGAAAGCTGTTGGAAATAATTGTCATTTCATTTACTAATTTAATTGCAAGTATATTTAATGAAAGTATGTATTATATCGCCCTCTCTGAACATTTTGTATTTCTTTCCAGATTACAAGCTCTGTAGTGAAGAGGTTTCGCATTTGTATTGGCCTTTCTCACATCTGCCACTGTAAGTTGTTTGGCAAAATCAGAAGTAACCATTCTTCGCTCTTATTTTCTAGTAGTTCTGGCTTGAATAACCACCTGCCAGGTTGCAGGAGGATTTCCGGGGGATTTTGGAAGGTGGTTATACAGAACCTGATCACCTGAGTTGGAACAACAGCCTAATTCATGCAGGATTTTGGGTTGCCCTCCACAACATAGCTATTTCAAGGCCTTGCAAATGTCGCATCAAAATTGATGAATGTTCCTCTAGCAGGTTTGGCTTCTCTCTTTCACACTTCCCTGTAGCTGGACAAACATGAGTTTCAGAGCCAACAACTTCATTATTGCAAAAAGTCCCGGGGGATCCGTTCTGCTCACAAAGTGGCCTGGTCTTCAGCTTTATCTCATCTCGCAGGCAGCTTCACTGGCAAGCAGAGCCAGTCTGCAATACTGTACAGTGCTAGCTCCAGGGTGTAGCACTGGCTCTAAACCCATGGAAACTCAAAAGAAGGCACTGCACATTGCTCCACTTCAAGCATTATTCCTTCCTGGGCATTTTGCTGAGCTGTCCTGAGTAAAACTGTGAGCTTTACAAAAGGGTTTAGATGGCAGACAATGACAAAACTGTGTGTGTTGTTCAATGCTGGATCCGAATAGCGGGAAAAACAATTGCATGTCAGCATCGAAAGGTTAAAAACCTCATGCCACATTTTCTGGAACAAAGAAATCCTGCAAGTTTCAACCTAGAAAGTTTGCTGTCAGAGGCAGGAGGAGGGCTAAGTGCTTCTTCACACCACGAAGCAAGTATCCTGTGCAGATGGCAGGACCTCAGCAAAGAAGCGGGAGCCTCTTCCCTCCTCCCACGGACTTTTGTTTCCTTGGGGAGCGCATTCCAGTCCCTCCTGGCAGAGGCTGTGAATGAGCATTACTGCTGCGTTGCGATTAGAAATCTGCATGCAGTCTTAAAGGAATGATGTTTTGGAGTCCCTGAGGTGTCCGTCCTGTCCCCTACCCAGCCCGGGAAGGCTGCGGTGCTGGATCAGGAAGGAGTGTTTGGGGAAATGACTGCTTTTACGCTCCTCTTCCTCTGGCACGTATTTGCTTTCCTGAATGTTTTGCTTTCCCTGTGTGTTGTTGTGGAAGAAAGCACATGACCCAACATGTTTAGATTAAAAGCATCACTTAACGTCTGCTATTTCATTAGGTTTGCCTTCTTAGTGAAAGATTTATAAGGAATTACCTCCTGCGTGCAGTGCAATTGCCTACGATTTTTTGTCATTTCAGGAATGTCATGCTGCCGTGTGCTGAAGGAGCCTATAGCACCTAAATGAACAATCCATGAAAACAGGGAAAGAGGATTCCGGGAATCTTTGAATAACCCCGTGGTCTAATCTAGCCACAAAGATTAACTATTTGAGAGGTCACTGAGCTTCTCTTAAATCTTTCAATCTGTTCTACTGCATTTTTTTTCCCCAGGTTAATTAATTAAAGGTCTGAGGTAAAAGTTTAGTTGCATTTCATCTATCTTTTTTTTTTTCCTGCCTCCCATCTGTTTATTTTATTCTAATCTAATCTCTAAATATAACTTAACCAAGGTATTTCTGCTGCCAAGTATCACCATAGCATCTGAATATAATTAAACTGCTTTTACTGTTCTCAAATGCTTTTGGTCAAATGGAGCGCGACTCACTGCCACTTCTGTTCAACCCGCACTAATTTTAAGATTTTTAGATGACAAATGAAGCTGTGCAGATTTTGTCTTCAACATGTGACCTTGTAAGCTTTTATGTTTCCCTGTACGACACACACTTGGGGAGACACTTCTTAATTTTCAGTTAGGTGCATATGACAATGTGTTTTTTTTCTTTTAATTACAGTGTATTTGATTATAAGGTTCCAATGTTTGTGTTATCATGTTTGTAGTTACAAAGTTAATTGTCCATGGTCTTGGTGATGTGCATTTTCTAATAATCAATGTTTCCTTAAAGCTTTCCCTGTTCTCATATGCAATAGCCACAATTATAAAACTCATATAAAAGACACATTGGAAAAGAAAATAAATCTTCAAAATGTCTTTGGGCTTTTAAAGCCAAAACTAACCCCTAACCAGCCATTGGTACAGACCATAAAGCACATGCACTGTGTGTTTCTTATGGGAAATGACTGCCATTAGCATAACTGTAGCTACCTTTTGCTTGCTAGAAAATCCATTTTCGAAGTCACGTAACACAAAACAGTTAAAAAATGAATGTATCTTCTTAATACTTTATGTGTGCATGTATGCTCATTTTTCTTGATGTACGGTGAAGGAGAGAAACTTCAGAAAACAAAAGAATGTAGTTAGGACCCTGCCACCAATGACCCACAGGTGCTCATGTCTCTCTGCTCTCTATGCAGAGATCCTGGGGAACTTTCCCAGCTAATGTAGCTGCCTAAATAGGTGCTTCAGGGTAGGAGACACAGATACATAGATAAGAGACACGCATTTGTATTCTGCCTTTAGCACAGCTAAAATGTGAATTTCCTCTTCTGCTGTCTATGATGGGATGTTATTCTTTTTTTTTTTCCCCCATACATTTAAAATACAAGTATAGAAACCTTTCAGTGTAGCCATACCCAGATTTGAATCATTTAAACGTGACAGCATTTTGATCCTTCTAAAAACTTAAGTAATGCAGGCTTGCAATGCAAACTTGATTTGTTCCTCCAGAAATTCCCTGTTTCTGCATCTTTCTCATGCTGGTTTGCTATGTATTAGCTCAGGACAGCTCTCCTGTCTGTACCTTAAATATACACATTGAAAATCTGATATCCATTTGCCTACCTGATACCCTTTTACCAAGTACTAATGATAGTTGCAGTTCTAAGAAAATTGCTAATATGCAGCCAGAGCTATGGTTATATGAATATTGTCTCGTATTTTGTTGTGTGCTTTTGACCAGTTGTTATCAAGAGATGCCACATTTAAATGGAAAGCTTTTTTGATACAAACCATATTCTCCTTATACCCAGACTTAGCCAAAGACTGTAAACACAAGCCAAAATCCACCCTCTTTAAAGAAGCCCTGAAGAGTTAACCATGTGCTTTCATGTTGTACTTAAGATTAAAAAAAAAAAAAAAAAATCAAGCAACCACAAATTTAGGAGAATGGTTAAGTTGGCTGTTGCCCACCACTAGCACCATCTGGTGAAGCACAACTCTTCCAGGTGAGAAGAGAGGGAAGGCATTAGCTATAACCCTTTTATCCACATTTCAGCTGCATGCAATAACAGATTTAAGCACATTCTTAAAGCTTGGCTGAAGCAAGACCTACCATCCTTGTGCAAAAGGTGTTGAAGTGGTTTTAGCAACTTTCCTTTGACTTCAGTGGCCTTCAATTATTGTGGAAGTGGTCTTCAGAAGGATCTTTTTTAACACCGAGTTCTTTCAAAATCCTACAGAGGGTGTAAGATAAACTTATTAGTCCAACACTCACTTACTCTGCTAAAAGGAGAATGCTGTACCACATAGATTATTGCTTACATTAGCACACAGAATATAGTTTGCATAATTCATGTTAAAAATTGCTTTAAGATGCTATTGGGAGAGAAATTGCAAAAATGGATATACGTAGAAATGTATAGTAAACTATAATGTAAGTGTCTTCAAGTATTTAAAGAGAAAAAGGAAATGTTCTAAACTGTTGGTAAATTTTTTTGGATGCTGTTTATGTTTGAACTTTTCTCCGTTTTCCTGTAGAAACTTCCGTATCCTCTTCCTGTGTCCCTACAAAGTTTTGCACAATGCAGAACAAGAAATGCTACAGGGATTGTGCTCCACCTTTCTCCTTCCTGCTGGGATATCCTTTCTGTAAAGAAATGTAAAGTATGTCATATTTAAGTTAAAATGTTATATTATTCTTTATCTCAGTCATTTTCTGTTATCTACAGCATATCAAGCTGAGCCTACGTTGGTTGCAGAAGTACACCACTATGTTCACATTTTTATGACATATGAGTTACTCAGCCAAAGGTAGCTCAAATCTATTACAAACTTTCTTGTTTTCCAGAGTCTTATCAAGGGTTCATGTCTAAGCCAAACAAGACAAGGGCGGGTTGGGTTTTTCTCTTCATTGTTTCGATTGAATTAACAGGAAGGGGGGAGTGCTTTACCTGTCTGACACTAGAGCAATATTCATTAGCTCCCACTTCTCACTTTCTTGTCTGTCCAGGCTCTGTCTGCATCCTTGTGGGAATTGTACAGGACTGATTTCTTCACTCCCAGTAATAAATAAGGAAATTAGTAAGGGCCTTGGGTCTGAGCTGCAGTGTCTTAATTCACTCTAAAAAGTAAATACTCACGATTAAAAATAAATAAATAAAAAAGCCCAGGACATGAAAAACTTAGTTAATGTTAATGGAGCATGTTCCTGAACAGTCAGGAGGGTAGGCTTTTGCTGTTGTGCTGTTTTTCTGTATGTCACAAGCATGTTTTATAACCCTATGCATATATAAATGCAGATGTACGCATATATATTTCTCATTTAGATCATTGAGCAGTCTTTCCCCTGCAATAGCAGTAAGGCATGGTGGTGATCAAGACTGAAGAGAACTGTTCTGTAGTCTTGTACACTATGACTAATGAAGGTCAGGTGTGTAAAATAATAGATGATCCACTGGGGTATCAAATTAAAATAATGTGAAAAGATAGAGACTTAAAAATATGCAGATGTTTCAGACAGTTTATTGAAATAGCAAGCAGGAAGTAGATGTTTTAAAAATTATCTTTAAAATAACACAAAACAAAATTCATCCCTCTGCGTGGATGAGATTTGCTGAGTAAAAAGTTTCTTATAGTTACCAGCTTTTTAATTTCCTCTTCACCTTTTCTGACAAGGTATATATTTCATTGTGGTTTTTTTTTGTCTTTCTTTTAGTGATAAATAAAACAAGCAAATAGAATAAAAGGAAATGTTTAGACTTATAGGAAGTTAATAGTATGAAGAGCAAAATAATGTAGTCAACAAAATTGTTTTAAAATTGTGCCTTCACTGATTACCAAACTGATTAAGAAGTTTTATTAGTTAACCTTTATTTTATTTATGTTATTTATTTCACTTGTTTATATTATAAGGTTCTTCCCTTTTATTTCTGTAAATACTATTTCTTTGATAATAAATAATTTAGCTCAAGGCTAACAAGCAGCAATGTCCCTAAAATAACCCCATGTTTAAAACTAGCACATTGACACTGTAAATTGATGAGGGTGATAGTTTTCCAATAAAAATCTCAAGATTGCAGTTAGCAGTGGGAACTATACTTCTGCATGTGGCAATCATTTATGATTGTGTTAGAGCATTCTGCTTTTGTGGTTAATGGACTTGACTCCAGTTCCTGTTCTGCTCAGGCTCCCTCATGTCTAAACTAACAGACCTGTACTGAAGTCATTGGTGTCACCCAGAATTTCACTGAGCTAATTATGAACAATTTTGAACCCCTATGGGTGTTACAGAGAGAAATATTGGCTTCCGAATCCCAAAAAGAGAGAAACAACTTTAGTCTATTCTCTTAAATGAATTAGGCTTTTGTGGTTACACACCATGAGTATGTGAGTGCAGGTGAGTAAACGTATGCCTGTTGATTCCAAATGTCAGTGTGTTTGCATGGATATACCTACCGTTTCTCCCTAATAATCCAACTTTCTCATTAACAGAAATGATCTCAAAGGTCCAACATTAAGTTCCATGAATACTCCACAAATATTAGCTCTTGGAAAGAAGACAATTTTAGTGCTATATCAGGAGGAAGCGTAACTGAACTCAGCAGGCCATGGACAAATGTGAGTCCATGTGGTGAGATACTATAAATGCCTTAACCATGGGACTAGAGGTAATTGTAGTTTGCACTTAGTAGGCACCGGAAAAAAGAAACAGTCAAAATATTTAAGGCCATGTGAAGACAGACTTCATGGGCTCTTCTTTTCTGCAAGAGACATAAATTCATCTCTTGTTCAACATGCACGAGAGGCTACAAGGAAAGACTGGACTGTCTTGGGAGCCAGTGGTATGCCAGTAAAACACAGATTATTTAACGGCCTTGGACCTGCTCCTCCTTCTCTATATCTTTCTTCTTTGGTGTTCCTGGCTCTCTAGATAATCTTGGTTTGTTTATCAGAGCCTCATGAAACCACATTTCAGAAGGCATACATAACTCCGTTCTGCTCTCTGGATTAACCTCAAAAGCAGTGCAAATTGTTCAATACCTTCCCCCAGAGGTTGCAAGAGTCTTCCTTTCTTGAAGACATCTGTGTAAAATTACACATGTGCTAGTGATCTCAACAAGAACAACATTTGTTAAAAACAAGGTGAAAATTCATTGAAAACAAAAGAAATGTGTATTTTGCCCTAATTTATCAGTTATACTTCTGATTGACTATATTAGATAAGACACTCTCAACTGAGTTTCACAGAGGAAAAAAAAATTAGAAATAAGTAGATTAGCGAACAGCTTGCTTCAGTCTCCAGAGGGTTCTCTTGTTGCACAGCCAGACTGACAGTGTTGAGGCCACTGGCTCTCTGAACTAGTTTCCCCAGCCACTTATGTGCATAAGTTTGTAAACTCATCGCTTCCTCTAGGACAAGTAGAAACCTTCACACTCCCAGACCAGCATTAGTAAAAGCGGAGTTATGAGATGTATAGGCAGTTGGTTTCATTTGATGCTTGTGCTAACACGTTATCACTGAGTCACTGCTTGGCAGGGCCACAGTGGGAACCTGGGCTCTGTGGAAGTGGACAGGGGATGCTCCAGTGAAAGACTCTTTAATGACAGAAAAAAACAGCCTCTTGAAAGTATAACGATGATTTCGGAGTCTGCATTCTCAGGTTTGTTTCTTTGTTTGAACCTTGTTACAAACACCTCCAAACAATTATTTCTTCATCCCCGAAATAAAAACTGCTTTGTAATTTGAATATTTAAAAACAAAACACAAACAAACAAAAAAGCACATGTATATTTCTATGAGGATTTTACTGAGGTAAAGCCATAAAAAAGATGAGTGCTCTGTATAATTCTGAAATCTGCAAAGATAGAATCATTTCTTGTGTCTCCTGTGGGGGAGGTAACCAAGCTGGGCACTTACCGTGATGCTGAAAGGGTTTCCTTCCTCTTCCTCACACTTCCCCAATTACCATGGTCTGGTAGAGTCCATGCACTCAAGGGTCAAATCACTAAATCATGGCCATATGTCATACTTAGAGCAGGACTGCATCTACCCCTGCAGGTCCCACTGATTCCACTTCCATTTCTCTTTTACATGCAAAAACCTTTCTTTGGTGTCTGACAGTTCCCTCGGTCGAGCAGAACAGCTGTCAAGGGAGTTTGTTTGTGAAGAAACAAAAATGAGTCACAGGCTAAAGATTAATTTAATAATCTAGAAACAGATGCCCTTGAGGATGTGTGGTCTAGTAGAGGAAACAGCAACTTCTACGATGCCTGTCTTTCTCCCAGCAAAAATCACCTCTGTCTTGCTTCCGTGTGGCTTTGCCAGCTTGTCTTAAGGTAGGTGCAGGTTTTGCCAGTTTAGAGACCTGTAGGCACAAAGAAAATCTGTAATTGTAGCATTTCAGTCCTTTTAATGACTTTTTCTGTTTACAAAACTGCTTAATTTCCATGGAGCTCTACCAAAACAGAGTCTGTGCCTCTTTTCCAAGATGGATGTTGTTTCATCACCTCTCTTTGATGTTCTGTGTAAGTATTGAGTGAGGTGAAAGAAGGAACTGAGATGTTGTGGGTCTCATGGGAATGGTGCCAGGAAGTGCCGAGCAGTTATTGACAATGGTCCTCTGCTTCAGGAATGGAGAACTTACTTAGCTGCTTCAAGTCTTTTCTGAACTGTGAGAATATTTCATATCTTTAAGGGGATCTGCTATCTTGCAGTGATTTGGAAATCACCGTATTGTCACCCTCCTCGGTCTATGGAAAAAAGGGAGGTCATCTGTCTGAAAGATACGTATTTGTACTTACATGAGGAGGAGAAGAATCTCAGGAATCAAAGTTAGGGCTTCTGGCATTATATGCTAGCCTTTTCGATTACATTGCTTAAAAAAATGGGGGGGGGGAGGGGGCAGTCTCTGCTGGCAAGATATCACCCTGTCACTCCACAAGTTACATGCTAGTTGAATGACTTCATGCAAGATTTCATGCAAGATTTACACTTAAGAAGTCATCTGTCTGTGAGATGAGGACAGGATTCTTCCAGGGCATAGAAGAGAAAATATCAAAGATGGAAAGGGCATGGAAACCTTTTAATCTAATCTCTTTTATTTCCTTGTATGTAGCATGAATAAGGTCTGCTCAGAAGGGCTATCAAGCAAACAGCATGTGAAGAGAAGAGAAGAGAAGAATTATCAAAGTACTTAAAATGTGTTCAGCTATGTCTGATACCTAATAACATATATATTGATATCCCAAATTAAGAGGTATACCTTCAAATGTAGCTCTTTGTGAGCTTATGCAGACAACAGAAATTGTTTGTTCACTAACATTAATGCTTATGTACAGCATTGCTCTGCACTGATATGAGATTACAGTACACTACTGGTGCCAACATTTGGGGTTGAAGAAATTTATTGATCTGTAAGATGTGAACTGAAAATAGTTCAGATGTGGCTGCTTTGGACTGTCATTGTTGCATAAGTAGTTTCGGGAAGACCTTGCAGTGATGTCGTAACCAAAGGTCTCAGACTTTTTTGTCAAGAACACCAGTAAAATCCCTGCCAATAAACAAACAAACAAACAAACAAACTGTTGTCACATTTTCATTCCAGTATTTTGGCAGTTGTCATTTTGCATGTTGTAAGCCAAAAGCATTGAAGAATTAGAATCTCTTCCTGTTTAACGTCTTACATGTCTTTAAATCACAAAAAAGAAAAAAGAAGAAAAACAAAACAGATAACAACCAAACCCCTATTTTCAGTCAGATACGTATTTGGGATTTTTTCGAACAAGACTGCATTTTGAACATCAAAGTTTACTGAGAATTAGGATTAATTTGCTAGTGGAAAAAGAGTTGTAGCTGTTTATACTAAGCATTCAACAGGTAAGGATCAAGCCTCTGACCACACATTTTTTCTGTGTGGTTTTTCAGGTGTGGTTTTTATTATGTTCTTCCTCAAAATTGCGAGAACAGAACAGTTTCTGTTATGCATGTTAAATTGATTAACTTATAGATCTCATTAGGAGAAATATTATGCTCAGCAGATCAGTTGCACATTTTTCTAAAGCTTTCAGCCTGGAAACAACCTACACACTGTGGTGGAGTGTATGTGGTGTTAATATCTAGAAATTTCAAAGTAGCCTTAGTCTCTCATTTATAAAAAAAAACAAATATCCTTCTAAGTAACATGATGATCAGCTGAAGAAATGTTATACTGTGGCCTCATTAGCATAAGAATTTAGCATATAAATTCTTAGGAAAGATAATAGAGCATCTTTCAAACTGTCATTTCCTCCTTTTTTTTTTTTTAGCTATGATGCAGAGATTTTCTTCTGCTAGCTAAGATTATTTTATTTGTTCTTTTCAAACCATGTCAGCATTTATTTGGCCTCTGCAGATCCTCATTCCATTTTGTTCTTTTTATTGATCCTTTCAGGCCTAAGGCGCTGTATTTTCCCTTATTTTTTTCCTTTTTCAAATATGTGTTTTCTATACTTTGAGGATATATCAATAAGTTTGGCTTTCTTTGCCAAAAAAAAAAAAAAGGTTTACAGGTCTGGGTTTTATTTTATATTCACATTTAGATTTTTTTTTATTTGTTTTTGCAAGTATTCTGAGGGAATCATTTTGCTTACATATTTTTTTCTTTATAAAAGCACTCAAATTCTGTGCCTATTTATTTTAAATGTTGTCATGTTCAGCTATCTGCAAAATAAAATTCATATTCAGCTCATTCCTGTTTCAGAATAAAAGAGACTAAGGATTTAGGAGGCAGACAGGAAGTTGTGCCCTTTTGACCCAAAGGACTAAGAGGAAGGTTGGGAAGCAGATGATAAAGAAAAGGCAAAGGAGGAGGTGACTTGTATGCATTGGTCATAGATCTTAAAATTTTTAAGTTATCATATTAAGAGATAGAGCAATCCCAGGCAGAATGTGAATGTATGTTGTAGTCCACCACACCAGGTTGACTTTTTCTCCTTGCCCCTTGGAATCATAATTTGGATGTAGCTATTCCAGCACGCTTCATAAAAAGGCTTTTTCAAGACTGGCTTTTACGATCCTTTCAAGAGGTCCTGTGTGAAATGACTGTTTCTGACCACAAAACGCTCTTGCACAGTTGTGCCAGTCTAGGAAGTGCACATTACTATGGCAGTAGAGGAGGCTAAAGCTACTCAAATACTTGGGATCGTGATTTCTTTTCTGCACATTCCTCTTCTTCACTCTTTAAAATTTTGTCATTTTCTTCTTGGCAGTTATATACTTCTCTATCTTGCAGTTTTTTTATCTTTTCCCTTAATATTTATCATTTTTACATCTTCCCAGCCCTCTTGGTAATCTTCCAGTGCTTGTTGGAAAGGAAAACGGGGCAAACCTTATCTTTTCCCTCTCTGCAGAGGAAAATTGAAAGGATGCAGGCAGAGAGATGGAGAGAGATGGAGAGAGATGGAAGGAAGGCATGCTGCTGCTATGGGAGCCTTCTCTGCTTTTCCCCTTCTGCAAGAGATTATCCTTGCAGAGCCCTGCAGGATCCTGTGGACTGGTGACAGGAAGGGGCTCCGAAACTCTTGCCTGAAATAGAAAACAGGTAATATAATCCTCCTTTTATCCCACAGGAACTTGAGGATGAATGGGTGTGCCCAGCAAGTGTGACAGTGAGGCAAGAAATTAGAAGCAGAGCCCTGTGGAGTTCCCACACAACAAGCTTCACCAGGAGACTAAAAGAGGAAAACGGGCAGAGATGTTGGGACTGCGCTTTATACATCTGCTTGGCAAGAGGAAGGACAGGCAAAGGAAAGAAATGGTGCTGGTCCCCTCCTGCATTGCCCAGAAGGTGCAGCTGGGACAGTAAGATAAATCACTCCCACCACCGTCATTTCCCCAAGCGGATGAGGACCTGGGGAGGAAGTCTTGCTGCCAGGGTGTCCTCCTGCTCCTCCTGGCCTGGGACAGCTGAGAGCAGTCCTCCTGAGACCTTAAAGCAGACAGAAGGGCCCGTCCAGTAATGCAAAGCAACAGATATGTAGGTGCTTTTCTCATAGCAAGGTTTTCAAAGTGACAATTTATGCCTTGTCATAGATTTTTCTCAGTGAGTCAAACACCTTGTCTTAAATTAAAACTTCTTCCAAACAGCTCAGACATTTGATTTTGTGACCCTTATATTTATTAAACCAAATTTTCATCCGTCTGTTGGATTGCAATGTTATCAGAGCTTGCATTTTCAGGCAATATATATACCAGACGAATTTAAGCTTGGTAAGCAACCCAAGACCGCGATAAAATTGTGGTAGGGATGCAGTTGGTACAGACTCTTCAGATTCATGAAATATATAGGTATAACAACACAACTTTGTACTTACATGGGTAAATGCACATGTTTCTCATAAACTCAGTGAGTTCATTGGTGTTGATCACGTTTGACAACTTTTACATATACTTGTCCACTTAACATCTTCCCTATACATTTGACTCTTGGCAATGAATAAAATATAAAGCTGCTGATAAGCTGAATTGCATGTTTCCACTTAAATCTGCATTCCTTGTTGGGTTCCTTTGTTGGTCTTCTTTAGAAATGCCCCAGTATTTTGCCTACTGTGTTTGCAGTATACCTGTACTTAATGCTTTTTCATTTCCTTTGTCTAGCACAAGATGCTGTTCTTCCACAAATTTCCAGGGAGAGTGAGAGAGAGAGAGAGAGAGAGAGAAATGTTAATTTAGGAAGTAAATCTGCTCAGTGTTTTATCCCAACATCCTGTCCTCCTGCTGCTTTTTATATGACCTTTTGCACTGCACAGAATTCATTACTATTGTAAAAAAACATGTTTTTCTTTCTTACAAAATTGCAAGGAGCCCATGCCCTGCTTTAAAGTGGACAGTATTCACAAACGGCAAAAATATGCCTTCTTCCAAATCCTTTTCATTCAGCAGCAGCTCCACAAGTTTACTAATTAGACCCACTAAACAAAAACACCCCAGCAATAACACTATGCAGAAGGAAAGGAGAAAACATCATTATTGCAATTTTATTTACCATTTCACTGCAGGACAGCCCAGGAACCCTAACCAGGTCAAGACTTCATTGTGTCAGGTGCTGTACACAAAAAATAGCAGTTCCTGCTCCAGGAAACGTGAAATTTGTGCACATATTTATAGCCAAGTTTGTGGCCCCATGGTAACTCATTTAGTGATTACCTCCACAAATGTTAGTGTAGGCACCCAGAAACATTTGTTGCAGGATACAAACATCTGTGGTTTCCCCCGGGGCTGAAGCCCAGTGTACTTTCCCTGCCACAGAAGGGTAATAGGGCCTTAGAGTAAATGGAGTGGAATAAGACCCAAAACACTTTGCGTTCTTTAAATGAAAGGCACTTTATGCACACGTATGTTTACTGAAAGGCCTTTCAAAGAGGCGTAATTATGCAGGCATCTTTGTATAATTCGCCTGGGTCAATGCTAATGTTGGAAAGTACTTATTCTGCGGGTCAGACATATTGCTGCACTGTTCAGCTGCTGGCCTGTGTGTATGTAATAAATCACTCTGCAGAAGAACTCGACTAACCTGTATCTGTCCTAGCTTTTTTAATTGCAGACCACAAACACTGATAGAACATAAAATGTTTGCTCAGTCTAGACTGAGTGGGGAAATGGAGGCTCACACTGCATGTGCTCTTCGGGGAGTACCTTCTGCTCCTTCCAGGGAGGCAAAGTCTGTGTATGACACCAGAAATACCAGACTGCATAGAAAAGCAACAAACACTAATAGTCCCAAATGCTTCTTTAAAAATCATTTAGGTTAATACAAAGTAGTCAGGTCTGCGTGAGTGCGTTTAGGCCCACAGGGAGTTTGGAGGTGCATATAGTGTCTCTGAAAAGCGCTGGGTTCACTGCCAGTCCCCTGGGTTGGAGCAGCAGGTGAGATAGCACTGCAGCCTCCCCAGTCAATTCCTAAAGGGGACATAGTCCTGCGCTCGCTGAAGTGGTCTGCAGAGCTGCAGAGGCTGCCATCAGAGACGTGTCAAGTGGTGCCCGATGGCGTGCTGGCCCTGGCGTCGCTTCCTGTGCCAGATCAGGTGTGCAGGAAGGGCCGCCCGACCAGCCGGCTGGCGGGGGTGAATCTGCGACGTGAACCCGTCGTTGAGGATCACGTCACTGCCACAAGGTCTCTTCCTGCAGACAGGCAGCTGCGGGGAGGGAGGGAGGGAAATCAGCCTGCTCCTCTGGAGGAGGTGAGCCACTCGGGCCTGGGGCCAGCAGGGCTGCTGTGGCTGCTGCCTTCCCAAAGATGGCCACTCCTTGCCCCCACCCTGGCAATGGCCATCTCCCCGCCACCAGTGCAGCGAGACCCTTTGTTGTTGCGGTGTTTGCCATCTGAAAGCCCCATGGTGCCTGAAAACCCTCAGCTTTGGGTGGTGGGAAGGGGCACACCACACCATCTGTCAGCCTCGCTCTGTTCAGCGAGCCCAAGGCTGCCGTTTGAGGGGTATGGTCTCCATCTTGAGCCACAGCGTGGGCCCACAGGCCATAGGCAGCATGGCTCGCTGGGGTGGTTTTACTGCCTGCCCATAGCTCATGTGTTGTCACAACACATTGGCTCTTTGTTATGGAAATCACGCCTTCCTCTGAAAATAAAGTCACTTCCTTGCTCTGATGAGTGCTGCAGAAAGCTTGAAAATATGACTCTGGTGCAACAAAAAAAAACTCAGGATCCAGAAGGCAAATAAAACAACTCCAAATGCCATTGCTTTTTCTTTATTTGTAAGAACTCTCCATCCCAGGGAAGCCTGATTCATGATTTCTGCAATGGTGGGGTGGGCCATGCTGTTGGCCATGCATGGGGTGCAGTGGCCTTCACCTTCCCTGAGGTGAAAGACAGCTGCCAGCTCCCTGTGCTGAGGCAGCAAGGTGGCGGAAGGAGCCACACATGGTGTAAGACTTGCTTCCCTTTCAGGACTGATGGATGCTCTGAGAAAAGGTAACGCTCATGGCTTTGCCTGGCATCCAGCTTGGAAAAGTGTTGTGGAAATGGAGACACTCCTTTAGCCGACTGTCCCTTTTTCCTGTGAGCCGTAATGGGCTCCCCAAAGACCTTCCTAAGAGTCTCCAAAGCAATTGTTTAAGGGTAGTGCCAGCAACAGTGGAAAATCCTCCAGATGGCAGAGCTCCACCCAAAACAGGACCCTTCAAACGGCATCCTTGCAGCCCTGATGCTCCTGTTGGCACTGGTGCCGTCAGCCACCACGGGGCCCCTCACGCCGCAGCAGAGCTGGAAGCCAAAGGCAGGAATTCCTGACTCGGCTGACCTGAATCCAAATATCAGAGATTAAGCATGAAAAAAATAAATAAATAAAAAAGCAGTTAACTCTTTTCAACTGAGTTAATAATTAATGCGTTTTCCAGGCTTGTCTCTGTCTGGCTGGCTGCAGGAAGCAATGCCCCAGAATACCCTTTGAGACACTGTTTTCATGTGTTGTCTTGGCCCACAAGGGTCACAGAAACAGCACACCACCTGGGACGCTGGGGTTGCTCAGCCGGCATCAACGCAAGGACTGAACACCCGTGCTCCCCTGACTGGGGCCCAGGATTGATGGGCATCAATCTGGAAAAGGCTTTAAAGGGTTACCGGGCTGTGAGAGGGAAGGGTGGGGAGCGGAAGGCGAGGGGGAACCGCGGTACTATTACAATCGTCAGATCAAGTCACAGGGTGGAGGAGGATTTTCCAGATCCTCTGACCTTAAGGTTGGGGAGTGAAAGGAAGAGGAAGCACATTTGCACAGATCCTCTGTCAGAGCTTCCTCAGGGAGGGGCTCGGTCCTTCTGGCTCTTTGCTACATGCAGGGCAATACACACACATAGGCACAGCTAAATAAACATAGGAATGAAGTTCAAAGTAGACCCCCAGGAGAAAACCTAATCTGTGGGAACCTTTTATTAACACTTGTGTTCACCAACCCCTCATATCTTAAACATTAAGTGTTTAACCAGCCATGAAAGAAAACATTTGCTGGGTACCAGGAATACCTTGCAGTTCTGCAGCACTTTCTAAGGTTTTCCAATCACCTTATGAGCCATTAAGCTTGATTACGCCTTTGGGTAGGCACTTTAGAAGACTCAGAAAAGTAGAGAAACTGAGGCATAAAAAGTGGATTAGTTTGTGGGGATCACTTGGGAACCCTGTGGTAGAGCTGGGCAGAGACCAAAGACCCCGTAGTTACCCATCACTTACTTTGCACCTGATCCAAAGCCCATTGAAAACACCAGGATTTTTTTTATTGACTTTGGCTTAACCTCTTCTGCCACAAAGACATCATCATTTGTGTTTTATAGTACATCTCTCCTGCAGAAACAAATGCCTGAATCCTCAGCATAGGTTTCTGAGACAGTAAGACATATTAGAAATAAGCACGACAGAATATATCTCATCTCACTGTTTTACTTTTTTTTTTTTTCCTCAAAAAGTGATCATCGAAAGTAGCAATTCAAAGGTTCATTGACAATACAACAAATGTCTCCCATGTTTCTCTCCTTCTCCCTTGTTTCTCCTCTTGGCCTTTTTTTTTTTTTTTCCCCTCATTTTGTTTTCAAGCTACAGGAAATGTTACTGTGGGCCATTTTAGATTAGACAGAGCATTCAGTCGGTGAGACCCTCCCTAACAGCAGATTTCGAAGAACAATTAGGACATTATAACAGTGAAGAGGCACTCAGACCTGCAAAACTGCAAAACTGCTCAGTAGTTTGTTTCCTACTCCTGAATAATTCAGCTCCTGCAAAACATTGAAAATAATCACCTAACATGCAAGGATTTCATCTCCTTTTGGTACAAGAACTGCCCCGCCAAAGTGTCAAATTCAGTTAAGTGCTCTTTTGCACATTTTTTCTGTTGACATACAGTAACGATACAGCTCTTCAAGTGACCACATATTTTAATCTTTTGACACAAGGTAGTGTTTACACAGTGTTCTGTTTATCACAGTGCAGAAGAAACAGACCCTTTAAACAATGATGTGCAAGCCCTTCAATCTGAAATTTTTATATCAGGGCACCACTGAGCCAATGCAGCTGAACATTACCATGCTCTGTCTTTGTAATGCTTCTTTGCTCCCAGTCATCAGTGTTGGTTTGGTCTATGTATTTCTTCCTCTTACTTCTGGGTACTTTGCTCCCATGAAAGAGATAGTGATAATATTTATTGCCTATTACCTTCTGGAGGCCTAAATTTTATTCTAACAAGGTAACAAGGACAGCAGTAGGCCACTTCTGATTAGATTTTATCTCTACCCATTGGAAAAAAAAATAAAATTGCACAGATAAAAAGACCTAGACATAATGAGAGCATTAAATGCTGCTGCTGTTTCCATAAAGCCCTCTCCTTCAGGGACAACTAAAATCTGTTGCCTTTCTGTTTTACAATTGCTCGTGAAAGCTCTTTGCCATCAAGAGGTCTGTCAATAGCAAAACCAAGCCTCCAGCACATCCTGCTAGCTGCTGGATTTCTATGAGCCCGGTCTTGGTGCAGAGGCAGCACTTGTAACGCCAGTGAGCAACCTCTTCCAGGTCAGCTCTAGCTCCAGCTCTGCCCTGCTGAAGGTCTCCAGGGTGCTGGGTGTAAGTCTCCCTTGAGAGGCTGTGGGGTGATGAGGAAGGGCAGGAAATGGCCTTTCCCTTTGACTGAACTCAAGCGAGAATGGCAATCGCTTGCTCTTTCTGGAATATGCAGTACAAAAATTCAGCCTTATCTCCCAGTGCTTGATAATGTCTGCCCACACCAATGCCGTCTTGATAAATACTGTACATAAGAACTAAATATTCATTAAGTTTTGCTCTATTTAGACTCCCAAACGCTTCTGAATAACCCAAATATTCATGATCGCTAAAACTCTGTCTTCACTTTGTAACTGCTGAGAAAATTGCAAACCTGCAATAACCTGCAGGCTGGACTTCCAGACTCAATGTCAGAGCATCTTTAGCATCAGCAATTCATCCAGTAGCTGCAGCTTGTTGTAGGTGCACTTGTACTCCTACACTGCCAAACAGCTCCCTTCAGTACAGATTTTGCTTGCTCAGTTCTCTGCTTGCTGACCAAGGCAGCACAGCCACATCACTCACATGCTCATCTCAGCACCAGTCACCAATAAATGTGAAGTCCAGCCCCAGGTCTCCAGACAGGAAAGTCCTTCCTGGACACGTCACTCCTTTCTCTCTGTGACGGTACCTGCCTTTAACATTTGCATCCCCTTGGAGCAGCGATGTTATTACCAACAGGAGGAAATCCACAGGAATGGGACTTAAACCATACCCCTTACTCACATAAGAGAGAGGAACAACTGCAGGCTTCGTGGGTAGAAACCAAAGGCAAATTTCATTTATTTGACTCAGCATTCCTTAAACAGCTCTTTGGGAACGTACAGGGAGTCCCAAGCAATAATATCCCATTGCCTATTCCAAAGTTTAGTCACAGGAGTGAGGGGAGGAGGGAGACAGACAGACTTTCTTTTTGAGACTGCTATTCCTCCTGCCTGATGCTGGGAAAGGAGCCATGGACACAGCGCCACAGGCTCTCCAGCAGCAGCCCCGGCAGTGCTGCTGGTGGCGGCTTCCTCTCCTAGCTCTGTAGCCCCCTGGAGTGGGTCAGGGCTGGACGGGGTTCCTGCCGGAGCAGCTTGTGCTGTGGACAACCTACTGAGAAAACTGAAAACCAGTGCAAAGCTAAAAGAAGCATGGAGTTTCCTCCCTGAGGTCAGGAAGAACAGCTTCCAAATTTTCAGTCGTGTGTTTTTGCTCAGCCTTGTGTGGACAGAGTAGTCATATTTGTCTTGTTCCAAGGCTCCCAAGAGAGGCCACAACTAAGCTACAACAGATTTTTACATTTCAGCAACGATATATTGTGGTCTTTTAAGGAAAAGAGAAAAAAAAAAAAAACAGTATTGCTGTTCGCAGCTTGAGCAGCCACTGGAGCAACATAGTAATGTCTGTTTCATGAAGCGGCCTGTCTTTGCTTGATAACAGGACCGGCGCTCTCACATAAGATCCGACAGTTTGCACCTTGTGCTTTGTGAAGCTCACACAACTGTCCGATTTTGCAGCCTGGAACAAGCACTCCTTCACCAGCTTTAGTTATGGTTTCTGTGTGTGGGGTCCACTATTTTCTGCCATTTTATGAGTCTTTTAATGCTATGCAAGCAGAAATTTGAGGCAAAATCCCAGATCAAGCTTTGTTTGCAGCTCCAGAGTCTGCTGCCTACTGTTAGCTGAGCTTTTTGCATCGCAAACCATAGTGAACATTGCTTGCAGGGCTTATGCTCTGTAACAACTTGCAAATATAATTATGGTGTCGAATTAATTGATTTTTGCAATGTTTTCTGTTTTCCACCTGATTCCCATGTGACCACCCTTACAAGAGTTAAGAGACAATGTTTGTGAAGCACTGATCTCATGCAAGTGTGTGCAGTAAAGAACAATGTAGTGAATTATCCTGCTCTCTGAATCCCCTAAAGTGGCTTTTCCCTGGTAGTGACATCGATGGGACAGAGTCAAAGAGGACCACATGATGCAAAGAAACAGGTCTAATTCCCACCAGCTGGCGGTGGGACTCCACCTTGCCACAGGACGGTCAAATCTTCCAGTGGTGGGGGCCAACTGCCAGCACTGGGATGGTGGTGCATAATCTATTACAGCTATCAAAGATCTGGAAATAGGAGCTAAGCATAAAAAAGCCTCAAAATTTGTTTGGACAAAATTTCTGAGCAGAAAAAAGAATTCACTGGGGAAATCCAGCTGTGTGAATCCTCATTCCTCCTAACATTTGTGCTCTTCTAATAAATAAATATTGTGCGCCAGACTGCTACGGTTTTCATTTCCATAGTTTTGGTCCCAAAGCAAAGCACCTCGGGAGCTCCTGACTTTTCAGGAGGGGGCTAAAGGCATTTGAACATAGCCCAGCCCAGCTGCTCGGGCACAGAGCAGAGTGGGCTTGCACCCAGGCAGGAGTCTGCAGCAGTAGCCCTGCACTGCTGGAGGGATGCATGCGGTAGAACCAACTGTCCTGACCATTAAAACATCTGGAGCAATAACTGTGGGGCAAAGGAGAGCCTGAGCTCCAAGTGCAGGGATGCTCGGGTGGGATGGATTTATTTAGCCTGTCACAGTAATGAAGTGTACTGATCTCTGCAACTGTTAGGATTTTAGCTTGTGATTTCCTTTAAAAAGACTGTCTGTGTCTTTGTTTGGGGTTTGTTTGTCTTTTTTTTTTTTTTTCCAAACAGATAAGAACACTCTGGTACTGACACTGAAAATGAGAGTGAATTATTCTGTAGCAGGAGCCAATAATGAATGAATCAATCAATGTTTCTTTCAGAGAGGAGGGAACAGGGGGTAGGGAGATGGGGGAAGAAGTGCTAAATGTCCAATTAACTAAATGAATTAGCAGGGTAAACTTTGGGGAATGCTTTATATGATATATTGCCATGCAATTAAATGGCAGTATGATATTATGGTGTTACATTAAATTCCATTTAATTTCCTGTAAGCTCTCATGATGAAAGTGTGGGCGAAAGCTGATCCTATTGATCTCTTTTGCTCTAACTTACTGAACAGCTCTTCAGCAGGCAAGTGACTGCTTTCCTCAGGTTAGTTACGTGAGCTTCATCTGGACTTGCACTCTGTGAGGTAATGATTTGCTCCTGTAAATGGCATCGCTGAGGCAACTTCACGTTTGGCTGCCACCCTCCTGGGGCATATTTGGGATGTCATCTTAGAAAAGGTAGAGTGTGGATAGCTCTCACTGTGATGCTAAATATTTTTTTTTTGTTCTTGTCTTTCAGTGTTGCTAAAATCCATGATGATGACTAATATTTTTCCCAGTGCAGAAGTGAGTCACTTTTTAAAGTGGTTAAAAAACAAAGACTGATGTGGCGTGTGCATGTGTGAAATTAGTACTGCAGGCTGAAACAGCATCGTTTTGCTGCTGCATACCAGTCTTCTGTCACTAATGCTGTCTTTATCTAAGGACCAGATCTTACGGTCACATTCAGGAGTAACTGTTGCCTTAAACAATAAACGAAGGCAATCAGTGGGTATGTGCAAATGAGGGAGGTTAAACTAACATGAATTGCAAACAAGGGCTGCAGCTGAGTATCTTAAATGCTTGGGGATTTTATGAAAATCTTAACTGTAGGCCAGTTACTATAGCACTGAAGTATTCTTACATCATATTCCGGTCATTATAGGGAACTTGACTGGGTTTCATGCTCGTCTCAAACTCCATAAAGTTTGTCATCCTACTTCAGTTCTCTCAGTTTCTGTAGTTTCTATGGTGCACTGTCAGCATCAGTCTTTGAAGAAGCACAGCCTGGGGAAAGGAAGGAGGTGGCAGGTCAGGACTGAGCTGAACAGAAGAACAATGGCAAAGATTACCTGAGATACGCTGAGACCATGTCAGCTCCTACTTGCTGATGTTAATTTGTAATTTTCATGAGCACCATGATCAAATAAATTTACAAAAACACAATCCAGATTGCTGGGGCAGAGAAACACTGAACACAGGGCTGCTAACATCCTGTTATTGGCCCAGAGCCACTGCCAGCTGCAACATTTTTATGCTGGAAAGATGAAATTACTGCTTCTGAATGCACACAAATATTTAAACAACAGACACAATATAAAGCTAAGGATATAAGGACATCAGAAATAAAACAGCCCTTTGACAATAAATCTTGTTGAAAGAGCAACAGCTTAATAAATCCTATCTGACTTTTAGCAGAGCCTTAGACTTAACGCTGACCTCTGCCAATGCATTTGTGTGTGGATTTGGTAGCAGTCCCGACAGTTTGGGGGCTTGGTTTTCCTTTCACCCATCTGTTACTGACACAGCACACGTCTGACATGACTGTTCCGCTTCATCCGAGACCTGCCAAATAGAAATCCTCTTTTATTTACACAAGTAATAGCTACTAATAAATTGCATTTACAGCACATTGTACTTTCCCTCGAAAACTCAAAGCACTTCATAAATACGAGGAACAGAGCCTTTTAATACTTCTGAGAGGTGGTGTATCGTTCTACCTATTCAGAACTACAGAAGCTATAGCACAGAAAGTGTCACATTCGATGCTATGGCTGAAAGAGAAAGGCAGAGCCTTGAGGAGTCTGCCAGCCCCTGGAGAGCTTTTGTCACAAAAACACCCAGCAGTAAATGAGAAAACTGCACGCACCATAAAAAGGGTAGTCACACTGCATGAAGGCAGGAGCATTACCTATGAAATACTAAGCCATTTCAGATTCAAAGGATTTTTATGAAACCTGTTCATTTGAAGTGTTCCTAGGGGGTGTTTTCAGTCAGATTCAACCTGCTACAGAGAGGGGAAGAGTGCTAACTCGCATTAAGGGAAAGGTCAAAGCTACCCTATGATTACCAAATGTGGCAAATAACCAGGCCATCTACGGTTCAACCCGGGGGATGCTGGTAACCGGAGACTTCAGACCTCCCACCCCGTGTGCCCCAGCAGACCCCCACTGACTTGATGCTCCTCAAGGCGGTGAGGAGCTTCTCGCACAAAGGCACTTGATGGCTCCCTCTTCTGCGCTGCCAGGTCGGAGGGAGCGCGGCTGATACGAGCTGGGTCTGCACCATCTCAGCACCTTGTGACGGGAACTACAGCAATATGTTGCCTAGTAATGATCTTTCTAGGGACTTAAAAAGCTTTATACATTTTTAATGCTCCAAATTCATTTTCTGTTAGCCTTCATACAGGTTTACGATTTCAGTCTGTGAAGTGATAGCTGGTGTATATTCCCAGTAATTCAGGTCCTGATACATTTTTTGTGTAATTTTCAGTACTGTCTCTGTTTTGTCCAAGATCATGTTTTTAACAAGAAATGTAGCAACAGTTTTACCAGGCTCAGCTCAGTGCTCTGGGCTGGGGACAGGAGGGGGTAATCCAGGGCTCATGCAAGTCAGTTTTAGAGCGGGTTTAACCCCCTGAGCTCTCTGTGAAACTGCTCCTCCTTTACACCAGGTCAAGCACAGGTTAAGGATCAGGCTATTGGGATTCATAGCTTCTCTTCCCAAGGGTTCATGCAGCAGAGCCTGCCTCTGCAATACAGGCCGTGAATATATCCATTCTGCGTGACTTCCAGGCATTCATTTCCTGTAACATCATTTTTAAGGAGTCTCTGGCTGTTCAGTGGAAAGAGACTTGCTACCTCAGATCCTCACACCGGCATCCAGCACAGTTCAGGGCCATCCTTATGGACCTTTCTGGCTGGCAAAGGACCTGGTGCATCTCCTCTCCCATGCCCAAGAGGTGGTGCTGCCAGGGACGTCCACCCTGGTCACTGGGCTCAGCGTTCTCCTGTCCTGTATGGGTGGAAGCACAGGGGCATCAAATGAGTGAGGTTATACACTGTGCCAGAACCCAGGGCAAGAGGAGACAGAGGGGAAAAATGGTCTCAATTTCACACCAGCCAGCTGTGACTGGTAACGCAGGCAAGGACATCAGGAGAGCACACACTTGGTGTGCATGTCCACAGCAGGGCGGGTTTGCCCCTGCCTCCCACAAAAATCATGTGTGTGCCCTCCTGCCTTCACCAACCAACATCCTCTGATCATCGGGGGTGTAACACTGTTCATTCCTCAGTGAGGCACAGGGTGAATACCCTGACACGGGTGGTGAGGTGCTTGTGGAGGTGTTAGCTGCGTGGTGGGTTCAGCTGGCTGGAAGGAGCTGCTAGGCAGTGAGAGCACATACAGGGGTTCCCTGTCTGCGGCATTCTTCCCATACTTTGTGCCTCCTCCTTTCTCCTTAAGAAAACTTTACAGAGGGAAATTTCTGTATGTTTCAGGCAATAGTCCACTTCTACCAGTGCTTCCTGAAGAGCTCATGATTCACAGTTGTTTATCTGATGTGTGTAAATGAGAATGTGTCACTTGGGTTGTGTTCAGACGGAGAGAACAAAATAAGTAAGGTACGATGTGTTAGGCAGCTCTTCCTCTTGAAGGTATAATTAGGCTGTTTACTGCTGGATCGTTGTTTTCCGTGAACTCTGTTGTAAAATCTCCTACTGCCACCATCAGGACATCAAAATATAAAATACTTTTTAATACAGACAACAGCATCCAAGCCAAATAAGTCAGTACATCCAATAAAAACATGACTAGTGTATATATCCTTTGGATGTACACAACAATATGTGCTGAATTGGAAATTGTAATAGTTTGTCTCTCCAGAGAGACATTCATAGGGAAAAGTGTGGAATTTTTTTTTCTATAACTTGAGCAATAGTAATGTAGTAGATAAATAGTCCAAACAAAATAACTTGCATTGCACATATTCACAAATGTGAATTAAAGGGACATCTAATAATAATACTGTAAAGATACTGGGAATATTTTTAAACATACTTCAGTACAAGATGTATGGCTGATTGAAGACTACCTTCTTTCCTTACAGACGCCAGCTGTCTTTCTGAATTCTCAGTCAGCTTTTGTGAGTAAACTGGAAAATTAAATTCTTAAAACATTCTTTCTGCCACTGTAGTTTGCAGATGCAGTCACAATTTTCTCAAATACTCAACTACCTAATACCAAGTATAGCCAGGAAGTACCATGCCTATTATATCACTTGGCTGCCATCAGGAAGACTTGGCTGAGGCTGGACTGGGCAGTGTGTTGGTGCATGGAAATGATCTCCTCGTAATGCGATTAGCATAGATTTGGTCTTCTCTGTATAGCTTTATAGCAGCATTGTGTAGTTGTGGTTGTTTCACAGTGCTGGGCAGCTGAGCTCTACCACAACTGCCCTCTCACTCCCCCTCTTTGAGGGAAAAGGGAGAAAATATGATGGAAAGGGCTCAAGAGTTGAGATAAGGACAGAGATCACCCAACAATTATTGTCATGGGCAAAACAGACTCAGCATAGGAAAATTAATGTAATTTTTTGCCTATCTAGCAGACTAGAGCAGAAAGAAACTAAAAGCAAACTAAAAACACTTTCCCCCCTCTCCACTTTCTTCTACATCCTCCCCCGAGAAGTGCAGGGCAATGGGGGAATGGGGGCTGCGGTCAGTCCTGAAAACTTCATCTCCGCTGCTCCTTCACGGTCCCTCTCTGCCCCTGCTCCACGTGGGGTCCCTCCCACGGGATGCCGTCCTTCCCGAACTGATCCCGTGGGGGCTGCCCACAGGCAGCAGCTCTTCAAGCACTGCTCCCACACGGCTCCGTACCATGAGGTCCATCCCCCAGGAGCAAACTGCTCCAGCACGGGTCCCCCACAGGCGGCAGCTCCCCCCAGACCCCTGCTCCTGCGTGGGCTCCTCTCCACGGGCTGCAGCTCCGGCCCGGGGCCTGCTCCTGCGGGGGCTCTCCATGGGCCGCAGCCTCCTCCAGGCCACATCCACCTGCTCCACCGGGGGCTCCTCCACGGGCTGCAGCGTGGAGATCTGCTCCGTCTGGGACCCCTGGGCTGCAGGGGGACAGCCTGCTCCACCAGGGGCCTCTCCACAGGCTGCGGGGGAACTGCTGCTGCCTGCCTGGAGCACCTCCTGCCCTCCTGCTGCACTGACCTTGGTGGCGGCAGGGCTGCTTCTCTCACATGTTCTCTCTCCTCTCTCCCAGATGCTGTTGTGCAGCAGACTTTTCCTTTCTGTCAAAGATGCAATCTTTTGCAATACACTGTCAAAGATGCAATCAGCATCACTCACTGGCTCAGCTTTGGCCATTAGCGGGTCCCTTTTTGGACATGGGGCAGCTTCTGGGTTCTTCTCACAGAGGCTACTCCTGCAGTCCCCCTGCTACCAAAACCTTGCCACCTAAACCCAATACAGTAGTCCAAATAAAGAATTACCAGTACAACAGTAAATAATAGACATTTCTGAGTACATTGGCATACAACGTACCAGATTGTTTTTACAACCAAACTTGTTAGAAAAGCATGTGTTCAACTTCCTCAGCTGCATAAAGTTATTGTTTACTTTTATTCACTAATAAATAATATCTCATTCCAGGTGAATATGGTTTGTATGGTTTAGATTAAAGTTATATCAGTCTTAAATCAAACTGTCTTCCTTGAAGAAGGTAAGCTACCCTCCTTCAGTATTATTAGTGCTCTATCTACTATTGCAGTTGCTCAGACCCAGTGCTCAACATTCATTGCCATGGCTAAGGAGCCCAGAGTCCTTATACAGGTGTGCAGGCAAAGCGAATAAACACACATTTTTAATGTACATTAATGGTAAGTCGATATTACTGTCACCTACTGTGTGCATACCTGGGTCCTCATTGCCCCATGACATTATATATGATGTAAGGAAAGCACTTGTGACTTTTTTCTTTTAACCCCAAAATCTATGTAACCAAGTGCTGAATTTGGAAAAAACAAACAAACAACAACAAAAAAAACCTGTCACTGAATCAAGAGGGTCCAATCTTTGATAGCAAGTTGTTTTGAGACATGTTTGTCCTTTGCCAGTTATGTTAAAGATCTTTCCATATTCCCAGTGAACAGTCATTCTTTATGGTAATTTATGGCAACAGCTTTTGGAATGGGTGGGAATTTCTCTGCAGCTCATTAAAGGGAAGCATTTGGCCTTGATGGAGCTACAGTAAAGACCACAGGGAAATCTATGGAGGAAGAGGCTATGGGAAAAGAGAAGAGGTCTGGAGTGAGGGCAAGCAGCCTCTGGTTCCGTGCCTCAAAGTGGACAATGTGTTGTAGGAAAGATGGGTATTTCTTCTGGATGAAATCTCTTGAAATGCTGGGGTAATACCCTGGCTCAGCAAGGAGGCTGGAAGAGGAGGAGAGTATAGAGCAGAGGAGGACTGGCAGGTTGGGGTTTGGGTCTGAGGTTGGCGGAGATCTTCCATCCTTGGGAATGAGGCAGGAAGGTTCCCAACAGGGGAATTTTAACTGTGCACAACAGCAGCTTCCCAGCCTGTGTAGGGCAGCCGATTCAGATGAGGAATCAAGGCATGATATCAGCTAGGTAAACGTTACCACAGACCAGTAAGGGCCAGCCCATTGCTAGGAGGAAGGTGCTGCACAGCTGAGGACCTTCTGCTGAAAATGACTCATGTCCTGGACACACATTTATAGACTTTCAGGAAAAATGCCTCCGATTGTCTGAGTTTCCACGGAGGTCTGTGGGGGAGATGTGGTCCTTCAGGACCAGCCTCTAAAGCATTTACCATACAGTTTTACATAGAGCTAACAGCTCAGATTACATCCAGATGGGAAAACGGCGTGGCTGTGTAATTCCTTCAGCTGACTCTCCCCACCGTGGAAACAGCCTGCCCGTGCTCTGCTAGCTGGAACAGACAACTGGCTTAATTGCATTGCCGTATTGCCACTTGCACCTTAAATAGCTACGGCCTGTTAAGTAAGCAGAAGCAGGAGGAGTAGGTTTGTGTGAGGTGGAACAAGGAAGGCCTGGTAGTGCCTCGTGTTGGAATTACCTGGAATCTAAGGAGGTGTGAACTCTAGCAGACGATTTTCCTCTGGTAAAGTAGAAATGGTTCATAATGGCTCTCCTCCATGACACCTAAGGAGTCTGAAATCTCACAGCCTTCCCTTCAGTACAGGCACTAGGAGTTACTTATTTTGATTTACCGAGCGTCATTTCTTCAGCGCACAATAGCAGGGTCAAGTGTAGCTTGTTGTTATCCCCCTATTTGTGACTAGTCTCAGGCACACTGAGAGTGATTCAGTTTTGTAGATGCCTGCTGCCCAGCCAGCCAGACCTGCGTGCCCACACCAGCATACTGATCACCTGTTAGCCTTCCAGCAAAGAGCTAGAAGAAGCCAAATTTGGAAGAAGGCTGTATTCCTCACATAGCAGAGCCATAAGTGGGCATTTGTGACTCTCTAGAAATGCTATTTTCAGGAAAGGTACCCCAGTAATCAAAGCGGCGCAGTCTCAGCTCTGGGGTCACACTGAGCATTGCAGAAAACCTCATCATGGCTATTCTTTGCACGAAGATCAATACAGGGCAATCTGAAACAAAATATAAATGGGAACAACCACTTTTTCTCTGTGCTTTCCAGAACCAGAGGCAAAAAATGCCTCCTTCATGAATTAATGTACTGGATATGTTGATGGTTCCCTTTGCTCTCTTTCTGCAGTTCAGCTATGTTTGTATACTGTATTACAATTACATATGAATGGGTTTTATAGGGACAGATTCCAGCCCTGAATATTTAAATAGTCCGACTGGGTTGCTGTGTCATGTACAGATATGAGGTTCTCATTGTTTCCATACAAAGGCATTGAAAGGGAGTGGGGGAAGGCAAAAGGGAATGTGGGAAAGGTGTGGAACGATGAGGAAAAAGCCACCTGGAAAGGGCAAAGGGAAATGGAGAGCTCTCCACACACAAGCCTACTTTGGCTCATGAATTTAACATGTGTGTAATGTTTCTTACGAGAAGTCATGTGAGCAATTTAAACTAGCCCCTAGGCAAGCCTAATCCGAACAAGCTGCTCTGAGACAAGCTACAAATTGCGGGGTTTAATAAAAAGGATAGGCCAGAATGAACAGAGCAGAGGATAATACAGGAGGGGAAGAGGACCAGTATAATACCAGAACATGAAACAAAGCCTACATAAGCAGATCTTAATAATATATTATGTCGAGGTGGCAGAGACTGAAAATGAGACATTGGATGAAAATCCTGCAGTTTGGTGTGTAAGTTGTGTAAGATGTCCCAATATTCATGTCATATCCATGAAGAGTGGCAGAGTTCTTTTAGCTCGTTTGTACCGCTGCTGTATCCCTGTCTTGCACTGTGTCCCTGCCATTAGGTGTCACCAGTCCACAGCAGTAGATTTCTGAGGAGATAAGTCTAGAAAGCCTGGTCTAATATTGCAAAGGTGCTATTTCTTTCTGAAGGGTTCCCTGGCTACTCCTACAAAAGCATCTCCCTGGGTAGCAAGCTAAGCTACCGCACCAGACTGCAATAGTACTGGGTGAGACTGGGCATATCCCAAAAGTCTCTGCTGTTTTTGGAACAGTTTGGTTTGGGGCTCTTAATATTGAGGTTCAACTACGAGGTACATTCAGCCTCAACACAGCCAGCAAGGCCCTGGCCTGGCCTTTGAGGCACCTCACTGTCCCCGCTCCTGACTGGGACTGAGCCTTTCCCACTGTCCCCAGGTAGGCGACCAGCTGGCACGTGGTGCAGTTTGGCTTCACGTTGCCCATGCTTGTCCAACAGGTCACAGGTAGTCCAGCTGCAGGTTCAGGGGGCCCAAAGCGAAGGTGAGGTAGCAGGGGTAGCACTGTGTTGTGGTTTAATCTGACCGGCAGCTCAGCACCTCACAGCCGTTTCCTTGCCCTCCCCGCAATGAGTGGAATGGGGGAGAGAATCGAAAAAAAGTGAAAGCTTGTGGGTTGAGGTAAATACAGTTTATTAGGACAGAAAAGAAAGGAAAATAATAATAGTAATGATAATAGTACTACTAATAACAATGTGTACAAAACAAGTGATGCACAGTGCAATTGCTCACCACCTGCTGACTGATGCCCAACCTATCCCTGAGCAGCGGTCCCCCCTACCCTGGCCAGCCTCCCCATATTAATTGCTCAGCATGACTCCATAAGGTACGGGACATCCCTTTGGCCAGTCTGGGCCAGCTGTCCCGGGTCTGTCCCCTCCCAGCTCCTGCTGCACCCCCAGCCTGCCCGCTGGCAGGGCAGAGCGAGAAGCTGAAAAGTCCTTGGCTTGGTGTAAGCACTGCTCTGCAACAATTAAACCATCAGGGTGTTATCAACATTATTCTCATTCTAAATCCCAAACACAGCACCCTACCAGCTACTAGGAGGAAAACTAACTCTATGCTAGCCAAAACCAGGACATGCTGCTAGCCTCGTGTCATGGGGAAAACACAGCTTGAGGTTCTGCTCTCTCTTCTCTGTCTGATGTACAACAGTGCTCTGCAGCTTCTCTAAGAGGGGAGACTGTGCTACAGGGAATAATTAAACACTGCTGGTACAAAAACACTTTTGGGACAGGCAAAACAGATTTTGGAGACTACAGCAATATTTGTTAACTGGTGTCCATCCTGGGGCTGGCCAGTAATCCCCACTGCAGCTTCCAAGGAATTAAACAACTCTTAATGCAGAAGCTTTCACCAGAAACATGAAACAATGGCTGAAACATCCACGCCACCCAGGTCAGGCCAGCTCAGCCCCGGTTTCTAACAAAGCTGGCAGCAAGCCCTGCATGCCGCTGGCTGGCAGTGCCGCCGCCTGGCCCTGCTCCCTGGGGCCCGGCACAGCGGGGTGAAGGGGAACGAGCCACCGGCTGCCCAGCACGTTCAAAACATGAGGGTTTGCTGGAAATCCGCAGCCGAATTTTCCTCGTAGCCAGTATGTGCTTGGCAACACAAAGATGCAGCTGCAGGGCAGAACGCGAGTCATGATGTGGAGTTAAAAATATTTATCCTCTTTGCTGATGGAGCACTCTCTGTCACGCTAACTTCTGCCACCGGGGCTCACGGTGGCCTGAGGCCGTGCCGACAGCTTCCTCTTCCTGTTGTGGGGAGAGCTGCGCTGGCCAGGCAGTGTGAGAGCCTCAGGTCGGCAGCCTTCTCAGCCCACAGCCCACCACCTCCCACCACCAGAGGAAGCTGGGGCGACCACTGTCCTCTCAGTGCCCTCGCGCTTCTTCAGTTAATTGTATCGAAACAGGCTGCAGAGGCCCCACGATGCGAGGCCCTGCGTGCAGTCCATGCGCTCTCCCCAAAAGGCTTTGTAGTCAAAATTGGCAAGGTAGACAAAGGAAAAGGAATCTGCCGCCAGCTCTCGAAAATTTGGAAATGAGGCACAAAAGACGCTCTCTGCAGGCCCTCCAGGGAGCCCCTGGCAGAGCATGGGCACAAGCGCCATTTTCCAAAATGCCGCCAGCACCCATGACCAGCCCCGCTCTGAGCACCGCCGCTCCCTTCCAGCCACTTGTGAGCCCCAGCCAGCACCCCGCAGGGCATGTAGCTGGCCAGGGGAAAAAACAAGACATCCAGTTAAGGACTTGGCTGATGAGGGACTGCCAGAAGCAGTCCAAACCCAGGGCCCACCTCACTCAGCATCTTCTCCCTGTGCGAGGAGAAGACCATAAGAAAGATGAAGTGTGGAGTGATTTTTCCCCTAGTGCGATCTCCCAGGTTATAGAAAACTGCAGTTTATAAATTTCAGGATTTGGGAGTTGCATCCACTCAGACAACTTTTAAAGGCACTGTTAGATCTAGGCTTCATGACTGTCTAACTCTTTTGAACCTGTTTATATTCCCAGTGCCCACAGCATCCAGTGACAATGAGTTTTGTAGTGCACTTGGCTGCATTTAACTCATACATGTTTAATTGCATGAAAAAGTGCTTTCTCTTGCTTGCCTGCTTGCCAAAGTTTTCATTGGGTGCCTCCTAGTTCTCGTTTTATGAGGAACAATAAATAACCACTCCCAGTTCATCTTCTCCAGACCACTTGTGATTTTATAGACATCTATATTAAAAAATGTTTAAAACTACATTCCCCAAGCTTTTATCAATGTCTTCACATAAACATACAACCTGTTTCATATTACTTGGGTTGAAGCCTGCCGTGGCTGTCCTCCAGATACATATTTTAGCAACCAAAGTAAATATGTCCAGCCAAGCCTTGTGCGTTGTTTTGTGTACTTGCCTGGCGATACAGCTTCCTCCTTTTCACTGTTTCGTAGGAAGTATTTATTTAAAAGAAAAACTGGATGAACACTTCCCTCACTGTGATCTCTCAGGTACTCAGGGTACCCATGCATGGGAATTCAGAGCAGGGAACTGCTGGCTCCAAGGTTTGCTGACAGCTAGGAATAGGCATGGGGCAAAATTATACATTAAATGGCAAGCTGAAGTTAATACTTGGTGTAGCAGCTCACTTCTACTGAGTTTCAGGAGCAAGACTGTGCAGTGTGAAAGGGCATATGCAGGATTTCCTTTTGATAAGACGTACGGTTTTGGCCCCTGAGGAAATAGGGGCTGCTCAGCACGTCAGTGCCCGCTTGTTTGTCTGTTTCTAGGAGTGTTTGGTGGACTTTTAGCTTCGCTCTGGCAGCCCACATGTTAGCGTAAAACTTATTCTGCTGGCTAGTGGGGAGCAGGAGGTGAAAGGTGCCAGTTTGGAGGACTGGGGTGCATGCTGCATTCCCACCAAATCCAAAATCCTCCATTGCCGATTGTTCGCTCTCCTGGCTGACAGCAGGTGTGGGTGAGGGAAAGTCTGCCAGCCCTGACACATCCCGAGTCCCCTGGCCCTCTCAAAGCTACGGAGAGGACACAGGACCCTTGGAAACCTTGCAGGGCCTGAAACCAGATCCCTGTCACACGGATGGGCTGCCCAGGACTTCAGCCAGAGACCTGCAGAAGGCAGGCACTTACTCACAAAACAAACGTACCTAAGTGTGTCTTCTGGAGGTCTCTCAAATTTATTACTTCCCATTGGAGAGACCATCTGAGCCAAACGACAGGAGCTCCTGCCAAAGGGAGCCGTCTATGCTTTCTCTTCAGTCCAGGCTGTGGGGTGTCTGCCCAGGCATCCCGGTGAGGGACCAGGATGAGAGGATACCACTCTTTGCAGGAGTCCCACCAATTACAAGCAGTATTTGTTAATATGCCTGAGGGCTTGCCTGTACCTCTGTGCTATTCTTCTTCAGCCAAACTTTTCAGCTCTTGGGCTTTCTTGAGACTTTTTCTCCATTGAAGATGGTCCCAGACGATCAGCAAAGACCTTCCTTCAGGTTGTGTGTTGAGGACAGTGAAAAATCATCTTAGTTATCCATCAGTCAGCTGAACTGAACCAGCCTGAGGCAGTAAGGATGCAGCCCCAAGGCTTTCCCTTGGGCTGGGGATGTGTCCCACCTATTTTTGCAGAGAAGCCAATGGGGAGACGTGAAAGACCCACAGTTTATAGCCCTGAGCAGCTCTGCACAATCACTCTCAGGAGCCCTTTTCTCTGGATGCGTGGCCCTTCTCCAGGAGGTCCTGCTTCACACGTTTGGAGCTATCCCTGTATTATAGGCATCCTCGTGGAGCAACATCACTTTGCTGAGGCGGTGCGTGGTGGGCCAAGAGAAGAAGCTCAACCCCTCTGCTGAGAGCACCATGGGCATGGAAACCTGGCTGGATGATGTGCTTCATGGGCTTTTAGTGAAGAGAGTTACACTTGAATAGCAGTCTTAATCATGTTGCATGTCATGCAGTAAGCCAGGGGACGGACAGGAAGGCACTTCTACCTTATTAAGGTAGCCATGCCAAAAGAGCTGTGAGAAAAATATGAAAGTTGCTGTTGATGTTGTGAAAAGGTGACCATGTCTGTGGTAATCATCTCCAGATGTTTTTAGGCCTGGGGCATCCCCATTTCAGACGAAGAGGGAAGTCTGCTGGTACATCTATTTTGGGAGTCTTCCCTTCATGGCAAGAATGCGGTGCAAGCTCTGGTGGTATTCCTGACATGGAGCTGAGAGCCCAGAGAAGAAGTAACAGCAGAAATGCCTAATGAAGAGCATTGAGTAGAGCAGCTTGTCACAGCAGAGTAAACTGTGGGACTTGTTAACCAACAGCCAACATGAGGATAGGTGAGGGCACACCTGGGTTTGAGAAATACTGAGAACAACAAACTGAATAAGTGGTTGCTGTAAGAAGAAACATCCTTGCAGTTCTTCACTGAGAAGTGATCACAGAATCACAGAATTGTAGGGGTTGGAAGGGACCTCAAGAGATCATCGGGTCCAACCCCCCTGCCAAAGCAGGTTTCCTAGAGCAGGCTGCCCAGGTAGGCGTCCAGACGGGCCTTGAGTATCTCCAGAGAAGGAGACTCCACAGCCTCCCTTGGCAGCCTGCTCCAGTGCTTCGTCAAATGATGAAGACTCACATTTCAGTGATTTTGGAGAAAGCATTTCTCTTCGGGTCTTTTGACTAATCCTTTGCTTTCTCTCTCTTTTTTTTTGTTTTGTTTTGTTTTGTTTTGTTTCTCTATTATAAAGTATCTCGTGATTAATCTTCTTTCATTGCTTATTTTGGAAGTACTGACATGGAATAACTTCATTTTCCCAGCCTGACCTCTAGAAGTTGAAGCCAATTTTGCTGCCAGGCAAAGCCTAACTCAAGAGTCACAGGGACATAGTCCAATTAAAAACAAACAAACAAACAAACATGCAATGCTTCTGTGCCAGATACAGTCTTTGAAATTTGGAGGAACTGGCACCACCACATCAGCCTGTACAATAATATATACACTGCTCTAACAACAAGCCTTCAGATCACACTCAAAATCTACACATAAGAGGGGACAGAAGTGTAAAATCAAATGGTTTGCAAAAATTTGCATCGTTTTGTGCTGCGGAAAATGTAAATGCAGTAAACCAGGCAAAAGAAGTAAGCAAGCCCTCTACAACCTCATAGATTGTACAGAGAGATACAGTCACACTGACCGAAAAGAGGAAAGCACATGACTACGTATTCCTTCCAAAATTGTAATGGAAGCGTTCGCTGTTTAGTAAATATTTCTTCTCTGCTCCCACTCTTGAGTAAAGACAGCTGGGGGAGAGATGTACAAGGCTTCTGCTTTTTGCTGAAGCCTTTGGGTAATATGGTACTTTCTTGCACAATTATTTAGTTTCTACTTATGTTCATGTTCTGGTTTGCATTCCTGCTCTGAAATTGGACACGAGGGACAAATGTATAGATAATTACATGCAAAGGTTCTGCAGCATCTTGTTGAGGAATCAAAAAGGCTAAAAAAAAGTAAATTCAGTGTAGCTATGGGAGAGTCAACCTACTGATCTACAGATGTAGACTGTCGGTCTGACAATGAGCTCAAGAGCTTAATTACTGGACGTTACACTGACCACAGGCCATTGCCCCATCTGGAAGCAGAAGGAGATGGATGTATTAGTGTGTATCTGTTGGTGAGAGCCAGCACCAGATCTAGGCACAAAAAAACAGTACTCCTACCGCTAAAACAACACCCCGAGCTTATCCAGAGGTCAGTCGGTATCAATCTGTACAGGAAAGAGGTCATGTGTGTGCATTACGGTTCTCAGATGGAGAAGGTTGCTGCAACCTACTGTTGGTAAGTGTGAATAATGTGACCAGAAAGAGGAATTGTTGCCGTCCAGGGGATTTCAAAAGCTTTAGCAAAGAAAATATTTGAAAAAATAAAAGACAATCAACAGAATGATGAGTGGGCTAAGTGGTGTAGTAGACATTTAGATCAAATTAACAGAGAAGTTAACTGTGCATCACATGGATTTTTGTTTTTGAGGTGGGAACTATCCTTACCTGAGCCTGGCATGATGATGCCCTGAGGCTGCCAGACCTCTGCACACAGGTAAATAACATCCTCTGGAGAAGACAACACCCTGCACACCTGGAGGTGGTGCAAGTGAATCGTGTGTAGAAATGCAAATACAGACAGTTCAAGTGGCAATTTTAAAGGTAGTTACTTAATAGTATATCCCCAAATTCTGGGTTAACATCTTCAAATGTGCATTGGGATTTTTGGATTCTTTAGTTTTGAAATAATATGAGTGACTCTGAAAATTAGGTCTCTGTGGTATCTTAAACACAGCACCCAAAAGCCACAGCTCCTCATGCTGATGTTGCCAGCTGTGTATGTGTCTAGCAACATGGAAAGTAAAAAAAGAAAAGACTGCCTGTGCAAAAGTATTTTAAAAATCAGAAAAAAAGGAGGAACTGAAAAAATTACAAAACAGGTTCCTTCCATATGAAAGGAAGGATGAGGGGACTTATATTTAACAGGCCATCTGACATATAGAAATACATCCGTATGAAATGGTTATAGGCTTCTGCAGTGAAGACAGGACTGAGAAACTGCCTTTCTCAGAAAAAATAAATAAATAAAACAAAACACAGAAATAAAACAGGCCTTCTATAGCTGCTTAAAAGTAAATGAAGGGTATACTATTAATAAAACATTGCTTTCAAATATTTTCCACCCTATCTGTCCCAGGGATCTGAATTCATTACTGTCCATTCACGTACAAAACCGAGCAGTTCTCGAACCGTTGTGCTCAAGCATTAAGTACTCAATACTTTCAGCGCCACTGCAGAAAAAGCGGACATCTAAATTACCCTGTATTATAAGCTAACATGGAAAGAGGCCAGGCTAGTCTGGCGGAGTCATAAAACTGCAGTATGCATTGGGACTGAATGCCTGGTGCTGGCCTGGGTGGCTTTTAATTGGCGGGTAGGTCGACACTCCACCTGGCTTCAATTAGCGTCGCCGGGCTGACCTGCGTGGGGCTGCAGCAACGCGCACCACCTGAAGGCCCAGACCTGTGTAAAGAGACTGGAAAGTTTCAGTGAAAGGACTGAATCGCCCGCTCCTCGGTGGCACGCGGTGCTCACGGACCCCACATCATGTCCTGCGGCAGTCAGCGTGCCAGGGATCTGTGGGAGCCGGCTGCTCCTGGTGGCTAGGGGATTGGTGATCCCGGACCAGCTGTTGTCCTCATGCAGGTCGTTTCCCAGGAGCTGATCCAGGGCTGGCACCATCACAGTGCATACTAATGGTGACAAGCTAAAACTTCTCGAGTGAAGATGAAATTCTTCCAGGTTGCTTTTTCAATGTGTATGATCAGCTGGTTCACCATGTGTAAAGATAGGAAGTCCAGAGCAGCTACTGGTGCAAATCGTGCCAGTACCTTCTGAGGGGAAACCACGTTCCCCTCTCTTGTTCCCCTCTCTTCTTGTCAGCTTTAGCACCAGAATTTAGCAGCAAAATCCAGCTGGAGTAAGGGGCTTGTATCCTCCTAAACTGTCAGATCATCATGCTTATGTTGGATTTCCTGACCTGCAAGGAAGCTTGGAACAATTTGCTATTACAAGGATTGCTGCTGCAGGATTTCCACTAGACCACTGCTTTTGCTGTGGTCTTCCAAGCTAGTTTTACGGAGCTAATGAGCAATGTGAACAATGTTGTTAAACTAGACTTTGAAAATACTGAATTTTACAGCCTCAGAGGAACCCTTTCCAGCACGTCTTGTTCTAATTCTCAGGATAGGATGGTGCGCCCTTCAAATATGCCTATTGCTCTGTATTCGTTACAGAAAAAACTCAGAAAACCAATTTAGGTTAAATATGCTCTTTTGGACATGTAAAGATGGGTGGAAAACTCACATGTATACACTTAAATTCTGCCTTTCATGGCATTTGCTTCACCCCTTCCATCCTTGTGTCTGCAAACCATCTTTGGAATTAAAAGAAAGAAAATCCAAGTAATTTTATCAAGAACAGCAGCCGTTATTTCACGGGTTACTTGTTTCTTGCTTTAAAGTTATTGACACATATGAAGAAATAAAGAGCAAGCCCAACCCCTGACCATTGCAAAATTCAGATGGTTTGAAAACAACACACAGACCTTTCCAAACTGACACCCCTACAACATGATGAAACATCACCCAACGTGGTGGAGGTCTTCCTGGGTCTGTTCCTCCTGTTAGCCCTTACTGAACATTTATAGAGACATTTTTGACTCTGCTCTACTTGGTCTCCCTATTTATTGATTAGTTTCTTTCTAAGTGAGACCACAACTAGCATACTTTCAGTAGCTGATTGTATTTATGTGTCTGCTCGAACAATTGCTGGAATTTATTTTCAACTAGGCTTAAAATATGGATTTATTGCTATAGTTTTCAAGTTCAAAGAGGGGCTTCTCTCTTCTTTTCCTTGCCCTTTGAGTAACCAAGAGTATGAAACTTCTCAGTGCTCATAAGCTTGTGTTTCCTCATTACTAATGACATAAAGCAGTTTCCAACATTTTCAAGTAATTTTTTGCTTTCCAAAAATCTTCTTGACAACGGATAATTGTAAAGTTTGGCAGTTAAGCATATATAAAACTCACAGCGTTAAACACGCATACGGATACAGCACACAGAGGACAGAACCTGCAGAGTTACAAAGTGCTCAGGGCCTTAGTGTGCCTCAGCAAGATGCTCCGAGGAGACGCAGTTTCGATGTTCAGGATGAGACTCCAGCCCAGACCTCCCCTGAGGGCTGCTGTGCCATCACACTGCGCCATCAGCAAGGCTGCGAGCAGCAGTTTGCTTTCCAGCACTCTTGTCTCTAGCTGGTTTGGCTGAGCTTTCTCCCGCAGCTGTGAGGCCAATACTGGCTCTTCTCCCTGCACTCTTGGTAGTGAAACAAGATGTGATGAAACAACCAGGAACATCAAAAGGGATGTGGAGGAGAGCTGCATGCACATAAGTAACTCGTGAAATAACGGCTGCTGTTCTTGATAAAATTACTTGGTTTTTCTTTCTTTTAATTCCAAGGATGGTTTGCAGACACAGGTTAAAGGGGTTAAGCAAATGCCATGAAAGGCAGAATTTAAGTGTATACACGGGATTTTTCCTAGATTCAACTGTATTTGGAAGAAGAAATCAGGGCAAGGCTTCTGCGAGTTCCTCACGCTTTCATTAGTGCTGGACCTAGTCCAAGCTTTCCCCCTGCAAACACCATGCGAGGCTCGCTGCTGGGGCTCCCTCTCCTCGTGCCTCCTGCAGACTTTGCCCTGGGGAAGCTGGCCTGGACCGCACTGAATTCGTCCCCACAGTGTAAGGTGGTCGTTTCCGGGCTTGCTGGCATCGCCGGCGGCATTTCGGCAGGGCCCGGCAGCTCCGTGCCACCAGGCTGCTGCAGGGGGAAAGGAGGCCCCCATGTCGGGCTGGTTGAGCCGATCGGGGGGAGTTCAGGTGGGAACAAAGTGCTTCTCAGGGGGAAACAGGCTGACCTCGTAAAACACCGCTCAGCGCCCTGAGCTCCGTGTTCCTTCTACCTTTGCCCACACACAGAGGAGAAGGGCTCTCTGGGACTGTAGAAGCTGCACTTCCACAGCCAAACCTTGCCTCTTGTGCAGCTTGCCTGTGCCCTGTGGCAGCCCAGTCTCAAACCCTGAACCCTGGCTAAGCAGGTATGGAAGTGCTTGCAAGACTCTTTTTTACGCCTGCAGAGCTTCGTCAGCGTATTTCTGTTTGGAAGGGAATTGCTTTTCTAATCCGTTATTGCTTTATGACAGCTGAAATTTCCTGACTTGATGCCAACACATATGAACTACTAAATGGTTCTTATATCATATTTTATGGTCCATCCTCGGTTTTGAAATAAGCAGCCTACTAAGCAAAATAGTTTTTTTTTTTATTTGCAAAGACCTAAGTGTGGACTTTGAGAAAAGGAAGTGGGCATGGAAGGAAATTCAGAAATTGCAAAATGGACTTTAGTTTTTGTTCCTTCTGTAATACAGGCGGCAAGAGACCTGCCGAGACTGCCTTCCTCTCCCGTCTGGGTTTACCTGGCCGTGTTGGCACAGGCCTCAGCTCTGGCTGGTTAACGCAGAGCTCCCGGGTGTCTCCGCGGATGATCCTCCACCTCACGTCCCCTCTTTCCTGAGCCTTTCTCATGCTCCCCTCTCTGTGTGGCAGCCAGGCAGGGTGGCTGGGGGCCCTGGGGGGCTCCAGGAGCCCCGTGGCCTCTGACAGGGGCCTGTGAGCGCCCCTTTGTCCAGCACCGCCTGCGTGCCCGCCATTCCTGCCTCAGGGCTGGGCGTTCTTCCAGCTCGGTGGGAGAAAGAAAAGGTGAATGGTTTGGGAAGGCTCGGCTAGACCCCCTGTTCAGTTGCTTGAGCTGTTTAAATGTGAAAACGCTTTCCCCATGTGTTCTTTCAGTTACGCCGCTGAGCTTGTAAATTCCTGCAGCTGCACCGCCAGCCGCCTGGACCGCCCTGGTCCTGCAGGTTTCTTCTTTGTTTCCTTTTTTTTAAGAAAAAAAAAACAAAAAACAAAAAACTGCGGTACAATTTCAACGTTTTTTCTTGCAACAGCTTCGATTTCACAAATTGGAGGCGAGGGGAAGGAAAATATTTCGTACCTCCCCGTCGGGGAATCGAACCCCGGTCTCCCGCGTGACAGGCGGGGATACTTACCACTATACTAACGAGGAACTGTACGTGAGGAGGTTGGCGCGCAGCCGCTACATCGCTCTCCGCACGCAGAGCGCAGCGCCGCGCCCCGCCCCCGCCGCGCTGCACCCCGGGAGGCGCAGTCCCCCGCGCGCTGCCCTCGCAGGTTCCCTCTCCGCGCAGAACTACATTTCCCAGCGGCCCCCGCGCGGCGCCCTCCCCTGCTCCCCCCTCCCCTCGGCGGAGGCGGCGCGCGGCCGGCGGTCAGCGTGCAGAGCGCGGGCGATGGCGGCGGCGGCGGACCCCAGCTCGTTCGCGTCCCCCGCGTGCTGCCTCACGCGCCACCTCCACCTGCGCTGCCGCGTGGACTTCGGCGCGCGGGCGCTGCGGGGCGCGGCCGCCTTCACCGTGCGCGCCGAGCGCGAGGCGCTGCGTTGCCTGGTAACGGCGGGCGGGGGGGGGGGGGGAGCGGGGAGCCCCCGCGCTGAGGGGCCGGGGCCGGGGCCGGGGCCGCCGCCTGCCCTCAGGCTCCCCTCGGGCTCCCCTGAGGCTCCCCTCAGCCGTTCCCCCGGCCCCTGCCGCCCCCCGAAGCCGCGGCCTGCGGCGGGGGTTTAGGGGGGAGCCGGGCGCCGTGCCCCTGACACGGCGAGGAGCCTGCTGCCGGCAGGACGGGAGTCGAGCTTTGGGGAGCTGCGCTGAGGGCTTCTCGTCTTCTGGCTCCTCGCTGCGTCGGCTGGTCTCTGATACCGCAAATACAAGCCTTGCTCTGTGTGCGGAGCGAGGCTTTCCTCGTGTTCTTTCATGGTGGGGTTGCTTTGCTTCGGTTGCTTTTTCCCCCTGCTGTCTCCATAAAACCCTTTCGGGGTTGGCGCGGGTATTTTAGGAAAGTCCACTCTGTTAATAACGAAGACCAAAACTTTATTCACGTCCCATACGTGAACGCTGCTGCCTTGTTCATCGCTTGCACGAAGGGCTCGACTCACGGCAGCCAATTTCAGATTGGAAACCTTGGCAGGCATTCTTGTATCCTCCTTATTCCGTGGCAGCCACGTGGGCTCCTTTACCTTTGTAGTTTGCCTGGTAAACTCCTGTTTCCCCTTTTCCGCATTCATAGTCAGAAATCAGCTTTCACCCTCCTCTCCCTCCAGTTTGTCAAGTTCCGTGCTGCTGTCTTAAAATTCTGATCCCCGGTACTCAAGGTGGTTATTTAATTATTCTGGTTTTACTTAGAAGTATTTAAACTTTCTTTTTTGCTTCAGATAGACTTGTCTTTATGATTTGAGGAGCGCTGTGTTAATTGTTACGCTGTTTAACCAGTAGGTAATACTTGCTTCGTTACAGGTCTTGGATACAAAAGACCTCCAGGTATTTAAAGTGACCGTGAATGGACAGGATGCAAAATTTGGTTTTGGAGAAAAACATAAGTTCAAGGGGACCCCGTTGGAAATCACGCTTCCTTTTGAGCTAAGAAGGTATATACACACTTGCCTGTTCTTTCAGATGCTTTCCAAGCTGTGCTATATAAGCTGCTTTCCTGCTTGCAAGGTCTTTGTGTAAAGCTTTCAAAGGGACTTGTAAATTAAGGTGTCGAATGTATTTGATGTGTGATGTAGATAAAATTAATATTTGGCCTTCATTAGACAGGCAAAGCTTTGGGAGTCTGTACCTGTGTCCAGGTCTCTATATTAGAAACGTACAGAGTGGCTCGCTAAAGTAAGCAGCGAAATGATGTGGGCTGTTTCACAGTTGTTCCAGCGCTTCTTATCGTTAATGTTCTTCACCTACCGGAGTTGTCTTGTTTGGAATTGCTCCAGTGTGGAGCATGTGGAGTTACAGACCCTGTTCTCCTTTCCTTTATACAAGGACTGATCCTGCGTTACCATAGAAGTGCAGGTTGCCACTACAATTAGCTGGGAATATGTTTTCAAGTAATAGAAGTTTTATTGTATTGCCTAACTCAAGTACCCTAAAAAGAGGAACTTGAGTTTTGGCAGCATGATGGAGAATGACAATCTACGTCTTTGAAGTTGCGTGGAATAAAAAGTTGTTGCCAAAGTGTGATACGTTTTTTGGCAGTTTGCATTGTATGCTACAGCTCTATCATCTCGTGCTAAAGCTGAAAGTCCTGATTGTATAAGGAGGTTCACTTCTTGAATAAAATTGTAAGTTGTTTCTTATTGTTTCATTTTCAAAACTGTTTACTATCCCTACAAATTCATCTTCGGTTCTAAATTTTTTCTTCGCTCGCTGAATTAGTGCAGTTTAGAAACATATATGAAGTAGAAGAAAAAAGGCTGTCATAAAATATCTGTCCCTTCTGGGAGAGCACCGGTGGTTTGATGTGAAATTGAATGAATGAACACCTTGGACAAACAGGCAGCAGCAGAGACATAAGGAATTGTTTATTTTGTTTGACTTTCAGATTTTTTTTTTATCACCAGAATTCCTGCTAAGAAAAACCACCTACAAATAGTTCTGAGTCTTGGTTGTAAGAATTTATGATCTTATGTTATAGTCTGCCATGTAAATCGAAATAGAACAGTGATAGGAAAGGTTAAGAGCTACAACTGGAAGTCTGACAGTTCAGTAAGCGTATGTGCCTTATGGTAATACAAATTGTTTTTTCTTTTCCTGTCAAATATGTACTTTGGAATACCAGTTATAAACGAGATATGTATACCTGGTCGGCTTATCTAGTGTCCAACTGTTTTGATTGCTGGAGTTTGTTCTGATTTATGACTGGATTGTTAATTCGAGAGAAATGCATGTATACATGGAGCTTTCAGATAATAGAAGCAAGTACTTCTGCCTGCTTTTGCTGTTGGTCCTGGTTTTGTTCTGCTTGAAAAAAAAAAAAAGATGAACTTGTCATTATTTTTTTTTTGTTTTCTCTTGCTAGCAAGCTGGTGCTAATCCACCACAGAGCTGTTAGATTTAACTTAATACCAGTTCTTAAGCCTTAAATTAAATTTAAACTTTTTTTTTCTTGTTAACCTTACTGCTCGTAGGGTTTCCTAGTAATTATTATTTATAGTATTTTTTTTCTTCTTGAGGATCACTTTTACAGAATCTAATATCAACTGCACAGTTATTTTGATTTACACAATGTGCAAATCCTGTGTTGTTATGGCATGTAATATATGCTTTTTTGTTTGCTTACTGTGCTGAATTTCTTATGTGTACAGCATTAGATAGTTGTGGGAAAACTGTATGAACTTAAGTGCTCAAATAGTTTACAGAGAAAGTCCATATTCTCCTTGAACTGTAGAAGAGGAGAAAATTCTGGTTACTAAAAACAATAATGGAAGTGTCCTTGTGACATTAAAATTGAAATAAAACAGCTGATTTTTATAACTGGAAAGGAGAAGTTATAGTAGCGTGCTACTTGTTTGTATTATCAGTGCTCCTGAGACAGCGCAGCAGACCCATTTTCCAGCAAGCTTTGTAGGGGAATGCCGGGAGTGATCACAAGTCCTGTCAAAACTGTCTGACTGTGTTCTTTATTGTACAGGGGACAGGAAGCAATTATCGAAATTTCTTTTGAAAGCTCTCCAAAGTCTTCAGCTCTCCAATGGTTTACACCAGAGCAAACTTCTGGAAAGAAACACCCATTTCTCTTCAGCCAGTGCCAGGTTGAGTTGACTAATTTTTCTAAGTTGTTGTTTATGTATCACAGTTGTTGTTTACATATCAATTCCTGCAGTTCCTAAACAGGAGAGGAAGGCTAGTAGGGGAAAGTACAATAACCTATAACTTAGAATTGTGTGTTTCAAAGGCCCTAAACAGAAACACTGAAATCAGGACATTGCTGAGATTTTATTATACGTTTGTAGTTTAATAGGTCCAGAACTGCTTTACCTTTTCCAGTATTCTTGCTGAAGAATATTTAGTCCTTTGCAATCAGCATATGCTGTTGTGGTTTTTTTGTTTGTTTTTTTTTTTTTAGAAAATCTTTCATTATAAAAACTAGTGTAAGCTATAAATGACAGGAAGTATTGGTTTGCAGATAATGAATTCACTGCAGGAGCTGTATAGGTTTCCAATATAATACTGGTTCATTTGTAATCCTCTGTGTAAGAAAGAATGCTACATTTTATGTTTTTTCTTCAAGGCTACCCATTGCAGAGCCATCCTTCCTTGCCAAGACACACCAGCTGTGAAGCTAACGTACTATGCAGAGGTAGATGAATCTAAGTCATGTGCCTAAATAAATGCAACCACTACAATGAGTGATTTGGGTTTTTTTGTAGCTGCTAGCATATGGCCTCAAATAACAACAGAGAATATTGACTTTTAGCTTACTGCAAGAGCCAAAAATGCGCGTATCTTCCCTGTAGCACTTCTCTAGGCATCATCTCTTTTTTTCATTCATGTGTATTTTTATTTCTAAAAGAAAAAAAGTTCTGGAGTAGGAAAAAAAATATAGTCTTAAATCAGGAAAATCTGTCAGTCAAACAACAAAGTGTTGCAAAGTAAAAAATACTTGAAGTGACTTTCATATCCTTAAGTATACTTTCTGATACGTCGCTGGGGCATCTTTGCAGTGTTGTCATAACTAGTCTGATTGTTTTAAAGAAGCACAAAGAGAGATGTGCATTGTGATGATCAGTAGTCTAAAGAAAGTGAAACTTTGAATATTTGTCAGAGGTAGTCCTTTAGGTTGATTAAATATTGCCCTAAGGCAATATTTTATGCTTTATATTCTACTTGAGGGGGAAAATTTTCGGATAGAAATTTTTTTTACTGCTCTTTTTGCTCTAGCTGTTTCTAGTATATTATATACTCCCGTATGCCAACTGAGTTCCTCACGGTTGCACAACCTTCTTTCAGGTGTCTGTTCCTAAAGAGCTGGTGGCTCTTATGAGTGCCAATCGCGACGGAGAAATGCCTGACCCAGAGGACAGCAGTCGGAAGATATACCGTTTCAGACAGAATGTGAGTGCTACAGGCTAGTAGAGGGATTCCTAATGTCTTTTTTCCTAACTCTTGCAGCTTACAGCCATTTCAGGTGTGTTTTTGATATCACCAGTAAGTAAGTGACTGACAATAGGTTCAACCCAGTAGGTGTTGGTGATGTTTCCTGGACATCTGGAATTCCCAGAAAAACCTGGTGATTTTTTTGGATGTGCTTAATACGCTGAAAGCTAGTACTATGGAAACACCTCTGCCTGCATTGGTTCTTGGGAACTAATGGGTGGGATTTAATAACATAGGAGTGAATTTTGAAAACCAGATCCTGCAAATTTTAAGCTTACCTAGATTTTTGCAGTGAAGCAGAGCATTGGAATCAAATTAAACTTGAAGTTGGGCACATTCTGACAACAGAGACTATTAAAAAGGTGAAAACTTTGGCTTTTATGGAAAGTGCCTTTATCTAATTAAAAAATTACTTTTGTTAGGATGAAGTTTCATTAAGTGGTGCAGCTAGTTTAATGATTCCAGTGTTCCTACAGTGGCAGTGTCAATTTACTCTCCTGGCTTTTTCGTTCTCACAGCTTTTGGGGTTACAGCTCTGGTGTGTATGGGATCTCTTAGGGAGCTTAGTTCATTTTGCTGAGTAGGCAGCAAAAAATGAAAGATTTTAGTAAGTTGATCTGGACCACTGGAGGGTCTGAATAAGTGCATGGAAGGATGGATGGATGAACTTGAGTGGCTGGGGAGAGGAGTGGAGCCTCAACTCCAGCAGCTGTTGGGTTGATTTGGCTGCTATGTGAAACTTGAGAGAGGGGAGGGGAAAGAAAAAAAAAAAGTGGTCACCTTATCTGTGAGCTCTTCGATACAGTACCTGCTCTGTAGAGCCAAAAACCGTTGCAACTCTTGGTCTAGTTTGTAAGGTGTTTGTTGTATGTTACCTGTTTCCTTAAAATTTAGTAACACTGGAATTAGTTTAGAAAACTAACTTTCTTTTGAACAGTAACCAAATCAGTGGTGCTGTGCTATCCTACAGCTACAGGATTTTTCTTTTCAAGCAGAAATGGTACTTAAAATTTTGTGGACTTTACCTGAAAGATCAATGAAACAAGTACTTTTATCTAAAGGAATATCATCTGGGGAAAAAAAAGCCTTTATCCTAATGTAAGACAGAAAGATGTGGTGGAAATGTACATACTTCTTTGTTTAAATAACTTTGTTTTTCTTTGAATCAATGATACTGATAGCTCACTTTACAATAAGGTTTTTTTTCATGTTCTCATTTAGGTTCCCATACCTTGCTACTTGATTGCTTTAGTGGTCGGAGCTTTAGAAAGCAGGTGAGTGTATCTGTATAAAGTAAATATTAACAATTGTTTAAATAAATCTTCAGAATATTTCATTTGTTCTACAGTACTGCACCTTGCTGAATTTATTACTGTTTTGTGAAATCTTTGAATCACGCCGTGTGCATCTTGATTCACTCTTGCATCATTTTTCTACTGAATATACTTTTGCTGTAAGATAAAGAAATACTCTGAAGACTCTGGAGTTCATTGAGATCTCCTAAGGGCACTTTTAGCTCAGGGTAGTATCTTTTTTCCTGTGGTAACAGGTAAACCTGATTATGTACAAAAGGCAAAAAATGAAATTTTCAGCCTCATTGCTTGTCTGCACAAGAATGTGTTAAGCTAGCCCAGAATAATGCTTGTGTGTTAGGGTTTACAGCATTTTAAAATCTGTAAACGTGTTGTCCATTTATTTGTCCTGAGCAGTGGATACTTATGGCTTGTTTATTTTCTAAAGCTTCTTCTAGTGTCACTTTAGCAGTGGAGAGGAAGACTCTAACGAGTTTCTTCAGCATCATGGGTTTCTCATGAGCACATTAAACGTATGCTCTCCGTGTTAACTTCCCATGGAATGATTTCCCATTCGTGGTGTCTTACTGGCATTTTCACTTTCAACAGGCAGATTGGTCCAAGGACACTGGTGTGGGCTGAAAAGGAGTTAGTGGATAAATCAGCCTATGAATTTGCTGAGGTAGGTAATTAACAGAAATGTTTTGTCAACTAATTGTTTTACATGGTAGTGGAAAAGGAACTGGCTGTAGCTTCGGGTTTTGTCCGGATTTGTTCATCCATAGTCCTCCTTCCTCTGCTTCCCACCACAAAAAATGCTGCTCTTCTAGCACAGCACAAAACTCCTACTGAACAAAAGCACTGATGTGCAGTGTTGTGCTTATCTTACATGTGGGACTTCCCAAGGTCAAAGAGAATGAAGTGTGGGGTCAGTAGCTTATAACTTGTTTAGTGTTTGTAGTCAGACTAACGTGAATTCTTGTTTCAGACTGAAGCTATGCTGCAAACAGCAGAAGATTTAGCAGGACCCTATGTATGGGGACAGTATGACTTGTTAGTCTTACCACCTTCGTTTCCTTATGGTGGCATGGAGAATCCTTGTCTTACTTTTGTGACTCCAACACTATTGGTAAGTGTAATACTGACAAAAATTCAGCTTTTCCTTAGAGCTTGCTCATCCGTCAAGTGATGGATGTTAATTTACAGACTGCTAATCTTCCCCCCCAGAGAGAACTCTAAATTTTTCTGCCCCCTTTGGAGTTCAGGGATCATGCATGGAACTGTAGTAAGTGGTGTATATTGAGTTTTACTTGAACTGACAACTACGTTGTCTTACCTCGTCTTTTTTTTTTTTTTAGGCAGGTGATCGATCTCTATCAAATGTAAGTGCTCAATAAGTTCATGTCTTCAAGCACAGCATAGGCTGAATTTGCATCTTAGCTTTGTAATGGATGTCTGAAAACTTAGCCTCTTGTTCATTGGGGGAATTAAAAGTTAATGCAGTGATTCAAGAAGTCTTACAAAGTGAGTTTTAGTTCTAAGTAAACTCTAGAGAAACTGGAGATGTACCCATTTTTATACATTCACTTATAAAATTAACAGATAAAAATAACGTGGCTGTCTGTATACATAGGAGACTGACTGAAGTCTGCTGCTCAGTTACAGTCTTCTTGTCCTGTATGCTTAAAATCACAACTAAATTGATTTCATCTGAATTGTTTGTAGAGAATTTCTTCCTCTATATATCTATCTACGTACTAGAACTCACATTGGGTACGGTTTTTCTTTTAAAGTGGAAATCGTGAGAATGATGTGAATAAATTCTTGTTTTGTCTGGGAAGTTGAGTACTCTGGATGCTGTTTTATCTCTTTTAGTCTCTCTTACCAGACTGATATACTGCTTAAAAAGTGAATATGATTCCTTACATGAGTTTTCTGCCAAGAAAACTGAAATATTAGACATGGGTACATTTTGCATCATTATCCTGCTTCCTGTTTGCTGTTTTAGAACATCCCAGCCCAGCATTGTTTGCTTATGTGGGAAAGTAGTAATAGTTCATGGCTTGCCATGTATCCAGTGTTCTGTAATACAACTTCATAAACGAGTGCCTGCATGGTACTATTGGAGGAATTATTTTTGTTGATCAATGTGGCTCTGTGACTTGCAAGCTACAAATTCAAAATCCTTTCTGGAGAAGGTCCGTTCAAAGACATTGTTAGTCCTTTAAATAATATTTTATATGGATAAGTTTACAGACCCAATATTATACAATATCAGTTGGCTTTGTGAACACAGTGCAGTAATCCTGCTAGGATTTTTCCTTTCTATAGGGATTTGATCATTCATTCGTTTTCAAGAGGAGTCTGAACAGTAAGACTGTCATTGTTCTTCTGCGTTTTAGGTTATTGCTCATGAAATTTCTCATAGTTGGACAGGAAACTTGGTAACAAACAAAACGTGGGAGCATTTTTGGTAGGTATGATATTCAATGCAATGTAATGCAAACCATGTATTAAAAATAATATGTAAAGAGACCAATGAAATGAATTTTGCTATCCTACCAATGCTGACGTTATCAATGTATTTCCAGGCTGAATGAGGGACATACTGTATACCTGGAACGCAGGATTGGTGGTCGGTTGTTTGGTGAGCAGTTCAGGCACTTCCAAGCCCTTGGTGGTTGGAGGGAACTGCAAAATACAGTGAGTATCTTGAAAGTTTTGACCTAAAACAAAGTTGTATATACCTAAATAAAATAAAGTTGATTTCACATTTCCCACAGATAAGGCTTATCTAGTCATCTTTCCTAAGACCTCCTTACTAGAGGTGCACACCTTTGATTACAAGCTATATGTTGTCTTCCCAGTGTTTAATACGCTTAGAGAATAGATTAAGCATTTTGAAATGTTTCAAGCTGTTCTGGAAGGGTGGGCATCTTTCCAGGCTCTCTTGGTTGTTACTGATGTGGCTAATCTGTAGTATTATTATCTGTTAGCATACTAATTGGCAGCTGAAAGCTTGTCAAAATTGTAGAATCATGGAATCATTTAAGTTGGAAAAGACCTTCAAGGTCATCCAATCCAACCATCAACCCAACCTGCCAAGTCCCATCGCTTAACTATGTCCCTTAGTCCCACAAGCTTATCTGCAAGCAAAATCATCAGAATTGCCAGTGCCAAATGCAAATAATGGATTTATTTTTTCTTGCATGCTGAGTTATAACTGAGAGTATTCCAAATCTGTTGCTGTCTAGGAGGGTTGTTTAGTTTCATGGTTAGATACTGTAGTTAAACTTCAGTTTTCAGATTTCTTGTCTGTGATAACATAGCTCCTTCTCACTCTGTTTGGGGATGCAGTTTGCCTATTTTATTGTTTCCTTACTGTTTGGTTTTTTTAATACCACATATTTAGAGTGAGTAATTTGTTGAGTAGTTTGTTAACAAAGGGATAAATATTTCACCAGGTGCTATTGACTACAACAAATGTGACAGTAATGAACTGCTTTGGGATGACAGAGACATGGTGTGATTGATCCTAACATCTTTCTGTTTGATGTGGGGTTGGTCACTGGTTCAACAAAATGAGGGGACAAGAAGGTTCAGTAAACTGTGTTATGTACAGATTCAGAACTTGAGAAAAAGAAAGATGGAATGATTTCAGATGAGGCTCTCTTTATCTTGGATTGATGATACCTGTAGAAATAGGATTAGTGGTGACTTGCAAAAATGTTAGTCTAGAAAGATTCATGTATTTTCTTTTATCTTTGTCACAGATAAAAACTCTTGGAGATACAAATCCCATAACTAACCTCGTCCCTGATCTGAATGAAATAGATCTTGATGCTGCCTATTCATCTGTTCCATATGAGAAAGGCTTTGCTTTGCTTTTTCACCTTGAACAACTTCTTGGAGGACCAGGTAAGTGTTGGTCAGACTTCATATATATTTTTGCCATTTTAATTTCAAATATTGAAACAATTGTTTGTTCTTTTTAACTGTTAGATGTCTTCATGGGCTTCTTGAAGGCTTATATTCAGCAGTTCGCTTATAAGAGCGTAGGAACTGATGAGTGGAAGAAGTTCTTGTACTCATACTTCAAGGATAAGGTTTGATTGTATTTAAAGCCTTTCAATTATATAAAACTATGACTTCAAGAAGGTAATTCCTGAGTTAAGGACCAGTTCTCCTTCTTTCTCCTCTATCTCGATCTTAATGCGATGCAGTCTGGAATCTTACAAAGATGGGTTTGCATTACAATGCTTTTTTTCCTAGATGTATTTTATTTCTGTTATGTTTTGTTTTGAAGTACCGTGTATAAGATTCTCCAAGTTAATTGGAGGGATGCTGGGGGGGGAAGTCAAATTGAAACTAGTCTTTATAGGGTATGCTTTTGTCTAAAAATAACGCTTAAAATCCAGTCAGAATTTGTGTTGCTTGTAGGTAGATATTCTTGATAAAGTTGACTGGAACTCTTGGATGCACGCTCCAGGAATGCCACCAGTGAAGCCTACGTAAGCTTTATTTTTTTATAGTATGTTTTCCTTGTCCAGATTGCACGTGAGGAGTTTGTAAACAGGGTAGAAGTCTTCCCATAAGCCTTTTATTAGAAAACATCCTTGCACTATGTAAAAATAGATAAATGTTTATATAGAAGAAAGTGCTGCTGTTAATATTTCATTTTTTTTATTCTGGTGAAAATTCATTTTATTTTGAAATTTGCCAGGCAAGGTATCTTTTTTTTTTATTCCCTGATAGTTTGCTAGAATAATACTCTCTTTTCACTTAGATGGTGTAATATATGTTCAATATACTTGGAAATACCAGCCAGTTTAGAGGTGTATGAGATCAACGCATAGTGTCACCTATGCACAAGATGCTTGTAACTAAAACAAAAATACATTTCACGGTAGCTGAACTTTAGTAAATTATGTTTCAATATTGAGTTGAAGCCTACAATGAACAGAAGTGGAGCCATTTGAAAATAATTTCTAAGCATTCTTGTAAAAACATTACAGGAGCTTTTTGTGTTTCCAAAGTGTGATCCTTTGTTTTTAATCTCTGACAGCTATGATATGACACTAGCAAATGCCTGCGTCGCCTTGAGCCAAAGATGGATCAAAGTGAGTGGTTCAAGAATTCTGCTAACGTCTCTGTATCTTGAAAAGCTAATTTTCTATACACAGTGAGCCATTCTCTTCTGGAATATGTCATTTGCTGAGAGAGAATGCATTTATTATGGTGATAGTATTGCTGCCAGGGATTTTGCATTCTGTATACTAGCCTTTCATCACGGAGTCTGTGGATTTGCTATGACTTCTGTACGTGAAATGCAGTACTTTTTTTTTTCTCTGAGGCACACAGCCAGCTTTGTGTTACGTGGATGTAACAACCAAACTGAGAATGTTCTTTTTGAAACCCTACTATTATGGCTTGATCAGAAACATCAAGAGAGATATCTCTATGTTACTGATTTTATAGCAGTAATACCTCTGTGTTACACTAGGGCTAGGATGTATTTCTCGTCAAAACTTAAAATGCATAAATTTTAATAAATACCTAATAACCATACAATTATCTCATAATTTTAACCATTAAACTCATACAACCAACAAAGGATTCAATGTACCTTCCTTTTGTTGGCTCTGTGGCTTTTCACTCTACTTGTATATTATCTTTAACTTTGTTTTCTCAGTGTAAAATTTTATAGAAAAAGTATTTGATTTTCATGTGGCTTTAATAGAAAGATAGGGGAGACAGAAAGATCAGTGGAGAGGAAACAAGTAGAAGTGAAAGTGAAGAAATACCAAACATCAGACAATGGCTTACCTCCTCCCCTCTCCACCATTAGAATCTTGTAGCGTCTACTGTGCAAATACAAATCAATGTGTTTTTATGGGAAACAGAGCAAAAGTAAATGGAGATGTTGAAACAAAGTTAACACCTGTTTGTGCTTTAGAATACCAATTAGAAACTTACTTAAACCATTCTCTTCTAGGCAAAAGAGAGTGATTTGGGCTCGTTCAGCTCGGCAGACCTGAAGGGAATGTCATCTCATCAATTGATCGAGTTCCTGGGACAGTTGCTGCTGGAGGTAAAAGCATGCCTGGGGTAACCCGATTCTTGTATCACAAAAGCAGGCACAGAAGACCAAAAGTTCTTTGGAATTAAATTGTCTCTTCTTTTAAGTCTTGCTAAAATAACCTGCTCTAACCATACGTAGTCTCTAAAACCATCAGCCCTACTTATGTTTGGTTCTTCAGCTGATGAACAACATATGAACTACTTGGATTGAAAGATAAAAACAAAACTAGAAGGTGCTTGAATTTGTCTGTATGTGGTGTTTGCGACCTGCAAATGAGCTATAAATGCTGTAAATGAAACAGAATTAAATTAGTTCAAGATTTGTATGTTTTGGTAGTACTGGATGTGGGAATTTGCTAACCATTACACTTATTCCTTGCCCTTTCCCTAATGTTCTGAAGAGGTGAAAGGAACCAGTTCAAATATTTATCATGATAAGCTTGTAAATCCTTTGTAGCATCAATCTTCTTAAATGAACCTGTTTATTTTTGGAGTATGTGGAATGAAGCGCTCCTCTGGCTTATTTCTGACTATGCAATATCCTTTTTCAGGCTCCTCTTCCCGTGTCACATGTCAAACAAATGCAGCAAGTATATGACTTCAATGCTATAACTAATTCTGAAATACGATTCAGGTTTGTTCTAGTATGGACATTTTTTCTCACTTTAAATGCTTCCATAAAGCAAATTGTGCTGCCTCAGAAATGGTCTGAGCTATACTGTTTTATAGCTCTGATGCAGTCATTACTATTTATGTGCATGTGTAAACCTGCTTACCAGAGTGGTATTGTTACTTATGAGTTGGGTAAATATAGTCTAGTAGAACAACAGGAAGGGAGCAGTGGATTAGCTGTGCTTTATTCACATCTGTCATGCTTGCAAAGGAACCTGATGACCTGATAATTTATTTTGGGGGCGGTATTGGATAATACACTACTGAGCCTCTCTTTGACTCAAAGATACTTGAAAAATCTTTCCATTTGTCAGTCAGGACTAGATCTTCCGGGTTGGCCTAATGAGTTCTGTTGATGTTGTGTGTGTTTTTGTTTGCTTGTTTTGTATTTCTTTTCCAACGCAACTCGGAAAACTTTTTTTGTCACATCTTAATGCCTGCTATTACAAAGCTTTTGTGTCTTCAAAATAAGTAGATATCAAGAGAAGTCTCTAAACAAGTAGGAAAAGCCTTTTGCTAAATGGCTTGATTCTTATGCCGTCATAACTTCTTCTACTTTGTATATGCATTGTTAAAACAGGTCACGTGTTTAAAAAATATATATATATTTTTTTAAATTAAAAAGTTTTTTTTTGTTCGGGAACAAAAGTAATCTTCACAAATATTTAGAAGAATTACATACTTTGCTATTTTTACATACTTGAGTACATTTGTGGTGGTGATATTCTGCCTTATTGCTAAATTAGAGTTCTTCATTCCTTATCATTAATAAAACTAAATGCTTTTAAGCATACAGTATAGTTCTTGTAAATATAGTTCTTGTTTCTTGAAAGATTATTTTCTTATGTTTTTAAAACAAAACTTGGTGAGGTTTTGTCTATGTTTTTCTTTAAGTTTTTTGGTAACTTGGTCAATGTGGAAAGTACTTTATAATTCAGCTCTGAGTGATGCAACTGGATGCTGCTCTAACATAAAAAATACATAGCCACAGAAAAAAGACAATTTTGGAGAAACTTTGAAACTTTTTTTTGTGTTTTATGGAAAAGTCCACTTTGTAACATGCTGTTCAGACACTAAATATTTTATATTGCACTTAAGTTAGTATTTTATGTATGCTGAAATTCTAGTCCATGAGTACACAGCACTTTCTAGGGCACTTTTGGAAGTAGAATCATAAGACAACTGCAAATGAAAAATACCTTTTTTCCTTTTTTTTTTTTCAGATGGCTACGCCTCTGTATCCAGTCCAAGTGGGAAGAAGCTATTCCTCTGGCTCTAAAAATGGCAACAGATCAAGGGAGGATGAAGTTCACTCGGCCATTGTTCAGGTAAAAGTAATCTCCAAATTGTAGGAGCTCACAGGGTTGGCGTTTTTAGTACAATGGAATATATGTCTTGACATCGTGAATGTATTTATGTTATATTTTATAGTGATAAAACAGAATTCTCTATATACCGCCAACAAGCTTATCTTCAGAGTCACTTTCCACTTGCTGACTTTTTTAATAGAGGAAATACTAGTTTCTCAGTATGTCCCTTAATGTGTGGCTGTCAAGAGAAAAGTGAAACTTTGAGAAAATCTGCATTATACTGTTTTTTCACAGATTTTTTATAACACTGTGCTTTTTTTGTTGTTGTTTTTTTTTTACAGGGATCTTTACAATTTTGACAAGTCTCGAGATCTGACTGTCAAGACATTCCTAGAGCACAGAGCCTGTATGCACCCAGTCACATCAATGCTTGTGGGCAAAGACTTGAAACAGGATCAGTGACAAATTTATTGATTGCTTTGAAATTTTCTAGTTGCTGAAAAAAGACTGATTCTGCAAACCATTCATATGTGTGCTTTATTATGCCATAAAATGATGTGCTGCTTTGGTACTAATTTAGCTTAAAATGAACTTTCTGGATCAAATTTGGTACTTTCTGTTTTGTACCTCCCAAGTTATTACTGCAAAATCACTAAATCTCTGGAACTGGGAGGAAGGTTTTCTTACAAGCAATTCATGGAACATGCAGAGAAGCTGTATAAGATGTAGTGAATCATGGAATTTAAAAGCATGGAAAATTAACTGGTGGATGTCATAACTCTTTGTGCATAGCTTTCTTTTTTCATAGTAATATGCAATTGGAACTTCAACTATCTGACAACTGAAAAATAAATCTTTTTATTGCTCAGTCTACTCGTCTGTGTATTGATCTGTACAAAAAGTGTCAGAATAATAGAATTATAGAATTGTTAAGCTTGGAAAAGACCTACCTCCATGATCGTGTGGTCCAATTGTCCACTACCATCAATACTGCCCAATAAACCATGTCCCTAAGTGTCACATCTACCCTTTCCTTAAACACCCCCAGGGACGGTGACTCCACCACCTCCCTGGGCAACCTGTCCCAGTGCTTGACTGCTCTTTCTGAGAAGAAATGTCTCCTATTTCCAACCTGAACCTCCCCTGGCGCAACCTGAGGCCATTCCCTGTAGTCCTATCACTGGTTACCTGTGAGAAGAGGCCGACCCCCAGCTCCCCACACCTTCCTTTCAGGTAGTTGTAGAGAGTAACAAGATCTCCCCTGAGCCTCCTCTTCTCCAGACTAAACAACCCCAGTTCCCTCAGCCGCTCCTCATAGGACTTGTGTTCCAGACCCTTCACCAGCCTCGTAGCCCTTCTCTGGACGTGTGCCAGGGCCTCCATGTCCTTCTTGTTGTGAGGGGCCCAAAGCTGAACGCAGCACTCAAGGTGCAGCCTCACCAGAGCACAGAGTACAGGGGGACGATCACCTCCCTGGCCCTGCTGGCTGCACTATTCCTGGTACGAGCCAGGATGCCACTGGCCTTCTTGGCCACCTGGGCACACTGCCGGCTCACGTTGAGGCGAGCATCAGTCAGCACCCCCAGATCCTTTTCCTCTGCACAGCTTTCCAGCCACTCTGCCCCAAGCCTGTAGTGCTGCGTGGGGTTGTGACCGAAGTGTAGTACCCGGCACTTGGTTTTGTTAAACTTTGTCCCATTGGCCTCAGCCCATCAATCCAATTACCTTATTTACTCTCCTGTGTTGTAGGAGAATATTTTCCACTGGTGTGAATTACTATGGGTCTAATAGGACTTTGAAGACCTAAATGGATTACAGTGTTGTACTGAAAGCTGAGAAAAAAATCTGTCTAGCCACATTTATCATGGCTTTGTTACATTAGTCAGTTCTTTACATCAGTCACAATACAGTGGTTTTACTTTTTCATTGCTATTGGATCCTTTGTTGTGTACTATTATTATGAGTTATCTGAAATACGTTTGTTCTCTTTCTTTAGCAAACCTGGGATTTTTACCATATTTCATATTTAATATCTTGCTATGCTTTTAGTGACTTAAATTATTTCAACCCACTACATATTTTTAAAAATTCTAATTATTGCAGGGGACTGAAGCCCAAGCCTTTCCTTCACAGATCTGGTTTTATTTTTTTTTTAATATTTCCATTTTATAATCTGTTCCAGCCACCACCACTCTACACTGATATAGTAAGTTAGAAATGAGGTTAAAAGCATTAGGAGGGGTGTGTTTCTTGCATATTTCAGTCCAAGTTGATAGTTTAGGTGAAATTGTTGTGAATACTGCCATCTATAGGTTGTTTTTTGAAATGAATCTGGGAAGAACGGCTTTTCCTGAAAATGATAAATTAACATAAATTAAATCTGTTGACATAGAACCCCATGTCAAGGAGTAACAAAGAGAAAAAAAAAAAAAAAAAAGCTATTTTGGAGGAGGAAAAATACTGTATACAAGTAATGCAAGGGCAACCAGGCGATCAGGCCCAGTCAGCATGGGTTTATGAAAGGCAGGTCCTGCTTGACGAACCTGATCTCCTTCTATGACAAAGTGACGCGCTTGGTGGATGAGGGAAAGGCTGTAGATGTGGTTTACCTTGATTTCAGTAAGGCTTTTGACACCGTTCCCCACAACATTCTCCTCAAGAAACTGGCTGCTCGGGGCTTGGACTGGCGTACGCTTCGCTGGGTTAGAAACTGGCTGGATGGCCGGGCCCAGAGAGTTGTGGTGAATGGAGTCAAATCTGGTTGGAGGCCGGTCACTAGTGGTGTCCCCCAGGGCTCGGTACTGGGGCTGGCCCTCTTTAATATCTTTATCGATGATCTGGATGAGGGCGTCCAGTGCACCCTCAGTAAGTTTGCAGATGACACCAAGCTAAGTGCGTGTGTCGATCTGCTCGAGGGCAGGAAGGCTCTGCAGGAGGATCTGGATAGGCTGGAGCGATGGGCTGAGGTCAACTGCATGAAGTTCAACAAGGCCAAGTGCCGGGTCCTGCACCTGGGCTGCAACAACCCCAAGCAGAGCTACAGGCTGGGAGATGAGTGGCTGGAAAGCTGCCTGGCCGAGAGGGACCTGGGAGTATTGGTTGATAGTCGGCTGAATATGAGCCAGCAGTGTGCCCAGGTGGCCAAGAAGGCCAACAGCATCCTGGCCTGTATAAGAAGCAGTGTGGCCAGCAGGTCGAGGGAAGTGATTGTGCCCCTGTACTTGGCTCTGGTGAGGCCGCACCTCGAGTACTGTGTTCAGTTTTGGGCCCCTCGCTACAGGAAGGACATGGATGTGCTCGAGCGAGTCCAGAGAAGGGCGACCAAGCTGGTGAGGGGTCTGGAGAACAAGTCTTACGAGGAGCGGCTGAGGGAGCTGGGCTTGTTCAGCCTGGAGAAGAGGAGGCTCAGGGGCGACCTTATCGCTCTCTACAGTTACCTTAAAGGAGGCTGTAGAGAGGTGGGGGTTGGTCTGTTCTCCTACGTGCCTGGTGACAGGACGAGGGGGAATGGGTGAAAGTTGTGACAGGGGAGTTTTAGGTTGGATGTTAGGAAGTACTTCTTTACCGAAAGGGTTATTAAGCATTGGAACGGGCTGCCCAGGGAGGTGGTGGAGTCACCATCCCTGGAGGTCTTTAAAAGACGTTTAGATGTAGAGCTTAGCGATATGGTTTAGTGGAGTACTTAGTGTTAGGTCGGAGGTTGGACTCGATGATCTTGAGGTCTCTTCCAACCTAGAAATCTGTGATACTGTGATACTGTAATGGCAAAAAGTCTGGATTTAATTGTATTTAGAGTAGGAGTGGACAGTCATTCAATATATTTCTTTCGTGTTTTGATTAGTATAAACTTTCAAGTAGACGTATTTTACCAGGAGATTAATCTTTTCCTGTTAGCAGCTCTAATATAAATTAAGGCATGAACATGTCTTGGGATTTATTTATTCAAGGTATGCTGAGTTCTATTCAGCTCTAACCTACATATGTCTAAGTAGTTTCATTAAAAGTGATGGAAAATTTAACTCTTGTGTGACTGAGGCTCAAAAATCAGTTTACATATTTATGAATGCTGTGTCAGTCGTCTTTTAATAAATTCACTAAAATACTGGCTTTTTTGGAACCAGAATAGCTTAAAATAAAGCAGCAGAAAACCTACCTAAATTGACTCCTTTGTGTTAAGGACTTAGTGAACCATTCAGTTTTCTTGCTACCCCTCTGGGTGATAACTTCTAGTGGAAAAAAATCACTGAAAATATTTTTTCTCTATTTTAGATTATGAACTTACACCATTCCGTTCATTCACTCCCAAAATCTAATTAGGCTTCTGCTACAGCAGTGTCCGAATAAACAGAGATTCTCTCAGGCAAGGTTTTGATCGGAAGAGGGGGGATATCTGGTCCTTTCCAGGAAAAGGGTGTGCTCCCTCGGTTTGGTTTCATTGGCTGAATTCAGCTGAATACATCGATCTCGCTTATTTACAAAGGTGGGGATCTTTGGGGGTGGATTTTTGCCTTGATCTGATCGGGACACCGGAATCCGGCTGGATACCGCTCTCGGGCTGTGGCGTGGTAAATGTAAGGCTGCTTCACATTGCAGCCCTTCAGGCAAGGAACAATTCTGGAGAGAAAGCATGCCAAGATACACAGTGCACGTCCGAGGGGAATGGCTGGCAGTGCCGTGCCTGAACGGTGCTAACACAGTCGGATGGCTGGGAAGGGAAGCTGTGAGACGGTACATGAAAAACAAACCCGACAACGGAGGATTTACATCGGTGGAAGAAGTAAAATTTTATGTTCGAAGGTGCAAGGGTCTTGGCTTGCTGGATCTTGATGACACGGTGGAGGACGCCCTGGAGGACAATGAATTTGTTGAAGTTGGTAAGCAAAACCTTAGGCAATGCATGACGAAATGACTGCGTTGGCACCTGAGTTAGCAAGCTGTGTTTTAGTTGATCTAAAATTGCATCAGAAAAGGTGTCTAAGATTTTTAAGGAAAAATACCAAAATGTAAATTCTAACAGAACTATTTAGGGTTTAGAAACTACAGGATGCTGTATATATCATCCCTATGTGATGTCTTATACTCTCTGTGATTGTTCAGGAGATGGAGCATATGTCCAAGGATTGGGTTCTTCTGTTTCTGTCTTTAGATTACCTTAAATAAACTACATAAACACTAATTATTTTCCTAGAGGTATATAAATTTGTTTGGTGCTGATGATTGCAAATTAGAATACTTACTGTTGTATATTGTAATGAATAACAAATTAATCTATACTTAGAATACAGTTTAATCCCATTCATGTTTACTTTGGATATTTCTTCTAGTTATAGAAGGAGACATAATGTCTCCAGATTTCATACCATCTCAGCCAGAAGGAGTTCATTTGTATCCTTTTTGGAGCATTCCGTAAACTTTCTATAATTCCAGATTTATAATTTTCTGGATTTCCATGTTCTTTCAGTGTTCCTTCATTTTTAAAAGACATTGCCAGTTTTAATCGAACGGACACTACTACTTGTGACGTCGTGTTTGCCATTTCTTTTCCTTTACGTAACTTTCAGATATAGCAAATACCGAGAACCAGAACAGGTAGGAATCACCAATGATTTTACAACTTAGTAATGATCCTCATATTCTTCAGAGCTTGTGGAGAGTTAGCCACTGCAAAATTCATGAGATCAGTGGCTGTTAGGTCTTCTGGGCCTGGGAATCTAAATTGTGATTTGCTTATTGCAATTTTGTTACGGTGTTCCTATCTTATGAATGAGAGCATGCATGGCCTTCCTGTCATTGCTGAGCTTTGGTTGTTTTTTTTTTGTTATTGTTGTTGTTGTTTTAATGCTGTGATCATTAAGCAATTCTATGTGTATATGTATCCCAAACTAAAAGGTGGTTCTTTGGTGTAGTATATTTCTTTAGATGGCAACAGCTTAACAACGGAGGACCTGGTCAGTTTGGGAAAGGGGCTCTACAAGATAAAGGTAAAGATTCTGAACAAACATGGCAAAAAATCATGTTTATCTTTCTACGATTAGAATTAAATGATGTGATAGATAAACTAATATTCAAAAATATTCATTTTCTAGCTCACACCTGAAGCTGAAGCTAAAGTCAAACGATCACGAGAAGTAATTGAAAGGATTGTAAAGGAACAGACAGGTAAATATTTTTATCACTAACTATCAACTGTTTTTGTCAGCCACTTTGAAAACTATCTCAGGCTCTCTCCTTAACCAGAAATGTGTGTTTCTTGCAGTTGTTTATGGAATCACCACCGGGTTTGGGAAGTTTGCCAGAACTGTCATTCCAAACAGTAAACTTATGTAAGTTACGTATGCAGCTCTCTTCTTCCTTTCTTTTGAGGGAAGAAAGAAGGTGGAGCAGCTCTACACTGCATGCTTATGATTAGATGAGAGGGGGCTGCTTTAGTATTTCTGTTTTGTGAAAAAAAAAAAAAGTATTTCAAAAACTTACTTTTTACGTAACTATTTTTTTGTCTTCATAGGGAGCTTCAAGTGAACTTGGTTCGTTCACATTCTGCAGGTAACAAGAAACCGCTTGGTGTTTTCTCTTTCCTGCGCTGTTGACAGCAGCAGGGTAACTGAGCCCATTACTGTTCCAGGTGTGGGGAAACCGTTGACCCCCGAGAGGTCTCGCATGCTGTTGGCGCTGAGGATCAATGTCCTAGCAAAAGGGTACAGTGGAATTTCCCTAGAAACCCTCCAGCAAGTTATCGAAGCATTTAATGGTAAAAAAAGATGCTGAAAGAAGGCTTCCCTCTCTTTCGTTGTTATTGTTGGTGGTGCTGTTTGTTCGGTTTGGTATTTAACTTTTTCTTTAAAGGATAGAGCTCAATGAGTCAAGCTATGGATGTTGTTTATTTGGCTTCATAGTTGTGAGAGATCAGGACTTGTTCCTGTGCAGGCTCATGGTTAGAGACCATTCCTTTAGTGAAGAACTCGGGTGTGAGCAGAAGCAGCAGGTGAGGCGGAGGTGTAACAGGCAGAAGTGTGGTAAATGAGCCTCTGAGGGCTCAGGTGATTAGCTCAAGGCTAAGCAGGAAGCTTCTGGTAGAAACAGGAGCCAAACCTGGATGATTTAGATCATGGCTCACCCCCAGTCTTAAGTGCAAACCTGATCATATTTCTCAGGTTTTCTTCAATGAAAGCTGTGGGCACACGATAAAAGGAAGTGTTCCCTGCTCACAAACAGGCCAAGGCCAGCAGTGAGTGAGAGCTGCTTCCATACTGACTGCTCATGGCAAGGGTGGCCTATGGGAAATGTTGAAATGTTAAATGTTAAATACCTTTTTTTTTTTAACCACTGACCTGTTGTTCTACTCCCCGGCGTCAAACCAACTGACTTGGGTCCCTGAATCCCTGGTGAGCCATAGGCCTTCCCCTGCAGAGCAGGGTGACACTTAAAATGTCATTTAAAGTGTTTAAGCGTAAGTGTCTTTTGAAAGACATGTACTTGTCTTTTCAACACTGACATTAGCCAGCCTAAATGGTGATGCCTCGCTGCTGCCATCAGTAGTTGATCTGTGAAGAACATGATGCTGACTCCAGGCAAGCTCTCTTGCAAAGGCCGCTAAACTTTTGTCTGGTTGGGTGCACGCTGACGTGCATGCCAGTACCTTTTGGGACACCAAGACTTCTGGGTGGGGCCATCACCACGCAGCGCACTGGTGTTTGCCGAGCAGATGCACCTGTTTTCTTGAGCAGATCCCTGAGAGGTGCACAAGTTTTCACGAGCAGGACTACCGGGCAGACCCACAGAAGAGCGTGGTCAGCAGTTCGCGTTGCCACCACAGCTGTCACAGCAGTTGAAGCAGAGTGTCCCTGCTGGACACAACAGCAGGGAGACCAAAGGGGTGGCTCTGCTCTTTGTTGGTGGCTCTTCGTTGATGGTCCCTCTGGCGAGGTGTGCTAGAGTGGCAGCGGTGACCAAAGAGCGCCTCTGCTCCCTGTTCAGGACTTGTTTTGAGGATAGACAGAGGTTCCCTGGGCTCTATTTCTTCATTCCCATGCATTCAGTGCCCAGAGGGATGGGACAAGGGAAGAGGGTTTGGAGATGGCTTCTAGGAGTTACTCAGTGTTTAGTGAAGTGGGAAATGCACAGATAGCTTTGGCTGGTGGCCAGCCTGTGATGGGGAGCTGAGAGTGGCATTTTAGCTGCCTGGCCATGTGCTTATAGACTCCTAGCTGTGGTCCCCCCTCCTTACAGAACTGAATTCAAAAGGGAATCGATTTCTTTATAAATTGCAGCCAGTCTTGGAGCATGGACAAACCCCTGTCTGCAAGACGAGTAGTCATGTTGGTGCCATTGACCATGGATGACCATTACAGGATGTTACTGTGACCACCTTCATGTGCTGGCTTCTCTGTTTTCCAAGGAGCATATCAAGGGGAAGCTCTAACAGAAGTTGTATTTGTTTTCTTTCTAGCATCCTGCCTGCCTTACATCCCTGAGAAAGGGACAGTTGGGGCCAGCGGAGACTTGGCTCCCCTCTCTCATCTCGCTCTGGGATTAATTGGAGAAGGAAAGATGTGGTCCCCAAAGAGTGGCTGGGCTGATGCTAAATACGTAAGATTTAAAAGTCTTTAGATTTAGTGTACAGTTTGAATTGGGACTAGGTTGTGTTTAAAATCTCATCCTCTACCTTGAGGAAGGTGGATACATGAGAATAGAACAAGTGACCCACATGTCACGGGAGCAGAAATGAATGCCCAGCATGTTATTAAGTCCTAAAGAAATATCATGCCATAGTATCATAATGCAAGGTACTGCAGTGACATCAGTTAGGGATGAACAGGATGTGATACCAGCTACAAAAGATACATTACTACATCATCAGCTCCATAAACATCAACACTGTTACAACAAACCCAAGATCAATTCAAAAATGCTGAGATTAACTGGGCATTTATGGAAGGCAGGAATTTATCAGTAATGTTTATACTGCTTTTTATAATGGCTTTAAGCGGGTACACAGATTTGGACGTTTAATTTTTGATAGATTAACAAGGGTCACAGGGAATCTTTATAGCATCCTCCTCTACAGCAAGATGCTATATAATAGAATTAATTTTTAATTAATTAATTGTTACCCTGTCACTAATACATCAGCAGATTGCCCTAACATTGAACATCTCCAAGTCTGGCCTCTCCGAAGTTTTTCAGAGTAGTTTGTTCCGTCACTCCTATCACTCCTATCCATTAATATTTATTCATAATAGTTACCCACCAGATTTATTAAAGGATTGATAATTGTACCATAAAGGTAGGCTGTAGAAGTGCTGAAAATTACAGGGAGAGGATTTAGGGAGGAAGGAGGCCAGCATGTGCCAGACCTTCTGTTTTCAGATGTTGGAGGGACCTTGGCTCATTACACTATGAACCTATGTAATATATTTGGAGCATCACTATCTCAGCTTTTGCCCATCTCCCTGGGAATGCAGGAAACAATTGATGGGAGGGGAAATAGGGCAGCAGACAAATGAAGAACTTTGTTCTTCAGGCTGTTGGCTCCTGAAAGAGTTCTGTAGCAGAAATGGAATTGAAGACAGAAAGACAGACTCCTCAGGATGTATTTTCAACATGAAATCATCCAGCCTTCCCACCTTCTCTCTCTTGACCTCCCTGCTTCTGCCATTGCCCAAATAGTTCCTTGTATCATTTCCAGAGGCAGGAGGATCTGTTTTGGTTTGGGACCAGAAGTTAAATTGCACACCTCTGAAATTTGTTAACCCTTCAGTTGGAAGGGCTGAGAGGACTCTTATCAAAACCAAGGTTACACCGTTCCTCCATTTCCCACAGGAGCAATTTTATGGAACAGACTTACATAGAATGAACTGAGTAGGACTCTTTTCCCCTAGAGATTTTTTTGTAGGAAGGGTTAGGGAATCATTTATAAGGGAATAGTTTACACCAAACCAAATCTGTGGTGTGGTAAGAGGTAGGCAGAACTATCTTCCCAAGCTGTTTCCAGCCTTCTCTCATATTACTCTTTCCCATGAGATAATACATGATACCTGTTAAGGGGCTGTGACAGTATCTCACGTTAGTGCTCCTACTGCCTTCCTTTATGGAACTGGGAAATGAGGTGCTAGTTTAGAAGCTCCAAAATGCTGTCCTTTATTTTGCCCAGCAGAAAAATTAATCTAAAATATTCATAATATAAAACTCCTTTTCTTGCTTCATTTGGGAGTTATTTTTTTAAAAAATTTCATTTATGAAAACAGTTATGATTTTATAGTTTTGGTAGTTGAATTACTGGGGGAAAAAATCATTAATTATCTTTTCATTAAACTCTTTCACAGGTCCTGGAAGCCCATGGTCTGAGACCAATTACCTTGAAACCAAAAGAGGTAATAAAGTGTAATGATGACAGCTGATGAAAAACAAGCTTAGGCAATCACTAGTTGCTTTAAACTTACTATTTAAGCCTGAAATGAATTAACAGCCATTTTAAATTAAGCTCCAGAAGGGTATTTGAAGTCAGCTGTGGGGAGGGATGCCAGAGACCCCGTTCTCTAGCAGGGCTTATGGCAGCGTTCCCGTTGCAACTCCCATCTGTGTGGCAACTGCAGCTATCAGAGAAGCTGTGACTGCAGGGCTTCAGGACAGCAGAAAAATCACATCTTGCCCCCCACCCCCTTTTTAATACCACTGATAGAATTCAGTCCTTTTGCCAGTGGTAACTGGTACAGATCTGTGTTTCCATCTGCTCCTGACCTTTCATGGGTAGAAGTCATCACAGTTGCCATCCCGTGTGTCTCCGGGTCAGTGGAACCTGGTGTAGTATTGCACTGATGAGGACAGGCTTCTTTTTGCTCATAGCCACAGCAACGCAAACAGTACTAGTAGATCTATGCCTCGCAGCACCGGTGCAGATCTATCTGCCAATCAGCAGTTCACTTTGCCAGGTGCTTGGTATTTGAATCTGTCCTCATCTGAGCCCTCTGAAGGTACTTCTCGGCCCTTTGACCTTAGCAAGAGCTCAGATGACTGACTTGAACCAGATATCTCACTTCTAGATGGTTAAAACTGGGTGAGATGAATCTCACTTAATTATTAAAGTTTACACGGCAATGCAGCAGATGAGAGGGCTGGTAAGGGGGCTCAGAAGCTGTAAAACAACAGCAGGGACATCAAGCCAAACCCAGTGTCTCCTAAAGGCAGACGGCAAGCTCCCATTGCTCTAGGTGACCCTGCTTGGCAAGGGGGGTGGACTAGAAGATCTTCAGAGGTCCCTCCAAACCTCAACCATTCTGTGATTCTGAAATGGGCCTCATGTTTGTTTAGAACAAATCCGGAGCTACTTTTAGCTGAACTCAACAAATCTTTGAAAGCAGTTAAAACTTTTAGTTCTGCTTTTAATTCTGTTTTAACTCTCCATTTCTTTATTATGATTGGTTATTTGCACAACCCATGCTCTTAACTTCTTTGGTTTAATGACTTAAGAAATAATAATAATAATAAAATTAAAATCAATAATAATAGTAATAAACACTCCACTTCCAAAGCACTTAGAAAAGACTTTTAAAATTTGAAATAACGTGAACTAAATAAACCTCTTTCTTGGAACCACTGGAGTTCCAAAGGTGTTTATAATAACTTAGTAGGGTCGTGAACATTGACAATTTATGTAGCAAAGATACCCAGTCAAGCTGTTCTTTTTATGATTTTCTTCAGGACAACCCAGGGAGCTTAGCAAAGGTCTTTACATGCCTTATACAAGAAAGAGAATTATCCCTGAGATGGGTAATTATCACAGCATGTGGAATAGCTGCAATGATCTCGCTGAACATCTGCTCTCTCTTTGAAGGGTCTGGCTCTCATCAACGGGACACAAATGATCACCTCGCTGGGATGTGAAGCAGTTGAAAGAGCCAGTGCTATTGCTAGGCAAGCAGACATAGTCGCTGCCCTTACACTTGAAGTCCTGAAGGGTACAACTAAGGCCTTTGATACCGGTGGGTACTGGACTTTTCCTGACTGTTTGCTTGCAGCCATTGGAGAGAGGCCAAACCTATCAGTCTAATTTGTCTTACCAGACATCCATGCTGTGCGCCCACACAAAGGGCAGGCTGAAGTGGCATTTCGATTCAGGTCCCTCCTGGATTCTGACCATCATCCATCAGAAATAGCAGGTGAGTAATCTCAACCTTCACCCTGCCAGGTTGCACAGGACAGGCTGGGTCTTCCAACCGTAGCACCTATGCCTTTGTGTGAGGAATATCTGCTTTTCATCCCATTGTTCCTCCTAGAGAGCCATCGATTTTGTGACCGAGTTCAGGATGCGTACACAATGCGTTGCTGTCCTCAGGTAAAAACTGACTTTATTTCCTTTCGTAACAAGAGAAAAAAGATGGTAAAATGCCCACCTCAAAAATACTATCATCTATACATTTTCTGACTCCTTTAGAGAAAGAGATTTTATTTTGCTTCTCCCTCACTTCAAAGTTAATATTAGTAGGGATGTGTAATTTGCTGATCCCATGCACACATCCCTCAGGCAGTATCTGGCAATGTGGTGTTTGGATCTGAAAAAGATCAGATACTGGTAGCAGGGGGAAGGCACTGGTTTCCCCATTTGCAGGCTTTAGAGGGTGTTTCTTCTGCACTGAAGTTAAGACCATGAACTGGGGAAAGGTGTTTCCAGAAGCAGCCAGAGAGATAAATTGTTCAGATACCTCTCAAACATACTAGATGAACTCAATGCCATGAGTTTTAACATGAGCAAAACTATTAAATCAGTGGAATTAATGAAAGTCCTCCTGGTTTTAAGAGCAAATCCAAGACTGTCTTTGCTTGTAGATGTAGAGACTGGGACAATGAGAAAGAGAGCATCTGCAGGTGGGTCAGCACCCCGAGGATGAAATAAGAGTATATGCTAAGCTCAGGTGCTGTCTTTTGTTCTAGGTCCATGGAGTTGTAAACGATACAATCGCTTTCGTGAAGGACATCATGATGACTGAAATCAATAGTGCCACAGACAACCCTGTATCTTTTTACAACTTTATTTCTTTGTAACATTTTACTTGTCCTTTTTTATCTTTTTTTTTTTCTTCCAAGTAATTATTTGTATATGAGGCAAAAAAGTCCTAGTTGGTTTCAGTCAATAACTACCAGTGGTTGCAACGTCAGCCTCTCTTCCCTTCCCCATATCTGCATCAGCGCGTGCAAGTGTGTGCTGGGGCAAGGGAACCACTCATGCATTCAATCTAGTGCATGTTAAAGGTTTCCTAGATAATATCCTACATGCTTCTGTTTCCTAGATATTCTTCTACTTTCTTCTGCTTCTGTAGATAGGTGGGACTTGGTAGCCAAATGGACTTAGATGAATGGTGACTTGTCGTGTGAAACATCTGGTGGTGCAGCACGAGTGAGACCTGCGTTCCAGAGCAAGGTTTGCATTCCGTCAGGGAAGGCAGACAAAACAAACGTGACTGGTAAGCCTCCTCATGGTTCAGCCTGGTAAACTATGGGCGCACTTCTTGCACTGGCACCGAGCAAGGCTGGATTCTCCTCAGCATTATGAAGATACTACGTGCAACATCCCATTGATAGCTGACATGCATCACTGCTTGTTACCTGTCTAAAATTGTATGTGCCTTGGAGAGAATCTACCAAGTAACTGAGAAATTGTGCTGTGATCCAAACACGTGTTTCTTTGCACCCCTAATAATCCCACCCCCTAATCAAACACCTCCTTTCATGCAGTCCATTTGAAAAAGAATACATGTCAAAACTGTGTCTACAAGTTTGGAGAACTGAAATTGGGCCTTCATTTTCTGAAAAGTAGGTAGTTGTGATACAATGTATTTGCAAATAAAAGCCTACTAGTGCAAACATACCTTCAGATAAGATATTCTGATTGCTCACAGATATCTTTCACATAAGCTGTATTTGATTCATACTTGTGCCTTAACCTCTCCTTAAAGATGGTGTTTGCTGAAAGAGCAGAGACCATTTCTGGAGGAAATTTTCATGGCGAATATCCTGCAAAGGTAATTAAGCATATAGAGAAAAAAAAGACATTATAGTTTCTGATTTTTTTTCCTGTCACCTAATTTAATGAGGACGTCTTTTATAGGCTTTGGACTACTTGGCAATTGGTGTGCATGAACTCGCTGCAATTAGTGAAAGAAGAATTGAGAGGCTCTGCAACCCCTCGCTCAGTGAACTGCCTGCGTTTTTAGTCACCGAAGGAGGCCTGAACTCTGGCTTCATGATTGCACACTGCACAGCAGCTGCCCTGGGTGAGTGCTTAAGCACTATCAATAGGGCAAGCGAGAAAGACCAATTTACACTGAGGCAGTTGTGATTTGATAGTTGTTGTCACGGGATCTCACTCCTGTTTTCCTTCTCTTCTCCACATGCTTTGAGCTGGCTGGGTGCGATGTCTGAGCGTTCAGTGCAGCTGCAATTATTTCAGCTCAGGGTTCTTTGTTCTACACTGACCCATGAGCAAATTTAGTGCTCTGAGCATGCAAACCCATAGGTGGACTTCAGGAATGCTTGCATCTTGATGGGTTTGGCAGAGGGTCCTCTGTGTACAGAGTTGCCAACACACAAGCTCCAGCTGAAATCAGTGAGAGCTCTGTACCCAGCAGCCTGCAAATCAGCTCAGATAAGGCTGTAAAATTCACAGCAAGCTCTGCGGGCAACACACTGTATCTGTCTGAGCCACTCTGCCAAACCTAGATCCTCTGTTTGAATAGGTATGGTCTCTAAGTGGAGGCACCTTTATTCCTCAGTTCTCATAGGGACACCACTTGTGTCAAAGCTGGGCTGATACCCTTAGCACTCGGTGTCTTCATCTGATGGCCAGGTACTTACACCAGTAGCAAACTCCACAGGAGTTCCCAGGGCTGCATATCAGAGGAGCACACCAAAAAAAAGCTCTAGTATATTTTTCCTCTAGTACTCATGACTAAACCAACAACAAGCATGCTGGCCTCTGGGATATTACAGTTCAGGGACGCACGAGCCCACATGAAGATAAACATGCTGCAAGCAGAGGGTAAAATGTAAGTAAGAGACGCAGTCAGGAACAGAGGACGTCAGATAGTAAGTAGGTAAATACCCTGCAGAAAAACAGTTGATGAGCTAAATCGATGTAATAAAATGGCTCTGCCCAGAGGCTGTTTTGGGAAGTGGGACTGGAATATGAGCTGAAGGGCTCATCGCTGTGTTTGAAGGCTGGCAACTTTTCCTTTTGTCTGGACAGAGTTTGTGATGGCTGCAGAGCTCAGCTGCTGCTGGGCTCCAGGTGCCAGGGGCATCTGCTCTGCTCACAGGCCTCGCACTCACAGCTCATGTCTGCCACCTGAGAGACCCCAGGGCATTCCCTGGCCATCGACACGGCAGTGAGGACAGCCCTGCCTCCCAGCCCATCACGGTGCTGAGGCCAAGGGCTCGTGGTGGGGAGTGGGCAGACTTTCTGTCTTTGGTTAATATTTGCATCTAAAGACCAGTATCAGTGACTGTTTTTAGATGTGATGGTAGTTTTCAAGGTGTTTATTGCAAACTACTCAGCTAAAACATTGATGTGTTCTGCAAAGAGGGGCAGAAGCTGCGTTCTCCACTGCAGCCTGTGGTGGTGGATGAGCTCTTTGATCCAGGCTGGCTATTGTTTTTGGTATCATTGCCTGTTCTGCCCTACATGCACTGCATTGGGTTTTTGCAGTTTCGGAGAACAAAGCCTTGTGCCATCCCTCGTCTGTGGATTCTCTGTCCACTAGTGCTGCTACGGAGGACCACGTGTCCATGGGAGGATGGTCTGCAAGAAAAGCATTGAGAGTCATTGAGCACGTGGAACAAGGTAACATTAAAACGATGATTTCCAGACAAACCTTATGTATGTAACTGGATTAAGATATTAATGCCATTATTTTTAGATGTTTAGATGATTAGAAAAAAGGCTTAATGCATCTGAAAGAACTATTTAAAAATATTTTATTAAGTATATACTTTTACAAGCAGTTGGAACAAAGATGAGGTAAATCCAGGGCTAAGTGTTTCTTGTGAAACAAAACTACTTACTACAGGATGCTCAGCAAAACTGTTGTCTCTTGCTTTGAAGTGCAGATTGCTCTTTTTTTTTTTCCTTTTATTTATTTGTTTGGCAGATGATGTGCTTAGATACAGATGTCAGCTGTTAGTGGAAGAACAGAATAATAAATAGGACACAAACATTAAACTCATTTGCCCACTTGAGTTTATACACGAGTGCTCTAAAGACTTAGTTTTCTGGAACTGCATTCTTCACATGCAGACTAGTGGGTCTGAGAAACAACACATTTCAACATTGTGTTGAGAAACAACATATTCTAGATCCAGCTGATTTAGCCAGCTCCTTTGGTGAGTTGGCTTGTGAGACTGAGGAATTAATGCCAATAGTCATCAGGTCTGAGGTGGGCAGATAAGGTGCAAACTTCTCCAGAAAGAATAATCTCCTTCAAAGTTTCATAAGCAGAACCCTTCTACAGCTCAGGCCTCTTTGTTCATCTCAGCCCTAAAAAGTTTTCTAATTTATGATGCCCATTACCTTGGGTATTCAAGATACCCTGGAAGAGATTATGGTATAAGACTGTGGTAACTAGGAGTTCCTGCCATACTGAAAAGTCTGCATGGCAGACCACCCCAAAACTGCTTTCTAAAATGCTGGATGACCCATAAAATGATCTGCTTCTGGGCTGCATCTCACGGGTGCGTGGATCCACTGTTCTTTTTTATATTACCTGAAGCGATGTCATACCAGCTAGACCGAATGCCAAGGCTATTTTCATCAAGGAAGCCTCACCCTGAGCTGCACCTGCTGAACATCTCCCCTGCTGTTGTGATTCCCTAGTTCTGGCTATCGAGCTGCTCGCTGCCTGCCAGGGCATCGAATTCCTACGCCCTCTGAGGACGACAACGCCATTGGAGAAGGTCTACGACCTTGTGCGCTCAGTTGTGAGGTAAGATCAGATAAAACGCGACAGGCAGAGGTCACCTGCCACTTTGGAGACCTGCTGCCGCTGCCGGTTAATGTTTGGCCAATGTTCTCACTGGGGTCTCGTTGCAGGCCTTGGATGAAGGACCGCTTCATGGCCCCGGACATCGAAGCGGCTCACAGGCTGCTCGTGGAGCAGAAGGCGAGTGTTGGCGTCTGGCGGGGGCCGTGGGCTCTGTCCTCAGGGGCACGCCGCAGCTCCGCTCCGGGGATGCCCCTTGCTATGGTCACTTGGCTGGAGTCAGTAACAGCGCTCCTTTGCCTGGTCCTGTGTAATAAATAGTTTACATTACTAAAACTGGCAGGGAGCTGCCTGAGGGCAGGGTCCCACACCCCCACCCATCTCCAGTGGATCCCATCTCCAATGGGATCGCTCTCCGGATGGCGATCCTCGTTCCCCAGGTAGCACGCTCCCCAGCCGTGAGGCCCTCGGGCCCGGCAGGCCGCTAGAAGTGGTAAGGGGAGGTGCACGAGGGAACAGCAGTGGCCTTAGCAGTGCTAACCCAGGCCAAGTGTTTGTACGGCTATGGGACTGCACAAACATATCTCACTTGTTTGTAAAATGTCAATAACAAACAATCAGTGAGAGTAAGCAAATGGAAGATCCCAGTCCCTCCTCTGTGAGGCTGTTTGCCTTGCAGCCATCTGTCTTACAGCCTTGAAAGAAGAGACATAGAAGACTGTAGAATATTTTCCTCTCCTTGTCTGCCTTAAATACCAGACATTATCCCTTCCATTTTTCTTTGGCCATATCAGCTGTCATTTTGTTTCCCTGGCCCCTTCATGACCCAGGGATTTGGTAACTAGTGACAGTGATCCTCTCCCAACTATTGCACACCAAGCATTCGCCTGCTAACAAGACAAGATGCAACGTTTTCATCTTGAATCCTTTCATCTTATCCCCCCAGAGCTGTATCTTTTCCTGTCCTCTCTCAACTCCATCCACATGCTCTTCCCTAAACCTCACTCTGCCTGCTTTGCTATTTCTGTTGATCACCTACAGCTTATTTATGCAGGCCTCTAATTCTCAGCTACATCCCAGTAAATTTCCAACAGGGTTTCCTGAACTTGAATATCGATGTCTAACTGAGTATGAAGAATAATTCTTCAGTTTTCCTTCCAACTCTCCTGTTTTACTTTCTGATTTCACAGGTGTGGGAAGTAGCTAAACCTTACATTGAAAAGTACAGGAGAGAACACATCCCTGAATCAAGACCTGGTTCACCAACGGCCTTCTCCCTGGGATCACTGGGAAAGAAAACACACACTGGCCATGACCACTCACATCAGAATGAACTTTAATAGTTGCTCTCCTCGGGTACAGAGCAGATCCTTTCCAGGACCTTCCCTGTGTATGGCTGTTTCACCAAAAATCAGAGTGGTTTCTTTGGATGACCCAAAAGAACCGTTTTTGCCACTCAGGAGCACATAGCAATGGAAGAAAAATGGCTCACTAGTTTCTTCATATGTGAAAGACAGCTCTGTCATAATAGTGTGGATTTGTCTGATCTTCCTGAGCTTTTGAACACAAAATATTCAGACTCCTGCTGAAACCAGTGGATGTTTTATTCAGTGCCTCTCGCATTTGTTTTGTCAGCTCTTTGCTTATCTTCTCTTTATCTGTGCCAAGGATACTGAACAGCTGAGATTTGTTATTCTCACCTCTTTTTCCTTTGGGTAACTGCTGCAGTACCCTTCATTCTGCCACAAGCAAAATTATCTCTGACACTTAATTCTTCTCTCTCTTGCTCCTCCAGCACTGTGCAGATCTTCTGTGAGGTATACAGATTCTTGTGTAACAAGAGCATTTTTAGAACAGGTGCTTCACAAATCAAAAAAGCTGTGTGCAAAAGAACATGCTATGGGTATCATCGCTCCAGAACAAATACGTTGTGTTCTGATGATGGACTACGTTTAATGCAGCTTTCCAAGACCTATGGGCTCACACCTGCAATAAAAGTAGAGAGGCTTCACATACAGCTGCAGCACTGTGTTTTCCTGTCATGATGAAAAAGTGAAACAAAGCCTTAGCCTAGAAATAAGCAGGACAGGTGGCAAAGGGGCCTGGAAAGGGTACAGACTCTTTCTGGGGAGGAAGAGGTGGTGTGGATGTAAACCAGCGCTGGAGACCTGCACTTCCATGGCTTACTGGGCATCCGCCTGGCAGCGGAGGGCCTTGTCCCCATGGAGAAACTTGTGTTGTAACGCGCTCTGTGTTACAACACCGACCTCTGGCACAGGCTATGTATTTTGCAAGGCAGGACTCAGGACTTAGCTTCACATCACAGCACAGTGACATGTAAAGACCAGTTAAAAACCAGTAGCCTTGGCAGTACAGGCCTGATAACCACAGCCACGTGTGGGTTCAGCATGGACTAGAAACCCTCCCAGGCCTCAGCTATGCTGCACAGGGCAGCTGAATTACTAGTGTGGGGCCACCCATGTGTGTCTCTGGGTGGGACCTGCAACGATAAACGTGCCCCAAGGACAGGATTCACACCCTCTGGAAAGCTGGCAGGGAGACACTGAACCTGGCCAGGAGAAAACATGACTTACAGGGTGTCCTGCCCTGCGCAGAGCCAGGTGACTTTTGACTCGTCACGCCAAGATACAAACACAAGCGTGGTGCTGGGCCCTCGGCCCAGCGCTAAGTAGAGCTGGGAGTGAGGATACCCACCCATGTGTGTGAGATCCCAGTTCGGCACCCTCTGTCTCTGGCCTCTGTCTCTCCCTCCTGTGCCAAGTCTGTCTCCACCCGTTCAGCTCTGGGCTCTCTGCAGCAAGCCTATCTCAACCTCCTGCTGAAGCTGTTCCATTTTGTATAAAATTGGCTATTAATTAAAATCATCTGTGAGAGTGACCCTAGGAGATACGTGCCTGGTTGTTCATCCATTTGCCCTCAGCCTTAGGGTGTGGCTAAATAATAGCTTCTCCAACAGCAAAACCAGCAGGCGCGGTTCCTACCTGCTCCACTCCTACCTACATCCCGCTCCCACGTGCTGCAGCAGCCGACGCAGTGAGTGTCATTGCCGAAGTGAGCCAAATTAACAGCAAGCAAAAAGAAATGTTTTGCGTTTCAGCGTGCTGTGCTTTCCCTGGCAGCTGCATGGACGCAGTGGTAGCAGCACAGCAAACCGCGCAACGGCAGGGCCATGTAGCCAGCCATCAGGAACCACTTAAGCCAGTTATGCCACTGAAGTATAACCACATCCTCTCACTGCAAACCTCCCGCTAATTATAGCCCTGGGGCATGCTCCAAAATGGCTACTGGATTTGGCCAAGTTGATCAGGCAAGCACGTGGTTTGAAATTCCCGTCAGAGCTTGTGCATGACAGCACATTCCCCTCGGGTCAGTAGTTTCAGGCCACAAATGACTATTTCTGTCCAGCAAGAGAATATTTGAGGTTTTCCTTATGCTAGCTTGGTCCCCCAGATGTTGTAGGCACTTTGGAGAAGACGTACTGCCTCGCTGCATGGCAGAGGATACGCGCTGGGCTCTGCCATTGCACATGGCAATTACAGCCTTGGGCTCATATTAGGGCTGCCACCATCACCACTCAGTTTGCCCTGCCCCACTGCGATACCTCCCACATGGGAAACAGAACCAAAACAGTGGGAATGCAAGCAAAATTTTTAACTTCTATTTCTCTTTGCCATGAGGAGTGATGTCGCAGGGCCACACGTGTTACTCCCCACTCACCTCTTTACAGCCGCCTGTGGCACGTGCAGCCTTCAGCCCTTCCCCTCCCTCCATCCTGCCCCGGTGCACAGTACCTCAGGCACCCAGACTTGCTGGGCACCCTGCGAGGAGCTCTGCCCCGCTGCACTGCACACCTCGGGCTGCCAGGGACCAAGGCATGGCCAGGACATGCTGTAGCACTGCAGCCTCAGCTTTGCGCTGTACCTACACTAAGCTCAGGGGCACTGCTCTGACCGTGCCTTTTCGGAAATGCCTGTGACAGCACTCTGACAGCTTTCCCCAGCTGCCTACATTAATGTCATTTATGAATGCTGTCTCAGGCAGAATGGACAGTGCAATAGCATACTTCAGATGTTATTCCAAGTTCTGTAAGAGCGAAGGTCCACACCCACATCTGGTACAACATCTGCTTGCAGGGAAATGTATCTAGTGACAGGAACACCATTAAATTATATTTTAAAATGATCTGGTTGGCTAGCCGGGATGAAATCAAACATGAAGAAAGACACCCTGTGGGGTGGTTTACACGTTTTAGATGTTAACTGATGACCCCAACGCTCAGGAAGATCAGAATATAAAGCTGCTACATGATTATGATGGCTTTCAAACTAGAATGAGACTGCTGTCCCTCATCAGGAATCCAGTTCACTAACGAGCACCATTCCAAATGTGCATACCTAAGACCCTGGCCCTCTCTTACAGGTTTCTTAACATTATTCTTCCCAGTTAATCCTACCTGGATTCAAACTTCTTTCTTAGAATCATAGAATCATTAAGGTTGGAAAAGACCTCCAAGAGCATGTGGTCCAACCATCCCCCTCCCACCAATGTCACCACTAAACCATGTCCCTAAGCACCACGTCCAACCTTTCCTCGAACACCCCCAGGGACGGTGACTCCACCACCTCCCTGGGCAACCAGTTCCAATGCCTGACTGCTCTTTCTGAGAAGAAATGTCTCCTCATTTCCAACCTGAACCTCCCCTGGTGCAACTTGAGACCATTCCCTCTAGTTCTATCACTAATTACCTGTGAGAAGAGGCCCACACCCAGCTCCCCACAACTTCCTTTCTTCATCCATAGATTGTTTGTTTTGTGTGTTGTTTTTTTTTTTTCCTCAAATATAAAAATTTTATAGACTAAAACTATAAAGAAAACTGTCTTATTTCTAACAGGTATGATTAAAATTATTTTCATGCACCAGACAAGAAGGAGAGAAGGACAACTGATATGAAGATGGACCAGGCGGCTGATGTAACAGATGGGTAATGCATGATAAAGTTTATTTGAATAAAAGGGCTGGTAAGATGAACAGGCAATCAATTTACCAGTAAATACAAATCTGATTTGTCTGTTGCTTTGAAATATTCCATGCCAATTTGATTATAGAGGCTTCCTAAATTACTGTCTTCCTTCAGTAACTGCTCGTTATCCCACACCTCTCGTTTTTATAGACAACTTTTCCTTTAACTATAACATAGTCAATCAACGTTTGATGTCCCCCGAACTGGTAAATCAAATGCTCCCACCTAAAAAGACAACAAGATGTTTAAGAATATCTATATTTGCATCAACAAGATGTTTAAGAATATCTATATTTGCATAAAAGCAGGTCACATACCTAGTATACCTGGCAATTACAAAATATTTGCTTAAAGCACAGGAAAGCGCTATTCCCTGTTGATGTTGATTCAAAATTCCATGTTTACATGTTGATCTCTTGTTGCATGAATACGATGAACTAATGTACAAATCATTAGAGAATTTCTTCCACAAAATAAACAGGTATTATCTTTAAATAATTTATCAATAAGCACGGGTTATTTGTAATATTAGCCCTAAAACTATTATGCTTTATCTTCCACTGGAGTGATTAAGGAGAATCAAAGTGGGTCTAAAATGCTAGCAGTGTCCCTTTCTACAGGTGAAAATAACTTCTAAAGCACAAGGAATTCATTAACCTCTCCACTATCCACACGGTGAAAAATTAAGTCCCTTATGTTAAATCACATTACAAATGATAATGGAAGAACATACCTCGATGAATTTATAATAACAAGGTCCCCCTGCTTGCCGATCTCTATGGAGCCATGAGTGTCTGATTTTCCCAGAGCATACGCTGCATTAATGGTGGCAGCTGCTAGCGCTTCATTCATTGACATCTTCATGTTTACACAGGCCAGATGCATCACCATAGGCTAGTAGGAAAATTAAGCAGAAAATGGGAGTTACCAATAACAAATAAAGTTGTTTATGCCTCAAATCTCAAAGCGCTCTCCTCCCACCTTATGCAACAAAAGGAGTTGTCCCACATGATGTAAATCTTGCCAATTCCAAAATGAGAAATGTGGAATCAGGAACTTTGCAAGCTTTTTTTTCGAAGCCTCTCAGTGCATTTGAAAAATCAAACCCCTTTAAGTTTCAAGAATTTCTGGCAAAACGTACCAACCCACATAAATAAGCAGGAGCAATTGTCTAAGCTGTGCATACAGTTCTCTGTGGATACGAAGAATGTTTTATGTATGTAAGATCTATACACAAGTTGTACTAGCAGGAGATATTGTTATTTTGTGTTGTTGTAAGTATTAGGGATAGCTTACCATTGAAAAACAGTATGCATTAGGATTAAAATCACTGCCAAGAGCAACTATAACTCCTTCATTTAACATTTTTCTAGCTTGAGGTTGCTTCAGTCTAGTGGGAAAAAGACGCTTGTCAGTACCATTCACTTAGTTATTACATGATGAATTACACGAGCAAAAGTCATCACTCCGTTTGGCTACGTTCACGCATTCAGTTACACCAATTCCTTTGGAGATGGAAGGCCAAATCCTCCTCTTGGCTACCTATCACCCTATGGACAGCATAACTGGAAACTGTGATCCACTGTTTTTGCAGTAATAACATGTGACAGCAACCACTATCAAGCATCAGGCTGCAGGCCACTGAAATGTTGGTATTTATCCAGGCCTCAGCCACTTAAGGATTTACAAGGTGAAAATCTTCATTTCTCAAAAAAGTAATTTTCTAGTCTTTATAGCTTCAAAGACAGACTTGCAAACACGAGCAGTGGCATAACCAATGCAGTAGTCTCTCCCCAGGTCTGTTGGCAATTCAAAATAATAACTTGACACTGTGAATTTCGTTTGTATGTATTACAGGATTTCTCTCACTTAGCAGTGTTAATGCAAACAATAGCTAGCTTCACTAGCTAAAGCTAGCTGCTTTATAAAAGCCTCATGCTCCCACTGAATTCTATATAAACAACCCACCGGGGTGCCGTAACTTCAGGGTTATACGGGAATCCAGCTTCATAGAGCTGACCTTCTACCACCGATAAAATCCACTAACGTTATGAGCATGATGTCCCTGGTTTACATTACTTGCCAGTCAGGAAGTACCTCTGTAGTAACCACCAACTGAGCTCTGATCTTATGAACAGTTGCGTTTACAATCAACTTCAGTATCTGGAATAGCCATTTCAAAACTGTTCAGCCACTTGGTAAATCTGGGTAGGTGTTTGCAAGGATGGTCAGCAGCCTTAGGAAAGACACTCACTAAGGAGTTTTAGCCCAAGCTGCTTTAACACCAGCAGCACCAACCATCATTTCCAGAAATAAACTAGTGTAACAATAAAAATGAAAACACAGAGCATAAGCTGCTCAAAAAGTAGTTTTAAAAGCACTGCAGTTAACAGAAAAGAACAAAAAACAAGATCTCAGAAGAGCTTTTATTTGGTATAAGACAATTCTCTTGCTATAGAAGCCTCCTAGCAGATTTATGAGAAAATAACATGTTCTGTACACAACAGGACCCTCTGAGAGTTAACTGTGTTTAAAAAGATTCGTCTGAAAAGCTGTTCCCTGTCCTCACATGTCCTCTGTGCTCTACTGCCAGATTCCTACTAAGGAATACTGCAAACAACTGTTAGCAAAGGCCAAAATGAGAGCATGTTTACCATTAAGCAACCCTTCATCTGCATTCTCTGGCCCAGTTCTGGTCATCATATGAAGCCCTGGCTGCTACAGCTTTTCTTAAAACCTGGGACTACTGCAGGGGCAGGATCTTGTGAGGTCTGAAGTCTCACAATTAGTAGTGGAGCTGAGGGAGGCCAGCATGTCAAAGGATGTACCACATCAACTCACAGCAACTTTTGCTCACATTAGTGTCGCACAGCTTTAGGCCCTCTAATACTCTTAATAGTTATCTGTTGTACCTCAAACACAGCTTCTTCTTTTTAGAGTGTATTAGAATGAGAGGTCTGTGTTCAATAAATAGTGCTCTGGACACCGGAACAAATGAGGCCTCGTTACCATTACTCACAGCTGATCATTATCTCAGTCTGAGACTTATCCTGAGGTTATAAACCTTTCGCTGCATGGATTCTCTGGAACAACATGAGTTACAGCTCCTGCCTTTTCCACAGGTAGGTATGGTTCTGCTGTCTCTCCTTTACCTCCCTGCCCAGGGTCAACCTGCAGGACCAGAAGTTATCTCCAAGATCTGCATTCTGGCGGTGCATTTAGCTGCAATCAGCCAGTGGGTTCAGAAGCAGTGGTGCAGGATATGGACAGCTAACCACAAATACGAGCACAAGCACAGACACAGAAGTGAACATGATCAGAATGACACAGACAACAACTGCACAAGCCCTTCCAACTCCTCAGAAAGCAGGCCACTGAGAAAAAAAAACAGTTTGAGGATTTTTCTCATTACAGAATAGAAGGCATTATTGGGTTGTGGTCCTCATTATCTAGAGGGAAGCAAGTGATCCATTCATGCTTATCTGAAATCTCTGCACATGGAAAATTGCGCATTTAAGCCAATTTTGCTCAGCATTGCCTGGGTAAAATCAGACCAAATTTTTACAACGTTACCCAGAGTCTTTCACCTCTTAAGACAACCAAAGGATTCATTTCCCAGCAAAAACTTCTGCAAGAGAGCAAATACAAACATTGTAGGTAAAAATTGCCTGAAAAGAAGCCAATTCAGTTTTCAAAGTCTAAATGTGTTGATGAAAACCAGTCATTCTCTTCTTAAATGAATGCCTTATTATTGTCAGCCTATCATGAGGGCTAAATTCTAGTGTTGACTAAACCACTCACAATCTACCATGAGAATTCTCAGAAGTAGGGTACTGCCTCATTTTTGGGAATGTCCACCAGAAATAAGACATGAGTAGGCTCATTCAGCTCTTTGTGATTTGTCTTCACTGATCCCGCCTGCTCATTAGCAGACAAATACAAGCTTACACTTTTGCATAAGAAGACCCTAAATCACAAATATGTTTTTGTTGTTACAAAGGTTTTTCCTCTGATCTAGTGGCCTTACCTTAGCATGTAGGCAGTAGTTGGCAAAAGGACAGCTGCACACTTAGCTCTTGCTATTGCTGCAATGCCTTCATCACTAACTTCCTCTAGGTGGCTGATAGCCTGGGCTCCTAGTTCAGCTCCAAGCTGAGAGAATTATCAAGAAAATTAAGCAATTAAGGTGAGTAATTTAACAGTTAACAGTTAATTCAGTAAAACAATGTTGTTATCAAATGACTGGAGCAGACAATTCATTATTAACGTCAAATTTATTAAAAGAAAAATCATAAAGAATGCCTGAAAGAACAAATGAAATACAGAGACAAAATATTTTCTACTTTGCTGCACAAAAAGTTAATCAGAGAAAGATATTAAACTGAGCGGAAGGGAACCTTCAGTAGTGTTTTTGACAGATGAACATGCACAATACTGGCCAGCTATGGATAAAACCATTATGAACTCCTGTTCAGAAATTAAGCAGCAGAAAAGGGCTGACAAAACTGACACTGGTTGCAGAACGAGTAGTGTGACTGCTGCTTTCTGTGGTGAAGCACCAAGAAGGCTTTTATGATCAATTAAGATTTTCTTGAAAATATAGCAGAGAATAATCTGAGCAGAACCCATAGGAAAGAAGAAATATTTAAATGATGGTAAAACATTGAAAGGGAAAGACTTTCTTTAACAAAATAGTTTTGAGCCTATTCTTGGCTAAACCAACCCTCTGGGTGTGCTTTACTGCACATCTTGTTACTGCTAACAGTACATTTGAGAAAAAAGTATTTTCCCAGTTGCATATAAACTATAAAAACTATATAAACTATAAAACTATATAAACTATATGCAACTTTTTTGTCATCCTTGGGTTCATGGATAGCCACCTCCCCCATCCGTATCCGTGTGGAAGATAAGCAAAGTCGATGTTTGATTAGGCAGTGCATGTCAGTCACACAGGTCAGGGTTTCCTTCCATGTCCAGAACTGCACAATGCCTGCACTTTCCTATTGTCTATGAATGATCTACTTCATAAAGTCTTTGAAAAGAAAACGTTGGATGTGAAAACTGCAATTCTTTCAAAGACTGAGGTCTAACAAAAGCAAAGCAAAACCAAAAGTGGCTTAACTGAACATTAAGAGAGAAGTACCTCAGCAGATTTCATCGGATGGAGTTCATCACCATGGAAGTTAATCTGTAACCCTATATCTTTTCCAGCTTGAAGAATTCTCCTAGTAGAATCCAGATCAAAGACTCCCTTCTCACAGAACACATCTATATTGTTAACATGTATTTCACCACTTAGTTTGAGTTCTTTCAGTTTAGGGAGATGGTTATGGATAATGTCATCTGCGGCTTCAGTAGCAGTTTTCCCTCTAACGAAAAGAAAATGTTAGACAGCCATAAGAACAACAATTTTGAAGCTTGGCAAATATTCAAATCATACATGCAATTACCAGATCATTTAGAAAATGATGCAAATACAAGTCACTCAACCTTCAGATTAAAAAATAAAAGATACTGTAATTTATGTACACTCAAACCATGGGTTACTTTCCATTCAAAAATATTAGACTATATTACTATTTATTTTATAAGGTTGGTTTCTTTGGATGCTAACCAAGACATGGGACATTTAAAAACCAATACTTCTGCTTTCCTATTCATATATTCTGACCCACTTGTATTGTACCCTAAAGCACAACCATGTAAAATATGTAAATGATTATTTTAATGTCTTAAGTGATATTCATGCAATATTTTTATGCAAGTATCAAAGCTCAAAGGATATGTGCAGCACAAATCATGATTTTAAATTTACCTCTCCTCCTTTTATGATATCATTCAGAGCAATAGCTAGATAACCATCTCTAAATCAGAGAGGCCTCCCGAGATTAGATCTGCCAATGTCAGAACCATTTATGAACCTCCTATTACACAAAAGATAACCCAGGAGAGATAGGTAAATGGCTCTGAAAGAACGAACAATCCCAAAATAAGTAATAGAGTTAGTATTTTGCAATTTTAAGATCTGAAGATTAGTGACATACTACAGCTAAATGTCTGTGACAGCTCAATCCTCATTTCAGGCGCTGTAAAGCATGCGCAGACCAGAACTGAGCAAGTGCCGTATGTGGGTGAGTTCAGGGTTTTACAGTGGCAGTAAATTCAAGAAGCCACAGTCTGCTCTGATTTACAAATGAGGTTGTGCAGTTATAAAGCAGCGTAAAACCTGGCACACTGCCCTTCTTTTGTTCACCTTTCACAGAAACAGTTCTTGGGCTTGCTCAGGCTCTTACCACGTCAAGCCTTCTCCCTTTTCTACTTTAGGCTCAGTAGTCTTTGGAGGAATTTGGACTTAAAAATTAGGACCACAGCCAAGACAAAACAGTCTTGATCTCATGTTTTGGGGGACATAATGCCCAAGAACTGAAAACTGACATTGTTCTAATGCAAGAAGCTTTTGCTCAAGAAATCACTTTGAAAATTCCTTCCTAAAGATGGAAAAGGGCCCAGTGAAGCCTTGCCAATAAATAAATACATACATAAAATTAGCATCGGATATCCCCAAAATCATGAACTTCATTCAAAATGATGACTAGAGGAATGGTCAATCAGTTACTTCTTTGCCCCCCCTGCTCTGAGCCTGCTTTTTAGGTTCAATTCTTAAAACAACCAGAAATACTCATAATCCAGAAGTTCTTATGCTGGAAACATTTCTGCAAGGGCAGATGGACAGGAACAAGCGTTAAGTACCTACAGCAAAAGAAAGCATTACTTTTTAAGACCTACATAAATCAGAAAGATTTAAGTAAAAACAGTCAAATCGATCTTAACCTTTTGTTTACATGATTTATGCATAACTACAGGACAGTTTTATGGAATATAATGATGAAAGAAAACTGGCATGAGCTTATGTGACTTGGAAGATGTCTGTTTAACAAATCCTAGAATCCACAAGCTCATCACTTATTTGTATCTGAATCCTTCAGAAGAGCAATTTCCAGCCCTAAACCTGTGGGCAATGTGTTCCCCTTGAGATCTTCCACTGTAACTGAAGCTGCAGGAAATTAAGAATTGAAAACTTGAGCTCAACAAATCATGATGCCGCCTTCAGCGTGTAACTTGCCCAGATGTTCATGAGCCAGTCAAAGGCAGAGGACCACCACTCTGAACATTCAGGCCTTATATCAGGGAAAACTGCAAAATTCTTCCTGGCCAGAATAAAAACCTGAGGCAGAATCTAAGTTTGACGGGTCAGAGAAAATGCAAGCAAAATATTCTGGACATGAGCATATGAAGAAAATAGAAGAGAATTTAACAAGACCCAGACTGGGAAACATAGATATATTGTTTCAAATATACTTCGTGATATTTTAGGAGAGATGGGCTGAAAATTTTCTGAAAACAACCAAATTTCAATGCGAAGTAGTAACATTGAAAAAGAGCAAGAAAAATTAAGTCATATTACTTTGGCACGGAATGAGCTCCACAGTACGTTGATGAAATGCCAATATCCATGGATTGCTTGGCACGTTCAATCACTCTAAGCATTTTAAGTTCTGTTTCTAAATTTAAGCCGTATCCACTCTTGCACTCAACCAAAGTAGATCCTGCTCTGCGCATGCGTTCAAGTCGGTGTTTGAAAGTATTGAACAGCTCTTCTTCTGTGGCTTTCCGAGTGTGTTCCACCGTAAAATGTATGCCTCCTCCAGCCTGGTGGATTTCCATATAGGAAGCGCCTGCCAGCTTGGGAGAAAAAAAGAAAACAAAAACAACACCACACACATACAATTAGCCATTAAGTGTGCATTTTCTCTCCAAGCAATTCTGTGAAGTCTCTGCAGTGAGAGAGGAAAAAGAGAAAAAAATATCCCGTTTAATCCTTCCTCCCTCCTTCTACCCTTCTCTCTCCCCTCCACCTAAGCAAATAAATGATGTAAAAAGCTACATAAAAAGAATTATTCTGAAAACGTACTTCCCCCTAAGCCCAAGGGGAAAATCTATCTCTACCTTACAGATTCATTTATGTGGAAATACAAGAAAGAAAGAAAAAAGACTTCAAGATTAAGATGGGAACAAAAGGTGACCGCCTGGATTGCCTCAATTACTGCCGAAGTACACCAAGACTGGCTGCAAAAGCTGCAGTTCCACTCCCCTTGCAGCCTATCAGTCCTCAAAAATCAGCCCTCCTCCCTCAGTTATATTTCATGACAGAAATTATATTATTTTCTACATATGATAGACAGATGTCACTGGAAAGTAGAAAGAGTTATGCATTAAAAAAAAATAGAGAGAAAGAGAAATCCAGCTCTGTAATTTCATGCTGTTACCTTCATTGCAAATTCATGAACCCTATCACCAGCCCACACGGGATGTGTATGTGCATCTACCAGGCCTAAAGAAAACAAAGTAAGTGTACACTCAAGTTATTTCACCGTGTAAGAGAAAAGCATGAATATGTAAGCAAATTAAATGGACAACAGAAGCTCCCTTACAAAGCCTCTGTTGTTTACAGAGAAAGAAAAATCCAAAATGTCTCTAGGAAACTTGCTCAGTTTCTCATGTTGTTTTGATGATGTTTTATTTGTTGAAGTGATAAATTACAAACTTTGAAATTGTTTACTAGAGTTTGTTCGTGTTCTTTGAAGAAAGCAAAGTGTTTATGCTGGGCTTAGCACTCTAGCACTTACTCTACCAATTGCCCACTTGCTCCAGTGGGAGCTTTTTCGAAGAGCTGTGAAACCAACACTACTGAATGCCAAAGTCCATTTCAAAAAAAAAAGAGGTCTAACAGCTCATGTGGTAATACCACCAGCAAAGTTTAAAATGCAATATTCTTGCTCAGAACCAGGTAAAGTTTCAGAGTATGTGACAAACTCCTGTACTGCCCTTTGGCCTCCAACTATCTATGAACAGCACCGAGAGAGATGAAGCTCCACAGCTGAACAGCTGATGGAAAGGGTACAGAAAGAGACATGAGATTTAAAAGTCACTCAGAGAACCCGCTACATTACAGCTGCGATCTACGATACAGATGAACAGATGTATGGCAAAACAATAGGAGACGGCTCCACCACAAAGCCAAAAGAAATATCCTGAGTGCTGCAACCCTACCCTTCCAACTGTCCTGAGGAGGAAGGTGCCATACACTATCCCCCACCGCAAGATACTACCAAACCAGTACTGAACACAGCGGAAAAAGGACCAAGGAACGCTTAACATGTGTATTTTGCCTCTAAGCACTTGCAGCCTTTCTGCATTACATCAATATGACAAAATAAACCTACCCGGCAATATGCATTTCCCAGTGCAGTCAATTTTTCGTTCAAATGTTGCTCCTGAAAACTGATTGCGAATAACATCTGCCTGGCCCACAGCTTTTATATAACCATCTCTGTAAATAGACGATCAACAAAGGAATCTTGAATCTTTTTAAAAGTCAAGCTCCAAAAGTGGTCATTGAAAGAGCCCCTGAAGCAACAATTCTCTAGCAGCAGAGCAGGCACGTTGAGAATTGTTAGCAGGACTAAAGATGCACAGAGGAGGTGGCTTGCTAATCTTACGGAGGCACAGAAAATGATGGGTTATGCTACACATTTCTAGTTCTCTGCCATAATACTTGCCTTGTCCTCTCCTTAGACTCCTTTATTAGGATGATACCTTGGTACTCTAACTTTTGCTAGACAATGTTATTATTCTCTTGTGGATCAGCAAATGTAAGGCATTCCTCCAGCAAGTATCTGCAGGGCATTCTTCTCCTCAAGGAAGCCAGTGACGCTGCTATCCCTCGCCTCCCTGGGAGGCATGGGGATAAATCTGCTCGGGGCTGATCTTCAGTTCAGCGGGCATTTTCTCAGGGTGGATCTGGAGGATTGTACTGGGGATACAGGACTGTGCTTGGCACAGGGCATGCCCCACATGCACGGGGCTCCACCTCGCCACACGAGTGGAGCTGCTGGGCTCTGTTCTTTAAGCCTTGCCTTTCTCCAGCTCTTTTCAGCCCATGGGGATAGCAGCCGGGAGTCATCACGGGCAGCGCGCTGAGGGCACCTCTACGCTAGGCAGCAGGGTTGCCAAGAGGCAGGCACGGTCACAGCCAGAGCGCTTATGAACAGGAGAGGAGAGATGGAGTCGCATGCATTCGTTAACTGCAATTCTGTTAATTACACAAAGTGTTTATGTGATTGTTGCTAGTTCACGTCAGTTCGCCTAGAAATAAAGCGGAGACAGAACAGGGTGACAGTCACGATCAGCAACATCCTAGAAGTTATCATTAAGAGGCTAAGGATGTGCATATAGCATTAAAAAGTATGTTAGCAGGATACTGATTGAAATCATCGGAATTAAGAGAGCGCGCTTCAAGGCATCGCTTCTTTTCTATCCCGTTGCACACACCGGAGCCCAAGCCTCACCCCAACCAGACCCGCCGCCCCACACTGCCCACCGGGGGCGAGGGGACCGAGCCGCCCTGCAGCCCGCCGGGCCGGCCACTCACTGTCCCACCACCAGGCTGGCGTTTTGGAGCACGGCCAGGCTCGCCATGCCCGCCCGCAGCAGGTACTTCTCGCCCCGGCCGCACACCAGCACCAGCTGCCGGGCGTTCTCCAGCAGCAGCCGGTACTCGCCCGCCATGGCAGCGGCAAATGGCGGCCGGGGAGCGGCCGCCGCTCGGCTCAAAGTCCCCCGGGGCGGTGCGCGAAATGGCGCCTCCCGCACCGAGGGGGGCTCCCCGGGGCGGCCCCCTTGGCAGGCAGGGCCGGGACCCGGTGCCCTGCTTCCCGAAGGGGCTGGGGCCGCCCCGGGGATGGGCGGCACGGCGCCCTCCCGGCCGGGCTAGCGGGGGCTGCGAGTGAAGCATCCCCGCCGTCACTTGGTGCCCGCTCGGCCCCTGGCAGAAATTTGGGCTGGAAGCGTTTCGTGTTTGCTCAGGGTGCTGCTGGCAGGGTCACTGGGCTGCTGTCCCCATCACCGCGAGGCCCTGACCCCCGCAGGGGAATGGGGAGCTTCCGAGCTGGGTGCGTTTGCTGGCCTCGCCAGCCTGCCAGCTGCAGCCCCCGGGGGAGAGAAATGCCTCTCATCGCCCTGGATATTCAGGCAGACACTCATTTGTCCGGGTAGATAGTAATTTATCCGAGTCCACGATCAAAGGTTTGTTAGATTCTGCTGCCCCCTACAGAATTAGGGATGGGAGAGTCGGGGAACAAACGCTCTCAATGTGGATTTCCAGTTTTCTTCTGTCTTCAGATATTCATAGCAGGAGTAGGGCTCCAGTAATTCCCAGCTGGCAAACGGAGTGTATTTCTGAGTAGGTGGTCCCTCAAACACTTTTGTGATGGTGGTAATCTTCAGACACTATTATCTTTTAAAAAGGTGTTTGATGTATAATGCTTAAAACACACCTATGAGAGTATACATACTCCTGTATAGCAGAAACAGATGGATTTGTTGGCTCAAATACTGCACCACAGCATAGTCTGTGTCTTCCTTCTGAGCATTCTCTCTCACTTGGCATACAAAAAGTGAACATGAGAGGTGGTGCTGTGCTGCTTCCAGGAGATCCTGCTGCTTGTTTTGGCTTTCCCTGGCAGTATCACAGTTTGTATGAAAACAGAAATTAAAGAGGAACCTCTCAAGAGAGTGATAGCGAGGGCAGGACACCGCCTGGGACGATGTTTCAGCAGCAGCGGTGGTGTGAGAGCTGGGGTGTGAGGAATGCAGTGCAGCACGCTGCGGTGGAGTCTGGCACTTGCCAGTTCAGCCCTGCCCATAAAAGCAGCAGAGAAGGGATGCTGCTGCTCCAGCTGAAGCACACCCCGGCACATAGCTCACCTCTTGTGTGGTGGGATGGCAGGCAAATAAAGAGGTCTAGAACGAGGACTGAACAGCTTCCTTGTTGCACTGTCTTACGGCAATTTTTAAGTACTGCAGAATCACCTTCCTTGTATTCACGAGTATTTTCATTTTCAACCTTGTGTTCTGCTTGCAGAAAACTCACAGCTACGCATGTGTGTTTGTATTCACACATTGTATATAGTATGTGCTTTCTGTTGTTTTTCTGTTGAGGATTCTTCTCTTTAATAGGCAAGAAAATGAAGAACAAGGTCAATCTACTGCAAAGCCCAGGGTTTATGACATGCAGTGTCTGATATATTTTTTAAAGTACTACCCAGAGAGACAAAGCGGTTTCTAGGTTGCATCCTCAAGAAATTCTTGAATTTCATACAAAAGAAGAGATTCTAAAAGTCGGGCTGTATTATAAAGACATTAATGTCAGAATTCACTGGGAGTAAAAACACGAAGACAGAGTGCCAGAGGAATCTACCAGGGGAACTGAGTTCGTTAAATGCAGTGCCTTTAAATCACTGCCTTAATGTTCCAGTAAAAGTGCTTTTTGAAAAATCTTAAAAATATAGTATCTAAAATAGTGTCTGATTATTTTTTTTCTGCAAAATTGCATAGATATTGATAAAAGCAGTCAAAAGAATATAACTCCTTTCACAGTAACATATGGAAAGACAGTTCCTTGGGTCTTGGCCTACTGAAAAGGTGAGTGTTCTTAACTCAGCTTGAAGGATAATATCCTGTGCTCATAAGACTTTTATTATCTTTGGGCATTTTAAGTTTCTGGAGTTTGCCAGTTTTTGTTAGAAAATAACTCATTTCACTAAAAATTAAGCAAAGTAAGGTAGTAGAAAGAATACAGGTAGGAAAAGAAAAAAGTAAAGATACATGAAAAAGTAAATGGGATATCAGGTTATTAAGAGATTTCCTCTCTTCTTGATGGTGGTCATGCATAAATGTCTCAGTATTTTGATTCATTTCTCAGCAGCCCTTGCAAAAGCAAACAGAAAAGATGTGGCCACTTTCCAGCTGATGGGTACAGGATGTCAGTTCTGGAATATCAACAGCCCATTTTTAAGTTAGGGAGTGTCTGCCGCAGTTGGAACAGCATGCGCAAAATGCTCTCCTATTTATTTTGCTGCCAGAGATTTACTTAAAAAAAAAAAAAAAAAAAAAAAACTTTTCTACTCATTTTAAACTGCTACAGGACCTTCCTTGTATGAAGATTTTTTCAGAGATACTTCTCAAACACCAACAAGCATTGCTGTGCTATGTTGAAGAACTCCCTCCCTTTAGGAGGGCAATCAGAGGAAGAATGCTTGCTATGAGTCACAGGAAGGCTTTAGCTCTCTCTGTAAGGCAAAAACGTATTCTTTACCCTCAGGACAGTGACTTTAGCCTGCTGGCCATACACCCCGACTCGAGACATTTTTCCCATTCAGCTGAGGAACTACTCACATTGATTCACATATGCAGAATTTGTTCAGCATACACTAGTGCTTCCCAAAGTTATTCTGAAAAGCTGTAAGACTGCCGTGATGATGGCATCACCTGAATTCAGTGCTCACTTACCCACCTCACCTCCAGCCCCCCTTCCTCCAGAGGAGCAGCTTTCAGTCAGTGCCAGGCCACTCCAGGCAAGGAAGCAGCTGGATGCTAAGATGACAGTCCCAAGCTTCTTCCCCTCTAATACTGATACTGCTGTAATTATCAGTGAGAACATGGAAAAGGTACTACTTTGCATTACGTGTACGTTAAACTGGGCATGCTGTATCATAAACCAGACATGGGTTTGCCCCTCCTCACTGCTACTTAAAATGTTCTAGAACACACCGAACACATTTGCTCTACTTGTTTGGAGGTTTCCTAAGTCCATCACTGATTTAAAAGTACTGATTTATTCATGTACTAGTGCTTGTTTTAGCTTAAATGGCTCATTTCCCTTTCCCAATGGGATTTTAAGATACTTCTTCAGAAGAATTGTGAAGTAAGCCTTCAGGCTGCCAAAAAGGAGCTGAGTTGAATAATGAAAGCCCTTCGCAAGTACATCCAACGTGACTGTTCACTCCTTCTGGCAACCTGCAGCTGTAAATATTAGAGGAACATGTGCATAGCCACAGGAATGACTTCCATCACAAGAAACAGGGCAATTTTTCTTTGCAGTATCTGTCCCAAAAGCTTTTTTTTTCTTCCCCCAATATACATAATCAGTATTATATCCAAATCCAGCCCAAAGCGTCTGCCACTCTTTCACACCAATCATTGACCAAAGGACACATACAATCCTCACTGAAGTGCAGGGAGACCCGCACTCACTTTGTGCCCACCTCAGTTACCATGTTACATGGAGCTTTTTCATGCACTCCAAGACGCTCTGAGAAGGGAGACAGCATCATTTCTGCTTCTCAGTAGAAAATAAGGTGCAGCTGCTTGCTCACAATTCAGTAAGCCACACTGATACCAGGGTCTGGTTCTATGTTCTGTGCCAGTGAGATCTACTTCCACAGCTGGGCATCTCATTTTGCTCTATTTTCCCCATCTGTAAAATGGGGAGAATCCATCTGGATTTGATAACGGGATTAGAAATGATTGCCGATAAGAGCAGGGCCAAAGTAACACACAATTTAAATCCATGATCGCTACCTCTAGCTGTTTGGGTTCTGGTATGCAGAACGCCCCGCCAGCCACCTGCAGGTAGATTCTGAGCTCCATCAGACCCCGTCACACAGCGCAGTTCTGGCTGGCAGCACTGGCAAGGCAGCGGCCTCCTTTCAACAGGAAGTGCAGACAGGTAAGGAACAGGTTCAGTTAACCTGTGTTTGCTTTCAACATTTTAAAACTGGCTATTGTGTTCTTGCCAAAACTTTAGTATCCTGGATGCCTGATAACAAAGAGGGCTTTTTAATTTTTTTGGAGATACAAGAGACTGAGAATACATTCCCATTTTGCACTGCATTGTTTTAACTCTATTAATGCCATTTAAGTTCATGGACCTTTATAGCTGCTGAGTCTTTGGTTTGTGTGGTTACTAGCTACAGAGTTTATACAAATTTGCCCTGCCTTAAAAATGGTTCTACAACCACACTTCAAGCTTCATGGCTCAAAGAAGCGCAATATTACTGCGGGACACTGTGGTATAATATCGATTTCCCACCTGTATTGAAGTCTTTCAACTATTTCCAAGTAGTTTAGAAACCAACATAAACTGCGTTTAGATAGTAACTACATACACTGTAAAGCATACGCACATCTGTGTTTTCCCATGCTCCCGATGGGAAGACAACTGGTGGTTTGTTCACAGCCTTCAGCCATTAAGCAGAGAAAACAACTAAGAATGAGGGTCCTGCAAACAGTGAAGATGACAGTTTTTCATGTAGAGGTGAAACTTAGTTTCTGCTTAAACAAGGCTACACAGCATTGTATCTACATCTTCCTCATCGAGCTATTTAGAACAATCAGTCTGTGGCAAGTGCAACCGGATATTTACGATTTTCTGTTGCTAATTCTACAGCCCATATTATTATCATTAGAGAGAAAAAGCTATTGCTGCAGCCCCTTCAATTTACTTAGAACCTTCTGCCATTCTAAGCAGAAAGTCACATACACAAAGTTCTTTACCTTCCATTATAGGATGGTCTGCACCACAGCCTGACAGCAGAGTGCTGGCGCTGACACTAAACTGAGCTGACACAAGAATTAATCATCTATTTTCTGATGGATTAGATAGTTGTGTACATCTAAAAAGTAGACAACTTTGCATATTTAATCCATTCTGGGAACCATTTAAATTCAAGTATTTCACTTGAAAGAAGAGGCATTTGTTGACACTAGTAATAAAAACTTTTGGTTGTGGTTTGGTTTTTTTTGTGTGTGATTTTTTTGTTTGGTTGTTTTTTTTTAAATACTCACGTTTCATTCTACAATTTTCAGTTTTAAGTTGAAATAATCGCCTGTGCCACCAGCATTGGTTTTTTGGACATCAACAGAAGATTACAGACTTTTTAAAGGGTTAACTTCCCCCATGTTAGAATACAACAACACGTAAACGCCTTATTACAAAGCTGTGGAAAATAAAAAAAAAAAGAAAAGTTTATTTCCAGATATACAAAACACCTATTCTCTCATTTCTCCATCTTCTTCCTCTTCTTCCACACCTCTGATGTACAAAACATTATTGCACCTGTAAATAGAACCAAGAGTTACCTTAGCTGAAAGCATTTTAGTTTCCCCCACGTATACACTGCTTTAAGCGTTTTCCTACTTGACTGCGACCTGGCAACAGCCAAATCCTGCCTGTCCTGGTTCCAGTTAGGACAGAGTTAAGTAGCTCATAGTAGCTGGTAGGGTGCTATGTTTTGGATTAGGATGAGAAGAGCGCTGATAACATGCTGATGTTTTAATTGTTGCAGAGCAGTGTTTACACCAGGCCAAGGACTTTTCGGCTTCTCGCTCTGTCCTGCCAGCGAGCAGGCTGGGGGTGCAGCAGGAGCTGGGAGGGGACAGACCCAGGACAGCTGACCCAAACTGGCCAAAGGGGTATTCCATACCATCTGACGTCATGCTAAACAATATATAGGGGTGGCTGGCCAGGGTGGGGGGCCGGCTGCTCGGGAATAGGCTGGGCATCGGTCAGCGGGTGGTGAGCAATTCCATTGTGCATCACTTGTTTTCTTACACATTATTATTGTTAATACTATTATCATTATCACTATTATTATTATTATTGTTATTATTATATTCCTGTCTTAATAAACTGTCTTTATCTCAACTCACAGGCTTCACTTTCCCGTTTCTCTCCCCCATCCCAGAGAGGGAGGGGGGAGGGTGAGCGAACGGCTGTGTGGTGTTTAGCTGCCAGCCGGGTTAAACCACAACACTGCCTAACAAACTGCTGCTGTTGACCTTGTGCGGTTTTTCCAATAAGTTCATTTTAAATACGAAAGATGTTTATAGAATTAGTAAATAGCAATGCACAAGGAATGTTTGCATTTGGGTCAACAGTTATGGGCAATACCTGTGATTTCCAAGCATGCAAAGTGTCTGCAGCAACAACAGTAAAACAGATATCCTAATATATACTCTACCACAGACAAGAGATTAATAGATCTGCAGTAACCCTGAGAGGTATTTAATTACTTGAACAAGGGATCATAAGTACTTCTTTACAAATGCTTTTACCTTCCTCGCTCAGATAGAGCCTCAGCTTAAAAGTTATGATCTTTGTGCGTTTCGGTAGCACTCTGCACTTCAGAATAGACGAGACACGCAGCACCTAGTACTACAAGTTTTAACGCACGTAGCAAGAAAAGGTTTGGCAAGACCCTGCCTCCGCCACACGTACCCCAATTACCTTATCAAAACTTCGCCCAGGTGTCCCGACAGCGCCCCGTCTATGTACTCCTCTGTGTTGGCGAGCTTGGGAAGAAAAGCATCACCAAAGTTACCGCGAAGGAGACGTGCCCCAGCACGCCACCGTTTTACCCTGCGGCCCTCAGAGACCGGAGGAGGTCGCCCCCGACCCCCCAAACCGCCCCCGGCCCCCCGAAACCGCCCCTCACCTGCATGTTCATGTAGCCGTCGACGGAGACGAGGTAGCCCTTGTACTCCATCCCCCACTTGAGCTTCACCATCACCGGCTTCCCCGTCAGCCCGTTCAGGAACGGCTTGGGGTTGAGGGGCAGGCTCTGAGGGGACACCGCCGGTCAGCACCGCCCGCCCGCGGCCCCCCCCCGCCCCGGGACCGTTAACGGACGCCGCCCGCCCGCCCGCGCGCTCCCCCCCCCCCTTCCCGCGCCGCCCTCACCATGGCAACGGGCGCGCGGCGAGGCCCGAGCAGCGCGGGGCGCACGCGGGAACGGCGGGAGAATGGGAGGCGGCGCCGCGGCCGCTTCCACTTCCGCCGGGCGCCGCGCCGACCTCTAACCCCTCACCCCGCCCCGCAGCGCCGACCGTAGGAAAAAGCGCGGCCTCCCATTGGCTCGGCCGGGCCGCGCGCTCTACCCCATTGGTCGAGCCGGCCGCCCCCCGCCCCTCCCCAGCCAATAGCGGGTGCCGCGTGCCGCTCCGCTGTCGCAGTTAGCGCCGTGGGCGCTGTGGGCGCCGCCATTTCGCGCAGGCGGCGGGGCCGGCCGCTTGTCCCCGCGTCCCGTCCTCGGCGCTGCCCCGGGGCCGCCCCCGGGCCCTGTGAGGCCGGCGGAGGCCTCGCGCCCCGGCCGCCGGGTGTCGCCCCCCACCTGGTGGCGCCGCTGCCCGCTCCGCCTCCGTGCGGCTGCGGCGCCGCCAGGTGGCACCCGTTCGTGTACAGGACTTGTGTGCACACCTGCGCGTCTCCGTGCTGCGTCTTCAGGGGCAGAAGGCGTGAGGGTCTGGGGGACGGGTGGGCGCTGTCCCTGCGAGCGCTCTGCTCAGCCTCGTTTGACGCTGAGGTGGAGAAGTTGCCAGAACTCTCCTTGGCTGCGGAGAGCATCTTCCCCTTCACGCTCCTGAAACCTCGGCCCTGCTGCTATAGCGTTTGTGGCTGCTAACCTTGGGCAGGCAAATAAATGAGACAAACTTTGTGCTGTCTGTTAGTTTGTCGTGTCTATACTGATGTCTGTGTTAAGCTATGCCTAACATCCTCATAAGCCACAATATATATGTATGCTTCTGCATACAGAACATGCAGGACCATAAATAAAATATCCTTAGTATATTCAATGCTGAACACGAAAAGCACGTGCATTCAGTAAATAACCTTTCTGTAACAGATCTGTTCAATTTTTCGTGCACGTTACCTTCCAAAGGACAGATTAGTGCCCAAGTGTTGAAAGCAAAGCCATCATCACCTGCATTTATCTGAGTGTTTAGTGCTGTTGATTCAAAGAGTCTGTCTTTTCCAGATCCAGACTGTCTCCAGGTCTACATACAGTGGCTAGGATACTTTTATGGATGGGTAGGAGTAAGAGTGGGAATTATGATTCTTTTGAGCCATCAAGCGTCAGAAGTGCACTCAGGTACTTGTTTCTTTGGTCATTTAAAACAAGTGATTTTCTTCATGTATTGGCTGGGCGACAGACACAACATCAAAATTAAGCCAATAGTCTTTCTAACAGCAAGACACAGTGGGCCAGCTGAAGGAGTAATTACTTGTAAGTTTTCTGCAAGGAAGCTTGAGTTGAGAATATATAGGAAAAGTTTAAACACTGTGGGAAATGACATATATAGCAATTTTTTTCATGTCTTTTGGAGTAAAGAATAGTGGATTTCAAGTGATAACATGTACAAGGTGGCAGAGTGCAATGAGTCCAGTGTGAGTCTCAGTTAAAATCATGCTGTGGGAGTCATTTTTGCACTTTCCTGTCAATCGTTAAAGATAAACATGTATATTTGTGAATGACAGTGTAGCAGTTTAGGTACTTTATCTGTAAACAACACTTCTTATTTTCAGGTATTGAAGCAATTTTGATCACAAATGTCTCCTACTTGTGTTGGAAAAACTGCCTGTGTACCAAGAAATACAGGGCCGATTACTTTCAGTTTTTCATACACTCAGTTCCTCTGATAGATGAGTAAATATTCCAGCCCTGTTGTTATTAAAATCACCAACAAATAGAAGAATTTCCCAGGGTCACAGATATCAGTATTGAAGTCAAAGTAGAGAGTGGGAGTGCTTGACTTCTAGTTTCATAATCAGTGCATGAATTCATGTGTCGGTAATCTCTTCAGCTGTTGCCTGGGTGTTGCGTGGTGGTAGGGTAGAAAGAAGTACCGAAGCACAGAACGCATGACTACAGCTGGTATAGGTGACTGGGTAACTTGGTTAATCAGGAAACAAGATAGCTTTTCCTCCCCCTCCATGAGGAATTTGCTGTTTACTTTGTTGACTGAATCATTCTGAGTCAGAGATGGTTTGCTTACGTGGGTCTTCTCCTGACCTTCAGCACAGGAGTGAATTTCACCTTTTGTCCTCGTTGTGTTTCCCCATGTAATAGGGGAAGTAATAGTTTGCATTCTTTTCTGACTTTGGGTCAGGGTATTTAGGATGTTGCTCAACAGGAAATGAACAGGAAAGAGTTTTTGTTGTAGATTAATACAAACCTTAGATCTTGGGTGGATGGATAGGATTCCTTGTACAGCTCAGGAGTGGGCATTTAGCACGACTGCCTACACTTTGTTCCTAAGGAAATGCGTTAAGCAGCGGGTCGTCCAACGGAAGCAGCATGTCTGGTGGAGGGACACATTAGACAGTGTTATCTGTGTAAGTGCAAATCTTCACTGACATCATTAAAACACCATGTCACCCAAATACTGGGCAGAGGGGACTGGCTCCTGTGCTCTCACATTGCTGAGAGAAAGCTGAGCTGTCCAGAAATATTTCCTGATTGAGCTGAGTTTACTGAGACAGGAACTCCCTGCAATAACCCCATGCTGCCTGTCGTAAACACATTTCTTAAGGAAACTTCCAGAGCTGCCTTGCGTTCCAAATTCTGGACTGCGCATGGCGTGACCATCCCGCATCTTTTCTAAGGCAATGACAGTGTAAATAAGGTTTTGCTCTGCTGCACTGTTCTCCCACATTGAGCAAGTCACTTTTGATATCACACGGTTCATCTTCACTGGAGTAGTAGCAGTGCCAACTTTGACATCACACCGTAGACACCTTGAGATAACAGAAGGTTTGTTGTTCATACTGAAATGGGAAATCAGCTCTTTCCCGTAAATTTTCTGTAGAAAGTGTCAGATGAAAATAAGAAGACTAAAATTTTGTCTAAAAATCTTTTCAACTAAGAAAACCAATTTTTTCATATACAGTAAGATCTGAATCAACTCTTGGTGACTTGGGGAACTGCTGTGGTAGTATGCGTAGGTTGTCCACAACCCTTATGTGAGGTATAATCATCACTTGCTGGGGCTTTGCCATGATAGTTTCTCTTCAAGCAGTTGACTTTCACAGAGATTTCTACCAGTAAAACATCTTTTTCCTGACAACTTGTCTTTTTTAATGGCACTGTCTGTGACCAAATCTCCATGAATGTGGCAATAACGACCCATCGCAGGCCTTCACCAGGGATGTGGACTGGGCTCCAGTGGGTGGTGACATCCAGAACAGGGCCTGCAAGTGGTCTGAGATCCCCACCACCTAAAACCAAGCTAATCTGTGAGGCAGGCATACAGAATCTAAGGCATCACTCTGCCTCTTTCCTGCATACTGGGGTTGGTATGAAAGGAGGCTGGGGGGTGGTAGGTGTGTGCTAACAAGAGCCCAGGTCTCGGTGGAGTCATAAAAATTTGTTGCTCCCCACAAGGAGGGTTTCTGGAGCAGCTCTGCAATGAACTTTCCAGCAGGCTAAACTGTGCTGAGGAGCAGGGGGAGCGCTCAGATGCTATGTAATGGGTATTGTACAGGATTATGAGAACATTAAAGCCTCCTTTTATGCATATTGAAAACCTTTATTTGTTCGTGCAAATAGTAGTCATGCGAATTATGCCGCTACACTAAAGGGAGGCCCTTTAAGAATGTGTCTCTGAAAACACGGACTCCTTTGCCAAGAAATAATGGGACTTCCTTAATTATCAGCTGTTATCTTCTGGTTTTGGCAAACTTTTGTTGCTTTATGTGCTGTTGTTTCTTTTATGTTTTGACATTAATGAATTGGAATTGAAGTTATGTACCGAGGAAAACAAAGTGATCTGTATAAATAATAAGCTGGAATTCTTCTGCGTGTCAAAAAAGGAGGGGGAACCAAGCATTGCGCAGAAGGAATTTGGAAAGTGCTTTCACACAAACTTCTTAATAGAAACTAATAGCTGGCTTCAGATCAGTGAAGTGGTTCAAGAGCTGGTGTTTTGAGAAGTCTGAGCAGAGCTCAGAAAACCTGTCTAATGTTGGAGACTCTGTGTTTGGTGGCAAACTATATTAACAGAGGAGCTTGTCTGTTTACCTCCATCCCTGGCTGAAATTCCAGTGATGGGGATATAAACCTAACAATAGTTTCTAAACCTTAATTACCCTTTATTCGTGCCGAAGCCCTCTCAGACAAACAGTCCCCCTGACAAACAGAGGAAACCCATTTTTAACAGTGAATCTTGGGGAGGGGGAGGAGAGGAAGCCCTGGTTAAGCAACAGCGGTCAGTTGGGTGCATGGGTCACCAGGGGCCACTGGTGAAGGGACACTAGATGTTGTACAAGAGGTTCCCTCAGCAGGAGGAAACTAGCTGTAGAGGAGAAAGTTAGAGAGAGAAACACTGCTGGGTTAAAAAATGGAGATAAATCCAGGATCCTTGAACTTCTTAGAAAACTCTCTCAGAGCCCAAGCGATATTCCGTAGCGATGAGGTGGATAAATAGGGGCACAGTTCCCAAAGAAACCATTGAGTCATCAAGGCTGACTGGCAGCTGCAGGGACAAACATATCCTGAACTCCATCCATAGCACTGCAAGGCTCTGAATTAATTATTGATTTGGCCAGATATGTCTATTCTTGTGGTAGTCGAAGGGAAGAGGGATTTGGGGTGGGAGCCTCTGCAGAGCCTGCCTGGCTGTTTGCTGCCTGGGCCTCTCCCAGTGGAGCCAGTGCTGGTGCTGGGGCAGCCGGGCCAGAAAGCCTCCTTTCCAGGAAGGGGCTGCAGACAAAAAAAAAAAAATAATAATTCCCGAGCCCACGTTCTCTGAAAACGTTCCAGAGGCTATGTCTGCATTTCGTGTTTGGCTTGAACCTGAGCCCAGGGCCCATGTCTCAGCTGGGAGGCAGCAAGCCCTGCCGCGCATCTGAGATCGGTGCTGTCCGCCCCTCTGCCAAACCAGCGGTGCTTTGGTGAGGGCCCCTCCGGGGCTAGGGCGAGGCAAGGGCCTGCTGTAACGCCAGGCGTGTTTGTGTTAATGGCCCCACGGAGCTGGGAGCTGGAAGAGCTTCCACACAGCCTGTTTCCAGCAGCTGGCTAGCCAAGCCTCTGGGAGTCTCATTGCTGCCCTGCAGCAGGCAGGAGTCCAAGCTTACACAGTGGGCAAGCTTCTCCCAGACCTACAAACCCCACAGGCTTCGCCTGCCCAAGATAGGAAGGGTTGTGGGGACGAGGAGTTGGCTGTGGGGATGGCCAGTGGATGAGGGCCGAGCACTCGAGGCAGGTGGCACAAAGGACTGTGGCGTGCTCAGTGTTTAAGTAACTCAAAGTCCCACGGTTCAGCATGCGCCATCTGATGCAGAGCCAGGAGACAAAGCATGGCCATAGCTGTTTACGCTGGGCTTATGCCAACCCTCCCCAAATTACTAGTGCCATGACTTGCATGCTGCTTGGGGCAGCGCCTGGCTGTATGTGCTGGGTGCGGGGTGCTACCACAGAAATGCCTTTTTTTTAAAACGCTAAGATGCTTTGAGGGTTCAGTAACTTGAAGTTTTGGCCTGCAAAGTTACCCCTAGTTGCGTTAATAGCAATGACGTGCACTGAAACCAGCTCTGCATGATACATTTTGAGCCATGAGACTGTGTGCTGGTTCGCCTTTACTACAAGTACTTTCTATAATGCTTCAGATTGTTATTTCTTACGCTATTTTCTGCCTTCATTTCGGTAAGTACTCTCTTAACTCATTTATACAACTACTGTTTTTTTCTGATAAGCACAGAGGATGGGAACTGGCCTCTCTCTGCCCAGCAGGTGTTTCTGAGGAGGCCTCTGGTGTGCCATGGGCTTCCCTGCTGGGGCACGAAGAGCCTGGAGAGACGTGACAGCAGCTGCAGCACTGCCGATGAGGCACTGACACCTCCTGATGCTCCTGGCACACTCTGTGTGACCTGGCCCTGCTGCCATACCGCTCTTTCCAGGCCCTTTTCTGTCCTTTATGGTCTTTATAGCAGGTGCTGTCACCTACCTGCCCTGCAGCACCAATGGCCTCAGCAGCATTGCAAGGTCTCAGAAACACTCTCCTCCATTTGGTGCCTCTCTTCCCTGGAGCTATGCTTTGGGTAGGCATCCTCATGTGGCCTCTTGTTTCTGCCTCTGAGAATGAGCCATTTCCTGCCCATTTTCATCTTCTTTCCAGTCACTGCCTTGCTGCTGATTCCCCCTATGGCAGCTGACACCTTGGGTAACGGGAAGGGCCAAGGGGGTAAGCAGGGCTCGGAGGCGGGCAGTCGGTAGGTGACCCACGCTGCTGCGCAGAAACGCGGTGGCAGATGCACTTGTGAGGGTAGGCACCGGCCAGAGGAGTGAAGAGGAGATTAGGCTCTGACTGCACTGTTTACTGCAGTGCAGGATAGCGATACTTAAGCCAGTTTGGGTAACAAAAACAATTGCAATAAGCCCGCTTCTTTGCCAACAAACAGATTGTGCTATCTGAGCCAGCTTGCTCCCACCAGCACGTGCAGACTGATTATTTGGAGAGTTAGAGTACGTTCAGGGGTTAGCATGTGGCCGAATTTCAGCAGATTTTCACAAGCACAGCCAAAGGTACATCCTTAACAAAGAACATTTATTGTGACATGCAAGTCTTTGCTCCAAAGCTCACTGTAGTCTTTCCAGAAGAAACGTGCGATACTTTTTTAAATAAATGAGAAGTAATTTTTTTTTTATTATTTTTCCCCAAGCACCATTCTTGGAAATGACCTTTTGGCTGAAATTTTCTTGAAAAATATCAGCTCAGCCCAGATATTTCCCTCTTTCCAGGAAAGCTTTTCTAGAGATCTACCTCTTGTAAATGTTTATACAGACGGCTGAAGTCTGCCAAAGTTATAAGCGGCTAAAAAAGAGGAGCTTAGAATGGAAAACAGTGAAACCTTAATAATAACATTACCAACCTCACTTAATAAACAGATGCATTTAATATGGATCATATATAATAAACACTAGCTTAGATATGAAACTATTGTACCTTTTTTTTTTTTGCTATACAGTAAGCAAAGGTTTAGAATATCCCTGCTTAGTTTTGAATGTTTTCTGGCAAATGTTGTGTTTCTAAAATTATCTTTAAGGTTGTTTGATCAGTTGTAGGTTGCAATGGACTGATACTGTGTTCCTTTTATATGATGCATAAGGCAAGCAACTACTTGTTTTGACAGATTGTTAAAGATCTGTAATTAGAAGGGGAAAGGGGCTAGTTCATACCTGTGACACTTTATGGATTTACGTGCTTCTGTGAATGGGACATAAAACACTTCAGTTCACCTGTGGTTTTGTAGGTTCTCGCTTGAAATGCTCCAAGAAGACTCTCTTATCATTTTTTATCTCTGGGAAAGGAGATTTAGAGGATTAAATGATACAGTTAAAATGTATTTAACAATAGATATCAAATCCACAGGTGCATAATCTTGCTTCAGCTTAATTTGCAGCACTGTTCAGTTGGGACCCCAAGAACGTTAATGGAAGTATGACTTCGTGCTGAGTAGCTTATAACATGATTTGGGCTGGAGCCAAGCGGATGGCTGGTCCCGTGCCGCACCACGCTGCCCGCGGAAAAGCGTGGTGGTGGCACTGGGTCACACCACCTCCACCAGAAGACCCCAGCAGATGCATTGCCCACCCAGAAGAGAAGAGTGGCTGGAAACCTGACTGCTGTGGTGCTCGTTCACCACTGAGCAACTAGCTGGATGCAGGTCTGCGGAGGGATTTTTCCACAGTCCACACTGAAAATGACCTATATAATATTATAGATGCACACCCTGTGGTGTTTAGAAGTACCTCTATAAAACTTACCAGACTAAAGAACTTGAATTTTGTGAGGTATCTCTAGAGGTTATGTATAAGTAATCTCCATTTCTCTGATACACTATTCATACATTAGGTTTTCTTTATGGGTCCATTACTTGCAGTCCTAAATTTGTCAGAATTTCAGTGATTTTATTCTGAAAATATGATGTTCATTTGCATCAAAGTGGATTATTTCCCTTAGTAGTCAACATTAGTAAATTAAGTATAGATGAAAAATACTGCAGACTAGTGTTTCTGATGCTGAGCGAATATGTGGGTATACAATAGCTCGTACAAATGAAAAATGCACTATTCGTAATGTTGCCAGGTTGACTTCAACCTTGGATAATGGGCTAAAAGGTGCAGGCTAAGCACATTGATCAGTGCTGTAATGTCTTTAGCAAATGAGGGAAATTGAACAACCTTTGCCTACATAACCTTTGCCTTCACTGTTTTTGCTTTATTCACATTTGGAAGAACACATCATCTCAAGTGCATTTAAATAGCAGCAGGATGGGAGTAATCACTGTGCTTTCAAGGGCAGAATGCCCCTGAGTTCCATGGGAACTGGATGTTGACTTATACTAAAAATCCATAGAGCACAGATGACTCAGACTTACATTGTACATCTGAAATGTTGTTGTAATCAAAATTATCACGTAATTGTTTTTGTATTTATGGAAAAGTTAGATCCATTTTATATCATTTTAAAATATGTTTCACTTTCCATGTTTTCTCTGATTTGATATTCACATGTATATTACATATATATGATACCACAAAACAGCGCATCCGTACTGATATATATTTACATACTACATATAATGTGTATGTATAGTCTATTATTATTTACTAACAACCATTTTATTTCAGACAGCAGAAAAATGTGGGATTCTGCTGTGTCTGAGACCACTGATTACGTTCACAATGGTGAACAGATTAACCATTTAGTTGCAGGTATCAAGGTTGTCACTCAAACTGGCAGCACCTCAGAATAGCTAAAGCTTATCAAAAATTGTCTGGATTGGAAATGACAGCCATACATGCATGAATGCGTCTGTATGGCTGGAAGATTGTTGAAGTGTGAAGTGAAGAAGTTCACTTCAGTTTATTTTTTATCATAATTACTGTATTTCATGAGGGACCATTGACTTGCTGCATGATAAATACAAGGGGGAACAGAAAGAAACTTCATTCTCTTATCATCTTTGTCTCCAAAGGTCACCACATTTGAACAAAGCGTATTTATTTTATTCCTTATGCATTTATGTAGCCATTTACTGTACTCTGTATAAGTGAAGCAGAATAATTTTTTGCGAGACTAATTAGAAGTTGCATGGTAGAAAATGTTTTTGTGATCACACCACCGTAACGAAATTGAGCTGTCTTTACTGACGTGTGTTCCATTTACTGGATTTTTAAAAACATATTTCCCACACTTTCAGCAGGTCATTGCTTTTTAAGAGCAAAAACATTGTAAATCCTTTCATCCTAAGCAAAGCAATATCCTTAATGAATATATTTTGAAAAAGTTGTGGCAGTATACCTCATCTTTCTTCTATTTGTTGAGTGGCTTTATACAGCTCCCATCTCTACAGCATCTTAGAAAACCTCCATGTCAAATCAAGAACAGCTAAATTGCTTCTGGGTTGATAGGGTCGATGCATAAAGTTCATTTGTCTCCATCCCAGTGGCGTTTCCATTCTCCTTCAGTTCCAGCGTAAAGCATTAACCAGACAATTTTACCATTTCTGATCGTATATGGAATAAACTCTCAGGGAACAGAAGAAGCCATTAATTTAATTATATTATTTCATAATACACTGTTAACTGAGTTGAGGGCTGCACTGAGAAAGCCTGGAGGTTTCAGCAAGACAAATGGACAAAACCAATCTTTTGTATATAAAAAAAAAAAAGTGAAAAATAAAAATCCCCCAAGTTGGCTCAAACCCCTGTTAAATCTTCAGAAAGAATGCCATACGTGGAGAGAGGACTTAGTTCTGTGGCTGGTGTTTTTGAGGACAAAATGGTCTACTGAAGACCATTCATGCTATGCCCCAAAAGACCACAACATGTGGCAGTTTTACGCACCCTGCCATTGGAGGTGTGGGGTCAGGGGCTGGTCTCTGCCCTGCCGCTGGTCTAGCAAGTGGCCTTCAGCAAGCTGTGAGATTTCTGTGTTGTCATTTGTAAAGCAGGAACATTTTTGATCATTATTATGACCATCACTGCATTACATTGTTACAGCGATGATAGCACCTAGAAGACATGCAAGACTGAGGATTTCAATCTGCCCCTGTGTGGAACACCTGACAAACACGAAGAGTGTGCCAGGCTGTCCCCTGCAGAGATACTGAACGATGGGTGGGGAAAACGAAGGGTTTATTTACCTGCCATTTTGGAAGTGAAAGAGGCATTGCCAGGCGATACTGGTTTTTGTTGCAAAGCTCTGTGACTGTCTAAAGCGCAAAAGGATGCCCGTATTTTTCCCTCCTCCGTGGCTGACCACATGTGGAAAGATGAAACGCTCCCTCCATTTCCAGAGGCGTGTAAATGGCTCAGAGATATGGACAGATATGCGATTGTCAACTCCAATTAGTTGGTGAAATGACCTACTGTACTTCTGTTCTATAGGTATCACAAAGGCTGTTCCGCCCATGAATTAGGCGTCGGTGAGAAGCTGAATTTAAGCCCAATATTGTATGGGAATGTCCACTCCGCTTTGCCACACTAAAGACATTCAGGCAGGCAGAACACCCTCCGCTGGCTCATTAGGGCATACATTAGAGGCAAGCTCGCTGAGCTCGCCATGAACCCACTTGAATGGTCGTCCTTGGTGGACGCTTGCAGGGCAGGCCAGTTCCCACAGCACCCCGCTGATCCCCTGTGAACAGATTCGCAGCTCCCCGCTGACTGCAGAACGGACGGCTTGCCCCATCCTCACCCGCCACTGACAGCCCTCATAATAACAACCTGCCCAGGAGGCGAGGGACGGAGCCGAATTTCTGACAACTCATTAGCCCGAGATACAGTCGGTTTCTGCCGGGGATCGCCACCACCGCTGCAATGGGAGCGAAACAATACTGGGCAGCACTGGTCGGCGCGGGGCCCTCCGCTGCTGCAAGAGTGACGTTTTTCCTCACAAAGGAGGGTGGCTCTGTGAAGAATCCTGAGGGGAAAAACAGAAAAATTGGCAGCATAAGAAGTGCTCAGGAGAAAAATGAGGCCAGCAGGGGGTCGTATGATACTATAATGAAACCACAGCTGCTGAGGAGCATGCAGGCTACCATCAGCAGAAGCACACATGCTCACATTGTCCACCCTTATGGTAGCAATCCAGTTTTGAGGTTCTGGGTCTAATTTTCATAGTGCTTTCTTGCTTTATCTTTTGGCTTGACCAGAACATCATTATCAGCATATCAGTTTGGGAAAAGAAATTAAGAAAAGAACTGGGAAGACTCTACTAAATATGGCTTTGGATAGGCATCTCACTGATCTCTGTAGCTTGTCTTTTAAAATCAGATGCATTGAACTATACTGTGATTTTCTGGCCCGGTCAAGAACTACAGATGAGATCTTGCCCATTCCCCTGTGTCACTGGATGGTGGGGCATTTCTGAGGCCCAAGCACAGACTCTGCTCCTCACCTTGCTCTTGGGGCACACCTGGCCTACAAAAACCACCAACCAGAACTTCCCCAAGCTGGATCAGCAGGAGGGGATGTGGAGCGCTCTTCATGAAGAGCCATTTTTCTGGCTGTCGTTGGGTGTTGCTACCATACTCCCAGCTTGGAGGGTGATGCATACAAAGGTGAAGTCTTCATCCAAAACATTCAACGAGGGCAATACGGAGTAGATTTGTCACTACAGGCAAGAGATACTCTTGGGATGGGAGCAAAACATGGGAAATCTTTGAAAAAAATCATATATTTTGCCTTTGCTACGTATATCTTGTGATGTGAGAGGCAATTTTCTATGTAAACTGAAAGCCCGGAGTGCATTTCCTCTGACATTTTCAAGTATAATCATTAGGATCAGAAAGAGAAAAACAGTTGACTTATAAGGTCTTTGTCTGGCTTATACTGGTAGACAACGAACATTTAATGAGTTTTCTACAAATTTCAGTGCAGAAGCAAGAAACAGCTTCACTAAGGGAAGTAATTTTTGGCACTACTAGTGAGAAATACCATCTGCCAGGAATGGAGTCACTGTAAAGAAAATGCCATAAAGACCCAATTTGACAGGGAAAAAAAAAGTAAAAAACAAACAAACAAACAAACAAACAAAACTGTTCAGGCCAGAAATAAGTAAATAAATAAGAAGAATCATTACAGTGTGAGCTGTTTCCTTTGCTCAGCTCCTTTGAAAAAAAGAATGTAGACTTTCTGAGCCATACCTCTCAAAGTACGTGAGCATTGTGGCCAGGGAAGACTCGTGGACATTGCTAAAATTTTGAGGGGATGTACGATTGAAAAGAAACAACTTCTGAAAGAAGGGAGGAAAATGAGAAGGGAGCTTGCAGCTGACTGAAACTGTGTTATTATATTGTTTCAGTCTTGTATGCAGTCTATCTTGTGGGCAGGACCTTAAACTATGGAGATACAGAGATATTCCAGGCACACTGGAGACGTTCCAGACCCACTAACAGTCCCCCTTAGTCATGGAAGCAGCAACACGTAGTAAATCACGTTGAAGGCCAATGCAAAGTTTTTAACAACTTTATTAATGAAATGGAAAGTGAGAAGTGTGTCAATGACATTAGTAGGAAATGTTTAATGTGGGTGTGTTGCAGGCAGAAAAAATGCTCAAAGACAAATGTGGAGATTAAAATGATCAGGCAGAATTAATATAAACTCATTCAGTTTTAGGAACTATAATTGTTGAAAAGAGAACCAAATAGTTTTCTCCTCACAATAAATGCAGTCTGTCCAGAAAGCCAGGGGAACTGACCTCCTGTAAAAAGAGGCCCAGCAGACAAATATCAAGGTGAGATTGCCCGTTAGCAAGGGACAGCTGGTACTGTGCCAGTGACCTGAAACACAGCTATTAATGGAAAAAGGTGCAAAGAGAGAGAGAAAAAAAAATAATCCAAATAAAAAGACTGGCTGACATGGTCTAAGGCTGTGGTCAGATACAGCTAAAGAAACAAGGCACGTGTTGTTCCCCAGTTTTGTCCAGCTTGGGAAAGACATGAAAAAGCCCCCAGATGGAGTCTTTCATGGAAGACTCAGATCTGAGAGCAAAGAAATGGCTGTAAACGTGGACGTGTGTTTTGTCAAAGGCAGAGGAAGTCCGTCTGCTGCTGGGATAAACCATCAGAGTGCCTTGTCCTTCCCACCAAGAAGGGCTAGATGCTAGAAGGAGAAATTCTGACTTCGTGAAGGAGGAATTAAGATCAGCGATGCAGTCAGGAGTGCAGCTGGGGTTTTGTACACAGTAAAACAGTCTTGGAAGGGAGGCAGTCACGTACAGCTGAGACGCTTTCCCCCAGAGACCTTCCTTCAGGAGGTTCACCAACAACTCCAGTGTCCGGTTTTTTGGAGCAGGTTCATATTCATGGATTGCCTTTAAGTACTCAGTACAGAGCAGAGAACAAACTTTTATTTCTAGCTTGGCAAACTAACGCCAAGGGAGCTTAACTTCAAGTATTAAAACCTGCTCATTTAGTAAAAAAAAATAATACTAACAATAATAATAATGCATGACTGAATACACACAATCTGTTGTATTTATTTTTCTTTAAGTATTTTCTAAATAACAATCTCCTTGGGTGTGAAAATTTCTTCTAGAGTGGAAAATATTGATCTTCCTGAAGATGACTGCACATTTTTGAGTTGCCTTCAGTTTTGAAAGTTGTTGCACTGCTGCTAAAGGTTGTTTCTTGAATTGGTTGCCGCATTTGCACATGGATGGACTCTAGCTGATGTTGCCACATCTTCCAGTGGTACAGCCATAACTAGAAAAAAAGATGCTTTGTTTCCAAGTTCATTTTCAGCATTGAATTTGAAATGGATTCAAAAAGACTATGAAAAAGGAAGTACAAAACTTGGCTGATCCAAAAGCAACACAGAGACATAGCCCAAACAAGCAAAGATTTCAGCATTGCATCTCTGAGCTGCTAATAGAACTGCATTGGTTGCAACCCCCATGATACATGCATCTTAAAACCTCAAATGTCTGCATCAATACTCTCCACACTGTGATTGAGACCACAAATTTGCAAGTAAGGCAGACTCCAATACTTGAAGATGAAAGTATCTGGTAAAATGCAGCAGTCTGGAGGGAAACAAGTCAGCAGGAACCCAGAGAGGAGAAGAATCCCTTAGAGGAGACTAATGCTACGGGCCACCACCTTTGTGAACTCAACAACCAGCAACTCATCTGATATTCACTGGGACGAAGGGAAGAGGTGATGTTACTTTTCCTAGTGTGTGAACAGCTCCACTTTCTGGATGTGTGCTCATATGGAAGTATATAAGACCAGGAAAAAAAAGCATTTCAGGAGGACAGACTTCTCACTTTATGATATGGAGGGTCTATGTAAAAGGTCTTTTAATAATTTTTGGAAAGCCTTCACAGCAAGCCATTTCAATGTGTTCCTCTAAAACTACTTTTCAATGGAAAAGTAAACATGTAAAGAGAAAAGGGGATGTTATTCAAACTGTCCAGGAATTGTTTCTGGCATTTTTACACATCTTTCCAAGGCCATTAAAAACTCTTTCCCAAAGCTAAAGCACTTCTTTCACTGTAGCAGACTGAATGAGTCCTAAAAAGCCGTAAGTTCTCAGTGCCATTTCTGTAATATTTTAGATACCTCGGATATTTCTCTGTCAAGCTCTCTGATGGCAAGAACTGTAAAATCACATCTGCAAAGTATGGAGAATTCTTTACATGTGTAAAATTCCTTCTCATTATATAGAGAAATAGTTTACAGACTGCTCTAAGTACAAGACAAATAACTCACTGGAAAAATGGGAATGGTATATACAAGCCTCTTAGCCTCAATGATCTTCTTTGGCACCAACTCTCTGGATGGCTTGAGTGGATTACTTGAAAGGAACTACACTAAATATTGTCTTTTGTTCATCAGCTGGGAGATTTCTTCCAAGCAGTCTACTCCAGTCCTGAAACATCAGATAAATGAGGAGAAGAAAAGAAGACAAAATAGCACGTAAAGTGGATTTAGCTCTCTCCTAAGTAGTAGAAATGCAAACGAAAGGATTCTGGCTAGCTTGGAACATCCCTTCTCAGGGAGATCGATGCTGGAGACGAGACAGGAACAATATGAAGATGTATTTCTAAAAGCATCTATGTCACCCAGAGCTGCGAAACTAGGGGGCATGCATGGTTGTATTCAGAGGACGAGACAAAATATCATTTAGTGCCAAGAGATCAGATCAGAACCTGAATTCCCAGGTGCTAGACTGAATTTACACCTATGAAGATGATCTCCTTACAAAGTCACTCTCTAGCTGCACCTTCTCAGGCTGCTCTGTTGCATGAGATGCCAGACCTTCCCGTGGCACTGGAGCCGGGCAGCCTTGTGGCTCACCGGCAGGGAGGCTGGAGCTTTGGGAAGCCTTGCAGCCACCGCACCTGTGAACGCCATAGCACAGGCACTGACTCCTGAAGGGGATGGTCACGCCGGTACTCAGCAGGGTCACAGGCAGGCTGCCTTTGTGCTGCAGCTGGGTGCCACTGCCCTCCCACACACCTCCCGCCTGCGCGTGCTGACGCCCATCACGGGACCCCAGGCATGCCGTGTCCTTACATGCTCAGAGATAGATGTTGAAAGGTGTGTTTTCTGAGTTGCTAGCCATTTTTTTGCATGAAGCATCTGCTACACCGTGTGTTTTCTCGCTGTCTCTTATTCCCTCAGACAAAGAAGAAGCCAAGGTTTTGCAAGCCAAGTCTAATCCCATTTATATGCTGCTTTTAACTCCTGTATTACTAGTTCAAAGTGTGTGTCCAAATTTAGAAACAAGACTAATACAACCCCAGGCTTCGCACTCATCAGATCTTGCTAATTAAGCATGTTCAGGCCTGGTCATTACTTGGATGGAAAGTTGTCAAAAATTATCTGTCTTAGCTAGGAGTGGTCTCAGAGGCTGCAGGTGATGCAGTTCTCTCAGTGCTCAGCAGTTCTGAACATCTGGAGCAGTGCTCAGTTTAACTGTGTTCGTAGCTCTTTGTGCTTATTTTCCGTGCAAAGGGGGAAGCCCAACTTGTTTTTGAAGACTAGCACAGGTCTACATGGCATTTAAATCTTCAAATTTCCTATTTGTAGTACAGAGAGGGACTTTGATGCTATGAGCATGTGTGCTGGCCATCTGCACCACACTTACTCCTAGTGCCATCCCCTGAATACCTAATGAAAATGCCGTGTTCAGGCTGGGATGCTACAGATGCACTTCAAGTCAGGTGAGAAATAGAAATTCTGTTCAGTTAGCATCATTAAAATACTGAAATATGTTTTGCTAGAGAAAAGGTGTTGATTAAAATGCCAAGCTCCAAAATGTGAGAACAATACTTTTCTTCCCTGTATCTTTGTCCTGGTTATCCTCCTGATCCCTGCACTCATCTGGCCATGCTGCTGTTACACTTTTCTCGCATGTGCCTGACAGTCAGCCTCTGTAAACAGCTGGCACGAGACCCATGAACTACCTGAACAAGACTTCAGTAGGAACCAGTTTTGTCACTGCATACCTGATAGCTGAGTTCAGCCCTACATAAGACTTTGCGAACAGCTTAGGTCATTACAATACAAGGGACTGTAATAAACCGCTTTACATAGAAAACAATATTTTACCAATTACAAATGCTCTAAAATTTGATAACGGTTAGTAGATACACATGCAAATCTTAGCAGCACATTTTCTGATATAAGGCTTTAACAACTCCATAACTCCCTAGCCATGTTACAAACACAAAGCTCAACCTATCTGGTGATAGAAATGTCCACAAGGTTCATCAGGAAAGGATGTCTGGTCCAAGGCAAGCCAGGGTCAATGTCTTGAAATCATGGCTACCTCCTTATTATAGCTGAATTTCACCCAAGCTTGTGACAAAGTCAAAAAGAGAGATAGAAGATGAAGGGGCAATTTACAGATCTAAACCAAAGTCAAACCCTGCCTCTGACAGAATACTCTTTGTAAAGAAACACTCACATTCATCACACGTATTGAGAGCATTGACCAATTTGTCTTTTCAATAGCCATTAAACAGCAAAAGTCATTAAAAAAAAAAAAGCAAAGTGAAAATTAAGTTTTCTGCGTACAATTTCTAGTTCTGTTTGATGTTGGATTTAGAAATATCAGTATTCAGCTAGTTGCTAATACCAGATAGGCAGAAATTATCAATATGTTTTCCTTTGAACATAAAAAAGCTCTCACTTGTTAGCAGTGTACATAATTAGCACATTTTTGCTGATGTTTTCCATTGATCACCGTGGCTTCTAGGATATGTGACTGAACAAGACAGTGCTAGCATTATAATGGTAAATTGTAATGACAGAGATCTGCCTGCTAGGTAGCATTTTAATATTTATCTGTTATTTCCATTTCTACTTCTGCCCAGTAATAAACTACTAATCCTAAACCTGAGTGCCTTTGACAACTGTCAATGACCAATTAACAATTAACACTTTAAATGTCCAAACTTTCTCAGTGATCATAGCTCTGAGAGCAAAGGGACGTTTCAGAGTCTAAGGCGAGTAATTCTATATGCTTGGGAAAGGAAGGAAAGGAAGAACAAGGACTCAGCGACATTAGGAGTCTGTCACAGCAGTCACAGACTAGCTTTGCTATTCCCCTGGAATACCAGGATTTCAGCAATAACCCCATGCAAAGCACACATGGGAAAGTCTGGCTGCTGCAGGGGGAAGAAGCCTCGGCTGGGGCAGGCACCAAAACAAACAGAGGCATCATCCCGTTTCTCATAAGGTGTCGAAGCTCCAGCCTCGAGGGCTTCTGCACCATCCCCTGGCCCTCAGGTGGGCTCCCCGGCCTCCATCTCCCTTTGTGGAGCCGTCAGTCAGGATCACGTCCTCGGCCAGGCACGCTGCGGCCACTTGCCAGCTGGGAACAATGCCTGTGCCACAGCACGCCATTGTGCTCCCAGCGGATTACACAGGCAGGGCTGTCTGCCTGGCATGATATTATTATGTCAGTAGGACTTTTCTTTCTCCCGGAAGACGTAAGCGCTGTCATCTTTTAACAAAGAAACCCAGTGCCAACCTGCTGCTAGCCGGCGCTTTTAGCAGAACACTGCTGCTTTTCTTGGAAAGCGCTAATGGGCTCCTTCGTCACAAGAGCACCAGGGGCTCTGGGGAGGAGCATGGAGAGGCCTCCATCATGGTGAGCCCACAGGAAAAGGGCTCTCGGCTGCTCTCCTGCCCCTGGCCCAGAGCCCCTGCATGCAGGTGGGACGCCCTGGCTAAGGGCCACCCATGGACCACGGGGTTCACATGGGGCTCCGCTCACAACTCTGGGCTCTCGCCCGTGGCAGGAGGTTGTAGCAGCAGAAAAATGGCACTCGCCAAGATATAGATTTTGCTATGTGGGGCCTGTGCTCCCCTCCAGCTCCACAGCCCTGAGTGGCCTGCAAGGAGGGGCTGGCGCTGGGCGAGGAGCAGGGCCGCGCACACCACCGGTCGCTGCCGGCAGCAGGCCAGCCCTGTGTGTCCCACCATGGCCACCCTGGGAGCAGCAGCTGACACACCTGAAATTCTATCACAACAGCCTGGGATTTCGCCCTCTGAGCTTTGTTTCTGGGTGGATTTCCTGAAATCTCTTCTTTTTTCCCTGCTTTCATCACAGATGCCTCACACTGCCCTGTTAGTGTGTGGGAAGGCCCCCCTCACTGGTTACGCTGCACGTGCAAGCACATGTGCAGCCATGCTCAGAGACCTCCTCATTGCTCCTGAGTCCCGCAGAGACCTTCACTGCTGGCTGGCGGGGGCCAGCAGCCCCCACAAGGCTCCCTTATTTCATCTTTTCCCTCCCAGCCCTTGGGTTGGTCACACTCAACAACTTCTGGAGGCATTTTTCCCCTCTGCAACAGTGTTACACCACCATTGCCTTGTACTTGCTGCTATCATTGGGTGTCTTGGGGTTATTTATTTCTCATGACATAATTTCAATCAAGTTTCAGAGTGCTCGGTTCCTGTAAAGCAGCATTAAAGGGCTGTCGCTGCTGTGCCTGCTGATGGCGGATTAGAACAAACATGACTCCATCTGGCTACATCAATCTTTCGTGTTCGCCCATCTGTGGTTTGTCCTGCCAGCTAAAATCATTTATCATTAGAATAGATCCCTTCTGGAAATGGAAAAGGGAAAATGAGGCCATTTGATGGGCTGAGTTTAGGTGAGTTTGAGATGGCTGCATGAATCAACTCCCAAAAAATTATGAGCTGCATTCCTGGCCCGTCCTGGGAAACATGCCTGTCTTCACAGATATTAAATGTATATGCTTCCACAGGAGGCCAGGAAGACAAGCCAAATACGTACCCGTCTATTGCAGGAAGACTGCCTGAGGGATGTCCTGGTCATATTTGTCTTTGTGCACATCAAGAGAAACCCCACAGAAATCAGGGCATGGAGATGATTCTAGCACAGGCCTCAGCAGGAGGCAGTGTGTTCAGAAATGCTTAAGTGACCCGAAGTCCTGTTTTCAAAGGTGACCTAGTAGAAGAGGCCAAGATTTATTAATGCCTGTCAGCAATTGCATATGTACATTTGCAATATAGAAGCTATGCTCTTTAACATAGATTTTTCCCTCCCTTCTCTGTTGTTTATCTAGGGCTTGTATTTCCAGAGAATAATCCTCTTCCCAGCAGCTAGGAAGGGGCGTGAAGCCCTTACACATCCCCAAATCCCAAGAGCCTTCAGATGGAGCATGCTCACGATGCAATAGAGCACCAGTCTTCCTGGGGGTCCTTGTCTTACAGTGGTGCTTGTAGCACTCCCAGGCACCCACTATCATCCAGACATGAAGAGGTGACCCAGAACGGGGCCAGAGATGCTGGATATACACAGCAATAAACTGCTGAGCCTCCAAGCACAAACAAGCCAGTCAGCTGTACTTCATTACCACCTTAGTCATTACTTTGCAAATACTTGGTTTTCTGCCAGAATTCATCAACATATTTCTGGATTCCAGGAGTGTCAAGAATTCATACCAGCTGTTCATTAGTCACTGCTCACCAGTCAACTTGCTCATGCTAGGAAACGTCAGTGTTTGCTTAGAACAGAAATCACACGGGCTCACCTGCCAGGCACCCCACTCCCCAAGATCTATCAGTGGAACATGGTAGCTAACATTTTGAAGGACATCTGTACCTGGAAAATTATTTGCCCAGACAGTCAGGTAATGTTTAAACAAAGAGCAACAGCAAAAAAACTGCTGCAGACTTGTTTCCCAAAATAACACACTCTACTGCATGACTGTCTTGAGTGGCTCTGACCAGGGGGTCTGTAAAGGGCTGGCACTAGGCTCTTAATTGCTGCTCAAGGCCTTTTTGAGTGGCAACATGGCATTTCAGGGGTACTTCAGGCCCTAAACACCACATTCAACAAGGCTCTGGAGCAGAGCCCTGGCATCAGCTCCTGCTTCATTGCATTGCTTCATGTGTCTCTGCCTCATGTGGTGATACGACAGTGTCACTTGGGCTTGCTTGTCCCTCTTGAAAGGTGAGGCCCATACATTGAGGTGGCTCTGACCAGGAGCCAACTGCTCACCGAGGACTCCCATTTGATCATCTGAATAGCCTCAAAGCTCGCTGTTACCCGGTGACAGGGCCAGCAACTCTTTGAAGGGGAAGGAAGAAAAGGTGAAGCAATTTGATCAAACCAGAGGGTTCGATCTGCTGCAGAAGTACATCAAAGCCCCCAGTATAGGACTCAACACGCAAGCATTACACAGTCATATTCTGCAAAGACTTGCACACTCTGGCAAGACTTTTCTTCAAACTGAAGAGGCTGCAGCAGCTGTTCCTTTCATGATTTGATCCAAAACAAGTAAATGGCCATATCCCAATGACTCTGCTGCATGCAGCTTAGCCAAAGTTGCTGCCTGCCTTGAGTCACCACAGAGTGGTAACGTCAGCTTGACACAGCCTCTCCCATCAGCTGGTCCTGGGTGGGTTCCTCCTCAAAGACAGCTGTCCACTGGCTTTCGTTAATGCCAGCATCTCCTTTTTTTTTCTGTTTCACATAGTCTTTCAGTGTTAGGGGTTGAACTGCGCAGCTCTAGCTTACTGCTGAGCACTCCCAGTCACTCACTGCCCAGGGGAAATGAAATACTGCAAATGAGCACGTGGCCCAGTTCAGCTTCTTCATCTTTGCTCTGTCCATCCTTGTGCCAGTGGGATGACACCCGCTGCCCTGGGCCTCCCGAGGATATATGAGAAAGAGGGCGACTTCTAGGAAATCTCTTTATGTTAGGAGACTCTGCCCCAACACACAACATTACCCAGTTCTCGTATTTTATTTTGGATAATTGTGATGTTGGTCATTCACAAGAGCTGGGTTTGGCTTTGGCCTGAATGTCCCCAGGGTCTATCAGTCTTTTCCATAAGCTTACTCATGCCCATCTTTGCTAAAAGAACTCAAGTGGGAAATTACTGAGAAGCTAAAGGGTAAGCGTGGAGTCCAGTGTATTAAATGTTCATTCAGATGAAAGGAAACTGCCTCTGTTACAGGGAGATAAAGAAGATACAAACAGATTTTAACTGAATGGTTGGTATTCTCCAGTCATTCAAAAGGAAGGCTTTAATTCCTCTAGAAAGGACAAATGAAAGAAAAAAGCACAGCCCAAGGGAAGGGAGGAGAGAAAGACATTAAAAACATAAGACAGTATTTCCCATTATGAAAGGGGTTTGGGGGAGACATAATGCTCAGAACTACATTATTACAAGATTTCTTGTGATTTATGATAAATCTTAGAGCTGACAGAAAATGCTTGACATAATTCAGTTAATATTACAAAAGCTCTTTGGAACAAGCTAGCACAAGCTTTATACCTTTAACTTAAGATTAATTAAAATTCTTACACCAAGAGCCCACGATATTGTAGAGACACCGCACATCCCTGCAACATCATGAATGTTGTGGTTGTAAAATGAACATATGCAAGACTGATGATGATGAGTTTTGGGGATAGTTCTTTCTGGCATTAGTGTTGGGTTTTGGTGTGGTTTTTTTTTGGTGGTAGTGGTGGTGGTTTGGTTTTGTTTTTGTTTGGTTTTTGAATAATCTTGAAAGCTAGCTAGAAAAAAAGAAACCCAAATTGTGTTTGCTATACATTCTTACTTTCAAAAATACAAGCATTCATTGCTGCTTACTGAACATTGAAATCTGCTGTCAGACAGTTCAGCGTCATTCCCAATGGACATCACTTTTCACAAAATGCAGAGCCGCTGTGCGTAGGAGGCTTCAGTCAAGCCCACATAATGCCAAGAATTATTCACTGAAAAAAAAAAAAAAGAAAAATTTAAATAAACATTGTCCAAAGAAAATGTAAATCACCACACTGAAGATGAAGACTAGGACCAACCCTTCACAAAGGCAATCTGACGAGCCGCTGTTAGCTTTCCTCCTGCCTCTGTTTTGAACCTGCGCACTTCGTTCTGCCTCTTCTTTCTTGCTTAGGCTGCGATAATTTGATTATTTTCTTTGTCTCTGCATTCCTGTTCACAAAACATATAAATAATGTGTTCCACATCTCCTAGCCTTTCAAAGAACAGTGAAGCTTGCTCAGATTTAGTGACATATGGCTGCAGCAACTGAGAACATGCTATATGTTTATTAAAACAGTAGGTCAAAATGATTATTATTTTCGGTTGAAACACTTCAGAAAAACTTTTTAGTGAAATGGCTCAAAGTGGAAAATATGGTTTTGGACAACTATAAAACTTTTTATTTATTTATTTATTTATTTAAATTTCAGCCCTTACAGAAAAAAAATTACTTTCATTTTGCTTCTTCCTTTCCTCTGACCTTTCTACACTAGGAGGAAGGAATAAAGCCTACGTGATAATGGAGATACCTTAGGTTAGATCACCAAATGTGAAGGCAGCATTGCTCTATAAATTGGAGGGTGGGAGGAGAAAGAAAAATGACCTCTTCTAGTCCCTTGAAACTCTGTCAAACCCCCAAACTTGTTCTGCTTCCACCCAACCTAGAGAGGCAATTCATGGCTTGAAATGTGTTGAGACATATTTCCATTAGGAATTATTTTCTTATTAAAATCAGAATAACTTTCAAACACATCAACGTGTTTGTATCAACCAAAAAAATCACGTTACGTCTGACCTCATTAGAGAGTAGTGCTGATGTGGCAGTCCTCTACTAGATACATGCACTGAGCTGATGGCTTCATGCTTTTTTTCCATTCTCCCTTTCATCTCCTTCTTCTCCTCTTTGTTCTTTGGCGGGTTTCTGAACGGCAGCATGTTTTTCTTGGCTGATTCTCAGGAGTGTCAATTGACATTGTTGGATCACTGGATCTCATCTGCTTTGATTTCAAACCTATTTTAAACCCATTAAAAATCCAAACCACTTGTCCTGTTCTGTTCCCACTCCTGCCTGGTTTCCAGAAGCTCAGACATATTTAGTCAAGGGCAATGAGGAGCCAAAGCACCTCCCAGTTTGTGTCCGAGGCTTGTCCTGCCGGTCTCCTGGCTGTGCAGGGCTGCGAGTGCTGTGGTTACATGGGGCTGCTGGAGCCCATGGCTGGGGCCCAGCACAAAAGGGGGACCTGGGAACACCCCGTGTCCCTGACAGGATTGTTAGAAACCCCAAAGCAATGGTTTGGGGGGGAATATGAGGAGTCAGGTTTCAGAGCTGTTGTTGCAGTCCATGGACTCCTGTGTCTGGTACCCTCAGCTCATGTTTTCAAACACTGAACTGGGAGAAACAGAGAAATAGGGCTTATTAAATCTGTTCCATGTTCGGATACCACTGGCCTACAGGAGCTACAGCAGCTAGTTCCCACCACCCAGATCCGCAGTGACACAGGGAGAGCCTTGTTACCTCCTTGCACCACCTCGTGTTTGGGAAAACCTCCCCGTACGGGCGGCCCAGTGGGGCTCTCACGGTAAAGCCCTGCTCTCCCATCTGGCTGCAAGAGCCTTTCCGTGCTGAGCTTCTGACAGCTTATATCCATGGCTCTGTCCAAGTCTCACAGTCACTCCAGCTGTTAGAAATTTCTAAATTTGTCTTTTATGAAATGTGAATAAGTGGTGTCTTATCAGCTCATATCTCTGCAGATGTTTGGGGATCTCATCTCTCAGGAATGTATTTAGAATTTTGCCCTGTGCCAAAATTATAAAGCTATAAAAAGTATTCCCAGCCTTACTAACTCCGTATCGTTCTGAATTTTCCTCTTAAGCATTGCTTATCTCTCTTCATGCTTTTCCGGCGCTTTCTGTTTTTAAACCGAGGAAGAACATTATCTCAGTCCTAATTCAGTCGTTCAGTGTCCCATCTCTGAGAACGGCTGAGACCTGGTGAAGAGCCAAGCGAGCCTGCAATGGAAAACGATGAAATTATTTGACCATAGTTAGAGATATTCCCCAGAGTTTAGTGTCTGGTCTGTGTCTTTAAAAAGTTTTTTACCCTGTCTACAGCTATGAACTGTTCATTCATGTGCAACTATGTATGTGTTTATTTGCTTCTCAAAAATATTAGCTTTGTGGGTCGGTACATTCTGTCTTATGGTCTGCAAAGACATAGAAACTGGAAACGGAAAAAGTCAGCTCTCTCTTACTGTTTTGATATCCCTACACTATCCTTTAAAATACTTTAATGGAGTTAGAAATCACCTAAATTTCCTTGTTTTCGCTTTCATTTCTTGTATTTCTTCTTACATTTATTTATTTATATATTTATTGGCGTTCAGTCCTGATTTTCTTTTGCTTAGCTGCATTTTGCACTACGCTGTCTCGAACAATCATACCATGAATGTATGTACCATCAGTTATGTGGAGGGTTTCTCTTCATTTGCTCTTTATCCAGGTCAGGTTTAGTTCTCTGTCCATCTTGCAGAGGTCTGTCTTCCCCCTTTCATTCTTCCCGCTGCTGCATGGATTCTCTTCATCATTCCCTTTCCAACAACAGGTTCCCAAGGCTATGAACAGCCCTCTAGGAACTGCCTAAGGAGTTTTTCTTTTATAGAAAAGATCTAGTGCATAAGGGACATGAATTCATTGCCTGTGTTGTCAGTGGGCAATAAGCCCAATCCCCTTGGCATCATAAAACTCAAACTAAAGGACCAGGGTTGGAAGGCTCAGTTGGTGCTTCAGTGAGTAGGAATGTAATTTCCACTGGGACTGGGGCCACAAATAGACAGAAGTGTTGCAAATCGAAGTGTCCTGACATCTGCTTTTCAGGCATCATGCCATCTTCTGGTCCATGTTGACCTGAGATGTCCTTGCTCCCTGCGACAGGGTTGGAGATCACTAGGTGTCTGGGAGTGGGACCACAGGGGGCAGGACATTAGAGGGTCAGGACATGAGCAGGTAATTCATCGTGCTAGGCTGATCAGTAGACCAGAGCAGCATCTACCTTGAACATGTCCAAGGGTTTTCCTTTGTACTCTGACATCCCTATCATGCACACGGCTGAAAGCTGCCCAAATGACCGGTCACTCGTACGAACCTGCGTGTGCCTCTGGGTGCTGGAGTGCTGCTCGCCTGGAGCAGAGCCTCGGGCTTTGTGGTCTTCAAGGGGAGTCCAGTTCTCGTGTACCAGAACTGCTCCGCGAATCAAATCAGTTAGCAGTAAGTGGAAGTTATCACTGAACTTGTTTACAAACTGCCCTACCACTCCTGCAGTGCCAGGACTGCTCCCAAGTTTGTCTTTCAGAGATTTTATGGGCATAATTGTGGAAACCTGCCACTGTTCTGCTGTACTTCATTATTTTTAGATGCTAAGCACAAATCTGGACAGAAAGACAGAGACAGTGATCTCTGCAGCACTCCTTCATGTGCAAAATGTTAGGCACGAGGCTCCATCAGCTTCTGTGGGACAACACTGCTGATCAAGTAAGGATATGGGTACAGACTTGAAGAGCTAGGACCTAGCTTGGGCGTTTGGAAAATTACGCTGTCACTGCAATAATATTCTTGTGCTGTGAAGGAAAGGTTTCAAGGCTATCAATAGGATGCTTTCCAAGAAGCCTAGACTCATTTTATAAAGACAAAAAGCACAAAGACCGATTGTCTCACAGTTTTGAGTTCCACAAATCATTTGGCTTCTGGACTCAGGCTTCATAGCACAGAGTAAAGAATGTTACAATAACCCAGAGAAGTACAGTCTGTCATGCTTTATCATTTCCTTTAGTATTTATTTGTCTGATATTCTTCAGGGGTGGTTTCTTACACAAAATATTACATCATTTGGTATAAAAGATACCAGCAGAAAGGTAATGAGGGAAGAGAAAGACATGGGGACGCGTAGGATGGATGTGAATTAAAGCTCAGTGGCTGAGAACACGGTTAGTAATTAGGTGTAGGCTACAGGAGTAGGAACAGTTTTGTGAACAGGAGGGAATTAAAGATCATGATGACAAGAAGCAAAGGCAAAGGGTGGATTTAGGCCACAATATGGAAAAGGAACCGATAGCGAAAAAGAAAACATGAAGAGGAAATCAAGAAAAGACACGATAGAAATGAAAGCTCATTTAATTTTATTTTCCAGCCCAAACAGACAAGATGTGTTCTCCTTAATGTTGGCTATATTTGCTTCAGCTAATCAGGTCAGGGCAGGGGAATAAAATCCTTGTCAAAGCTTTCATTCACTGAAAGATGCAGTTTGGAGTAGCTGAATGCATTTGTAGATTAAGCACATAGATTTGACTGCAACAAGAAATAATGATTTGGAAATACTGAAATAAATCTCATAACATCCACAGCAGCTTTTATGACTCATTTGTGATAAAGGCAGAAGACTAAATGGAAGCAGTAACAGTGTCGGCACTGACTGCTACTGGTGCCATCCCAGTGGAAATAGCAGCACATCTGGGATGTGGAAGACCTCAGTTCAAGCCCTTTCTCTGCCTGCAGATATTCGTACCCATATCTCCTACCACACTACTCTGGGATTTGGTGAGTGTTTTGGGGTGTACCACTTTTGCTTGTTTCTGCTGACACGGCGCCACTTGGCGTATACATTTACTTTGCATTTGTACATACATTATTGTAGAGATGGGATGTTCTACCTACTTCTTCCCAAGGCACCAGGTGATATTACTGTTTTCTTATGTGCAATCTCTCTGCTACAGCAGGCAATGAAATTTGCTAAATAAATCTGAAAGAGCAAGGGAAGAACACAGAGAACTATTCAGCTTACAGTAGCTGGTTGGTTAGGATCCTTTTCTAAGAATGAAGCTTAATTCTACTTAAGACTCAAAACAATACCTTGCTGTTACAGGCGAGGGCATCTTTCACACCCTTCAGTTCCTTTGTGAATTTGGCATTTCAGTATACTGAAAATGGCAAGCAGCAAAACTCTCAGGGACCCTAGTCAGTGACAACATCTAACGATATGCAGAAAGGTGCTCCAAAAATAATAGTAATAACTATAAGAGCTGGTCAGACTTTCATTTCAAGAATAAGAAGCTGGTACAATTAGTGTTGTCCCTGCTGTTTAATGTGGAATTGTCCAAGAAGAAAACAAACACATTTCTGATCATATGATGAACAGAAGGAAAAGGGGAAAAAAAGAAAAAGATGACTCAGTCTTTTGTAGTTTTGACTTTCTTGAAAATGATGGTCCCACGGCCAGGAAGTGCCACAGAAGCACCCTGACCCTTAGTGATTTCAGGGACCCACCGTTGGGACTGCATGGAAATCCATGAGGAGCAACTATGTAATGTGTTCCACGGACCTTCAGCTGTCTCAGTAGATGAACATGCTGAATCTTTCCAACATAAACATAAAAAGCAATCAAACCTTAAAGAACCCAAAGCATAGACCCCACCTAAGGCTAAACCTGGCAGGCAACCAGGTCAAAAACAAAGGCAAAAAAAGACTAATCCCCCCCACAACCACCATTCTTGGCTTCTCCCAGGCTAAGCATACAGCAACTTGAACTCCTTCAAAAATATTGTAAAAACATCCCAGTTACCTGCTGAATTCACATGCCCTTATGAGCAAGAGTTGCAGGGCTGTTTATAAAATGGTCTTCTTCTTCAAACAAATTAGCATCTGGCTGGTATCTGTCCCTTTTTGTGTGCTCTTTCATCCCCTTCCAAGCACAGTCACATCAAGTAAGGAGGTGCCCAGAAGCTGGGTCAAACTATTTTTCTCCTCTGAGAGCTTCTAGGAACCAAATCCTAAACCCTCTTGGGTAAAGGCCAGTGGGACCTCTGGCAACAATCTGTCATTTTACTGGTATCTGCTGCAAATTGTCTCCAGATCCCTACGTTCCTGCTGGATGTTGTGAATCAGAGGTAAACACACTAGGGCCTGAAAGTCAGAGTTGCTTTGAGGAGGACAGCGATCCCCCCTGTAGGACTCCCTCAAAGGAGTTCATGCTTTTTGCTGCCTGTGCTGGTATTTCATGTCTTCGCTGCTGCCTGCAGCATGGTTTCGTGATACCAAAACTAGCTGTAAGTAGGAGCTTAGTACAGGCTAATTTAGCTTAATTCCTCAATTTTCAACCAGAGCAGAAATCACGAGGCCCTTGGCATCTTTAATATCTGTAAGAATAAGGCAGCTGCAAATAGGATGGCTCCCTGGCTGTCTTCCCAGTCCATACGTGTCCTACATCCATGGACACACTGAAGAACTAGGGTTGTCATATTAAATCACCTAGAAAAAAAAAAAGGTATTTAAAAGCTCCCTAGTGATCCAAGCTTGAAAGCAGCCAAATGGTGACTTGACTAAATGCAGACTCATAGGCACAAGCCACTTGAATCCATAGCTCTGCTACATTACGCTGCCACAAGAGTACAGACAGCACATTCCACATTTATGAAGCCCTTCTAGTTTAAAGAGCTAAGTGGTCTCCCATTTCCACTTACAAGAAGGTAATTCATTTGACAATGTGACATGCTGTAGATAATTTGCCAGATGCATGTTAGACACGCAGAAGAAGAAATTCCCCTTTTAAAGTGTATTTTCTGCTACAAATTAGGCCTGCCCTCGGTGATAGTCACACTCGGTAGGTAACCTGTACCATGAAGCCTGACTGTAATTAGTGCTCTTAATCCAGCACGAGCTCTTTCTGGCACTGAGTCCTTATACTGCATCACAATGTGATGACTCTTACTGTACACGTTCTCCTGTACCTCAGCCTCATATGGGTCAAGGAATCTTAAATATGAACTGGCTTTGTCCTCTGCTTAGCAAAAGAGAGGAGATTATTGTCAGAGACCAGAAATAGCCATGATGTCACCCTGCGTGTACATCCAGCAGAAAGCAAAACCATACCTAAATCAGAGTGGAAGGGCTGACAAGACCCCAAAGTAAAAGCAGCATCTGAGCTGAGATGTTGATAGTGTGGAGAGGGGTGTGGAGATGGACAGATCTCTCTAATATGCTGGAGCTGGGTATTTTAAATGCAGCCCACGCTCCACGGGTCCATGTATCTGCCAGGCGCATCCCCAGAGCATCCCACCACGAAACAGCCACTGCAATGACGGTGGGCAGGACGCGAAGTCCACGGTGCTTATGGCTACTTAGAAGCCAGACTTTTGTGCCAGCATAGGCACAATCATTGCAATAGGTGCCCTGTGAGTGAGAGGGCTGGTATCGTCAGGGCTTGGGGGCTCTGGCCCCCTTTGGAGGCTGCACCGTGAGCCTGGGAGCCAGGCTGCTTTATCCACCACTGCCAAAGCTCAGCTGCACCCAGGGCTTGAGCCAGGCACCAGGGCTGAAATAAGAGCCCGAGCCTGAGCCTGCTCACCCCGGCTGCTGGCAGCTTTCTGCCCGGGAGATGCCGAGGCTGGCAGCGCACGGGAAGCGGCCAGCAGGTTAATCCCCGTCGTCGTTTGTAGTGCGTGGGACGGAGCAGAGAGATGACGCAGAAAGCATCCGTGCTGTGGGTTTCTATGGCACTTGAATTTCATCGTTGTCTTGCTATCTGCATATCAATTACCAAGAAAAGTAGGGAACAAGGAGGGGCAGAGGTTACGTGGGAGCTAAGAAAACAGCGGTGGCAATAATCCAGCAAGTGCAGGTTCCATTGCAGAAATTACGCTGACTGCCTACCAACAGTTTTCTTTCTTCAGCCAGTCCTTCCCACCTCTTTCTCTCTTGTGCTTTGCTTTTTTTTTTTTTTTTTCTCCTGAATCCCCTGTAAAAGGAACATGTGCAGATTAGCTGGTTCCCCTTCATTCCTGCTTGTTCAAAATGTACGGTAAGAGGAGAGGGAGAGAGAGGGGAGAAAAAAAACTCAAAATGCCTGGAGCCATAGCTTGTGGATAAAAAACAGCTGCACGTGAGAAATAATTGATGTGGTTTTCAAACTGCTGCAGTTTGGAGAATAAAATGCCAACTCAACCCTTGCTTCCAGAAGGATGACAGAACCTAAAAGACACCTTCCTAAAGCAAAGCCCTGTCGGAGGCATTTTGGTGCTGTGAGTCAGAGAGCTGTAGCAGCTACTGGACCTTCAGGACACCAGAACAAGCCCTGGCCCTCTCTTCCCTCCCATGAACCTGAAGAGAGGACAGCGAGGGGGATGCCCGATTTTGCGACCAGGTGAGGAACCCTTGCTGGAGCATGGGATCCCTTTGACTTGCACAGGGGGACCCTTCTCCTCACTAAGGATCGATGCTATAATCAGAGGGAAAAGGGTTCAAATATTCAGCAGACCACACAGTAAGTGGATTTGTGTGTGCTCAATAAAGGGAGTTAGTATTACAAGCAACATGCAGAAGTCTACTCAAGTGGCTGTGGTTGTCTCAGCTTTGCTCCCACGTGGACTGGGCTGCAGTGAGTGCCTCCAGGACTTCTTCCTCCCTTTTCCAGGTTCCCTGCTGATCCTTTGAATTCTTCCCTGTGGTGGGCAGAAATGGGGTGCTTTCCATCCTTATTACAGGCTTCCGAAGAATGGTGCTACCACTGCCATGATGCTTCTGTGACTTGACTTCCAATTACACTAAATCCCGTGCAAGTGCTCTCATTCCTGCATGCACGCTGGCCCAGCATGCAAAACACTTGGCTCAGAGAAGTTGATCCCAGGGCACAGTGAAACAGCATTTTGGTTCCCTCACCTTCTTCATTCTCCTGTAGAGTGCTGCCCTATAGCAGAACTCAGCTTTAACAGTAACTTAAGCAAGAGAATATGAAGCTTTAATCAGTAATTGTAACTCCAGATTATCCTTTGCTTTATTTTCATGCAGAAAACTTAGGAATCAAGCTGCTACAAAATATGATGGGTCAGTGAAATGTTTTCATTACTCATTTGGAAAAAAAAAAAAAAGGAAATGTGCAAGACTGATTAGGTTTTAACATAAACGGATTAATGGCATGATACAAAAACAGATGAGAGGAAGGTGGCTTCAGCCCCCATCCAAAATCCCCTAATCAGATGTCAACTTCCATTGACTTCAGTGGACTTTGAATGAAGACCACATTTTTTCTTTAAACAGATCGATTTTGATTCCTTTCAACAAAGCTCTTTTGACATGTTTAAATCATGTATGTGGTACAGGAACACCTCTTCTGGAAGGGAGGAGCGGATCATGTCCTGGAAACAAGAACCACCAGATCTGGATGAGCCGCATGTTCTCTGAAGCCAAAAGGACTCTTCGTGCTGATCCACTGGCCACTCATCCAGACAGACCATCACCATCTCACACGTGGCAGAGCAAAGGGCCAGAAACATACCACCTCCACCACCCCGATACCTAACGTTGGACGCCAGGAACACCGGTAAAAGACAAAACAGATCAGCAAAAAGGACACAGAGCAAGCTGTAGCTGCCATGGGGAGGGACCCTGTACAGGTCTGTGGTGGCTCTCCGTGCACAGCACAGCACAACACACTTCGCACCGGTGTGAGTGGGGATCCAGAGCTCTTTGGCCCCATCTCTCGGACCCGGTCCCTCATCTTCCTCACCACGGGGTGATGCTCCGCGGGGTAACCCCTCTGCTCCTGGCACACAGTGAAGGGGCCATGCCCGGCCCTCGGGGGAGCTGTGCGTGCACGGGCGGACACAAGTTGGCACATGTGACACCACTTAAAATAGCCAGACATACCCGAAGGGCTGCATCTGCCCCGAGGGCCTCCTGTTAAACTGTAACAGGAGTCCCGCATACTTACACAGGTGCCAGTATACAAAATGGTGATCTTTGAACAAGCCTCTAGTTAAAAGTAAATCTGATCTTTTGAATTTTTGACGTTTTTATGACAAAAGCATAGGCCAGCCTGGTCTGGCCAGGCAGGGGGTGAGGTATTCCATCCATGTTTTGCTTCTAAAATTAGCTTTGCATGTTGAATTTAAAATCCCAGTCCCAGATCATCCCTACCCTGGGCAGGGGACTTGGGGGAAGAAATTTGTGGAGGCTCCTCTCACGCCACCTGATTCAGGGCCCAGGATTTCGCCCTGACGGAAAAGGCTGAAGGGCTTCCTTTAGAGGTGGGACCCCGAAGGACATTGAGGGAAGGCCTGCGAGCTCTGAGCCATCACCCCTTCTTCCTGGGACATGTACATTCAGGCAAAATCATTGCTCTTTAAACAGTTGGTTAGTGCAGTCAGGAGACACAAACACTGAAGAGAGCTGATCTTCATATTTCTGTTTGTTTGGTTGTGTTTTTTTTTCATCTGCCTGCCTACCTGCAACCACCTTGCAGATGAATGACAGCCGGAAAAATCACGTTTTTACTGAACCAGCAGAACAGGATGAAAAACCCATAAGCCTCCAATCCTGAAGAAGTTTTGGAGGGAGGCAAACACTGTGGTCCTCGTGATTTTGTGATTTCCTCTTCTAGCACCTCAAGAGACAATGCTGATGGACAGAGAAAACAAAACCATGCTGAAACATCCGTGTGGGCTTCCTACCCTCTGCTGAGCCTCCACCAGCTCTGCGAAGCCGCAGCTGCCCACGCCTGCCCTGGGGAGGTGCCCGCAGCTCGAGGCCTCACACAGCTCCATGGTGGGCATTTACTGAGCCACCGCCAGGGCTGTGTTTGTCCAGCTGCCGTGGGACCTGCCCTGCTCCTGCGACGAAGGGCCAGGAGGATCAGAGCTGCCAAGGGGAAGCACAAACTCAGCCAGAAGCACAAGGAGGCCTTACCAGGCTGCAGAGCTGCTGGGCAGGAAAGAAGGTGCAACCCTGTTGTTTGGCTTTTTTGAGCTCCAACGCCTGTGAGCCAGTGACATCTGGAAGGAGCAAGGTGAGGGCAGCTGACCTTGCACGCTAAGGCTGATTTTTGGATGTCCTGCCTGCGGTCATCTGGAATTTTTCCTTTATTCACTCCCACTGTCCAAGCAACTGGTCCAATCCATCAACACAAAGTCCCCCTCCTCTGCCTCTGCTGTAAGCACGTTCTGACCACACGCTCTTCCTCCTGTCCCAGCGATTCCTTACCCAGCACACAGCCTCTCTCCCCCCATTTTCCCATCACTGGCTGCTGCTCTTCCCACTCATTTCTAAATCGAGACTGGGTACGCTCGCACTCTCCCTCTCCATCCACTGACACCGCTGCCTGTCTCCTCTCTCAGGACTCTGTCGCGCATTTGTCCAGTGCAATCTCTCGTCCTCCTGCCCAGGGCCTTCTCCAGAGCTCTCCCTGCCCCTGCCAGCCTTTCCTTCTCCTCCCCAGCATCTCCCACTCCTCCTGCCCAGACAACTGCTCCCCCGTGCTCGCAGACCCCAGCCGCCGCTGGTGCCGAGCGCAGCAGCGATCGCTCGGGCTCTGACCGGCGCCGGGAGGCTGCGGGACGAGGCCCCGCCGGCGGCCGCGGGGTCCCGGCATGTGCCGGGGGCTGGAAGGCGCTGCCTAGACGCGCACAGGGCTTGTGCCCGCCCGCGGAGCAGGGCGAAATGACCGCAGCAATGCCAGCGAACCGCCTCTGCGGTGTGCAAGCTGGCGCCGAAAAATCAGCAAGTGGACCGAGATCGGCCGACCTGCACCTTTCAGGGTACGGACACAGAGACAACGCAGCCCCGCGGGTCAGGCGGCCGGCTGCTGCCAGCAGCTCGCAGCCCGAGCACCCCCCGGGGAGCGTTTCGGCGGCGGCGCGGCCCCGAGCAGCCGAGCCGGCGCTCGGCACCTCTCCGCCCTCCCTCCCCTGGAGACCCCGAAGCGCTCGGCAGGGGGGGGGAAAGCCGGGGCGCTGCCGAGCCCCCCCCCCGCACCCCCGCCGCGGCTGGGATCGGACGGGGTCGGATGGGCGCGGGGCGGAGCGGCGCGGGGCGGAGCGGGGCGGCGGCGGCGGGGCGCGGGGCGGCGGCGGGCGGCGGAGCGCGGCGGGCGGCGGCGGGGCCGCGCGGGGCCCCCGCTGATGCCGCGCAGGGCCCGGAGCGCCGCGGGGCGGCGGGGCGGGCGGCGCCGCGGCCGGGGGCTCGGAGATGGGGCGAGGGACGCGGCCGCCGCTGCCGCCGCTGCTGCTGCCGGTGGCGGCGGTGCTGGCGGTGCTGGTGCCGGTCCTGCCGGCGGTGCTGGTGCCGGGCGGCGCTGCTGCTGCAGGTGGGTGGCGACCCCCCGGGAAAGCCCCGTCGGAAAGGAGGGGAACGGGGAGAGGGCAGAGGGACCCCGGGGGAGAGGGGTCCCCCGCCTGGCAGGATCCCCTGCCGCTCGGACGGGGCGATTGGGTGCAGGTTGGGGCTGCGACCCCTGGGGAAGCCGAGCACCAGCACTCTTCCTCACAAGGAGAAACCCAGCTGGGAAGCGGGCGCTTGGTCGGGCACGGGGCGCAAGTGGAACATCACAAGGCAAGCGTTGCTAAAATGCTTAGGCAGGAAGCATATGATTTTCCGCGGATGCTTTACAGGTGAGTCATGGTATTCGCTGCGTGCTCTTGCTCCTTACGGAAGATCCCAGTCCAGCAGCACGCGCAGGACAGAGAACGGGGGTATTTAGTCGGGCAGATGCTTTTAGTGCAAGTAAGGAAAAGCACCGCACCGGGGCTGTGGCAGAGCAGTCATGAGCTCGTGGCTCACGACGTGGAAACCTTTATGCTCTCATCTGTCTTTCTGCCAATTCCTCTTGCATGCAGCACTAAACTGGAAAGCTGTCACTTTCCATAGCGTGCGGTGCTCCGCGTCCGTCACGCGACTCTAATTCAAGTGAAAACAAACACCCTTTAGAGGGGGTTCCTTTCCCCCCTTCCTGCCCCGGGTGATGAGCAGCAGGGTCTGCGTGCCAGCAGCCTTCCCCAAATCCTGCTGAAGCCGAGGTCCCTGGCCCCAAATCTGGCCGCAGGTGAGGAAGGGACCCTCCCTCTGTGCCTGGCCCGAAGGCGGCTGCACTCAGTGACTGGAGCTGGAGGGTACCAGGAGCTGAATGCTGCTGGGAGCAGCCGAGTACCTTTGGCTCCCAGCGTCTTGCATGGGAATTCGGTAGCCAGCCCCCCTGGCACAGCCTTGCCCCTGCCCTGGGGACAGCCACCCCCCCAAGGACAGCCACCCTGAGCACTGGCACCACTGGGGGCCCCGGGGACCCTCCCACCAGCCAGGTCCTCCCTACTGCCTCCTCGCTGAACCCAAGCAATAACCTGGACCTGGCTCAGGGTGCTGGCTGAGCCCTGCTGCGTTTGCCTCTTCCCGAGCCCACCTTACGATCCCACGGCTCGGGGAACCGCAGCAAAAGCTCACCTATTTGTTTAGCGGCTAGCTGTGCTGCGTTACGTGTAGCCAAAGAATCTAGGAAAGCAGCCAAACCCATAAATTAGGCCAACTTGCGGCAAGCCTGATAACATGATAATAGCACACACTTGCCTATCCCTCCGGAGAGCTGTGTAGGTTAGTTAGTGTTTACACGAGGCTTTGAAAAGTGTCTTTGGGAGATGTAAGGGACATTACGTGAATTTTACAGTTACGTTTGTGTACTTTTCTGGAGTAGATGTGTGCTGCACAGTTAATACAGATCATCTCAGATACACTTCTACACGTAGTGCTTCTGTCTCTGTAGGAAGCTAACTTCACTGAGCCTTTTCTGCTCACTAAAAGCTTCCCGAGACTTTTTACCTGGAGAAGTCCAGAGACTGGAATCAGGAGTGCTTTGTGATGGGTGCATAACAAGCAGCGGTCCACATCTGTTCTGAATAATCGGCACAGAAAACCTGTATAGATCGATGGTGGTAAAAATGTGTTGTTTCCAGGGTGTTTCTTCTTAAGGAGCAGAAGGAGTGGGGAAATCTGTCAGGCTCTGAAGGCTTAGTCTTTGCTAGTGCATAATATGGCTTAATTGCAACTATGACACTGTAGACAAAGGCTGAATAAAGCCCAGATAAAGGATTTATTGGATGCTAAACTGAAACGACCTTTGGACATAACAAAAATGCCAAGAAGAAGCCATAGTAATTGGTGCACAAAGCTGATTATGTATGATTGGCCCAGTGATAAAGAACACATTATGCACTTCGGATGTTTTGGCCTGCCTGCATCCAAGTCATCAGAGCTTCTTCTTCTTCTTTTTTTTTTTTTTTTTTTAGTATATTAAACAGTTGCGGTTCATAAAATAAAGCCTTGGCCTCCTGCTATATTTATTAATGAAGAGGTGGAGAGCCCCTCATCAAGCGTTCCCGAACCAGGAGGGTTGCTGTGCAGAGGGTTTCACTCCGAACCCCACAGTGATTTTGTTTTCCTTCGACACTCTGACTGTGATCTTTAAACCGACAAGGCTTCCAGAGAAACCTGAACGCAGCCCACAGAGGCTCAGCTGCGAGGCAGCTTGCCAGCGTCATTTCAACCAAAGATTTATTCCTCCCCCCCCCCAGTCCTGCTTTACACACATTGGTGACAGGCTTCCCAAACTTCAGCAGCGTGCCGATTCAACCTGCGCGGCAGATTGGGACTGTGGGGAGATCTGGGGTAGGAAAGGGGGGGAGGGAAATGGGGGTGAGGATTTGGGGTCGCTGTTTAAAGGAGATGCTCGCAGCAGCTCCCGTGCCCCGACACCCGATGTGCCATGGTGAGATGGGGCACACCACGTGCAGCAGAAGCATGCCACCTTTCTTCTGCCTTGCTCCCCGTCCCCAGCACCGCCTGGGTCCCCTCCAGGGCCTTGGTGATGGGTGGCTGCTGTCCCTGAGGGCCTCCTCCCTGTCCCTGCCCAGCTGCCTGAGACAGGAGGGCGAGGTGCAGGCGTCCTCCTCCCGCCCTCTCTCTCTCCCTTCTCATCCCTTTACAATTCTTGCTAGGGATTTTCCCAAGCACAGGGAAGCCCTGAGGGTGGGGTTGCTTTTTTTTTTTTTTTTTTTTGCTTTGTTTTGCTGATTTAGATGTGCTAAGCTGCAAGGAGAGTGCTATGTGGCGGTGCATCTCCTGTGGGGTTGATGGGCACCAGGGACGTAGCTGTGCCCGGGTGGCGGGTGGCTGAGTGCGGCACAGCCTCGGGGTGGGTGGCGGGGCCCCAAAAGACATCCCACGGTCACTTCGTTTTCCTTCCAGGCCTGGGCAATGCAGCCGGGGTGGGCAGCCCGTGCGAGAAGGCCTGCAACCCCCGGATGGGCAACCTGGCCCACGGGCGGGCGCTGCGGACGGAGACGGCCTGCGGGCGCCATGCCACCGAGTCCTTCTGCGCCTACACCGAGGACGCCGCGCGTCGCTGCAAGCCCCCCGCCTGCGGTCGCTGCAGCGGGGCCCACGCGGGGCTGGCGCACCCCGCCGCCGCCATGGCCGACTCCTCCTTCCGCCGGCCCCGCACGTGGTGGCAGGCGGCCGGGGACGCCCCGCAGGAGACCATCCGGCTGGACCTGGAGGCCGCCTTCTACTTCACGCACTTGATCCTGGTCTTCAAGTCGCCCCGGCCGGCGGCCATGGTGCTGGAGCGCTCGCAGGACTTCGGCGAGACCTGGAAGCCCTACAAGTACTTTGCTGCCAACTGCTCCGCGGCCTTCGGGCTGGAGGACGACGTGGCGCGGAAGGGAGCCCTGTGCACCTCCAGATACTCCAGCCCCTTCCCCTGCACCGGAGGAGAGGTGAGTCTGCTGGGGCAGCCCTCTGCTCTGCCTGGGGCTTGTGTTGCTCGTTTTGCTGCGCCAGGCTCCCCCGTAACCCCATTTATTTCACAACGTGTGTTCCAGGTAATGTAAGCACACTCCTGCCCCTCACTTCTCCGGGCTCCTAGTCCCGCTGTTTTTCCCAAAAGGCTGCTCATCCCTCACCTGGTGAATGAACGTGGACACGGTGGGGGCTTGGGAACTGAAAAGGTCCAAAGACGTGTTCACTAGCTTCACACTTACTCCCGTGTGGAAATAATATGAAAAAAAAAAATTGCTGAGAGAAAAAATACACATGAAAAACGAGATATTATCAGTAGCAGAGACGGCAGGTAATAAATGGCACACCTGGAGGCGCTACAAGCAGAACCCTTCCCCATCCTGCTGGGAATTACCGGTAATGTCACGCCGGGCTGGGCACCCAGCCTGGCCGCTGCTCCCTGGGGTCCCCACCCGGGCAGGGTCCCCCAGGACCTGCGCTGGCCGCCGGGGCTGCTGCCTCTAGTGGCCTCGTCCCACCGACGGGGCTCAACGGCGAAGGAAAACCTCGCTCTGATGCCGTGCAGAGAGAGGAGCAAGCCTGGTTCGTGAATGAGGGTGCCGGTTTTCCACTGATTGTTGCTGATAAATGCTGTTATTGCGTTTTCCGCTGATAACGTGTTTTGAGGTGAATGTCCTGTCCTTGGAGACCAGCATCCACATCTGAGAAGAATCCCCCGTTCACAGCTTCCCACCCTACCCCCATCTATTAGGGTAACCTTCGCCATGCTCGGGGCATCTCTCTGCAGGAACACAAGGAGCTGCTCACCAAATTGCGTCTCTCAGTTGCATCTCAGGACGCGGCTGACATCCTGCTCTAGGAGAAGCTGAGTCGTGCCCTTGTCAGCTCAGAAACAAGGATCTCCAGACGTGCCAGACTGGCCCACTGTTGTTCCATTCGACTAGCAAAGGGTTTAGCTCACGTGGTGTGCAGGGGAATCATAGAATATCCTGAGTTTGAAGGGACCCACAAGAGAAAGTGATATCTTCTCTTCTTCTTCTCCCTCCATCCTCTCCTGCCCCCCAAAAGCAGGCTAAATAGAAGAATGTATCAGGCACCCAGAATGAGGGCTGCGTCTGGCAACAACCTGTGCAAATCCTGGCCTTGCGAATCCCTCTGCAGGTTGGTGCAACGTGAGGGCACAGCAGGACTGAGGCTCTTGTATGTCGAAACCATTGCCTACTTCAGGCAGGACAGAAATCTGGTATTGTTTGGTGCGTCTGCGGTAGCCTGCTGCAAAACAGGCTATGTACCGAGCTTGCTCCTGCAGGATCCCTTCTTCTGGCATTGCCTTAGTTTGTGTTATCGCAGAGAAGCTGTAAAAGTCAAGATCATTTAATTATTCCAGGGTTTAAACAAAAGTTGAGTCCAAGAGGCTGGAGCTTATAAGATTTTATTTACATGGCACACTTCAGTTCCCTGCACTTAAAAACCACTTCTATTTACCTGCAAAGTAATAACAGCAACTTTCTGGTGACCAGATGGCAAGCGTGCATGCTTAGCAAATATCGCATTTAATTTATTACAGTGTGCTACATTCCAGCAATTACTCCTAACTGCCAATAGCAACATGTATCTCACCTAAAGAAACATCGGAGTTTTGTGTTCTGTTCAGAGTTATGCGGTGCTTTACTCCCACTTCTGGCAGTACCTAATTCCAGACATATGGAAACAGTAATTTCACTTGAAACAGTGGTTTTAAATACGCATTCATCTGAAATGTCCAAGGGTATTATTTAATTGCAGCTCAGTTCCCACAGTTTTCTTTAAAGCACAAACATAAATTCCGTAAGTGCTACTGGATTTCTTTTTAAACTTTCGATAGATTTTTAGTGCGATGTAACAACTACAACCCATGATCCAGACTGTGTATCACACCATCTATATACCACTTTCTCCCACTTCAAACGTATCAACACCACATGTGCATTTCCAGGCACGGAGTCGGGGCCTGCAGGATCTGGCAGCGTTTTGTGGGACGGGGGGGGGTTCTGCCTGCTGCTGGCAGCTCAGTCGCTGCTGCCCATCCCTTGGGATGAGTAATTTGCAAAGCACAGGGGCGGCCTCAGGAGGTGGCTGCTCACCCCAAAAGAGCATCAGAGCTCAGCAGACCTGGGCTGGTGGTCCCTGCTTTTCACTGTCTGCAAGCTGCGGGCAGCCCAGGGAGGCGGTGGCGTCACCGTCCCTGGGGGAGTCCAAGGAAAGGTTGGACCTGGTGCTTAGGGACATGGTTTGGTGGGTGACATTGGTGGTAGGGTGATGGTTGGACCAGATGATCTTGGAGGTCTCTTCCAACCTTTATGATTCTTTGATCAACATTTCTGGTGCCTGCAAGCCCCATTTCAGGGCAGCAGAGGCAGAATCTCATTGTACTCAGGGGGTTGTGGCCTCTTTTTAGCAAGTCCTATGTGTTAATTTGGAGCAAAGGTATATCTGCTTCATTTTTTACTGTGTGCTTCTTTAAGAAAAGAAAAATCAGACCTTTTGCATTTCCTCTGCCCTCCAAGGACTTGGCAGTTCCTTTCAGGAACCCGAAGCCCTGGTTTTGGGTCTTAAAGGTTGTGTCAGTGGAATTAAGCACGTGCTTACAGGTAAGCGTGTACTCAGAGCTCCTGTGGTTCCACACGTACGGCCAGGCTGCCCCCTTCCCACACGGGCAGGAAGGAGGAGGAAACCCCATTACAGCCAGCCCGGGTTTCCAGCAAGCCTCAGGCACCTGCCAGGCAGAGGGGTCAGGCTTGCACCACTGTGAAAGGGAAAACAAACTCCTTCCCTGTCAGGGAATAATTTTGGATCAGCTGCATGCAGAGAGGTCACTGAAGACTCTCCTCATGCTCAATTTAGTGAATTGTTTCACAGCAGTGGCTCATTTAACCTAGGCAGGAACCTCTAAATGCCGACCTTACATTATCAGTGTTTTAAGAGAAAGGCTGAGGCCAAGTTTTAACCTGGATCTTACAAATGTGCCACAAACCCAGGGTATTTTTGTGGTTTTCCAGGGTGTAACCCTTCAGCCACATTACTTCAAGAGAAATCAGAACTGATTCATCAGCCAAATATAATCTGATCTAAGTAAACAAGACGCAGAAATAAACTCTTTCAGTGTTGTGCTCAGACAGGAATGCCATTTTTATTAGCACATGTAAAAGGCCATCTTCCCTCCCATATTTTGGATCATATTAATATTTCTTCCTTTACAGGCTAATCTTAAAACTCTCGTGGACTAGGGATCAGTGTTAAAGGCTCATCTAGAAGGGGCCCTTAGCAGATGTTGGTTCTTTAACTGTGAGTGAGGGTGACTGTCCACTCTGCAATGCAATTATCTCATTCACTTTAAATTCCCATCTGTGGTCAATTCAGATTAGCTCGCCTGAGTGTCCCCATTTAGACAAGCTCCGGGATAAAAGGACCTACTGAAGCAGAGTCTCCTTGACAAGATTTTAGTAAATTAGTAACTTATTTGAGTGTTCATCTATTCAGAATACGGCTAATAAATCACTTTGAGACTTCAGCCATTGTTACTATTTGCTATTAATAGGAGAGGCGTATTTGCAGCTCGACTGTTTTCCAGCAACAAACTCTACCACGCTGCTGACATGTGAAACATCTCATACCGCTCTTTTACTGTGGGGTGTGCGTGTGTGTGTCTTACTGAGCATTTTATTGATCTCATGTGCTTTCTGTAGCAGAGAAGCCTTCCAGTGCCTTGCCTTGCACTGTTACTGCATGCAGCCCGCCTCTGTTCCCCAACGATTTGCACACCAGCCCTACTGGTTCTACCTGAAATTAACTCTGTACAGCAAAACTTAAGTATTGTCTTGCTCCTCACAAGTTTGACCCTGACAGACAGCGAGCAATTTTAACACTTGGTGACACAAACAGGAGTTAAAGGTACTCAGTGGATTTTATTTTGGTACCCTAATTTTAGGTGGTAGGAACAATTTACTGTAGCCTAGGAGCTTTTGCCCACTTTTTGCCTTTTAGGCCTAAATAAGCTTGGTTTTAAACTTACCATTGACATCATTAACTGAAGGTAAATCTACATTGCTCTGGTCCTGGCTGGTCCTGTTCAGCGGTGCACGGGACAGGTGAGGGCACAGTTGCAGAAGTACATTTTCATACCTTGTCCCATCTCCACAATTTTTAGAAGTACATTTTGAAGGAAAAAAAAAGAAAAAAAAAACACTCTTTAACAGCATCTTCCTGATCATTTTGTCCTTGGGAAAATGCTCCTTACTGGGCTCTGTACAAAAGTGCTGCACGTGAAGGAGAGCCTGTTTACCCAGGAGTGATGGGGGTGATGGCCAGATGCAGCACAGCTCTTTGCATTGTGTCCATGAATTTTGTGAAATACGGGGGGCCTTATTTCATAAGCACAAAAATGAGGATTTCTAGGGAAAATATTAGTGACATGAAGTAAATTAAGTCAGGGCAGAGTCAATGATATGATGTAGGAACCTAAAAATCCCAGGTTTTGGTGGCTGATAGTTCAATGCGGGGCGGATTCAGGTGAAAATGGGAAACCTGAGCTTAGGTTTCATTTGTGCCCGAGAGAATGCAGGACAAGGACAGCTCCAAGCGCATGCAGAGATGAACCTTTGATAACCAGGGAATTTTGCCACGAAAGGCACCTGCCCTCCAGAGTTTGGGCACCACCAGGGGTGAGCAACAGAACAGTTTTCTGGGCACCGACACCTGCTTGTAAAGTTTTCCACAGGTGGAGGAGCAGGGATGATCCTGCCGGGTCTCTGGGCCAGGCTGGGACTACTGCGGACTGCAGCTCTCCTGGAGCAGTGATGTGTCCCTTTTCTGGGCCTCCTGGGGAGCTCAGCGCTGCTGGTGGACAAGAAGCTTGTCCCACCTGCCCAGCGATCCTCTGCTCGATTCCCCCTTTGCAGCCAGCCCGCAGGAAGGCCTCATCGTCTCCTTTTCTCCCTGGCTGTCCCAGGGTTTTTGGCACTTGGAGTTTGGCCCTCGGCTTGGCCAGCTATTGAAATGCAGCCACCTCTGGGATGGAGCATAGCCAGTGTTTAATAGTGCGTGCCGGCAGTCCCCTGTTTGAAACAGCAAGTTTCTAACTACTGCAGATCAGGGCTTCAAGATCGGCCTCCAATTATGGCTAAAACAAATTATTCCTAGGAGCGAGCTTGACCAGTCTGTGAAAGGGGATATATTGTCTATTGTCGGCTGCCAGCAAGAGGAGAAGTGGGCTCCAGGGCTCCAGGAGACCCTTTCCAAACTTAGGTTCTCATGTAGGAAGTAAAGAGCACCATACCCACGTGAAACAACAGGAATTTGGGTAGGGAGAATTTAATTCTCTAAATTGGCATCTGGCCTTGTTAGCAGGGTTATTGCTTCCCTTGGGAAAAGGGCCGCAGGATTTTAGCGGTGAAGCCGGGGCCTCTCTTCCGGCACTGCACCCCACTGCTTCGCTTCACTGCTCCTTGCTGGCATGGAGGGGAGACTGGGTCACTTGTTCAGCTCCCAGCTAGCTGGCTGTAAAGTGGGGCTGCCATATTTCTCTTTGGAGAAATCACATGGATACAAATGGCCACGTGAGAAGCGGGTAACCTAAAGCAGTGAATCGCCACATCTCACAAGTCTTGGATCAAAAGCTGATGGGGACTTAATCTGAGATGAATCAACATGCACTACAGGTACTGGCATGAGGTCTTCAGTCTAAAGACATTCAACATCCCACACGAATGTCAAAGACCTCAAATTCTGCCTGGACAACATTTCCAGGAAGAAAAGACGTTAATGTCCAAAGGAGACTTACCAGAGACACAAGCCATGGCTCTCCTCTCTATAACCAGTCTCTGTGCTGCATCCCCCATGTCCCATTGCCATTGTCAAAATCTACAGCTGTAGGTTGAAAGGGGGATGCTGTTTCTCACGGCCTTTTTGGCCATGCATATTTGCATACAATTCAGACAGATGTTCTTCATCCCCAAATTAACTGTAGCTCCTGGGCACTGAATGGCTTCCACTGCAAGAATAAGCAGCCAGCTCTGCAGACACAAAGCCTTTCCTTTATAGACAAAAGGAGTTGAAAAATATTCATGAAATTGACTTACACTTAGGCTGGAAGCGATCCCCTGGATCCCTAGCACTGTTGCAGGCATTCGTGCCGCCAGGCTAACCTGCTGCCTTGCAGGCTTTTGCAGCAACACAACGTGCTCAGAAGCTGTGAGGGGCTGTCCTGCGTCCCCGGGGAGCCAGCCAGCTGGACGAGCACGTCCAGTTCTTTCTCTGCCTCTTTGGATGTAGCTCCAGGTTTTCTTGGTCTTCCATACCCAAAGCAGGTACTGCTGGCAGGCCAAGGCAGAGCACGTAAATCTTTGTAGGGATAGGAGGTGATCTTCTGGATGGAAGAAAATTGCAATACCATCTTTCTTGCTCATCAGTCAAAGGACTTCATGTGGCCAGCTGAAAGATGCTGGTTTGCTTTCCCATGCAGGATAGCACAGCCTTGAAAACAGGATTCTGTAGATGAGAAAAAAGCAGTAATTCTTTTCCTTGATTGCGCATTGCCAATGATATCATGCATCTGAAGCGTTTTGTGAGCCAAGAAATGGAGCATTGCTACCTGGCTGATGAGTGGGAGTGGTGATGAGGCAAAATAAAGCAATTGCGGAATAACTTACCAGTTCATGGAGAAGCACTGTTAGCTGTGTTGAAGAAATCAAAACGTTTTGAGCTGCTTGCACTGGAGAGAGATTTTGGTGACGAAAAACATTACTTCTGTGATCATCACCTGAAAGAAGACAAGCATGACCTCACAGGGTTTCCTTTTCGTCTGATAAAATTGTGCAGCGGGATCTTGAATGGAAGCTGAGAAGATGGCCCTTGCCTGATTGATTATTGCCAGAGAAGTAAAGGATTCTGGAGGAATACTGGGGCTCTTGCCCAGTTCTCCCTGTGCCATTTTCAGTCCATCACCAGATGGATGCCATGTAGGAGTAGGAGCTTTTCCCACACAGCTTCTCGCTTTTGAGAATGGCAGAGCAATGCCTTGAGTTTTCCAAAAGACAAAAATTGCATTGGTATAAGTTAACTTGTCAAGGCTCCCACGGGGGACAGTTGTTTGAAATAGCTGGATTTTCTTTTGGAAGTCTCTGTAAGATTCTGTAACTCTTGGATGGTGAGGCAAGGGGTTATTTGCCTCATTTTATGTACTGCAAAAGATTGCAGAAGGGCTGTAGGCACAGGCCAAATGTTCCCCTTTGTCAAAGTGTATGAAATGCCCATAACTGCAGGAGTGCCATTTCTCCAGCATCTCTAGGGGCTCAGCAGACTGCTGTTGGTGGTGCACAGCAGGTTTCTGTGGCCATCGCCTGGGGATGTGGACAGAGCGCTTGACACTGTGGTCCAAAAGGCTAGTCCCACTGCTCAGTGCCATCTTAGTTTCTCTGACAGTCCCCTCTCTGCCGTGGCAAGACAGGTCCCCCAGTTTCTCTGACTGTTTCGTCTCACCCAGGTGATGCTGAAGCGCCCGCAGTGAATGTGCTTGTGCAGGGGGTGGCCAGACCTTTCCCCAAGAAACAGAGAGGCTCTTTCTCCCTGCAGTCCATGTGGTCCCACAGGCAGAAAAGCAAAGCTGTATGCTGGAGGAGCTGGTGGGTGCCACCTGCCTGGTTTAGGCTGATGAACTTCCCACATGGTTTGAATTATTTACAGCACCTGCAAAGAGTCTTTTTTTAGCCTCAGGTCATTGAAATGAGCACAGCACATCACAGATATGTGTGGGTTTCTCTACTGCTAGCTCTTTTTCTTGTTGTGGGGGTAATACACTGAATGATAGAGGGTCCCAGCACTGGGGTCCTAATGGCCTTCACAGAGGGAGGAGTCCACCAGGTTTGATTCTGTGAAGGACCAAGACTGTTTCTGTAAAGCTTTTAAGAGCTCAATGCTTTTAAGATATCTGTCAAGTATGGTTGAAGTTAGCTAGTAGTTTCAAAATTTTTTAGAGCGGACTGATAAGCAGCTGCATAGCTACACAGACGGAGTAATGGCACAAAGCCTATTTCAGTAGGAAGCTAACCTAAAAGATACAAGAAGGCTTCTACTGCTCTGCAGACACAGCTCTCCCCTCCGGGAACAGCCAAGGAAGGAACATGGCGGATGTCTCAGGTTGCAACAGGGGAGGTTTAGATTGGACGTTAAGGCGAATTTCTTCACCCATGAAGAAAATGTTGGAAAGAAACCACAGACCACTTCATGCAGTGTCACTGCTTTGGGTTTTATAACCAAATAAAAGCGTGGTGATGTTTTTAATATTTGTTCATTGCTTTTATTTATACTGTTTTACTTGTTTGTTGGCTTGTTTCCACGCTTGTTGACTCCCCCATCCACTTACCCGTTCTGCGTTATTTACTGCTGTTTATTGCTGTTTGCAAACCATCTCCTGATGCCTTCCAGGCTCGGGGTGATGAATTTGGGTCAAGGCCTTTGGGAAGCGCAGTGCACAGGGACAGGGCATGCACGCAGAGCTGTGGGTCCCTGCACCCTGCCTCTTCAGGTGCCTGTTTCTCCTATAGGTGTCTCTTAAACCTCAGGGGCGTTTCTGACCCGAAGAGCCCCCTTTATCGCTGCAGCCACGTGCATCTCAACAAAGGCCTGTGGCGGGTGGAGGCTCTGGTGGCCTGGGATGTGCCCGTGACTCATGTGGATGGCTTTGCTGGCGGCCAACCTTGCATTGGTTTTGTTGACTTCCTTGGGTCTCTATGACTTCAGAGCCTATTTTGTTGTTCTCAGCATCATTCATTAGCATTTTCCTTCCCACTGTGGATATATATATAAAGATGCCCTTTCATTGCCTTTCGAGTGTAAACATAGTAGGGTACTTCTTGCAAAGGGACTTTTATGTATTTATAAATCAAGGTCATTGTGGTGCAAGTGGTTACTTGAGTGCAGCATGCTCGTAGCCACCGTTTTATTTATATTCAGGGCTACATTTTTGCATCTGGGGAATGGAAAGAAGCTAAAGCTTCTTGCGCCACTTGAGCAAAAAAATGTGAAATAATCAACAGATCGAGATCTGTTTATGACAGAGCTTCCCTGTGAGGAAATTGAAATGCTGTGAAAATTAATTAGGGGGTGTCAGTGTTTCCGTGTGCCCAAACCGCAGGCAGCCTGGCTGAAGAGCAGCACGTTTCCAGCCCACTGTGTGCATGGGGTGCTCCCGGCCACCCCATACAGCCCCGGCCATCCCGCTGGGAGCCGGGCACCGCTGTGGGGCTGGCTGGGATGCAGCCCCCAGGACATGGGGAGAGGGGCAGCGCCTGGCCGGGGCTGGCAGCAGTCTCTGGGCACCACACAGCAGTGGCTGGCACCGGGACACATCGTAGGGTCGTGGCCTAATGCGGGGACTTCAGTTTGCATTTCCATTTTTTATTGAAAGCATTGCCTTTTCCTCAGACGTTTTTCATGGGGATGAGAATTCCTCAGCACCCTATCTGGCTGTGCAGAGACACTTCTCCCCCCACGCAGATATCCTTGTGCAAGTCTTAAATCACACCTCTATTGACATTGCTTCATGCAAACATCACATTTATGGACATGGGATGCAGCAGCACAATTCCACTTAGCCTCAAAGGAACATTACCCCGAAAATCACTTAGTATTTTGTTTTGAAGACAGTATTCATTTTGTTTCCCTCCTAGTTAGTGACATTTGCTCCTCAGATACAACCTATTGCTAGATACTTATTTTTAAATGGAAGCTGAGACGAAGATTTGGTTCCTGGGAATGTGCTTAAGAAGAATCCCAAACATCAAAAGATTTATAGTGAGCTCGCAGCACTGGGAATGAAAATACCTTTCTGATAGGATGTATTATGGCATGTGCAGCACAGAAGTGCTGTGAGTTTTCAATTTATCACTTCCTACTTGTTCTACAAAATAGAAATTTGTAGTAATGCACACACTGAACAGCTGCTGACGTAGAGATCCAGTCCTCCCACCTTTTACTATCATGTGCGGTGCTGACTGTCATGTGGGAGAAATCACACCATCTACCTAACATCATAACACTAATTTTTGGCATATTGTCAATAAAGCACTTACATGGAGGCAGGCAGGTCAGAGCTCTGGTCACCATGGGGTGCTTCCTGGTGAGGCTCATTGTGTGCAGAAAGCTAGATTTTGGTGCCATCGCTCCCTCTGCTGAGTAGGTGCATTTCCCCGTGCACGGTGGAGCACCCTCCATCCCTCCAAGGCAGGGGCCTTGCTGTGTGAAAACAGAAATGGCAACATTTATCAAAAAGGGTGCTGTCCTGTACCTCGCTGAGCTATGTATCTTCTTTGTGTAATCACGACATGGCTCTCTTTGGCAGGAGCTTCAGGCACGACTTCTTCCAGTGTTTTGCAATATGAAGAGTAGCAGACACAATGGCTTTGAAGGCAGAGACACCCCATCCAGGCAGCAGGAGGGAGGTGGCACCAGGGGAACAAAGGGCTTGCAGCACCCCGAGGCCAGATGTACATGCACGTAGGCAGTGCACTCACCTCAAATCCTGCCTAAACGCTTCCTTTGTGCCATTAAAACTATTTTGGTTCAGGAGGCCTCTGGCTTCTGGCAGAGCTGTAGGTGTGAAAACCCAGTCAGGTGTGCTGTGCAAGCCATGGTTCGTTCATACACGGGATGCTGCAGCCCAGGGCCTGTCCTTTCGGTGGGAGAGTTGGGCAGCAAAGTCCTAGGAGAGGTGAGAGCAGGAAGCCAGCCCCCACGTGCAGGTGTATGTGGGGCTGGGGTGCTGGGCAGCACAGGGGTGCGGGCCCACCGCTGCTGCATGAGGACGGTGTCACCCCCGTGATGTGCTGGGATTACTCCGGAGACGGGCTGGGGTGAATCAGCAGGGTTAACAGCTGAACAGGGAAATCCTGCTGGGAAACACGTCCTTGATCTTATTGTGCAGCCTCTAGGGGCTCCAGCTCAATCGGCTGGGACAGAGCAGAGAATTGCTATTTGTGTGGCGACTTACATGTTATAATGACCGTTTTGTATTTTATTAAAACAGACCCACTGGCATCGGAGGGTGGGGAGTGGGGGTGTGTACTGCAGTGGCAGGGCTGAGACCAGGCTCCCCCGTTGTTTTGTGCTGCTCGCAGCTCCGCCGAGCCCGGCTGGAGCGATGCGGGGCGGCCGGGGCAGCAGCTGAGAGACCGCTCTTTGCAGCCCCTGGGGACTGCAGATATGGCTCATGTTTAGCATCACTGTTTTCAAGCAGCCATAAAAAGACATGTTTGTAACAATTTAGGGCCAGAGCAGAAATACTGGCTTCATGGAAATCAGTGGTGTAACTCCCCCTGAATTCCACGCCGGCATGATTTAACTTCCTCAGCGCAAAGGCGCTCAGGATTATTGATTTCGTCTCTGTATTGCCTTTACCAGGGTTACAGGCATCAGTCGCATGTATTAAAATGGGACTGATAAACAAACAAACAAACAAAAAATAATCAGAAGAAAGTCTGTAGCTGCATCTAGCATAACTTGTTCCTGTTTTTGTATTTCCTTCACCACTCCCATCTGAATCAGGACAAACAAAGAGTTCTCTGAGATGCAATTTATGCTAGGAACCCAAAATGCTAGATTTTACAGAAAGTTCTCAGCCAGGCATTTTCCATCATCTCCACTAAAAAGGAATCAATGTCTCCAGTGTGGGCATTTTCCAGGGAATTTTCTTTCCATGTCTGAAAACATCTTGTGTTCACAAAGCCACTAGTGAGTATATGCGATCAGAAGGACACTGATGTGCGTTTGGGTAAATAACAAGCCCTGGGGAGAGGCACAGAGCCTGATCGCTTGGTTCATTTGGGTTTCTGTTCATACTGGCTCAATATGTATTTTAGGAAAGCAGGAAAAATGTCTATGCTCCTGAAAGAGAGGAAAAAGACACCTTTTGAAATGCGTTACTATTCGGTAATGCCCCTCATCAGACTCATTGCTGCCGCACGAGGGGCACCACTACCCAGCCTTTTAGGTGGTTTTAAGCCGCTTCTGGACGCAGTGCCTCAGCCCACGAGGCTGTGTCACGCTCAAACTATTGCCAAGAGCCTCATTTAACCGGTGCTTGCAAATACTGTAATTCATCACGCCTTCAGGAGCTAGTCAGCGGAGGGGTATTTAACTATTTAAAAAGCGCAAACCATAAATTAAAAGTTCTGGTGACTAATACATGTGTCATAAATGTGCCATTTCGTGTGAATGGCAGCTGTATGGATCACATGCTGGTTCTGTGTCACACTGCAGGCAGCCAGCCCAACAAGTTTAAAATAAACCTCTTAATGAAAATTAGTTATTTTTATCTAGTGCTCTTGATTTTCAGTTTGAGACAATATTTACCTATTCAATCAGACTGAAGTTAAACTAAAGACTGACTGATAAGTATTTGTTTAAGCCTCTGGAGCTCCCAACTTTTCATTCTTTCTTATCTTGGTTTCCTCGACTATCGGCTTGCTGTCACTAATTGCCACACCGAATCACTTCTCCACTAGGAAATGGCCCGGGACTGACAGGAGCCAAATATTTGGAAATCCAAGCTTTATTTGTTAAAAAATAAGCAGGGAGGGAAGGAGAGATGTCGGCGAAGACTCCGCAGCCTGCTGACCACCCACAGAGCTGCGGTTTGTTAATGGCCAAATTGAGGTTGGTGACACCACAGGGACCAGACTTGGTGCACCCAGGGACACGAGGGGACAGGGGACACGTGTCCCAGGGACGGTCCCACACTGCTGACACCTCCTTTCTGCGCAGGTGATATACCGAGCCCTCTCGCCGCCCCTCGCCGCCCAGGACCCCTACAGCGCGGAAGCCCAGGCGCAGCTGAAGGTGACCAACCTGCGCGTGCGGCTGCTGGAGCGGCAGAGCTGCCCCTGCCTCCTGCCGGCCCCGCAGGCCCCGCCGGCCCCACACTACGCCGTCTACGACTTCATCGTGAAGGGCAGCTGCTTCTGCAACGGCCACGCCGACCGCTGCGTCCCCGTCAGCGGGTTCCGGCCCGTCAAGGCGGCCGGCGTTTTCCAAGTGGTACGTACATGCACGCGGCAGTGGCTCCTTAAAATGTTAATGTTTCTGGCTCCCTTCTCACCCTGGATGCTAACTAGGGACAGCACAATATCTGACTGGTACTAAATGAAGGGCATTTCGATGACAGGGGGAGCAGAGCTTCCCCGATGGCAGCAGGTCCCTTGCGCTTGCCGTTGCTTCTGGAGCATCTTCAGAGACAGGGTTGGGTCCTTAGCTGAGGGGCGGGAGGGCTGGCTCTCGCTCCCAGGCTTTCCATTGCACTTTGCAATACCTTCTCTGGGTAAAAACCCTGTTTTCTGGTTTCCAGGGGACTCCCATCACAAGAGCTCAGAGCTGAAATCCCTTGGGACCGACCAAGACACAAAGCCCAGACGCGGCAGGCCAATGCCAGCGCCTCCCCAAGCAGCAGCATGCCTGCGCCCTGCCAGCCCGGGGACACCCCAATGCTCCGTTTCCTTTCTTCCCTTCTTGGCTGGCCCAAAAGGGACTGTCTGTGCTGGCAGAGAAGCTGTAGGGAAAGCCAGGGCCATTAAACATATTGCACTGAACAATGTGAAAAAGGGGAAGATCATAAAAATGTAAGCCAATTACTTGAGGTAAGGAGGTCTGGCACCTCTCCAGCTCTTCGGGGAACTCTCATTTGAGTTAAATTATGGTCTCAAACATGAAGCAGACATCATGTTTCCCTTCTAATAGAGCTAGTCTTGCAACATCTTGAAAATATACAAATTTGAAAGCATGCAGCGCTATGATTGATAAGCCTGTTTCATGTAGCGCAGCTCTGGTTTTCCCAGATGTTCCCTGAGTGAAAGCCTTTGAAAGGAGCTGTTTACTTGGGATTATTTCAGTGTGATACAATTGCACGGGAGTGTGCCCCAGAGCACTGCTGAGAGTTACAGCAGAGACTGCAGCCAAATACGCTTCTAGTACAGCTATAGCCTATGGAAATCACAGTGCACAGGTAGCAGGCGGTGCTGTGGGAAGGAGCCGCTGCCAGAATCACGCTGAAAAACAAAGCAAGAAATAGCAGCAAGCCCTTGCACCAGCCCCAGGGGACTGGGAAAGTAAACTCCAGTTATAAATGTGGCAAGAGTCCCAACAGTGACGTGTGTGCAGTCAGGCTGACTCATTCTGCTGCGCCTCAGAGCTTACTCTGCATGGCCCATGAGGCACGGGGCAGCCTAAGGGTGACATAGCCCCATGCTTTGCAGCAGGACCTGCTGGAGGGTCGGGGTGTGCTGAGGTGCCTCCTCGAGGGACGAGGTGTTTCCTCTCCCGTTGCCCCTTTTTACACCATAAGACCTCAGGACGCCTGAGGCTGAGCCCCAGCCGTGCCAGGGGCTGGCCAGCACGTTGCTCCAAGGTGGGAGCAGGGGATTGTGTTGCATCCAAGACAGCAACATGACATGTGCATACCTGTGTGTGAGCAGAAAGGTTGCAGGATCTGCAGCTGCTTTGCTAGAAGAAGTCAAATTTCTGAAAAGAGAGTAAGATTTCAGAGAGGGAGCATTTTGGGGCATTTCACCTGAAAAAGCCAGTTACATAAGTGACAATTCTGAAGAATTATGGTCAGTCATTCAAGCGTGAGATGTCCTCTGTATGTAACTGTATCTACGTGGGGTTTTAGCAGAACCTTCACTGTAAAACCGGGGACAGCAAAAGCTGGGAAACACATTACCATTTCCCAATGTGAATACGAAATCTGGCTCGGTTCTTGTGTGTGTTTTGACCAGAGCACTCCTGAAGGACATCCCCTAAATTAGACAGTTAGCATCAAATTTCATGAGAGTTTATGATTCCTCTTCTTCTCCAAAAAAAAAAAAAAAAAGAAACTTTTCCCAAAAAAAGTACGCACAAGTTTTCTCAACCCCCACTTGTTCTTAGCCTAGAGGCAAAATCCTAGCTGCAGGCTTATTTTCAGAGCCTGCTTGGCCAGCAGAAGAAGCGGATGTGCTGTATTTGTGTTTCTGCTGGGCTGTAAGCCGGCGCATCCTGGTAGCACTAGGCGTAGCTGCCAGGTCTCCTGAACCCTGAAGCATTTTGGCCACCTGCCCCGGCAGCGAGGGTGATAGAGTCTGACAAAGCCATGCGGGGATGCGGGGACGCTGCTGGCTGCTGCCCGGGTGAGTTTAGGGCCAGGGTGCCCCGCTCAGCTCGAGACCTCGTCCCGGCCCGCTGCTGCGGCATTCCTCCCATCGCATGAATTTTTCCTCGGTGGCTGGGCCGTCGTGTGCTGGGAATCTGACAGTTCTGAAGAAAAAATGTTCTGAATGGCTGAAGGGAGGCTAAAAGTCTGGCTTGGCCATGAGATAATACTGACCTAGGACATCCTTGGGTGCGGGGGTGGATGTGAACAGGGTGGCTCTGTGGATGAAGATCAGCTCGTTTCACCCCAGCAGAAGCAGGTCCAGCTCTGTCCACCGGGGCGGGATAGGCTCCTCTGGGATCCCTCTGAGTCAGGTCAGAGAAAAGGTGGGCATTGCAAACTCCTAATAGTTGCTGTAAGAGAAAACTATTTCACATTAGCCCCAACAGAAAAAACAACAGCCAAGGCCTGGCAAAAGAAGAGGTTTGTTCCTGTGCTCTGAACCCTGTCCAGCTGCAGACCCCTCTGTGACCCTCCTCTCTGCGTGGGCACCACGGAGCATAGTTTGCCAGCGACCCCCCCATATCCGTCCTTCCCAGCCCGACTCCTCTCACAGCAAAGGGGATTGTGGCGGGCCTTATCCTGAATTCTTCTGCTTCTGTGTGGAAGCGGCTGGTGCCATCAGTGGATGCCTCCATGGCATGTGCAGTTCCACCTGCTGGTGTGGGGGGGGAGGCTCAGGCAGAAAGGCGTACGGAGGGGTGCTTGTAGGTCTGCTGGGTCTAAGTCCATGAGAAAGGATTTGTACAGGAAAGCCCTGGTGTGCAACTAACAGCCATCAGGGTGGTACAGCTACTCTGCCTTCTCTTCCCCACCCCTCCCACATCATTTATTCAAAGGGTCACTACCCAAACCTTGCCAACATCCGCCCAATGCATGCCAAGAAAAAAATACGCATGGAGAAACACACCTCACACCGTACCATGCAATGTAGTTGGATTAGCGTGTGAGCAGGATTGCATGGTGAAATGACAGTGCGAGTAGAGAAAAGGATTCACAGACACAGGAGATCCCCCCCGATGTTCAGTGGCCAATAAAAGACAGGGTTTGGGGGCTGATCCATAGTGCAAGAGCTGTGCACTGAGCGATTTCAGTGCCTACTTTATCAGCTAAAGCATCCCAATGGCCTCCTCGCAACTACGGCAAGGGTCGTGAAAGAGATTGGCCTGGAGTCAGGCAGGATCTTGCAAGGCAGGATTCTGCAGTGGGGAAAGCAAGCGCAGAAGTCCCTCACCTGGGCTTTGCAGTTCAGTCTCAGGGTGAGGGCAGGGCTTCATCTGCCTCAGAGACCTCCTGGCCCTCCCTGACTGCAAAGTCCTGCAGCACCCAGGTGGTTTGCATGGTTGGGCTGAGTTGTTGGCCTCAGAGGGCTGTGTCCTTGCTGGGGGCCTCCTGCTTTTACCCCTTTTACCTGCTTTTACACAATACTGTAGCATCTTTGATCTGAAGAAAGGAAAAGGGAAACTACAACCTAGGGAAGAAGAAACTTCAACATGCTTAAGGAGTGCACGAAGCAGTTTGGTGTGGTGATGCCACCGTACCAAACTGGTACTGTTGCAGATATGCTTATACACATCTTTAGTAGTCCAAGGCTGCTGTGCAAAAGCCCTTCTGCATAGCTGGGCAGCGGGAATATCCCTCTCCCTTCCCATGTGGCCAGCCTGTGGCTGCTGTAAATTGTTGTCGTGTTCCTGACATCAAAAGATGCTGAAGGTCTTCCCCAGAGCCACTGACAGAAGCCTATTGTACAAGGAATAATAATAGTAATAATAAAAAAAAGACAGCCCCCACACCCTGAACAACAAACTTTGTATTCTTTCACAAGAGCGAGATGGGATATGAGAATTTTCTCATGCATAAATTTGGTTGTCTGGTGCTTTGGGAGACAATACCTTCCTGCGGGCGGGCAACAGCCAGTAGGCAGTTTCTAAAATTGGCACAGTGGCTTGAGTGCAACACGGTTTAGAAGCCATTGTTAGAGACTTGGCATGAATGGCATGGTTTTCCTCTAGGCTAACACCGTGCCCGTTCTCCAAGAAAGTAAAAAATGATAATAATAATACATTTTTAACGGTTCCAAGAAAGCAAGTCTATTAAAAACTGTTGCCCCTCCCAGCTATTTAGCCTATTTAGACTATCAGGTCTTTGGGACATTGATCTGCCTTTAGTGTGTGTCTGCTGGGCTCTGTGCAAGGCGTGAGTTCTCGCAATACGAATGAATCGATAACAGGTGACTCGGTGCGTTTTTTCCTCAGCGCTGCATCTCTTTCGCCCTGTGCAACATTTTGCAACGTGATAAATAGCGGGGGGGAGGCATTTTATAAGATCCGACCAAAAAGCCCATGTATTTGCAGTGTGAAAGGAAGCGCTGGAAGGTAATAATTCAGCAACAAAAGGCTATGGAAGGAAGCATGCCCTAGCAACTGTCTTTGTATATAGAAATCAGCCGCTCGTTTATCTTACAGAAGTCAACTTTTGTAACACTGTTTGCATTGTGCCCTCTAATGAGTGACGTTGCGACTGGGCTGTCAGGCTAAGAAGGGAAGCAGTGTGAAAGCGAGCGGGGATGTAAAGACCCCATGACAAAATGAAAAATGGTATGAAAAGGATTTTCTGCTTAAATGAGTCAAGAGCCGTGTGAATGCCTAAAGCGGTGAGACACACTGGGAATTGTGTTTGTATACTTAGCAATGCTCCGTAATGACCCCAAATGGGTACGCCTTACAGTTAAATGTAAATCGCGGTGAATGAAAAGGGAGGAAAAATGTGCTCTTTCCACTGTCAGCCCGTGTGGGTCACATCCTGCCTTCTGAAAGATGCCGAGATGCCAGAGAAGTGCCCCGGGCCAGCACTGCTGCTTTCTCAGCCCTGGCTCAGGGATGCTCAGGGATGCACAGGGCACCTCACCTGGCATCAGGCACTCGCGCACCTCTTACCAGCGTGAATTTTCACCCGGGGTAAACAGCCGCTCGGACGTTTTTCACCTGCTGCCATTTCTCTTTTCCCTCTGCTGCCTCTTCTCCTCCTTTCTTCTGTCCTTAGCTGTCACAGTATTTCTTGAAAACTCAAAAAAATACCTGTCTGCCCATGGGTTACAAGAAAAGGCTTGCTAATATGCAGCTCTTTTGTTGTTTCCGATGCATAAAAACCTTTTCTGTCATGCTGGAATTATGTAGAAGAAAAAAGAGATTTTTTTTTTCAATGGGATAAAGCTAGGATGGAGAGAGTTTTAAAGCAGAGCTGTTTTGGGGGGTAATCATTATAATGCTATTGAAAGAGAATAAATACATCAGCCTGAGGCAAGGTTTTTGAAGTACTTAGGTCTGACTTTCATTACATTGCTGGAAAAAAAGGAATAGGGAAAAAAGGTATTAACTAAACAGTGTCAGGTTCTTAGAGAGCCCACTTCCCTACCCTCCACACCCCCGGGCCCCTAAAACTGCCCTTGCAGTGGCAGGATGAAGCACCCCACCACAGACTGTTGGTCTTTTATTAATTATTATTTTTTACATTTGCACATCCTCTCCCGTGCCTCTCTTGCTTTGGCCTCACCCTCACCAAAGCACCGAGGGACCACCTGATTTTGACTGCAGCAACCTCTGGCAGCCTCAGGGTGCCTTCCCCTCCCGATCATGCACGTCCCGGCTCCGGTGGGTGCCTCTGCCCAAGCAGCAGGGCATGCTGGTGAGGAGCACGCTGCAGGGTTTGTCTGGCCTCAGATGTGCTTCAGGCTACCGTGGCCGGGTTGGCACTAACCACAGGCAATACTGCTTTAACAGATTTCCATTTCCATGCAGCTAGATGCTTTTGAAGTGTGTGTAAAGGAGCTTGTAACGTTGGCTTGGACTTTACCCGAAGCAGATATCAGAGATGGAAGTTTTGTGGAGGGGTGTAAATTCAGGGCAGTGAGAGTTTGAAGAAGGATGTTTAGAAGTGGTGGCAAAAATGAAAATGTAAAAACACGAGACACACTTCGAGAATTAAATATTCCATCGGCAAATACGTTTTGTTTCCTTTCTATATTTGCTTCTCATTCTTTTCACACGTTATCACACATTTAAGCGTGTAGGTGACCTCACTTGGATAAGCCAGACAGACCAATGAATATCTGCAGTGAGGCCAAAATAGCACAGAAAGCAGTGTTATCTTAGCATTTGCCACTTTAGCTCAGACACTTTTGCGTTCTGTCAAGTTCTGTCTGTATCTGTGCGTTGCTTACGCCGTCTAGTCGCTGTACTGTATTTTACTTGTCCCTGCTTCAATGATCCAGATATTTTAATAAGGCAGGAAAGGACCACTTGAAAGGTTTTCAAAAGGTTTCACTATTTGCGTTGCTGCTGAAAAGTCTTTCAAGGACTTTCAAGGCCAGTTTTGGAGTGTTATCTGTACTGGTTATTTCTGACCCCCGTGCAACGGGAGCTGAAATCTGTTCATGAAAAGCAAACAGCCACAAAGTCATCATTAGCCCAGAGCACGTGTGGCGTGCATGCGTGTGCACCTGCGCAGCGAGCAGGGGTTGTTTACTGGGTGCTCGAGCTCCTCTCCTCTGCCGTTTGCTGTTAGGGTTTCTCACAGGAGTGTGTTCGGGGTGGGTCTCAGCAGCAGCCTGTAGGTTTAGGAACAGCACGCCGGACCACGGGTCGGACAGCGTGGCTGGCAGCGTTTTGCAGCAGCAGGAGAAGCGGAGCACTTTGCTGCATCCCCTTGGCCGTGGCGTTCCCCGCAGCTGGTGAAGGAAGGGGCAGCGGGGTGGCGAGGCAACGGGCAGCAGAGGGGCTCTGGGTGAAACTGCACTGAGAAGCAAACCTCTTCTGGGGGGAGGTCAGGGCTCGGCAGGCTGGGAGTGCTGAGCCGCCCCGGGCTCCGGGCCGTCACGTCTGGGGGCTGCCGGCCGCTCTTGCCCTCTGGCTGCGTCCTGTTTTCTTTGCATTTGCCAGCAGCGCGATGAAAGCCAGCGGCTGACCGGGCAGCTGGCACCCGGCTTGCTATGCTGGCTTTTCATCTCTAAGTACCCCCTTGCACTGCGCTCTCTAGCTGGACAGTTGCCTGTCTGTCATGAAGGTATCTGAGTGTAGTCCCTCACGATCTCTGCGCTGTCTCCAGTTCTTCCCCGTGGGGCAAGGACGAGTAGGTATCTGTGTTCCTGGGGTTTTCATTTCTTTTTTCTCGTGCTTGTTGGTGTTGGCAATCGGCGTCGACATGGTGAGCACTGCTGCTGCAGCGTTGCATAGGTGTCTCACTGTCTGGGAGGGAGAAAAAGAGGAAGGTTTGACAGTGTTTCCCAAGGATACTTTGGACCTTGGCTTCTTTTAATCTCTCCTGGAAACTCATACTGCAGCTGGAAACTCTGCTGGTGATCTATTTAGATCAAAAAAGGATTACACGATAGTACGACACACAAACACACAAGTACTAATCTAACCGAAATTACACTGCAGAACTGCCTCTGGGCACCAGGACAGGCTCTGTGCTCGCCCCCGTCCCTGTGACACGGCTCCCCCCGTGCCCGGGTGCTGCCGGTGCCCAGGGGCGCGCCAGGCGCTGCCGCGGGTGACCTCGCTCTGTTTCCCCCCCAGGTCCACGGGAAGTGCATGTGCAAGCACAACACGGCGGGGCCGCACTGCCAGCACTGTGCCCCGCTCTACAACGACCGCCCTTGGCAGGCTGCTGATGGCAAAACCGGAGCCCCCAGGGAGTGCCAGTGTAAGTGGCCGGCCGGGAGCGGTGTCCCTGAGCTTCTGCAGGAGTGAAACGCTTCCTCCTGTGCTTCCCTACGTGTTTCCCAGAGAGCAGATGCTCGGGTGGTGAAGGGGCAGGGGGAGAGCCCATGCCACTGTGTGTTGGTGGGGTGGGGCGGCCCTGTTTGCTGGGACATCCTCACGTGAGTGTTGCGCGTCTGCTCGACCTCAAGCGCAACTCCTCGAGATGTGGTCTTCTGTCGCAGGCAGACTGCCCCTCACATGGGTGCTTTGGTGCCCATGGGGAGCCAGGCTTGTGGCAGGCACGTTTTGGGGAGGTATGGCCTCCTGGTGCTGGGCTGCAGTCGCACCTCGCTGCGGTTCCCCAGGGCAGTGGCAGTGCAGCCCTTACTTCCACCAGCAGCGTTTGGTAGGGGGGTGCAGTGTGTCCCACTTGGCTTCTGACTTCAGGCGTGTGGGCATCTGGACGTCCATCACCGCCAGCGAAGGGAAAAGGGGTGCTCACCCCCTCTCACACCTCCCCTCCACCTGTCTCTGCCCTCCGTCAGCTGCAGGACAGCTCCTGATGGCAGCCGGGTGGTGGAAGTGGCACGGGGCACTGCTGGTTTCTCAGGCGGTGTGAGAAGGATCCCTCCCAGCACTGCCAGTGAGCGTGGGAGGTTCTCCCTGCACTGGTCTGACCACCCTACTGCCCTCATACTGGGAAACAAGAGTCGAAGACATTCGTTTTTCTTGCATGTCATTTCTAGGGGGTGAATGAAAATGCGAAGATACTTCACGTATGTGAATGAATAACAGGTTCATAGGCCACATCTGCCATTCCAAAACACGGTTCAGGTTTTTGCGCCCCTCTCCCATGAACCAACATCTCTCACTGCCTTAACGAGTCTTTCTGTTCCCCCTGGCTTCGTCCCAGCGTGCAAGTGTAACGGGCATGCCGACACCTGTCATTTTGACATGGACGCGTGGCTGGCATCGGGCAACCGCAGCGGCGGCGTCTGCGACAACTGTCAGCACAACACGGAAGGGCAGCACTGCCAGCGCTGCAAGCCGGGCTTCTACCGGGACCTGCGAAAGCCCTTCTCCGCCCCCGACGCCTGCAAACGTAAGTCGGCAACCTTCTGGTAGTGAATTGCTTCTGCTAAGTAGGGTGTCAAAGGAAAGGTGAGATCTTCCTGCTCCCACTTGGAGCAGCCTTCTTGTTTCAGTGAGAGATGGGGAGCTCTCAGGATTTGAATTCCTTTTTGGTGATGTCCGCAAAAAGCAATGGAGAAGTCTGCAGGACAAAAGCCTGCTGATGCTGTTGATAAATCCCTCCCGAGGATCCCTGTAGCTTGGGGGTGGAGGGAAGAAAGGTGATTCATTGGCTCTCCTGCTATTTTTGGAGAGCAAGAGCTGCTTCATGTTTGCGTGCCTCCTTGTTCGGTGGTGCCGCGACCCCAGAAGCGGGGTGCAGCTGACGAGTAGCATCGCCCACGCAGCAGCAGGTGGGTATGGAGGGAGACATGGGAACACAAGCAAAGAGGCATTGCAGAAGGAATCACGTCGGTCTTCATTACTTTCGTAAATAATTATTTCATTGCTGTATTATGTACACAAATCTGTTTTTTTAGACCGTGAATGTCATTACTTTTTCAAGTCTCTTTACCTACTTGTGTACGCTGAGGTTCTGCGTCTCCTTATCTGAAACATCAGCTACTTTACCTCAGCAATTATTGTCAGAACTTATGGAAAGAATTTTTATTTTGGAATCTCATTAGTAAAAAACACATTTAAATCCTACACTTACACTCAAAGCTTGTGGGATGTTTTCAAGTACATCTACTTTGTTCCTCGTCTTTTTTTTTGACAATTTACAGAGCATAAAGTACTCAAGCATTTCAGGGAGGCAACTTGCCCCGGCATAAACTGTTTCTGTGAAGATGCAGGGAATATCTGGATGCTGTCCCTTCAAAGATCATATTGCTTACAAACACACAGATCATTTCTCTCTGGGCTTCTGAACCCCTCACAGATGTTCTCCTCCCTAAGACCCTTTTCAGTTTCCCTCCTGGGCTCCCACTGGCTGATTTAGGGCTGCCAGGAGGGTCCTGTTGCATCCATCCTGGTGCATGCTGCCTGCTGCCCGTGAGCCCTCTCACCCCTCGGGCTGCCCTGGCCAGGCTGCAGGGCAGGGGAGGTTTTTCTCCCACCACGGCGTTTTCCAAACCCTGCAGCAGGTTAGGGCTATTTACCGTAGCTCCCGCTGAACAGCAAATGACTAATGACTGTTAAATTAAATTATATGACTGATTACAGCCCTCAGCTGGAACATTTCCAAGGACCGTGCCGTGGTTTGCAATAACAAGGGACAAGGGAGATGCCCAGTTATTCTTTCAGGGAAGGCCACAGCGTTGCTTACTTGCTTCTGGCTCAAACCCCTGTTATTGCTCAACCGCGGAGTAGCGATGAAAATTTTAAAATACCAAGGTCAAAGTAAATAAAGGAGTTGTTAAGCCATAATCTCTAAGGATACTTTAAAGATTCTTGCAGGCGAAGAGTGTATATAATATTTGCTCAGGAGTAGGTGTGTACCAGATAGAACAAGACGTTCTGCTGTTTAAAAGAGCAATCTGATGACTCTTTCCCCCCGCCATACCTATCGGTCCTTTTCTTTATGTCCCCCATGAATTTTTAAGCCTCAGCTACAGTATGATTACAGACAATAAATCAGCTTTTATAGCTGCCGAGTTTATTTTTGCTTTTAAACTGTAGGTTTTTGAGGGTAAATATTTGTCATTTCCAAAGGCAAGCTGACAGCTCGAGAAACCACACCAGTATCAGCAGTTGGGGGGCGAAAGCCGCCCCTGCAGGAATCCCTCTCACCGCCTCTCAGTCCCCATCGGGGAGCAGGGATGGCCAGTTTTCCGTTCACATGGGCACGGAGGTCTCGTGCCACATGTATTGCAGCGGGGAAAAGTGCCATTTTAATGCTGCTGCTGCTTATGAATGGAAAGGAAAGCGACCAGATGGAGCTTGTGCAGGTTTTCCCTAGTCCCAGCCCAGTGATGCCCACCCCGGAGGGGTGCCAGCGGTGTGCGTGTGGGCACTGTTTCCAAGCCTCGTGCTGGCACTCGTGCTCTGTGCCCATGCATCCTCTCAGTGTCATCAGGACCAAAAAGCCCTAGCTCCCGGCAGCCCATGGACAGTGGGTGCATTTTCCATGAGGACTGCATTTTTCATAAGGACTTTTGTAAATTTAATGTTCTTTCCTCGCCATGGTGTTGTCACTACCATTAAATTTTCCATTAGGGAAAAAAAAAAAAGTATATGAAAAAGCATCGCCTGAAACATAAAAAGCACCGGCGCTAATAGGGCTGGGAGTGAAACAGCTGAAACTCAACCAAGACAGGACTGGATTCCCTCTCTCCAAGCACTGGCAGCATGGGGACAGGAGAGTGTCAAGGCTCAGCATTTCCCCCGGAGGGGCTGAGGAATGCCATAAATACCCACTGCATCTCGGAGGAAAATAGAGCATTTAGATACATGTGTCAGGTGTAAAAAACTTCACAGACTTCAGGAGAAAGGTATGCGACTCTCGCTGAGCGCTGTTGAAAACTATGCTATTAAAGGTACCAGAGTTCACTGCCTGCAGCTAGTTATGCAGTTTGTAGAGAGGCTTTCTAATCTTTTAATTTTATATAATTATATTTGTTTGGGAATGGAAAGGGTGGGGAAAATTTGGGGATTACTATGGCAAAGGTTTTGGAATCGCAGTCTCCTCTAAGTTGACTGCCGATATTAACTCATCCTTTAATATTTTGAAACTGCACTCCAGATATGTCAAAGCCCTGAAACCACAGACATGTCATCAGATCAAAACTAGACATATGTGCACAGCAGTAAGTAGTTTAAAAGAAAATGGGGTTGTGTCACACGCAGTGGCCTTTCTGCTTAATTGCCTTCACAGTTGCAAAATAAAAATATTTTTAGCATTAGGTGAAAATTTTCCCTCCAAATGAAATTTCCTCAGGAAATCCATTTTTTTTATATAAATAGAGATTTAGACAAAAGTATTCTAGTATTCCACAGGGGATTTTTATTTTTATTTCATCTTTTGGGTCGCCAAAATGTAATGATTTTTGAACGCACAGCAATGCCAGAGGTTTCGTGGAGCTGTGGTTTGCGTGCTCTGAGCGGCTGCTCCCCTGCCCAGAGAGGTTTTTCCAGCTGGGCTCTTTGCTCTTTTGCTGGGCTCGGGTGCCGTGGTCAGAGACCTGGTCCGGGCGCAGGATGATGCCACGAGCCTCCCCGCGTTGGGCTTGTGCTTTTGATAACCGTATTTCTGATTTTTAAAAAGATTAATATCTTAGGGGAGAAAACAGTTCTAGTTTTGCAATGGATATGAATTACGCTTCTGCTGAAAAAAAAATGAGAATCAGGCAAGGAAAATTTCAAACCACCTATTTTAGGGTATCCTTTCTGATTGGTGAGTGTGGTCATTTCTTCCAGCACATCCCAGTGCATTCCCAGTTCATCTCTCTGCGGTCAGGGCCACGGGGGAGGACAGGAGAGCAGTGGGCACTGTTCTGGGGGAGAAGCTGGTCACACATGCTCTGCAGACCTGTGCCCCATGCCTCAGAGCGTGCAGAAAAGCACATCTTTGGGCTGCCCGTGTCCCAATCCTTTTTCCTTTAATATTTTGAAATGATGGCTTTTAAAGAATATCAGACTTTAATTAAAACGACTGTTGGGCACGGGTTTCTTAACCTCCTGGCAGCCAGGGAGCCGCTGGTACTCGATGACTGATTCCCCCCGCGGTGTCCCCGCAGCCTGCTCCTGCCACCCGCTGGGATCGGCCGCGCTGCCCCTGGGTCCCCGCACCTTCTGCGACCCCAGCACCGGCGACTGCCCCTGCAAGCCCGGCGTGGCGGGGCCCCGCTGCGACCGCTGCCTGCCCGGCTACTGGGGCTTCGGCGCCGACGGCTGCCGGCCCTGCGACTGTGCCCGCAGCTGCCACCCTCGCACCGGCGACTGCCGCAGCGGCAGGTGAGTGGGGGGTCCCGGCCGCCCCCCGGCACAGGGCAGGCTCCTGCCCGGCTCACGTGCCATCTGAGAAATACCCGCTGCGCGAAATAACCACATCTGGAGCTGTCTGGGGTTGGGGGTGGAGGGGGCATTGGTGCTGCGGCTCTTCTGGGTGGTGGGCGCTGCTGTGGTGGTGTTGCTGGCGCTTGGTGCTGGTGTGAATGTAGTGGGTGCTTTCCGTACCCTTCACAGTTTCTTCCTTTTCATGAGCTTCAGGGAGACCTGAGCACACGGAGACCAAAGGCTCGATATTGTTGCTGTTGCAACTCAGCTTGCATCGACTGCTTTGGGTGGTCGAGCTCTGATTTCTAGAAGGCAGTGTGTTTGAACGATAGCCCGCTGCCTGGATCTCATAGCATGCTTTCCTACCATACTGGTGATATTTATAGCATGGAAATACCTGTAGCAGATTTTAAACTAAAACTGGATTCGTGGCCCACTCTGACAACCCTCAGTCGTCCCTTTCGCTTGTGTGCGTTTATCACCACCAAAGCTGCACGGGCTGTCAGTTACACTGCTTTCTGCTGGCAGCAGGAGGATGGCTGACCCTCTCCCTTTCCCCCAGCAGCGCGGACACCAGCTGGCACCAGGAAGCGCTTCCCTTCCCACCGGCGTTCAACGAGAGCGAGCCCGCCTGGGGCTGGGAGGACGAGCAGGGCTTCTCGGCGCTGCGGCACTCCGGTAGGACCAGGGCCCCGCCTGCCCCTGCCCCATCCCTCCGCCAGCAGCCGGCTTGTGCCCAGCGCCCCGCTAGGCCCCGCTTTGGCATGGGTGGTGCTGGGGGTGCGAGTCGCCGTTGCCCGGTATTCCAGGTGCAGACCCAGCTGGGGAGGCTCCTGCCCCATGCCCTGCTGGGCTGGACGAGGTGATGCCACGGCCTGGTGGCCGCTGATGGCCTCGGCCTCCCACGAAGCAACCAAGCAGGCAGGTGTAATTTCCTGCGTTTGCTGAGAGTGGCATGATAAAATCTTACAGATACGATAATCGAGTTAGTCGAGGAGAGAGCTCCATCGTTTGTCCAGGCAACTTAATTTGAAGCATAAATAAGTATATCATGTTATTCTTTGTTCTAAGATCACGGAAGTCATTAATCTGCCTTAACCTCTGCGACGTTTCCTTCTAAAATCGTGTCTGGTACATTACAGTGTGGAAAATACCACAGGGAAAGACATGCATGTTATTTGCATCCTGAGGCCACATAATAAGGCCTTTGTTTCCCTTCTCTTCAAATTGTAAACAAGGAATGATTGCCCTCGGACCAAGGCTGTGTGTTCAGCCTGGATCTGAAAACAGGGCTTTTTGCAGGGGGTTGTGGACCGCATGAAAACCCCCGACAGGTGCCGGTGATGTGGCCAAGCCCCTTCTGTAGCACAGGGGCTGTGTCTGTGATCCTGCACATCACAGCGGCCACCTCCGACACCTCCTTTTCTCCCCAGCCAGGCCCACATAACTCACCACTGGTGGTGGCAGAGGTCTCCTACCTGCTCGTGACCCCTGCAAAGCTCCCTGCTGGGAGGCATGATTCACAGCCATTTGCTTCATTTTCTTCCCACAGGTAAATGCGAATGTAAAGAGCAAGTTTTGGGCAATCCCAAGGTCTTCTGTGGGATGAAGTACACCTACGGTGAGTTGTGGTGAGGTGGTGGGGGCCTACAGGGAGGTCCTGCAGAAGTATGGTATGGTATGGACCAAACCTCTCTCTGCAGCTGGCCAGGGGGGAGCAGCATCCCCTGAGAGCAAACTCCAGCATACAGACACAGTCTGGCACTCAGTCACTGTTCGGGGGATAATGGAGGCAGTGTCCCAAGCCCCTGTATCCCCTAACATCTCTGCACGCACTCAGCAACAGAGCGTGTCAGCCCTGCAGTCCCATGCGGACAGATCTTTGTCCTTCCCAAGGAATACAGATACTGTGGTGCCTAGTCAAGCTGGGTGAAGCACCTTGCTCTGTTCAGTGCCCCTCTTGCTACCAAAGTACCCTTGCGCCAAAATCATGGGAAGGCAAGAGCTGGAAGGGCCCTGAGCACTGTTAACAAAAATGAGTCATTGAAAATCTCTGTATAGACCGGGTGCCCCACACGAGGTCTAGAAGCCACTAAATCTGACTTACACTGAATGGAAGGAGAGACAGGGATCACCACAGAAGACAACACACAGAGAAGACAGCTCTGGCAGCCACTGGGAGCTTCACCCTGTCAGCAGAGCTCGGCTGATGCAGTGGGGTGGTGTGGGCATTGCACGTTGGATCTGAATGAATGAGAGGAGGCACGTTGTTTCCCAAGACCTCTCTGGTCTGTGCCAGTGAACCACCTCCCTCATACTGCTGCAGAGCAAGGAATGTTTTGTGCAGCACTCCCTCCCGTCAAAGCCTTCCAGAGGTTTCTTGCACCTGTTTCATCTTGCACTAAAGTTGAAAATGTGCAGGGAGATAATCCACACCTCTGCAGGCTGCGGAGCAGCCCACAAAGGGAAGTTCAAGGGGCCGCGAGTTGTTGAAATATAGCTCTGGCTTAGTGATATTAGAAAAAATCTGATTTTGCTTTGCTTTGCTTCCTGGCTGCGATAGTGACTGTGTTTAATCTTGAAAAAGATAAGAAATGAAAAAAAAGGCACGAAAAACCCAAGTTCATAAATCTTATCTAAAGTGCACTCAGGCTTCCCACCCTTTCATCACTCAGCATGCAAAGGTGTCAGCTCAGCTGGAGAGACAGATGAATTATGGGGCTCATCACGAGTTCCAGGAGGCCATACCGTAGGAGGAAAGGTTTCCCCGTGCTTCATAATGTGCAGCGCTGAATAAAGCACCACTGGAGGCATCAGTGTGGTCCAGGGCTGGCTGATGTGTGGGACCTGGGCCCTGAGCCTCCACCACATGGGGACTGCTGGCAGTCACGGGGTGCGCCGCTTCTAACCCCATCCCACAGGGGATACCAAATGATTGGGGTGTGCCTGTGGGTATCCGTGAGCAAAAAATGCTCCATGATTTGCCTCAGTCCCCACCAACGTCTCAGTCTCTGCATTTGGATGTGGCGGTTCTTCAAAGCAGGAGGACCAAGGCAGGATGGGGACAGCCCTTCACATCCCTGCCTGCTGCCTCATCTGCCTGCCCAGAGCCCTGCAAAGCCTCAAGGCCCATCCCTAAAACCAAGGCTTGCTCTGGGGGAAATCTTGGCCCTCACAATTTTTGAAAATCAGGTCGTGGGACCTCTCCCGCTGCCTGCGTGGCAAGTCCAGGGGCCGTGGCCAGACCAGCGGGCGGTGTCCTTGCCCACAGGTGTGGGGACGTGGGCATTCCCCCTGCAGCTGTGCTCCCCAGCCAGGAGCATCCTGCTGATGCCAGTGTAACAAAGTCATTTGTCTCACCGTTTCACCCAGACCTGCACTAGACACAAAAAAGACCACTGTAAATTATTTATATATTGCTGTTTTCTAATTCCTATCTTCTCAGTGATAAAGACGAAGATCTTGTCAGCGCATGACAAGGGCTCGCATGCTGAAGTCAATGTGAAGATCAAGAAAGTCTTGAAATCTACAAAGCTGAAGATCCTGCGGGGCAAGAGGATGCTCTACCCTGAGTCCTGGACTAACAGAGGCTGCACTTGTCCAATCCTCAATCCCGGTAGGTTTGAATCCCTAGGAAGTACATCCCCACTGTATTCATACAGATTTCATCCTCAACCCTCAGTCCCCTCATGCCAATGAGTTTAAAACTGCAACCCAGTGCTCATTAAAGTATTGGCTTCTAAATCATTTGGATTCCAACAGCAATCTCTGTCAAATTTGAATTTTATAGAGAAAACCTTAGTTAATTCTGCAGACTTTTGCAAGTACAATTGCTCTTCCTGAAGCATAGTAACAGCATTACAGCTGTACCAGTCTCAGTGTGTTCCCACAGGGAGGTAGATGGATGTTGCACCATGACTATATGTCATATCTTTCCAAAATTAATGCTAATTTGAATCCATAAAAGCACAGTTAAATCTAATCTGTGTCATTATATTGTACTGAAGATAGAGTCTAATCTCAAGGGAAGATGTCTCTTTCAAACTAACATTAATTAGCATCTGCAAAGTTCAGAAGAGCCTCTCTTTCGCAGTGCAAGGGGAGCTTTGGCTTCATAGTTTTTTCTCATCTTTCACTGAAATGAAGTATAATCAGTTCTGGTTAAACAGTGCATGCAGTCTCCGGTAGGAGGGGAAATCCATAGTCAGGGTTTTCTTCAACAGAGCAAAACTAAGATACGGTTGACACAGCTTTCTTTACAGCGCCAAGATAAACCAAGAGTTACAAACTCAGATGAAGGATTTTCTTTCTCTAAGGTGCATACATTGCTTGGCAATCACTGATCAAAGCGTTGACTTCAGTACTGAGATTTCTTCTACATGTGCAGCATTAGGAGCTTCCTTCAGGGGGAAGGTGCTGTCTGCAAGGCTGAATCACACAGAAAGGTTACTCATTGATGAGGCATTTGCAGTCTTCTTTCATGTCCACCGGAGTATTTTGCTTTGAAGGCAGCCTGCCCTGATAGCACGGCTGCAGTTGGTCAGGTGCAAGGGTCAGATGGATCAGCAGCATTAGGCAGGACTTCACTGTTTAAGCACAGCAAGACTTTGGATAGTGGCAAAACACCATAAATCTGTAATGAAATAGATAAAGATGTTTTAATTTTCTGTATGCAGTGCAAACCCAAGTGAAAAACCCCCAGTGTGGCTGCCTTAACACAAACCAGGAGGAAAGCAACATAAGCTTTCAGACACTGACTGCACAGGGCAGCCCCACACCTGACACCCAGCTTTGTGAGCCTGTAAGCTTCAGGGAGCTTCCCTGATCTCCCCCAGCAGAGGAGAAGAGAGCAGCGAACACAGAGTCCATTAAGATCGCTGCTGCTTAGACACCAGCGGAGGAGTGGGGCTGCGACTGTCTTTATGTGTCTGACACATCGGGAGTTATCCCCTTCCTGGCCACTCACAACATCGCTGCCACACCACACGACCATCACCTCCATGATATTTTAGGTTTCTGCAGAGTGTCCACTGAGCTCTCTCCACTGCAGGCCGTTGCATTTTAGTGGACCAGCCTCTCCCCGTGGTGCAGCAGAGGAGCCTGTTTCTCTCTGCCAGCTGCAGAAGGAGTCACAGCAGCTGGTTCAGGGCAGCGGTGCACGCTGCTTGGGTCCCATCCCAAACAGGGAGCCCATTCCAGTATCTGCAATGTTGCCAGCTCTCACGACTTACATCGCAAAGCTTGATGTTTTCTTGAAATGCAGCTGCTGGAGTCCCATCAGCGTAAAGTTATCGCAGCTTTCATGTTAAAAAGCAGCTGTGAAGTTTGGAATATCTCTTGGTCCTGGTAAGAAACTTGAAAACATCAGCTGAGTGCACCTTAAAGAGTCAATCAATCAATCAATCACTTCAAAATGGAAAAAAAAAAAAGGATCCCAAATATTTTTTACAATCTCATGATTACCTTTAGCTACCACATTCATTACTGGGTGGTTTGCAATACCATATTAGCAGATTTAACCCTCTCTCAGAGTAGAGCTTGTGACCTCCGGATGAGTAAAGCACCACCAGCAGGATAAAAAGCCAAGCTGACATAAAGCAATTTCCTGACATATAGCTGTAATGAAGATCACATCTCCTAAAAACATAGAGGAGATTAAAAAAATATATAAAAGCAGAAGAAAGAAAAACAAATTTTTGTTGTGTTTTGCAGTGCTGAAGTGATACCAAATGGAGGACAGGCTCTTAAAGGTTCTGACACGAAATAAAACCTCCCTGCATTTATCAGAACTCCACGGGCTGTTTCAAGATGATAAATGTGCTGAGGTTCCTGTGAGAGGGTGATCACCACACTGGCACACCTTCCCTCACACACAGGCTCACTGGGGCAGGCTGGGTTTCTGGGAGGACAGAAAGATGCCAACATAGCTGTCTGCGGGGAGCAGGAGCCTGTCCAAATCTCAGCTCTGCCACACACACACACATGCACGAGCAGAGCGCTCCCTGCTAGCAACACAGGCAAAGCGCACAGCCTCTAGTGCTGGCTTGTGGCACCTCAGTTGCTCATTTTGTTTTGGTTGTACACTTCTGTAAAGTCAAATTGACAATCTAGGAGGCTGAATCTTCCTACAGAAAGAGAATCAGCAGCCAAAGCAATATTAGCTTTCTCTCTGAGAGCGTGTGCCACATTTTTCTCTCGAGGGAGTAGATTTAGGAGCCCTTGAAAAGCGATGTTTACAACAGCAGGATTGACATGGCCAAAATGAAGGTCTCACAAAGGCTATTCCTGCCATGCACATATCCTGTGTTTACTTGGCAGAAGAGAGGATGTGTGTGCCCAGAAGCTCAGATGGAGTAGATAACAAATTGTATTGAATTAAAGAAAACATGCTTGACCTTTAACTAGAGGACACTGTCCCCCCGCCACAGTCTTCCCTTATGAGCAGCAAAACAAAAACCCAAGAAAACACGAGCAGACTGCCTGCTGTGGCCGGGCTGGAGCTGGGTGACTGGAAGGGCCCTGGGCCCTCACCTGCCCCTGGGCGGCCTCACCCCATCCTCCCCCAGGCAACCTCTGCATGGCTCCAAGTGCCCCGTGAGCCGTGCCCCAGAGCCAGGAGCACCTTTCCACCCTCCCACCAGCATCCAGCTGGAAAACTGGGCTGGTACATTACATCCCAGCAGTGCCAGGGTGCGGGGAGGATGCTTGTGTGCCACTCAATATATACACACGCAGACAAATGCTCCAAACAGGCGCGATGGAAATCACTGGGAATGTCATTTCTGAGAAAATACAACGTACTTTTACAAGGAGGTTGAAAGGAAAGCTTTTCTCCCCTCTGTGTTCCATTTACCCCATAGCATCAGGAGGATTTTGAGCAGTACACAAGCATGGGGCCACCCTGCACAGTCACTGCTGGAATGAGCTCAACTGACCACTTTCCAGGTATTAAGGGAGGTCTGAGGCAGGTGGCTGCCAAATGAGTGCAACATCAGTTCGTAAACAAGGTATTGAAACTTTTCCTGCCAGCCCCAAGACCTCAACTTCAATTCATATTTAGATGCTGGCAAAATCAAAGCCTGCATATGGCATCTCTGTCACAGCTGCACCTCTGGGATTGTTTTTGCATAGGTACAGATGGAGGTGTAGATATACAGATACAGTTGAAAGTCATAAGTGTAAATATTTATCCATATAAGTGCTTTTTTACTCAGGACTATAAGTTCAGGCTGTTTGCCACATTAGTAGCCCCCCTGAACACAGCGCTGTGCAGTCCCTGACCACTTTGCTGGTTTGCAGGCTTGGAGTACCTGGTGGCAGGACACGAGGACGTGCGGACGGGCAGGCTCATCGTCAACATGAAAAGCTTTGTCCACCAGTGGAAGTCAGCTCTTGGAAGAAAGGTCCTGGAGATTTTAAAAAGAGACTGCAACTAGATGTGCGCGACCCCTAGGGCATTTCTTCATGCACAAAATGCAAAAGCCTTCACAGAGGGAAGATCTCTAGGATGAAAACTGGAACGTAAGAAAATAGTGCCAAAACGCGTAGCGAGGCGTTATGATTTGTAGGCGCTGTCTAATTTAACCCTTCCTGGTCAATGCCCTTTCACTCGCCTGTAGCTTCCTTGCGAGGCGCTCCCTGAGCCCGGCTCTTTGTTGCGTTGAGGGGAACAGAAGGAAGGGGGGCCTCTGGTCTGGCTCCAGGGCAGCGCCAGAGCAACACCCACAAAGCCACCCATCACCCCGACTTATATTTCCACCTACCGGGGGGAAAACCTCCCTGTGATCTGCAGCTGGGAAGCGAAGTACCGCTGCCAGTGCCACCAGCATGGATCTGGAGTCGCTCCCAGAGGCTCCCAGAGGGAGCTGCAGGGCAGGCAGGGCTGGCGGCAGGCGCCCATGGCAGAGGGTTGGGTGCTGCCTGCTCCTCACCTCGCCATCCCACTGGAGGTTGCAGGGGATCAACCCCCTGCTCGTGCTCATGCGGGCAGACCTGCCAGGTGGTGTGAATTCCTCTGCCCTCGTGCACGTGTGATGCAGGGCGGGTGCTGGCTCTCTGCCTTCGCTGCGGAGAAGAGCCGGCTCCGCTGGGCACGGCGCCTCTGAGCTCTTGTCCTTGAAGTGTTAAAATATGAACCCAGCCCCTTGTAAATATTTCATTGTATAAAGCACTTTACTACCTGCCACTTCACGGTGTGGAAGGCCGGATTGTGTTGGGGAACGAAGAGGTTGAAGGTGGCACTTGAGAAAACCTTCTTGAAACAGAAGCACTCCTGAAGACGCCCCAGCTGGACAGCGTTGACGGCATAAAGGGAACAGCCAGCCTGGCACTGGCCGCTCAGAGCATCCCAGGGTGCAGTCTGAAAGATAGTAAGCATTTGCACTGAAGTCCCAGCTTCAGACCAGCGCTTGGACTCCATGGGCAGGACTCCAGCGAGACTTGGCAAGCAGTACGAAAAGAAGAGACTTTGGAATAAAAATGCAATTGCCAGAGGAGGAAACTCTGCCTGCAGGAGAAGGAGTGGATCCGGAGAATGGAAAGGACTCCCATTCACATATCCCTACCCAGTGATTCACGATGGGCCTGGAGTTTATTTTATTTTTATGTTAGTATTTAAAACTGAATGTTTGATTTGTTTTCTTCTGTGTTATTGTTTGCAATATATATGGCCATTATACTTCCTCATTAACACCAGTATGGAATATAGCACAGTTTACTGCAGTTTTCAGCACTAAAGTATATCTTTTCTGTAAAGCATCTTTAAACCACCTTGCATAGAGTGTATTTTGTTCAGGAGTATGAGAGGAAAGAAAAGGCAGACTTACAACATCATAAAAGCTACAAGTCTACCAATCTGCTTTACGTATGTATTTTTCTTTCAAGGTCCTGTGGACTCACAAAAAAAAAAAATGATACTATTTTGGTAATTTGTTTTTATATCTCATCTATGTAATAAATATATTATGATTTCAACAGCTTCGTCTCCTGCTCCTGCTTATGCCACTGGCATTGTGGTCTTCATGCTACTGAAGAGCACAGCTAAGTGTGAAGAGAAGCTGCTGTGGGGCATATGTTCCTCCCTGGGGGTAACGTTTGCCATATGGTAAAAAGCCTAGTCACGTGGATGGCTCACAGAAAGTGAGCTTCAGGTCTCTTTGAGGAGTCTTAATCATAAGCCCCTCTCAAAAGAGGGGGAATTGCTACCTAAATATTTTCAATGCTGGCTGGATCCTTGCATCCGTACAAACCTGGTGGCTGATCTGCAGAGCAGTAACAGATAAATACCAAGTCAAGGACAGCTGAAATCAGGCTTGCTGCCTACATTTGAAATATTTGAAACTGTAAAGGAAAAAAAAAAAAAACACGCTGTAGGAAGCAAACACTGTGGCAAAATGTGTTCAAGAGCACTGCAGAGTGAAATCACAACAGGGCTAAGTCAGGGACTTGGCACACTACTGCAGAAAGGCTGACTGTACCTGCAGCGAAGGACGGAGTTGAGCCATCAGCAAAGCAAGAAAGCAACCCGACATCAGTAGTTGCCTCCATTCATGTGGGATAACCTCACAGCAGCAAGGTGGCCAGGCAAGCCCTTCCCAGCCAGAAAAGCATATTGGGACATAAATCTTCACAACTCAGTGAGTTTATCATAGAATAAATAGAATCATAGAGAATCATAGAGTGGCTTGGGTTGGAAAGATCCTCAAAGACCATCTAGTTCCAACCCCTGCCATAAGCAAGGATGTCACCCACTAGATAGGTTGCCCAAGGCCCCATTCAGTCTGTTCTTGAACACCTCCAGGGATGGGACAGCCACAGCTTCTCCAGGCAACCTGTGCCAGTGCCTCACCACCCTCAGAGTGAAGAATTTTCTCCTAACATCTGATCTAAATCTCTGCCACTGAAAGGAGCCTTGTGTTGCCTCCGAGTGTCACTGTTTCCAACACAGGACTAGAAGTAAGCAGGGCTGAGGTTGGCTGCCGCAGGTGCCATACTCCCATTCCCTGTCAGCACTGCAGGGATGACTCTCAGCTGGCAACATGTGCTTGAGTTGCAGGAGGTAAAGCAGGTGTTTTGGAGCCAACTGCCACTACAGCACAGACACAAAGCAGACACAGCAAACCCGGCCCACCCAGCGTGTCCAGATATGACCCAAACCTAAATTTTCCCAAGATACACAAAGGAGACCTCTTTGCTCTTTCTGGTATGTTCACCCATAAGCTCTTCAGAGAAGGGAGACACCCAGCCCTGCCAGCACGTGTTTACAGGATTTCAGTCCCTCCTTCCACCGTGCATCTCCAAGCCCAAATCCCGTGACATGAGGGTTGTCAGGACAACGTACTAAACTAAATGATCTGCTGAGCACATGGAGATTTCTCCACTGTTGTCTGCCATCACTGCTACCTGTAGAAAAAAAGCAGGACGAGCCACCCAGATTTGCCCATTAGTTTTCAATAACGTGACGCTCGGTGCTTGGAGAAGGCCGTACCCCCATGTCCCTGAGGCACCCCACGTCCTCCCTCAGGGACATGACGTTACACACACAGTTTCTTGCTAAGTAAAAACCCGCCAGCAGGGTGAGTTTTCCCCCGGCTCTGCAGGGCCTCCTGTGATGGGTGCTTCTGCAGGAAACACCAGGCGGTGGGTCAGAAACGTTTCACCTCACCACCTCTGATGTTATACCGTGAGCCTGCACCTTTCTGTCAGGACCACCCCACCAGACACCACCATGCCTACAGGCTGCGAGCACGAGGAGGAACGGGGGACAAGCCGCCTCTGGCCCCGGCCACATCCTGCCTTGCCACAGCAGCTGCCTGAGGGGGGCCTGCGCAAGGCGTTCCCCCACCTCCCAGGCACTGCTGCCAGGCCTCCCACGTCCTTCTCACCTCCCAGCCCAAGCACCGGTGAGCTGCAGAGCCACTGTGCCCTCCTGGCACCACCAGAGCCGTGCAGGGCTCGGGGCTGGGCTGGTGGCGCGTGCGCTGGGCCCGTCCTGGCCAGCCGGCGCTCGCCGCAGAGGAAGGCGCTCCTCCAGCCGCGTTGGAAAGTTACAGGCGTGTTTAATATAGACGTGCTGCGGGGCGAAACCTTCTGGGATGCGACCGTGCTGCTGAACGTGACTGAACATCTGGTACTACCAGACCGCCCAAATGGAGAGCAGGGCCCGTACGGGTAAACATAACAACTCGGGAACAAATAGCTGCAGTGTTGTTGTGTTGTCGGGTTTGCTTTTTTGTTTTTGTTTCGTTTTTTTTTTTTTTTTAATCTCTATTTTTAGTTATCATATTGACTTTCAGTATCAACAGTGGATAGAATAAACATCTCAGAAATGTCCAGTGGCTGCTGCCCCAGCATCCAGAGGAGCACTGGCTCTGGTACGGCAGGAGGAGGTCGGCTGCCTGTGGCCCTCCTGGACGGATGTGTTGATTTTTCGATGACGGTGTTTCCAAAGCATGCCTTTACCCAGGGGTCACCGCTTCTTGCCGCTCTTTTCCCACAGTTCAGCATGGAAACATTACGAATGCCTTTTGTTGATGCAAGGGAGGGCAGTGAGGCCTCGGCAAGACTCACAAGCTGGGAAATGTACTATATATGGAAAACTTGTTGGCTTATTGCAAATGTTAGCGTGGTCAAGAGGGTAACGTGCAGCACCAGGCACTGGGGAGCTGCTCTACGTGCCCAGCCCGGCTCCAGGCTGTGCCCAGCCCCTCACTGCTCTGTCACTCCAGTAGCTTGTTTAGGGCAAGAACAATGCTGGGTGCTCACAGATGTGATGTGTGCACAGACGTGTTGTACTCATGGATGTGATGTGCTCATGGATGTGATGTGCTCAGAGATGAAATATGCTCACAGGTGTGCTGTACTCATGGCGGTGATGTGCCCACAGAGGTGATGTGCTCAGAAATACGTTGAAGCCCCACTGATGCACATAGGCCAGAGAAGATGTTGGCATGCCCAAGTCTTGTTCCCCGCAGTTCAAGGCATCTCCAAGCTCTGTGAGGACACTTTCTGAGCAGTAGGAGAGGCGTACAAGAAGGCTGCTGGGAGGGGGTGTAAGTGTGGGTGTAGGTGGGTGCCGTGCATCCCCACAGGATCCTTGCTGCTGCATTTCCCCGATATCTTTTCTCTGCTCACATTTCTGAGCTCGCTGGCCTGGGCAGGCTGCTTGCACTGCCAACATTTTTTCCTTTTTTCTGTTCTCTCAGTGTTATGCATAGACTTCATGTGCACTCACTGAACACAGGACCTACATTCTAAGTCATCTGGAAAACAGGGCTGGCAAAAGGCCCTTGGATCTGTATGAAAATTAATGAGAAGAATAAAATTGCTTCCTAAAACATTAGTGACGTTTCCCTGAACTGATTTGCTGTGGATGTGCACCCCTTTCAGCAGGTGCAAAATCCAGTCCAGCTTCAGGCATGGGACACATGCTGAGGTACTGAAACAAAGTAAAAAGAGATTAAAATCAGGCATCCATCCATAAGTCTGGCATTAACCTCTAAGGACAGGAGTAAGGATCTTTCATCACTGTATTTCCCATGCCTGTATTTCCCATGCTGGATTCACACGTCTTCTCTATGTGGTTCAGTAGGAGATATCTTTAACATCATAACCTTAAAATATGTAGCTGTAGAAATGCAGTTGCTCTGTTTCTGCTCTTCATAAGAGCTGGTTCTCCTCTCCTTTGTTTGCATCAGGTGTAACTCGTGTTTGGACCTCAAGTGTTTGTATGGCCTCCATGTGGTCACATCTGCTGTGTAACCTTTATGTGGGCTTTCCTAACACCTGCAGAAGATAAGCAAAATTCATTGCACATACAAGGACAGGGACCAGAGCTTTGCCCCCCTGACATGAGGTGGCAGTGGCAGGTGCCAGTCACACAAGAATCCCCTGCACCCACCGGAGCTGTAGAGAGACCCAGGAGCGTGCCAAGAGGGGTGTTACAGCTGCCCAGTTCCCCCTGCAGAGGCAGGTCTGCAGGTCAGAAGACACAAATGTGCTTTGGTAGCTTAAAAAGTGCCACCAAGGGCACTCAGAAAGCAGAGCAGGGGGCTGAATCCACCCTCGCAGGGGCAGGGATGTTAAACAGAGCTGAAGCACAAGTGGGGACGTCAGCATGTGCCCGCACTGCTGCAGGCAGGTGCAGGGACGTGGGACCCCAGCCATGGCTGCCCTCGCCCCTTATGCTCCCAGGGCTGAGAGCTGCAGGAGGGCTTCCTGGCCAGCGAAGCGGGGAGGCCACAAGCTGGTGGCTGGTCACTGACGTGCACATGGCAGGCGGCCAGGCACAGGCTCTGAGCAGGCTCGGCCGGTCGGCACCCAGCGGCCCCCTGCACCGCCAAAGGCCCTCGGCCTCCGGAGCAGCCTGGCTGTGCTGGGGCATTTCGGGAATGACCCCGCGGTGGCCGTGCTGACCATTTCATGGTATGGCGGATCACGTGCCAGCCACCGGAAAATTTCCTGAAAGCCGTGCAGCTGATCCGCGTGTCCGTGCCTCCAGACAAGCAGCACATCCTGCCCCACGCCTTGGCTCTGGCCGTGGCTAATAGCTCCACAGGCAGGAGGAAAAAAACAACAATAACAAGAAAACAGAAGCCAAGTTATGCGGCCAAGGGGACAAAAATATTTTCCTGGTCACGGCGGGTGACCGGCAGAAACCCTGAAACGTGGTGTAAACACCATTCAACGTGACACGGAGGCGGCTGCCTGCAGCAGGCCGGTCTCAGTGCTGGTCTCCCCCTTTTCGGGGGGCCTGGGGCTGTCCCAGCCGGTGCATGGGGTCCAGACCCCTCACCCTGCCAGCAAGGTGGGGTGGCCAGCACCGCCAGTCCTCGGGGATGTAAACAGGACGCCCCACCCCGGCTGATACCGATCAGATGGACATTGCAGAGCGGGGAAAAGGTTGGGCCCCGCCGCCGCCACGCCGGGTTTTGTCGGCCCAGGTCTGTTCCCTTGCCCTCGCTCTGTGCTGGTGACTATTTAACTTTGACACATTAAAAGCAATAACTACCGAATGCTTCTGAGCAAAAAGCACTTATAATTGGATAATGGCCACAGAGCATCAGTTGCTCGGTTGCCTAACGCCTGAAGGAAAGCACGAGAATTTTTTTTCCACCCACAACCCTATTATGAAGCTGACAAGGTCCTGCTCCCTGCAATTCCCATTAATTTTACTGCTGGGCTTAGAGATTTATGACAGCTTTGTCTGACATTCGTGAGCCAGACAGGTATTGTTACATGCCGATATAACCCCGGCAGCAGCCAGGAGTTCTCCACAAATGACTGCGTCCCAGGCAGGCTGCAGCAGCGCTGGAAAACTCCCGGCTTTTGTACAGGGAAATACTAAATAAATGAGAACCGCCCTGAATTGCAGTCTCCCTTTCCACCCCCAAGGAAGCCCTACGCATGCCAGAGAACAGAAATCGCTGCTCATCCTGTGTTCAAACACTAAGCAAGCTTAAATCCTTAGAAATCCTTGAATAGCTGGCAGATGATGACATGCACCAAGGACATACCATACGTGTCATTTAAACCCGCTGTGATTTGGAAAAAGTCAAACACGCACCAGTTATACTACCCAGGAAGAGAGGAGGAACAACCAGCTGGCACTCTCAGACTTCTCCTTCCAGCACTCAGTTCTCTATAGATTCAAGGATTCTTTTTTTCTTTATATAATGTCCAAAATAGAGAGAAAATAAACAGAACTAATATAGCAGCAGTACAAGAGAAAATACCATTGGGGTTCCTGTTCACAAGCCTATCCTGGCATTTATCTGAAGCTGTTGACATATTTAAGAGCTACCCAGGCCCTGCCAGCTGGATGCCAGTGTTAAGCTCGAATACACAACCGAGATAACTTGGTGCTTCATCCTGCAGTTTGTGTGTGAGGTGGCAGCAGAGCGTATTCTGGGGCACGGCGCTTCCAACCAGTAGCACTCTCATGGTGAGGGCACCGCCGCACTCGCTCGCTGCCAGCTTGACACAGGCTTTGTAGGATGCTTGGAAGTCAACTGGGGTCACCCATGGAAAACCAAGGGTGCTGTGTGGTCTTACGTGTTGTGGCCAAGTGGTTTTGTGCTAATGACTGTCACGCTGCTAAGCGCGACCTCCAGTCCCGTTCTGTCCTTTCTGCTACCTGAATGAGCACAATCTTAATAATAATGAGCCACAAAGGTTACTGGCTCATCCTTTCTTTTTTGGTTAAGGAAATGAATTAGTCAATCATCTTAAGTATTGCATAAAAAATAAAATTAAATAAAAAAAGGAAAAAAATATTCCTGTCAAGGGATTTACTGCATTGCCCATTATAGGCCGAGAAACAAACCTCAGGTATTAGTTCCCAGACTTTTTTAATGTGAGGGGTACACAATAAAATCCATTTTGACTCCCTATCATGTTATGTGACAACAGAAGAGAGAACAAACACAGATAGTTGCCCTTACAATGCAAACAGCCACAAAATAACACAGTTTGTACATTTTTCCCTCAGCTTTGCCTCCCTCACATTCCCAGCCTTGGAGCCCTCTGCTATCTTTACCCGCTGATACAGTGGCAGCTCCGCACCCCGGGGAGGTGCCTCCTGGCACCGGCTGCTGGCGCGCCCTTCCCGCAGGACCACCGGCAGAGGTCCTTGGAGCCGTCCGCCTGGGACATTTGCACGGCAGCGGTGGTGATGGGGACACCCTGACAGGCACCCGGGCCTTCATCATCCTGCTGCCGAGCAGGGGGACACACGGCTCTCGCTGGGCATCAGGGTGCTGCAATGGGGACACGAAGGCGGCCTGAACTCCTCCTGCTGCTGGGGCTCTTCTCCAGCCTGGGACTACCGAAAACGACAGGGCAGGAGACGAGACATCCGAGTGGACAGAGCTGATTGCCTCAGGCGGAGACATCCCCCCTGTATGCATGAACAGCCTGTGGGGCACTGTAAACTTCTTAGAAGAGAGAGTGTAAAAATTTGCCTTTAAAAAGAGAAGAAAAGTGACAGCCATCGGTTGGCAATGAGGAAGAATCTACAGAAATAAATCAAATACAGAGGAAAAAAAAAATAAAGGAAGCATGCAAAACAGACAACCACTCGAAAAAACACCTGTCATCATCTCGCAGGAGCAGTACCCACGGGCTTGGGCACCTGAACGAGCTGAACACCCCACGCGGGGCTGGGGGCTGGCTGGCTCCTGGCCGGCCCTGCTGCGGGCAGCCGAGGGCAGCGCAGGGCTCCCGCTGCTGGGTGCCAGCTGGGGGCCCGCGGGGCGAGCAGCAGGCGCTGCCCACGCTCCCTGGGGGGTAGGGGATGTGCGGCCATCGGCCCGCAATTTGCATTTAAAGAATTCATAAAAATTCCAGCTTCTGCGGAGTTTATAACCTTGACATTTTTTTATCACCCCCTGGCTTGTTTCTTTTTCCCTTTGTGACCAAGCAAACCCGTACAAATTAGTATTCGAAAGTATGCAATTAGCAAGCTGCTCCTGCAGCTATGTGGCTCTCCTGCCACCCGGTTTCCCAACGGTGGAAATCAACAATAAAGAACAAAGAAAAGAATTTGCTGCCTCATATTAATGACTGCTTTGGAGGACAGCATTTGTATTTTAAATGAATAGCTTGCTGAGGACAAAAAGGTCAGAACTGCAGTTTACAGTGGCGATAGAGGAGCAGGAGGGCAGAAGAAAGGCAAAAGCTGCAAGCAGACAGGCAGAACATCATGCTTTGCTTGCTGGAGAGGCTGAGACCAGCAGCCAGCCACTCTGAGGCCACGCGTTTAGGGATCAAAATATGGGCATGGTCCCATGAAGTGCTGTGGAGGGTGGTGGGAGTGGAGCACGCTCACCTCCCAGTCAAATGAATGAGCCCTGTGGCACACGGCATGGTTTGGAAACACTCAGCACAAAGGATGTTGCTCAGTGATCCCCTCAAAATCCTTTCCCTATACAAAGCCACAGATCCATCGACCTACACGTAGAATTTTTTTATCAATGCTCATCTCTGATGCCCTGAACGTGCTCTGTCCCCTGAGACATTGTCTGTGGATGTGTCATAAAGACCCTGCCAAGATCCAGCAAGAAAGTCAGTGCCTACACGTTGAGTACAGCTACCTGGGAATGTGTCCTTTACTACCTTAACTTCTTCATATTGTCTAAGGGTAAGATGAATTGAGAAACCCAAATGAAACATGATTCTGGTTCAAGTTATACCACAAAAAACAGCCCTCCTCTGTGGGCATCCATCAGGAGATGATCTCAACCTGCTGGCTCTTGAAACGTGCAAGCTGAAGATGATCCAGCATGGGAATATTTTAACCTATAATATACAATGAGAACGCAACAGCCACAACACACATGGTGACAAAGCCAGCTGGAGAGGAAAGCTGAAGGCTCTGAATGGGCCCCGGGATGCCCCGAGGTGGACACCCGTTGTGGTGAGCGCAGGCTGTGCAGCCAAGGCCAGCTGATCGCCACCTTCTGCAAAGGTGCAGAGAGGACCGTGTGGCTTCTCCAAGTGCAAGGGGTTGTGCCACTCATCTTTCCACAGCACTCCAGGATAAAGCAGGCCCGTGACCCCCCAGGCCACAGGGACTGGCTGGATGTCTGCAACAGGGCCATGAAGCTCTAGTGAGGGCTGGACCATCAGCAAAAGCACCCTGGTGCACTGCTGGGGAGAGGGCAAAATCCACCCATCTTGGGCCACCCTTGGAGGACAGAGGTCCCTTTTGTCGCAGGCTCACTCCAGCACTGGCTCCAGGGCAAAGCTTTTCAGGAAAAATTAGGATATGCTAAAGCTGACTGACTGCTGAGCTCTCTTATTTACTATAATAAGAAGTAGAATAACATTTAATTAAGTGCATGTTTCTGCCAATGCAACAAGCCCCTACCTGTGATTGTGTGTGAAGCACAGATGGCCTGAAGGCATAGTACCTGAAGGAGAAATTCCAGTCCCTTGAATAACATATTAACATTTTTAGCATACATTCAAAGCATTTAATGCAGTAGGAAAAACATGTGTTCTGGTCTCAGTGTCCTTGATAAGAGACAAGAAGGAAGACTGTAGCTTTCAACCAGTAGATTCTTGGTCCACATCCCTTTTTGAAATGTTAGAGCCAAGAAAGCAAGCAGAAAATCAGCTCGAAAATGAGGCTGACCGAGCAAAGAAATGCACCTTTCAAACCAGACCAGTTCTGGACATACTCCTGGAAGGAGTGATTGCAAAACTACGAGCCAGATGAAACCAGCCCTCTGCCACCCTGACCCCCATCCCAGTGCTGCTGCTGCAGCTGAATCACCCAGTGGCTCAGAGCTTCTGGCACCAGGCTTGAGAGTCTCCCCTGGCCTCTTTCTAGGCATTTGGGCACTATCTGAAAAAATCTTTGGCTAGGAAAAGGAGTAGCTAAATAAGTATCTCTTTAAATAGGTGTTCTCAAGGTACAGATTAGTCCTCGTCTTGAGCAGAGCAGGCAAATAATCCTGCATGGAGACGTGGGAAGAGAAAAATTATTTCAGGAACCATCTGGTAGGACTGGCCATTCGTATTGTAGGTGTGATGAAGCTGGAAAGAAAAGGGTGCTTGGAACTGGACAGGGTGCAGGAGCACAGAGGGTGGCAGTCCCCCACTGCTTTGTCCTCTCTCAGTGGCATCCAACATGCTGAGCAGAGCCCTGGCCAGGATGCACCCACCTGAGCAGCCAAACAGCTCTCACAGCATCAGCAGCATTTGCTGGGTGTCCCCAGGTGTGGGGGACCACAGACAGGCAGGCATGTCCTGAGGGCAGGTTCCTCGCCTCTCTTCTGGTTGCTGGAGCCCCCTGAGAACAGGCAGCATCCTCTCACACAGCACTCCTTTCCTCCCCCTGCCCTGCCACAGGCTTCAGGAAACAAAATATTCCTGCTTTGGCCCTGCTTTTTAAATTCACGCAACCTTAAAATCACGACTCATTTCAGGCATGCACAAATCAGTAGGAGCAAGGTGCATTGGTACAGTTAAACCACCTGCAGAGTGCAACTTGCAGAGATGACTTAGAATTTTTGTCTTTTTTTCTGTGCTTGTACCAAGGTTTTGCCAAGCTACAGCCCAAATGCCTGACCGTAACCCCTCTAAATACTCTGCATAAACTGTGTTGAAGTTCAGCAAAACAAATTTGCCTGGCACAAACAGGAGAAGGGAGGCAGGAATTCTTGAAAAGGCCAATAATTTCTCAGACTTGAGCTATTTTTGCCCTTCTAGCTGGGAAATCATTCTGCTTAAAAAAGTACAGGCAGAGAGATGATGAAGATTTTTTTATCAGCCTAGGAAACAGTGGATGTGCATAAATTTTGTTCTGCTTCGGTGGCTTAGAAAACCCATTTAGCTCCCCCCTTTTTGTGTGTGTGTGTGTAGGTGAGCTTTACACTTTGCAGATTGGAAAATAAAAAGGTTGCTGGCCTCTGCTTGCACCATGAGACTCAGTAGTGCTATGGAGATGGAGACACCTGGCCTGCACCCATTTTACTCCGTGTTGCAGTAATGTGAACGATACACATTTGCAGTGTATAAATAGTGGACTTAGCGCTCCCACTCTGCTTGCATGAATAAGTCTTTTAAGCTCCCCTGCCCTTTCTGCCCCACAGCTGCATAGAGGAACAAAGAAAAGGCCTGATTATATTTGTGGTGGCTAAAATTAGAGGTCCGTGCTAAACCTGGTAAACTAAGCCTTCACGCTTGTTCCCTATCACTTTCAGCTCCTTAAATCCTTCAGCTGAGGCTCAGCAACCTCATGGGAGAAAACTTCTGGGAGAGTGTCAAACAGCAGCGGGGCGTTTGCCAGATGTGGTGCCAAAAGCCAACCGAGCCTCCCCGCTCCTGCCCCCGCTGGAGGTCCCCCCTCCAACCCCTTCCACCCACCCCAGCGCTCCCCACGTCTCCTCCTCAGCTCACCCTTATTCCCCCTCCCTGGGTGTTTTGGGCAACGTGTCCCTTGTCCCCTCCCTCCCCTGCTTTGTGCCCAGCAGGGAATGCAAGGCCTGGGCACAGCCTGACACAGTGAAAGACACGCTCAGGGGGGTACTGGCAGCCATCTTCAGGAAGGCCACGCAGGCCAGCCCTGAGCTGAGGAAGGCGTGTGGCCTCCCTCAGCCATGGCCAGGAGCAACAACTGAAATACAGAAAAAAAAATGCATTCAGCAAACTTGAGTACTTTAAGGCCGGCTGTCTTCAATGGAGAATGAGGCCTTCACTGTACATTTCATGATTGGTTTCCAACCGTTAATAAATTACGGGCCATGGCTATGTAGGTGGGTGAAAGTCCTGCACACCAGGGGACTGGCACCCTCTGACACTGGGGGAGATCTTGGCCTGAGGGCTCTTTAAAAAAGCCCAGCTATGTAGGTTTTCATCAGAGCCTGTCCTTGCTGCCAAGACACACTCCTACATCTTCCCCTGCTGCTTCCAAAAAGGACAGTCCTGGAGCTGGCCTGAGAGAATGGGTCCATGGGGCAGCGTCCGACTCAGAGCTGCACCTTATCTACGGACATCCCACCTGCGAGGCTGATGCCTCTGGGCTTCACAGCAAAGACCGAGGCTCACTGAGACCTGTGGTCCCAGAGCTGTGAAACCCCAGCTTATGGCAATGTGTGTCTTTCAGGCAGCTCTGCAGCACCGTGGTCACTGCTGGGTGGAGCTTGAGCTTCCAGGGGACACAGAGCTGGAGCTGGGATGTCCAAAGTCCCATATTGCTATCACCTGCCTATGTAAGATCTTGCTTCTCACTTGTCCGGTCCTCCCTGTAACCGCCTGGGCTTCTTTGTGCTGTACCCATCCTCTCCCCAGGAGATTGCTTTGATTTCTGTTGTGGAGTGGGAGAAACAGCAGGGGATGGACCTACAGCTTGGTGTCCTCAGTCACCCATAAAGTCAAGAGAGTCAAAATAAGAGTCAAAGTTACCCATAAGAGTCAAAATTAGGGGCTGAAGGGCACAGCAGGGAAGGTGCTGGAAGGGAGTGGGATGGACACCGTTAGCATGCCTCTGAAACTCTCAGAAACACACAGCTTCCACAGCCTGCTTCAAACTCCAGTGTTAAGAGATTTAGACACCTAATGGCTAACTGAGCTCTTTGCAGCTTTGACAGGTGCCCAGTGCTGCCATCTGCATCTTTCCCCCACAATTCCTCCAAATACTTCTCAGTTTAGTGCCCGATTCCAGCATATCCATCTGCCTCATAAACCTTTCCTTTTGCAAGCTCAAAGGAGTCAGAAGTTTCTGTAGACACCTGGTCAGTAGCACACTCCTGGCCACAAGCCTTAGCATGACTCTGAGGTGCTCAGCTCCCTGTCAGAGGAGCACAAAATAAGTTCAGCCCAATTTTTTATGTTACTCCATTAATTCCTTAGAAGATGAGACTATCTCAGTGGGTGGGCAAAGACCCAACACTAACACAGTGCTTCTTCATCTTTTCTGTGCTTACTGTCATTACAGCAGAAATGTTCCTGCTTTGCTAAAGGGATTAAAAATATCAGTACCCAGGCACTAAGAATTAAGAAAATACGGGTTAAAAATGCCATGCAGTTGGGTTTTCTTTTGAAATGTCTGTACAAACATACAAATGATTAGCATATAGAGATCAAAACTTCAACAGTAGCAAATAAGAAAATGGACTTGGCACTTTTTCTTAAACTAAAATGTTATGAATGTAGTGAAGTTTATTTGTAGGCAAAGACATTATCATAAAAATAAATAAATAAATAAAATAAACTTTTAAACCAGCCAGATATCTGGAATCATAATTTTGTCCTTCCTCATTAACAAACATCAGCAAATCTGTGATGTAGCCGTCAATATTGGGAAGTGTTGGGTACAGTGGCTTCTTTGTGAATGAATGTGCTTTCTCTGAGAACTGGACCACTGGTAATTAATTATCTCAGTGTCTTTGATCTATTTACTCCGCACATATTTCATCTGTTTTGGTTTGTTACTTGCATTTCAATGATCTCACATTAAGGACCAATTCCTTCAGTTGGGAAAATTGCTTTTCCCTTTCCCATGGGAGCGTGCCAGTGAACTAGCTGCTCCTCCGAGATGACAGATCCATTTTTTACTTCTGTGAGCATGACTGCACTGATTTAAGGAATCTGCCCGTATACAGCTGAGGAATGCCGTTTGCTCTTAGGAAGCCTCTGCGTGCATTTATAGCAAACTGCAGGCTCCCATTTGACTGTGAAACTATTGGCTCACTCTCTCACTTTGAATCTCGATTTTAAAGGTAAAATGGCAGACAGAGGTGACAAAGAAGCACTGTCATTAAAGATTGTCTTTTGCTCATCAAAAGCAAGATCACCTCTATTTCTAACTAATGGCTAAACCTTAGTTGTATTTAAGATGAGTAATAATTACAGTAAGACTCAGTACATATTTGTCTGGCCTCAGATTTTTCACAAGAACAATTTTATTAAATATTTCATGTTGTGTCTTTGAGCTCAAAATAAAAGAATTGCACTTTTTTTTTTTCTTGCCATGGTAGACAAAAAAAATGCTGATGGCATGGGGGTCAAATATCATTTTCCTTCTACCTCCTACCCTCCCAAAAAATCTTGAAATCCATGTAGAGTATTTTTCAGAGTATTAGTGTCAGAAGAGGCTGTGACATTTTTGATTCCTTCCTCCCACAAGCAGTTATTTCTGTGTATCTGGTGTTTTATCTTTAATAATTTATGTTATTACATTATATGTGATAGTAAAAGTAAACTTAAGGAGGGAATATTGATTTTTTTTTGTTCGTTTCTGTTCTTGAAAAAAACACATTGAAAAAGGCAGAGCAAAAAACCCTGAACTGGTGCTACCAAAACCAAATCATAGCTGATTTTGTGTCAGAAAACTATGGCAGAGCCCAGCTCTGTCTATAACCCTGCCTGTTTCTGTATTAAACTTCTGCCTCATCTCAGACAAAGTTAGCTCCAGGTCGAACTACGGTGGAGAGACTGAGTCCAAGACAAGGAAAAACTCAGGGCGTGTTAACAGAAGAGAGGTTTTTCATCCTGTCACTGCAAGAGAGGGACTGCTGGACTCTGCAGACGATGCTGATGCGCAGGGCGAGCGAGGACAGGGAGCAGCGTGCTCGCGAGGCAAGAATACCCTGTGCAGGAAACACCATCGGGCTTCACATACTTCCATGCCTGAGCAGCTGGGGGGGAAACACAGCTCAGAAGTTCATCACCAAATATTGGTAAGACAGGACAAACCCAGAATCAGCAACTTAAACTGGAATTGGGCCTGACTCAAAGTTCCTTTCTGCTTTTTATGATGCACTAAGCCAGATTTCACTGCCCTGGCTGAAGGACATCATTAATTTATGCAGTGGCACTTATCTAGCAAACACACACCTAAGGTTGCAGTGATTGTGTCAGATTCAACAGAGCTTTATTTTCTTAAAACCCGAATTATACCCTAAGTGGTTCTGCAGTGTTTTAGGTGCACGTGTATTGTTCTCCAAGATCAGGGGTCAAACCCTCCCAGTGCATGCTCAAACTTCCTTGCTCAGTAGGTTCAATAACATCACAAGGAGCTATTGCAGCTTTCCCAGTCTGATGGTCTGTTTTAGCACAGCCCAGAGGGCACAGCATTTTTGATTTCTATGAGATCAATTCATATCCTGGAGCTGGAGGCCAAAGCTTTGGTCTCCTGCCCTTGAGTGCTACTGTGGTTTGAACATTGAACCTGCTTCTGTGCTCCAGCATCAGTGTCACCAGCTGGCTCTAGTGTTGTCTCCCTCAGTTGTTCTTCTAGCAGAAGAGGCTGAGAAGGATTATTTTTACCCTCCAGGGTGATACTGGGACACAAACAACATTTGCTCTCTCTTCGTTTTTTAATGAATGAACAGCTGCCCTTAAGCTGTGCTATGAAGCAAATGTATTTGTTTGAGCTAACAAAAGCATGAAATGTACCCTGTATTTGATAAAGAGCATAGAGAAAGGATGTTTTTGCCTCTGAAAGTTTTGGGTTTTGGCTGAGGCACCATGATGCTCAAGCAAAAGAGAGAGGAAGGTGTGATATCACACCAGGACTCACAGCTCTGGAGCTGCAGCTCAGGGTTGCTGAAGCCAGCTTCAGGGTTGTGCTCTCTGCTGGCTGCCCCACCAGTCTCTCAGCAGCACCTAGGGAGGCAGCAGCCTCCACAGCTCTAATCTTTTCCCTTGGATTTACCTACATTTTGTGCCAGGGAATTGGGCAAGAATGGCAAGCAAGGGCTGAATTGTATTATGTATCTGACTGAAAGAGCGGCATCATCAATTTAAGGCGCTCTGTGAGAGGTAGCCAGTGAACGACGCTGTGGGAAGTATCCAGCATCCATTTATCAGGGGCTTATGCTTAGGGGGGGGCAAGTGCCTTGCCCAGCTCCACAGGAAAACAAGTCTGGACTTAAGGAGGATGAGATTTTCTCTTCCAGACCCCAGTAATCAGCCTAGCAGCAGGCAGCCTTTCAAAGCCCTGCACCAGGCTGAGTTTTTCTTTTCCGACATCAGAGGTTATGTGCACTGGGAAAAACTCAGCAGGAACTAGCAGGCTAGTGGTTGCCAGTCTGCTTTCGGCAGGACTCAGCCTCCTTGCCAGGGAGCAAGACCTGAGAGATCCTTACTAACGTTTCTCTGAAGATGCCACAGTAGACCACATAGTTTTTCCTGTGAAGAGACAATTCCAGCCCCATGTTCCTAGTATGAGAATATGACTGTACAAAGTTGAGTCTCTTTCCTCTGACTCCCGAATTCAAGACTCAGACATCACTTTATTTCTCTTCCAGGAAAGCAGGAACTCATTGTATTTACTGTAAACGCTCCCCTTTCACAATCATTCTATGCAACCAATTGCAAAAATTCCCTCTAAAGTTAAAGATAAGGCTTTGTTTTGAGATAAATCATTTATTTCTCTCTCTCTCTCTCTTTTTTTTTTTTTTAATAAGAAAAAATTGTCTGCCCAAGATAACTTATTGTGTGGTTATCTCAGGCTGCCCTCTTATGGCAGAATGTTAAACTGTAGGCTTTCTTATTTTTTTCAAAGGTTTTGCAAGTTTGGTTGTTGAAAACTCTTGTCTTAAAAATTACTGAACAATTACTGAACGCTGGGGAAGGCCTGACCACAAAAGTGCATCTCTCATTTAGGAAGAAGGTGACTGATGGTCTCCAAACTCTGCAGGACTTTCTCAAAGCCCAGGGACAGCTGCTGATGAAGCTTTGCTGAAGCTGTGGACAAACTCTCCCCTAATGCAGAAAGCCCCAGCAAACCAGGGCGGCAACATTGCTGGCCACTGAGATGATTCTAGAAGCTATCTCACCTGGCTGCAGATAAGCCTGTGGCTGTGAGAGAGCTCGGCACGCATTAGCAACCCCAGGGCAGCCTGCAGCCTCTTCCCCAGCCCCACAGAGCTGCTCAGCCCACTTGGGTCCTGGCTGCTCCTCCCCAGGCACCCATCGCTCCCCCACACGTGGGGCTGGGATGGGGTTGCAAGTGAGGAGGGTGATGGTACAAAGCAGTTTTTCATCGTTTTAGTGCAGGGGGAAGGAATTGATCTGATCTGTGGCTGCTTGATGTCCATTCAATGTACAAACACTTTAAAGTATAAAAATAAAAATAAGTGATCCCTTAGTTGAAACACTCTCTGAACCACAAATGGTAGAGAGAAGACTGAAGACCGTGCTTTTGCCATCACCTAAGCCCTCACGGTCCCTGCTGTGGTGTCTGCCTGGACACATGGAGCCTTGCAATGGTGGCACTCCTCACACCTCATGTTCTTCAGCTCTGAGGGCTGTTACTCTTGACTTTGAAGCATTCCCATCAGAGATGAAGTCTTGCAGCATCTCCCGGCTTTTCTGAACCCACCCACTAGAGGACAGCAGGATCTCAACGTAGCGTTTGTCAACGTAGTGTTTGTCACAGCCGGGCATCTATGGCTAGTGCACTCGTGTGTATAAATACATCAAAAAGAGAAGAAAGTGGCGTGTACGTGTGACTGCAAGTAACTGGTGACATTTTTGCAGTAAGGCCTGGCTCAGAGCTGCCCCAGGAAAATGCAGTTCTTTTGCTGGTTTCGGGCTTACTGTGTAATGAAGAAAAAAAACTTTTTAGGACAAAAAAAAAAAAAAAACAAAACTCTTTTAGGACAGTGCCCTAGGTCTTCTGTAGGTGCATAACTATGAAAAGGGCCGAGGACTTTGCCTGTAGCATACAGACCCAAGCAAAATGCTCAAACACCCAGGACCGTAGGGGCAGAGTTACTTGTGATACCAGTGACCTGGAGGAAAACCCTGTCTTTCATTTCCAACACATCAGAGCCATAGGTTATTTAATGCACAGATATTTACATCCTCCCAGAGACCAACAGACTCTGACGTAGAGCAACAACTTCTGCACTGATGAAAGGACATCTATCAGCTGCATGGCAGTACAACCCTCTGGAAAGAGTTATTCCCTCTCACAGATGATTTATAGATAGCGATAGGTGGAGCAGGTGAACACGTATTTTAGTCATTGACATATTTTGCAGTCCCATTTGGCTCCTGGCTCTAAGTGTACATTGCCTTGCCTGAGTTATGAAGTCTTGACATGACTGCTTTTATTTAATTAGCAATCTGGAAAAGCAATACCTTAGACTTTTGATTTCTAAACCAGGAGTAGCATCTGGTTTATGCATTTCAGTCCTGCAAGGAGTGAGGAAGGAGAGCATTTATACCACCAAACAACAATTTAAAACTTTTCTAAGGATTTGGCGTGAGAAACAGTTATATTGCATAAATGTCAGCAGAACATCTTCCTTTGAAATTAAGAGTATAAACAAGAAACCACTGAGTTGCCAGGAGGCCAAATTTCCAAGTATTAAACCACTAAGGAAGCAAAATAAATAAAGGTCTGGTTCCTTTGTAATGAGGAGGTGCCCTGCTGCGAGAGCTGTCCCCACCAGCAGATACCTGCTCTCCTGCTCATTCCTCAGCCGGGGAAATGGGTGGGTGAACTGCCAACATGCAACCCGCAGGGACCTGCAGTCGGTCGTTTCTCTTCCCCAGCCGTCTGTTTTCCTGTGCACAAGGTGGAGATGACAGTCATTACTTTTACTGCCTTTATCCACCTTGGATGATGGATTGAACGAGCATGGGGGCTTTTATGGGCTCTGCTCTGCTTGTGCAGGGAATATAACATTTCAGCCTCTGCTTTCCAGGCCGCCAGCTTCAGGATGTGCAGTCCAGGCTCCAGCCCCACCAGGCACCCCAAAGCAGGTTTGAACAGGACGTTGCCCCTGGGAGCCTTTCAAAAGCTCGGATGCCACCCTGGGGCTCCTGCAGGCACAGTGGCGGAGGTGCAGGCTCTGTGTCGTGACTTTCCCCAGCTGCTTTCTTCCCCCCGTGGCAGCATGATGTGATGTCTCTCTCCCTTTCCCCTTGAAAGAACGGCTGGCAGCCCTCGGTGGTGCCCAGGCAGAGCCCCACGCCTGCCTGCTTCTCTGGGGAAGGGGCCCCACATAAAGATAGCCAAACAAGGCTTTTAAATCACTGAAAATGTGAAATACGTGACATTGTTCCTTGGTTTCCATTCTCTTCCTGGTATCAGTGACCCACATCTTGCACTTTTGACACTAACATCCCAGGTTGGAAAGAAACACGAAGCCAGCGAAGCAGCACGCAAGCACACGCTTGACAGGAAAGGTGTTACCTCACTTCTCAGAAACCGTTTCCAAGTGGAGCCTGTCCAAACCTATCCCAAAGCTCAAAGAGAGCACGGGGCAGGCAGCATAGCCCCAGGAACAACCCCTAAATTCAAGACAGGCCAACTCAGTGTAGTGCAATTGCTGCTTGCAGCTTGCCCTTGTTCCAGGCTAACCTCTCCTCTGGTACGGGCCTGGTCCAGGCCCAGCCTCACCCACCAATGCTCAGGGATGTGCAGCCTTCTCACTCACGCCAACTTTTACATTAACCAACATTAACCAAAAAGACAGTGTTGTTTCCCCATGAAATTAAAAGATTAAAAACCCTGCTCGACCTGCACCGAAGGAAGGAAGCCTGCAGTCCTCGCCCGGCGGCACGCACCGGGGAGCAGGAGCAGTAGCTGCAGCCGAGGGCCCATAGGGGTCAGTTCATACCAGAAAAAAAGGGCAAAGTCAGGATTTCATAAAGAATGCTGGCTGGTGTTTAACAAAATTGCATGGGAAAAGAAAAAAAAAAAAAAAAAGGATAATCACAAGTATTTTTAAATTTAAAAATAGTGCTGTCAACTGAGGACACCATCTAAAAAAAGTGGATGTATTTGCAGCCACATTGACTCCTTTGTTTCCCATACAACAGCCTGGATGTCTTTGCAAATGCCCACAGACTCCTGCTGTTTTACCTTTCACTTTAAATGACTTCATTTTAAAGCTCTTCACTGTGGTTGCCTTCCTCCCACCACAAAAAAAAAAAAAAAAAAAAAAACTTACAGTGGTCACCACTGGAAAGCCCCAGCACTTATCAGCAGTTACCACACCATTTAAGGCCCAGTACACTGCAATTCACTCTGTGGGAGCAAATCAGCAAGTCTGTGTGATGTCGTGTCCCCCCTACACCCCGGATCATGCCCAAGATACCACAGCATCTATAATTGGAGCAGGAAATGCCTGTGGCATTGCCCTGGTGAGCACCACAAACAATTTCCTTTCTACTGCTGCTTGCAGAAGCTGTGCTGACATACCCAAGGAATTAGGTTTTCTTTTTGGGCCTAGTTGGTTTGCAAGAGCAGTGTTTTTTCCTCCATCTTTCTCCCTATTTTACTGCTTGAACTGTTTTTTGTTTTGTTTTGTTTTGTTTTTCTTGTTTTTTTTGTTTTTTTTTTTTTAGTTTGAATGTCTCAGTGGAGGGACCATCCTTTCGTCCTACAGGTGCAGTACCTATGGCCGTGGGGCACCAGTCCCTGGTGGACACAAAGGCAAGATAACTGCCCTGGGTTAGCAGTGTCCATCCTGCCCATGAGGCTGAAGAGCAAGCACTGACCACCCAACACAGCACTGCAAACCCGCTCACCATCAGGCTGGTTCTGCAAGTCACTCAGGTTAAAGCTGACTTGTGAGGAGGCCTCCAGTGCACATCACTGAGGCCTGAGCAGATAGCAATGGTGCGGAAGGCATGGGTTATACAGGAGAACGACTTCATAGTGTAGGAATTATCCCTCTATTTCTTCGTTTAAGCTCTAGGAAAAGAGGTTGGTTTGTTTGTTTGTTTAATATCCCCAAAGATGTCCTCTTCATAAAGATTAAGCCCCTGCAATGTAAGATAAAAATAACACTTATCTTGTTCTTGCCCCAAATTGCACCATCGGGTTCACAACAGTGGCTTTCATGAGCCAGACAGCAGAGAAGATCATGCAATTGCAGGCCCCTGCGACCACTTTGGGGAGCAGTCAAGCCACAAGCAGAGGTGTGAGCAAAATCCCAGCTCCTGATTCCCATAGCCCCAAGGGAGAAATGGAGAACAGCAGGACTAGATGGGCCCCCAGGAAACCCTGAACAGAGGCAGGGGTAAACCACTACTAGATCTGCTCTGATACAAATTAATCTTTTTTTAATTTTTTTTTATTTTATTTTTTTAATTCTTTGGCAACAAATCCATAACCAGTCACTACATTGCACCTCCTCAGCTAGCACTGGTTTGGCCAGCTTGGAGGGAGACACAAGTCTCATCCGTCTCTGCCCCATGAGAAGAGGTTCAGGGACCTGGGATGGTGCCTACGAGGGTGTTATTGAGGACAGGGAGCCAGGCTGCTCGCAGCCTGATGGGAGGCAATGGGCAGAAGGTTGAAACACAAAAGTTTCACATGTAGGATATAAGGAACATATTTTTCCTTGTGAGGACAGGCAAACAGGGCTGCCCAGAATGGCTGTCCAGTCTCTGCCCTTGGAGGTTTTCAGGACTCAGCTGGATGAGATCCTGAGCAACCCAATTCACAGCTGCTCCTGCTTTGAGCAGGAGGTTGGACTGGATGCTTTGAGCTCCAGGGAGGTTGGACTGGAGACCTCATGTCCCTCCCAGCATGAACTAACCTGTGTTTCTGTGAGGCTGTGATCCTCCACGTGACAGAAACAGATAGATATGCTGTATAAGCCATTCTTCATAGAGAGTAAATCTCTAAAGTAGAAATATGTTTGAAAAGAGGACTCCTAAGGGTAGAGGAGGACCCTCTGGTTCAGTGCTTTATTCCCAGATCTGCGTACTCTTCAAAGAAAGGTCTAATAAAGAAAGTCGATATTGGTGAAAAGCCTGGCAAATCAGAAAGATGCAATTACTTTGAAATCTAGTCAATTGAAAATAAAAAATCAAAGTGATTTCAAAGGTCTTGCGTGTCAAATGCCCTTTGCCACCGTAAGTGGTTTCACAATCCCATTTTATTGCATTACTTTCTCACTTTTATTGCACGGAAGTCTCACCCGTTTGGTGGAGAACCAAAAAAAAAAATGAACAATTAGAGAAAGGAGACAAGCAGTGAACTTCCCTAAACCCAGCGTGTCGTTGAGGGTTTAAAGTAAACAAACGGGAAATATGTTTCCTTGAATTGCTCAAGTTATAGTACACCGAGGAGGCGGCTGTTGCCGTATTAGGTGAAATATTTTCAGAACTGCGTTTCCAACTGGTATTTCTTAAAGTGACATCTCAAGTCTCTCCCTGCTGCTGCCTCCAAACAGCACAGCAGCCTGTAATGAGCTCTGGTTCCTGAGCCGCTTGGCAGCAGAACCACGACAATTGCAGCACCACCCCCTCCACGTAAACCACAGCGTCTCATCTGTTTTGTAATTGCAGCTTTCGTGAAACCTTGCAGCAACAGGACTGAGTGCCTCCACAGTAAACTGTGCAAAATGTCATCATTGTATAACTAGGAATGGTCAAAATCCTGGGTTAGGTTGAAAAGTCAAAACTTTTTACTTTTTTCCCCGTGAGCAATAAACAATGGAGGAAAGAGAAGCCTCCAAAAAGTTTCAAAACATGAAACAAATGAAAAATATTCCAATGCTCACATGTTTTGAAATATTCTTAAAATAGGATCAGGCATGTAATTAAAGCCCAGAGACAGTTGTTATATGTAGGAAGGTGTGCGTTCACACATGTATATGAAGTGGGGGCAGGCATTATGTTCCCCTCCTCTGTAGACTGCCTCCTCCACTCCTGGATCTGGCCAGGAAGGTATAACAGACACGTGCACACACACACACGTGGTCCCTGAGTCCTGCCAAAACTAAATCCTGAAGGCCACAGAAAAGAATTGCCAGACCGACAAGGGTGGAGAGCTGCTTTTCTTTGCCCCAGACAGGATGGTCCCACAGCAACACCTGAGGTGATCCTCACGGCATTGCCTGCCCCAGGGCCATCACAGTGCTGCCAGTGCCACCCTCTGCGTTTCCAGGACTGGGCAAGCCAACCATGACACTGTTCTCACCTCTTCCCATCTTGATGGCAGCCAAGGCTGGGTTGAGCAAGGGGAGGGACCCCCCTGCCAAGGAACCCAGCTTTGCCCCAACCCAGCCTGGTGGGCAGGCCCCCAAGGAAGTAAGTGTCCGTGGTGGGGGACACCAAGCTCCTCTTGTGATGTGACTTGGCCCTTCCAACTTTACCTCCAGCACTGTCCGGGAAGGGAAATTCCACCATATGGAGAAAACATAATTAGCTTTCCAGCATGTCTCCAGATGTTCATTATTTTTCTCTTTTCTTTACATGAGGGCTTTCAAAGAGATACCTCAAGTTTCGGAAAGTCAGCTGTCACCCAGAACTTGCTTGTACTTAGCCCCATGCAGGTGAAGCAGCCCAAAAAGCATGACAACTATCATAAATTAATGCCTTACACTTCCTCTCCTATCCCCTGTGTCTATGTAGTCAATTTAAAATGCAGGCTCCTCACTGTAGGAACTTCCTCTTGCTATGCATTTGTACCACGTCTAAGGGAGCAGGATGCTGCTGGCATCCTGTCACATCTTGCGAGAGATGGACTTACGTGGCTGCTTCCTCACATGTGGAGCAGCATCTTCTGCTTCCGCAGGGCTGTGCTGCAGCTCCCCACCTGCCCCATATCCACCCATGAGCCCCGCTATCCAGACACAGCAGTGATATACCAGCATTTTGGGATCCAAGTGGAGGGAGGTAGTGCCACCAGCACATCCTGGATGAAGCACATGCAGAGGGAGACCTGGCACCCTTTCTTCCAGGATCTACTGTCAGCTGCCCACTGCTGGTATCTGGCTGGTGCACACACTCAGACGTCAGCTCGTGCAGAAAATCCACTGTCAGCATCTGAGGCTCTTTAGCCCTGTTCTGATACAAGAGAAAACTCATCTTGCATGAGACACCATCACCCTTCATGGGTACGTGAGCATGCACCAATTCAAATACACAAATACAATGAAAAAAATATATATATGAAAAATAAACCATCTTTCAAGACCATGTCTGTGCTTCTTGCAAATCCTCAAACTCCCACCAGATTCAGCTGGAATTCAGCAAGCACAAAAAGTACACATTGTGTAGGAGATGTTTCTGTGTTTTTATTACTGAATGATGGTCTCATGTGAGGCAGCTGTTGGCTCTCCACTGTCAGTGTTTAGGCAGTAACAGAAAGGAAGCAAAACAAAATGTGGCCTAAAACCCTGGAAACACACAAGTAGATATTAACAGCTGGGATGGAAGAGAACCATTTTTTCTAAGCCCACGCTGAGATTTTAAGGTCTTTGCTTCTTCCACAGAGGGACTGCCTGACCCTGCTCTGGTGAGCGGCAAGGGGAGCTGGAGGCCCCCATCACACTGCGATCCACACCACATGACAAATGCGCTGTTGCGTTGCCTCCCCTCTTCTGTACCGTTCTCTTACACGCCTATCTTACATTCCAAAACTGGGCATCACGAACAGCAACCGCGCAAAACCACTGTTCTGCAGTCAGGGAAATGACAGAAAAATTCACTTTTACAGTTGGTTATCAGAAAGAAACTGCTTTTACAGCAACACTGCTATTATTTTATGTGCTGCTTTCACATTCTGTTTTTTGTTTCCTTTCGCTGTAATTTACTCAGCAGGAGAGAAGCATATAAATTTCCTGTGCATGCTCGGAGCATTTTTGCCCTCGAGAGACCAGATAAGCACGCAGTGAGCAGGGGCTCTGCAGAATTGACACAGGAGCGGCAAAATCAGCACTGCAATCTGTAGGAAGCAAGGAAGCAATGAAATTGCATTAACTTGTTACGGGTGTAATTTAGGAAATCTCTTGTTGTCACATACCTTGGAAAATAACAACCACAAGACCCACAATAAGTAAGAGTGATAGCAGCAGTATATAATGGCATGTTTACAATTCAAGTTCAAAAAAAAAAAAAAAAGCTAAAAAAGCCTTTTATTGTTTCCAGGGGCTGGTTTCTTGCAACTTGAAATAAAGTACTGGAGCAATGTAGTGTTCTCTTGGGGTTAATGTTACATTAATCAGAACTGACAAGCATGAAAATCATTCTTTGTTGTCTTTAAATTGCTAATTTAAGATTGAAATCTAAAACGCTTGAGCACTGATCGTTAACACAGACAATCTTCTCTCCAATGGGCCGCTACACAATTGTTTTACAGTTGGTTGAGAAAACAAATGCAAAGTCTGTAACTAAATCCTAATGTATCATTTAAGTGTTTCCATTCAAAGACATTCTTTGACTAAACTTCACCGAATTGTAATACAGTTTAATTTAGAAGGAGCATTTGCACAGGCATTTACATCTGAAGGCAGAAATACTGTCATTGTGTCACACAGTGTGGTGGCAGCAATAATTTCCCCAAATCCAGATTTTTTCTTTGTTTCCATTTACAGATACGTTTTGTTGAGCTCATTCTCTGCTGACTTACCAAGCAAAGGCTCAGATACTCAATAACAAACAAAATACTTTAAATGCTTACTGAAATAAAACAAACAAACAAACAAGCAAACAAATAAATAAATAAAACTATTAAAGGTTACAGTCCAAATTCAGTGCAATGTGGACAGGCACAAAATACAAGACAGGAGAATAAAGCACCACCAAACATGTGGATAAAAAACATAGTACCTAGTAGCAAAACAAATGGGATACCTTGTTAATGGAATTACAGATTGTGTTGAGGGCCAGATCAAGCCCAGTTTGAAATGTGTGAAAATTTGCAGGTTCGGGTTGACTCTGACGCAGCCCCCGTGAAGGCTGTAGACGTATGCACTCACAGAGATAAGCGGAAGCTCAATCTTCAGCTTGGCTGAAGCTCAAACAAACTCTGTGACCTAAAACCATTTCTTTCACCCCAAGCCCATCAGCGGATCTCATTTGGTGTGGCCCCACGCAGTAAGGAAGGAGGGCGGACGCCATTTTGGCAGAGCCCTGCTCTGGGTGACTGGGCAGGGGCTGCCCTGGGGCTCGCGGGAGTAGGCCGGAGGGAAGGCCCGGGGGAAGAAGGAAGGCCGTGGGGCAGAAGGCATGCTGTGCCCTCATTCCTGCCACCGAGGAGCAGGGGCTGCAGGAGCCGTGGCACCCAGCTGCCATTTATCACCGCTGAGCGCTCTGCCTTTCTCAGCGGTTACAGTGAAGCGGGGTTGAAGCGCGCTTACTGCATCCATTGAGCTCGATGGGAGATCCGCAGCAAATCCCGGGGCAGGACTTGCCTCACAAAAGATGCGTTGGGACACAAGCACTGTCATGCAGAACAAGCTCTTAGAGCAGAAGAAAAGGGCTCAGCATTTGGCCAAGGAGTGGGGTCATGCACCAGGAGTGCTTTGTACTCGGGGAGGACGGGGTGATGGCTCCCCAGGCTCACACCCAGCAGAGGCCGTGGAGCACAGGGTTCAAAGGACGGGAAAATGCAGAGATTGTGTGCAAGGAGGCTTTGGGCACCCAGCTACCAAGCACGAAGGTGCTCATGGGCAGTGCCTGCACCAAGGGGCGCTTCTCTTTCCTTCTTATCGACAGAGTAGGAGCGCAAAACTGCCCTTGGATTTAGAGGGAATCTGAGTAGCATTCCTTTCTTCATTCACTCCAAAATTATTAAGAAATTTGTGCATGGCTAGCCTGAAGGCAAGTCCAACATATGCACGACAAAATACCCATCATGTCTCGTGCTCCTTCACAGCCCCACTGTGTATAGCACTAGGGCAGGCCCCAGAAGTGCAGATCAAGGAAATATTGACAAGAGTGTTGTCACCAGAAGGACACACTGGATTCAGACTTGTAGGGGACTACTCCTGAGTTTGAAAACAAAAACAAAACAAAACAACAAAAAAATCACCATACAGATGTCCTGACAAGGAGCAGTAGCAAGATTCAATTTGGCACATTTTTGTCCCATTAAATCCTGTCTCTCAAGATTTGCTACATGTGTTTATTTGCTTTGTATGGAAGAGCAACAGGAAGAGGGTTTGAGCATCTTTAGTAACAGTATTTGCAGTGCAGCTGAGACTTAGAAGCTGTCCACCTGCACAGAGACAGAAAACCAAATGTGGAATAATGAAAAGAAACCTCCATCTAAGAGTCAAAAGCTATAGTACCTGCCACCTGCCTGAACAACTGTTTGTTAAAGTTCTGCTTTTATTTCAAGCTATTTAAAAATGAGAAAATATAGGGGAAAAAGAAGCTAAACTTTTATTAAGTATTTTGGTGCATTTAACATTGTTAATAGGCCTCAAGAGCCCTGTGCCCAAATAATTCCTTAATGTTAAACCGTTTCAGGTGCAGGGATGAGTTTGTCTTCATTCACCTGGACAAACCAATGTGAAGAAGCAAAAGGAAGTCAAGGGTGATAAAGAGAAGAATCAGCATACCATTAACTTTGTCAATATCAGATTTTCCTGAAATTAGTTTTAGAATGAGTATTTTCTGTTTTCTTGATTCTTATGTAGAAAACTGTATAAATTATTGGAAAAGTATCATAATGCCGCATTTACACATTTATTGACTGACTAGCAGAATTTTTGTTTTTGCTTTTAAACCTGGAGATCGTTTAGAGACTCAGCAACCCTCCCAGACATTCATCCCATTTAAGAAAAACATGTATTTGCAAAATGCATCTTCTACTTTTGGGCCCAACCCAAATTCAGTGAGGTGAGTAGAGGTGGGATCCCGTGCACAAGGCAGACACCCAAATTTAAGTACCCCCACACAGACTATGGGCAGGACTCGGTTGCCTAAGTATAAGGCACCCATTATTACTGAAGGAGCTGGGCTGGGGAGACCGATTCGTTTAAATAATCATCAGCTGTCTGCCTAGAGTTTGCCTAAAGAGATCTCCAGTTCATCTGTCCTGTCAGCCAGTGCCATCTGAGGGGCTGTCAGCCATCCTGTCTTGTCCCCAGCTGCTGCTCCAGAGGGACACCACAGTCCTGTGGGCCATGTGCCAAACTGGTCAGCCCAGTTTGAATGCCTCGCACATCAGAAGTACCTGAGATGTAGCCGATTCAAGCCCCACTGACTCTGATGGGAATTAAAACACCCAGCTTGTATGTACGTGTGTGTCTTCATCTCAAACTGAACTGCAGTCCAAGCTTCACAGATGCTGGAGAAAATCCTGTGTTATCCTTAGTGTCTCATGCACACAGAATTCCTCTCCGAGCCCTGAATCTGTTTATATACAACTTAAAGCATTTTGTTTGTATTGCGGAATATTGCAACACAACAAACGCCCAGTGCAGACATTGCATGAAGGTAAGTATGCAAATATTCCCAAGCAGTGTAAATATTGGTACATATATGTATCAAGCTTTTAGCCAAGATTCCCCTTTTTATGTACAGTTTTTAAATGCTCCCACTGCTTTAGAAAAAAAAAAAAAAAAGGTTTCTATTTATCATCTAGAGCTGAACTGGAAACCATCAAGCTGCTCATATCAGTCTATGTAATTTCGTGATTTATTATTCCGCCCCTTGTCCCATCTATTTTCTGTGCCTCAGATGTGCAATTAACTCCATACCATCAGTCCCATCTGCTTATGTCTGCATGGGACATGTCTGTACTGTCATAAAAGTGAAAGAACAAATTTTCTGATGACCAATATTCCTTAACTATTGCCTCACACTTCAGAGAAGATGACAGGCTCTCTAGGAATAGAAATGTCACATAGGAGCTTCTCAAACTCAGGACAGTCCTGGGGCAAGTAGTGGTGGTCCAGTGGCTTCCCTGAATGCCATTACAGTGCAAACCAGTATCGGTGCTCATATCAACAAGAGCAAAAGGTTGCTCCATATTTGTTTAAAGCTCACTTTTTGTTTAAAGCTCACTTTTCATTTCATTTTAAATTTCAGGCATTTATAGAAGTTCAGATGCTTCATTCAGAATAGCATCTTATGATGTCTTCGTCCGTCAAGCGGACTAAGTAAATATTTTTTCAGTAAGTGCACACACGCTGTGTATATATATATATATGTATATATAAACATAATGCTAGGGGACATTTAAAAATACATTAAAAGTCTTTGCTGTATTAGAAAGGTTTTAACATTTTGTCAGAAGCTGTGTTCTCCCCTCCAGAGAATGTTTTTCTATGTAATAGGAAGACATGAGGTTACATTACTTTTAAGGATTTATTACATTTGTTTGCTTCTTGACAATATCACATATATCTGGCATCCATTTTCATAAATACTCAATGAATTTAAAATTAAATTACTTTTAGGAAATCAATTTCTGGCTGTCTCAATAAATCACAAGCATTCTAGCTATAATGTCCCTGAGGATCCGGCATTCTCTTATCAGCCTTGAATGTTTTTAATGTGGCCATTACCTTAGCAGAATAAATGCATGACTGTGAGAAAGGCTAAAGGAAGGTCAAAAAAATTAAGTGGGGTGTCACTAAAGACATATGTGAGGCAGGACAGATCAGGTAAGAGCAGCACATAGCAATTCAGTGATTTACCTGCTTGGTTGGAGCCAAATCCCAATCCCAAATCAACAATTTGCAATGGATTAGCCAGCATGCAGGAAGAGAGATTGAAGGCTGCCCTGCCCCAGTAAGGGTCGCTTAGTGAGAATCAACTGAAGTGTTGTCCAATTAACATGGGGAACTGATGGGGAGAAAAAAAAAAAAAAAGAGAAAAGGAAATAAAAAGAAAGGGGGAACTTTATTTTCTCTTCATCTGTTCTATGTAAAATCAGATACTGCAGAGATAGCAGGCACGGCAAATCTCTGTTAGTAGAATGGGGTTTTGGAAGATAGGCACTGTCTGGTGGAGGGGAAAGAGGTAACACTGTACACTGGGGACAGCGATGGGTTGCCAAGATATAAAAACCAGCTTAAATGAAAATAAATTTCTGAGGGTTCTTTGAGGGACTTTGGGAATGACCGGTAAAAGGGGCCGTTCAGGGCACAAAGGAGGTTGGTTGCAAGGCCTCGGGCTGTGCCTGAATGAGTTAACCCTTGGCCCTGCGGTGGGCTTAACATCCATGTTGTGGAGCCACCGTGTTCTGCTCTTACTGCTGGCCTTCCCACGAGCATTTCAGGATCAAAGACCCCGTCAGACATCCAAGGAAAATGGGGCTTGGGATATCCTGAAGTGCCCCGAGCCTCACCTTGAGCTCACCACATGAGCAGAGGGCAGCACTGCAGCAGTGTGCTGGGGCATGGGGCTGAGGCAGCTCGGGGGTCACATCGAGTCCATGCCAAGACCACTTAGCTGACAGACAGACATGCAGCCAGGGCTGGACAGGGATACCGAGTGAGAGAGGCAAGAGCGATGCGTCATGGTGGGAGAGCTAGTTTCCCGGCTAGGACTGAAGGAAAAAACACTACTGGTAAAGATGTGGGTAGTAACTTGACAAAAATACATGTGGTAGCTATTTCGAAGTAGTGAAAGTTGTCTTAAAAACACCCAAGGATGTGTAAATACATCCACTGTACACAAGCAGTTGATTTTCATGTTTTGAGTAGACAACATCATTCCTCACATTAGAGGCTAGAAACGCATTGAAATCATGAGTGAGAAGCTTGGTGAGTTTACTTTTTCATACCCTGAGGGCTTCTGAGAGCACCACAACAAAGTGACCCTGAAGGAAAACCGAGCTGCATCGCTCAGCTGCATCCTGCTGCCTGAACCCCTGCAGCCGCCCTGCAAGCAGCGAGGGCTGAGCCCCGCAGCTGGAGGGGAGCGGAGACAGCCAGGGCCGAGATATTTCACCACACATTTTACACCAAAGCGCACTTTCCATGACGACACGAGCAGAAGCGCAGAGGCAGATGCGCGTAGTCTTGCTGCTCTAGGGAAAGATCCTGGTGGACACGGGGGGCTCAGGAGAGGGCCTTCGGTGCTCGTGGCCATGCCCCGTTTGTCCTGGGGGCTCGTGGGACACCACGAGCCTGCTCCGAAGCCCACTGCACCATCTTTTGGGGCACATTCACACAAAGCACGAGCAAACCCGCTTGAGCACGTATGCAAAGTGTATATGTGTATAGATATAGACCTGCCCAGTGAGCTTTCGCCAAGAGTTTATTCCCCCACGCAGCTCTCCCCACAACGCGGGGCTCGCTCTGCTCTTCGGCGCAGGGCTGACACCCGCCCCAGAGAGCCGGCAGCGGCTCGGAAACTCCACGGCGGGGGGCGTGTGGGGGCGGTGGGGCCCGTCCCGGGGCGGAGCGGGGATCCCCGCGGGGAGGGAGGGAGGGAGGGAAGCGGGGGGCGGCCTCGGCTCGGCGCTGACGTCGCCGAGGGGCCGGGGCGAGGCGGCCGCGGCTCGGGGCGCGCAAGATGGCGGCAGCGGCGGGTGACGGGTGCGTGCGGGTGCCTCGGGGCGGCCGGCGGGGGGCGAGGAGCGGGGGGCGGCAGCGGCCCTTCGCCGGGCACGGGCGGGCGCCGGCGGCTCGGTGCCGAGCGGGGCAGGCGGTGGGGCGAGGCGGGCGCGGCGCGGGGCCGTGCCCCGGTTTAGGGGGAGCTGCCCGCCGGTGGCCGCGGGGAGCCGAGGGGCGCGGGCAGGCGGAGCGGCTGGGTCGGCGGAGCTGTCAGCGGGGAGCGGCGAAGGCAGCGCCGAGGGGACGCGGGGCTGCTCCCGCTGCTGCCCCTGCCCCGGTCCCCGGTGCCCCCGCGGCTCGGCTGCAGGAAGCGTGGTGTCGTTCGCCGGGCTCCAACGGGGCGCCGTGCCGGTGGGGGTCCGCGTCTGGGCGGTGGTACGCACAGGGTGGCCAAAAGGGAACGAAAAGTTTCTTCTAAGAGTTAGGCGAAGACCTGTACGGCCTCAGGGAAAGGAGGCTGCGCGCTGCTGGGCGAAGGCTGTGCTACTGAAATGGGAAATCATCCACAAAGCTTCTTTTCGGAGCGCTGTGAGAGCTTTGGGTCTCAGTCTACAGGACTGCGCTGCAGCGTGGAGTTGTGCCCAGCGGTGTTTCGTTGGGTTGGCTGGAAAAAAGGTCCGTCCTAAGGAAGCAGGACGGCTGGCTTCGAGTTAATAACGTGCTCGTTATCTAAAACTTTCAGTTCTTGAGGTACCCGTGTTTGCTCTTGGTGCAGGTGTTAAACAGGTACTGAGCCCGGTGAAAATCGGTTGGTAAACTGCCGCCTGATTGAAGAGCCGGAACATTAATCACGCGCACATATACATACGTACGCACGAGCATCCACCCATGCATGCGAATACATCAGTAAAACTACGCAGTGGAGCCTAACGCTTGAGATACTGTTTGATTTTTTTCCCTATGAGCCGAGCAACTAATTACAAAAGTAGTGACTAAAAAAGAGATCCTTTTGTTTCTATCTGAGTTACAATTTTCAATTTAACAGCTGTGAAAATGAATCTCTTGTTTACACGTAACCCAGATGGAAGAAAAACATCTATGTTGTTGACTTCTGATTTCTTTTTCTTTTTTTTTTTTAGCATCGAGTACTTTTTCAGCTAATAAGTTACCCCGAAGTTTAGTTTGTCAGCCATCATTCAGTAAAACTAGCTAAAGAAATACACCGTGTCTCAGCCTTATCGGCGTGCTTCAGTGAAAATAAATATCATATTCTGTATATATTCTGCGCTAGTGAAATTTTGGCGCAAGGAGACTTTTGTATATCCGTATTTTCCCAGGCAGCTTGCTCCTTTCAGCCGCGCTATTCTGTATGTTGGTGCTTGTTTTCTTGCTTACTGCTTCTGCTCGGGTCTGTGCTAAGAGCACAGGGGGGCTTGATCTCTGGAGTGCTGGTCAATTAATTCACAATTTCTTTGTGTGTGTGCAGAGAACTGAGCCTCGGGAGAGAAGAATGCACAAGCTGGTGCTGAATAACTTTCTTTAGAGAATTTTAATAGTGTAGCATTTGCTTGAACTGTTTTACCCCAGCTGCAGTTTTCTACTAGGTGTGGCAATCAAGATCCAGTATTTTTTATGATATTTCCACCATTATCTGTTACTTTGATCCTGTTTTTTCCCCGACCTAGTCTATTTTGCAGATTATTTGTTCTAAGTTAATAAATTTTCCCGCTTGATTTAGTGTTTTAGTGTTCCACATCTTAAAACATTCATGCCGTCAGCGTGCTGCCCGACGTTGAGCTGAAGTTTTCCTGGTCTTGATTTGGCACTATTAGCTTTTTTGCGGTCTTTTCAGATATTTGTGTCTCTGACCGAACTGTGCGTTTTGCTTTCTTTACATGTTCTTCAAAGAAACTGTCTTCTCCCATGCCAGGCTGGTTCCTCCCCCTCCCAGCCCGGCTCCTTTCTCCGTGCATCGGCGGAGGTGGGAAGATGTCGTGCTGGCTTGGCTGCTGGCGGGGGGCAAGGGCTTTTAGGCTTTTCTCTTCAAGGCGTCGGTCTTGCGCTTTCGTAGAATCCTGTTGCTTTCGCATTAAGAGCTTGGTTGCACAACCCTGGCTTACGCAGCGCTCACCCTGAAATCGGCAGGCTGCTTCTGTCCTCTGTCCAATATACGCTGAAATTCAGCCATGTAAGTAGTATCGCTCTCAATGCTTTTTTTTTTTTCAAACAGAGAAAAAAAATACAATACTATGAAAAAAAAAGGAAAATAAGGTACCGAGTGTCTTTAAAAGTAAGAAAATCAGAAAGGGTTGATCTGTCAGACTCGCTGACTGACGGTATTGCTGTATCTGACAGCCCTGTGGGAATTTAGTTCGGTTGCCTTCTGGGAAGGACTGCTACTAATATATTTTGCAGGAGGGTCTGTCTTGGTTAGCCCGAAAACATATGGATGAATCTTGTCTCTTCGAGTTCTGTCAACCATTTTTAATCATCGCAGCAGACTTTATGTAAGAATTTCTCTAGTATTCCAGGAAGATTTAACATACGTGACAACTCTGGGATTTATGTAAGTTCCTCATATTACAGATATCAGTGTTAGAGAAGCTCAGCTTTGTTGGGGGAAAGTTGTGGGAGAAGACATGGGGTAAAATGAGTGGTCTTATTTATAAAAACAGGATTAAATAGAAACGTAGTATGGACATTTGTAAAAGAATCTCATTAGCAGCCTGTGAATAGACTGCCTTTTAGAAGGAATGAATGTTGTGGACGCTAGCAAGCTGAAAACCTTCAGCAGCTATTATTTTTGTGATCTGTTGACCGTGGCACTCAAGAGATCTTGACCTCCCGTACTACGCCAGGGTTGGTGCTTAGACTGGGAAGTACTGGGTGGGTACCCAGAGGCCACAGCGCCTGAAATTCTTCCCTGCAGTTAGTACGGACTGGCAACAACTCTCAAATAAATTGAATGGGAATGACGAACGTGTAAAACTGTGTGCACTTCACTAGTTTCACTAGAGCTAGCTCAGCCTTTTCTGCGTGACGAGTGATGAGACAAGGCATGCAGTGCTGGGTGCTGGTTTTGTGCTCAGAGCTGTTACAGCTCTTCGGTAACTGTATCAGAACATCTTAAAAGGCATTGACCACAGGATAGTTAACCAATCAAAGTCATTTTTTGTTAAACCTTTTAACTACAGATTTCATCCAGTTACCAGATGAAAAATGAAGCTACTTTCCTATCCAGCTGCTGCTTCTTCACCTGCTTGCCTTCCTTAGTAGTCATGTCGTCAGATGCTAGGATTCCCCCAGTATAGTGCCTGTTCTATCATGGACATTTTCCTAACTCAGTTAACCTATTCTTGTGCATTTCAGGACTATAACAGTGGAGAAATACTAGCGTATTGAAGGATGATAGCTGGAAATAGAGACCTTTGGATTCTATCCAGAGCTGGCTAAATCACTTAATTTTTTTGTAGCTTGGCTTACTCGTCTGTGAAGCCTCGGAGTCCTGGACATTGTACAGCCTAGGCAAGGTCCACAGTATGTATTTGTAATGGCAAAACGTAGGTCTTGCTTGGTGTAACCCGTGTGTTTCACAAGCGCGTGGTCCTCCTCAGGTGAAGCAACTGTTTCATCTGGCAAGTACCGCGCATGATGTGGTTGGTGCTGTGTGCTGTTTAGCCTTCCTAGTCAGTGACATCGTGGGCACAAACGCTCCAGATCAAACATAATCGCTTCCTGACACATCATCCGTCTCCAGATGGTATCTCTCAAACCAGATTGTGAGGTCTAAAGCAAGATGGCAAAAACAAAGACTGAATCACTGTCTCTTTAAGTCTGTTAGTCAGAGCCTGCCTATTTGGTTTAGGTAAATGCACCTTACGGGAGAGAGCTAATACAGCAGCTTTGAACAAATAAATGCTGCCACATAAACTTATAAAAGGATGTAAGCTGGTGTTAGCCTAATTTTCGAAGTGATTTTTTGAAGATACGGATTAGAAAAGTGTTGAAACTGCAATTTTTTAAATAAGGTTTTCAGCAAATTGAGCTAGATACCTAATAGTATTTCTCTCTTATGAAGAAATCAAAGTCTGCTTTTCCCTGTCACCCTTTTTTTTTCGTTTCTTTTTGTTTTTCCCCAGTGGTGCTAGGATGACATGTTAAAATATACATATCTGAAAGTATGTTATTGTAGAAAGCACTGGTACAATGGGCTTGCCTGAGCACAAAGGTGCAGTGATTTAATTAAGGGTGTGGCTTAATTAAGGGCTTGAGTTATACGAAGTCTCATTTGTCTAAACTGGTCATACTGTGTAAACATCATAAATTTAAGTGAACCTTGCACTCCTGCACCTGTGTGCTTAGGGATATAATTAATAGAAACATTTTAAATTGTGTTTCTATCCAAATTCTAGAACGGTGTATTTTAACTTGATCAGTGCTTCTTTGGGGGGAAAAATAAAACAAAAACCAAAAGAGGCCAGCATGCTTCAGTCCTGGCTCAGAAAGTACTGGAAATATGGACAGTGGCGTTCAGCCTGCCGATGGTAACGCTGATTGTGACTCCAGGTAACTGCCTGCCATTATGCGTTTGGTGGGACTTGGCTGGATGGAGATCGTGGTCCTGACCTCAAGTAGTAGTTTGGAATATTGACAGCCATCAAAGTGATACAGCTGGGTATTTGTGCACTGTAACTTAAAACACTTTTTTTTCAGTTGCAGATTGAAGTATCATGGACAGAAGATAGCTTGGACGATGTGTTGTGCTAGTGTCTCTCTGCAATTTCAGTTTTAACGATGGATAAGTGTAAGCACATAGGACGTCTGCGACTGGCCCAGGATCACTCCATTCTGAATCCTCAGAAATGGCACTGCGTGGACTGCAATACCACCGAATCCGTGTGGGCATGCCTCAGCTGCTCGCACGTGGCCTGCGGAAGATACATCGAAGAACACGCACTAAAGCACTTTCAGGAGAATGGTCACCCAGTGGCATTGGAAGTAAATGAGCTGTATGTTTTCTGTTATCTCTGTGACGATTATGTTCTTAATGATAACGCAACGGGAGATTTAAAGCTGTTGCGAAGTACATTAAGTGCAATCAAGAGTCAGAACTATGAGTGCACTACTCGTAGCGGGAGGACTTTGCGTTCGATGGCGGCAAGTGATGACTCCTACCTTGTGCATGACGGTGCCCAAGCCTTGCTTCGGACTCAGGACCGCATGTTCACAGCGCTGTGGCACAGGAGGCGTGCGTTCATGGGCAAGGTGTTCCGATCCTGGTTTCAGTTGACGCCTAGTGGAAAAAAGATTTTGGAGGAAGAAAAGCGTTGGGAAGAGGAGGAGGAAAGAAGGGACAAAGCTAGAAGGAGAAGACAAGAACGAAAGCGCCAGTTGAAAGAAGAGATGGAAAAGATGCCCCCAAGAAAGAGTTCTCGTTTACAAAACCAGATTAGAATGTCCTCAAAAACAGCACCCTGCATGCAAAAAGCATCACAGAACGTGGAATCTGTGGCAGAGTTGAAAGAAACGTATACCTCAGATGAAGTAAGATTGAAAAAAATAAGTGACTCCCCAATTAAACGAAGGCCCACAGTGACTCCAGGAGTAACAGGACTGAGAAACCTGGGAAATACGTGCTATATGAACTCTATCCTTCAGGTATTAAGTCACTTACTTATTTTTCGAGAATGCTTTTTAAAGCTTGATCTCAACCAAACTCAGGAACTGCTGGCAACAGCAGCCAGTGGTAAAACCAGATCTTCATCTAAACACCCTTCAATAACTGCCTCAACGTTACAAGTGAATGAGAACCAAGAGAAAGGAAAGGGATCATCTTCTGCAAGGCGGTCTAGTTTATCCTCTGGATTAAGTGGAGGAGCATCAAAAAGTAGAAATATGGAACTTATTCAGCCCAGGGAGCCCAGTTCAAAGCATATTTCTCTTTGTCACGAGCTGCATACTCTGTTTCAAGTGATGTGGTCTGGCAAATGGGCGCTTGTGTCTCCATTTGCTATGCTTCATTCTGTGTGGAGACTAATTCCAGCCTTCAGAGGATATGCCCAACAAGATGCTCAGGAATTCCTTTGTGAACTTTTGGATAAAGTGCAGCAGGAACTGGAGACTACGGGGACCAGATACCCAGCTCTCATCCCTGCTTCTCAAAGAAAACTTATAAAACAGGTTTTGAATGTGGTTAACAACATTTTTCATGGACAGCTATTAAGTCAGGTATGTTTTTATGATGATTTTAAGATGTGTAATGATTTATAGTTATGAATTTATACTGGTTGATGATCAGCACACTTCAAAGGTTAATAAATTTGTAATTACCAAGGAAGGATGGGAAGGGTATAGTATATACAATTTTAGAAGAAAGGTCATTTGAGTACTCCTAAAAATTTCAGTAGAAGAGTCACCTGATTAACATAAAAGTTATAAATTTGGTATTATAAAGCACATTCCTGAAGCTGCTGAGAAACATCTGACTGCCATTAAGCATCAACTGATAAGCAGTAATAAAGAATTTACGATTTCAAGTATCTAGTTGGCTATGGTGGTACTAGAGAAAAGGTGTTAATCTCGTCTAAATGGCAACTGTTTTTTGCAATGGATGCCAAGCAAGGAATCGTTTATTATTTCAGTAAATAGGTTGAATTTGAGATTCATTACTACAGAGTAATTGTCTGCTGTGGTGCTATGTACAATGATACTAATCGTTTCCATTACAACACAAAGATATAGAAGGCTCTGTCAACACAGGAATCAAATTTATAGGGTGGAGGCAGTGGTTGTTTTCCTCCTTTTACGACTGCTCTTTTTTTATTATTATTTTTGTTTTCTTCTTCATGGCTTCCCGCTAAGTACTTCAGTGTGTCCACATACTCTTAGGCACATCCCAGTTGTGTGTGCGTGTGTGCACAAACATCTGAGAACTGTCTGAACCAACAAATGCTGATTTCTGTTGAATGCATCAAAAAACCTAACCACATTACAACAGGAGCAGAGGGTAGAATGGGTAGATCGTCCTCTACCGTGTGTTTGGCCCAGCGTAAGAGCACTTCTGTTGGCATATTTAGTTTTCTCAGGGCAGTTAACATCTCTGGGGTAAGGGTTGTGCTGGTAGAAGAGTCTTTAATATCCTGTCATTACAGTTTTTTTGTTTGAAAATCACAATCCTCTCCAAAATAGTAACTTCAATAGGAAAAGAAAGTAATTGCCTAAGTATACTGTCATGGTTTGCTTTGCATTCCGAGCCTTTGTGTAGGAGTGATTTTCTGGAAGAATTTTGAAGGCTCTGAAGACACGTTACTTCGCTAGCACCACTCCTTTCACTTGTTTTTAGCTTTATGTGAAGAGGCTTGTGGCTAGAAACCCTCCCACCTTCCTGAAACTAGGGAGGGGAACAGTGAGAATTCACTCAAGTGTCATCAAGCGAGCCTGAAAAAGAACTGAACGCGTTCAGGCTATGCTGCGACTACAGCTCAGTGCTTTTACCCCAGCTGGTCAGTATCTGTATGCAAAATACAGCCCCGGTGAACTTCACAACGCCTAGAGCGAGCAGAACAGGAGGAAGTGCACGAGGCTGTTACCTGCTGTGATGTCTCCCTGGCTCCTGAGGCAGTTTCCACGGGTGGTGTCCAGTACTTCACCTTCTGAGGTTCCCTTTGTGATCTCTCTTGCTCCTCTGTTCCAGCCCAGTCTCACTAACGTTTGAACAGAAGGGATTTTTGAACAGAAGTGGTACTATCGCCCCGTCTTTGACAATGCTAACACTTTAAGGGATGTACTCTTTGTCCATAAGTGCTTAACCCAAGCTACCTGCAAGCTGCAACAGTATTACAATTTCTCTGTAGAAGATAGCTGGAGCTGTAGCCCACCGCCTTTATTCAAAAAATAGGGTGGGACTTTAGAATATTTTGAAATTACATCTTCAGTCAGTGAATAAGGGGCGTTGAGAAGCTGGTTTCTGTGTGGCAGTTGCCTTCCATTTTAGGATCACAGCGAAGCTGTTATACTTACTGCCCATTAGTACCGCAAGTATTAGTTAAAGATACTTGATTCCGTGAGATACTCATGTGCACTGAAGTCAGTCTACTTGACCTTTAAACCTCGGGAACTGCTCTTGATACAGTACACAGAGGATCGCTTACAATGCCGATAAGCTGTCTGTTTACTTAGGTTTTGCTTTACTTTCACGTGTGCGATAAAACACAGTCCTTCTCGTGGGTGCTCTGCCTTAGCCTGAAGGGAAGCCATGATCCGGAGTTTGCCATCAGCCTGTTGCTGCAGGAACGGCTGCCTGCTTCAGCGCCGTAACCCCGTGCAGAACGCGGGGTGAAGAAAGGAGGAGATGGGATGTGTGAGAATCTTCCTCAGGTTTCTTTCTGATAACCAGAAAAAGCTTTAGGTGATGTCAAAATTACACCTTTTAGATGAGTTTCTTTTTGTTTCTTTTTTAAAGTTCTGAGCTGATCCAAAATAAGTCTTCCCCACCTACGACTTCTTTTACTTCTTTATGGAATACAAAACTAGGTAATGAGTAACTCCCAGAATAGCGTGTGTGTAGACAATTGGATTGCCTCTTGGCTTTTTTATTGACTTTATTGACTCCAATATCCTTTGTAGGATTAGAGATTTTTGCTTTGCAGTATTGATTGTGAAACTTCACTTCCCCTAGATACTGTGGCTGTTTAAGATACAGCTACAAAACCTTTCCCCTCTCTTCTTTCCTTTTTTTACATGCTAGTCTTCCTCTGGTGGTTGCCTGGAGAAAATTGTACTGTGGTACTTCTTGGGCAAAGGAGCCTGTATCTTGTAAACCCATGCTTTCAGATGCAGATCTGCCAAAGCAGTGGCCCATTCCTCAGCCCCGATAGGACTGCAAGGAGATGCCAGTACGTCTATTAAAATACCAGTTATTTTCCATCCCTTCATGCTTGTACTCTTGTGGAAGAAAGGATACCCATTCTCTCCTGTCCTTGAGTGGAAAATGAGGAGAAGAGCTCACTGTGAAGTTATGTGCCAGGGGTAAACTGACCTCATGAACTGATCCACAGCTCCTTGACGTACACTTCAGGAACTGAAGTAGGTTAGCCACCATCTCTCTGAGTTTTTTGGCTTATTTTTTTGTAACGGTCCCAGCTAACTAGCATAGTATGCAACAGTTTTTAAAGTATGCTTATTTCATTTTTTTCCCCAACATTAAGCAAGGAATGGTTTTCACACTACAGGGTGAAAGCCTTGCTGTAGTCAAAATAAACATCACCTCTTCTCCACTGTCTTGGAGTAGCACTCTGACTGCAGAAAGCTGTCGGGTTGGTCAGGCGTGATTTTCCCATCCTAAATCCGCGCTGGCAGTTCCTAATCATCTTATCCCTTAGTACATTGGGAAATCTTTTCCAGGAATACTTGCTCCCTCGGCCTTCCCGCAGATGAAGGTGACAGAGAGCGGCCTGCAGTTCCCCGGGCCCTCCTCCCTGAAGACAGGAGCGACACTTGCTTTCTTCCCATCCTCGGGGACCTCCCCCAGTTGCCAGGACCTTGCCAGGACCTTCCCAAGGTGGGGAACAGCCTCGCAGTGCCATCAGCCAGCTCCCTCTGTTCTGCGGGGATAACTCCGAATTCGAGACGAGCAGAAGTAGAATAGCAACTGATATTCCCTGTGGCTCAGAAAGACCCAGTAAGGGAGGGAGGAAAATAGGATTTGTGTGAGAGCTGCTTGGGTACCCAATTCAATGAAGAAAATTGATGTTGAATTGTGGTTGCAGTGTTTCACTGAACTGGCACGCGTTGCAAAGCAGCCAACAGTTGTTGATTTCCCTACATTATGCTGTTGAATAACCCCAAATTTAAAGTGAATGATGAAAAATAGCTAGCCGCTGTAATTTTAAGATCTTTTTTTTTGAGGGAATAGGAACTCTTTTGAAACCATGTTGTTTGGGTATGGGTTTTGAAAGCCTGTTGTGAGGATTCCATTGCCTTTGAGTTTGGTGCCTCAGAAAAAGCTCTTGGCCTGGATTTCTGTTACAGCAGCTGCAAACACAGCAGTGGAAGTGAAGAGCGTTGGCTTTGCTCCTGTAGCTATGAGTTTCCTCTGCAATAAAGCTGTGAGCAGTTACCGTGTCTTCTTAGGACAAACCTGTCTTTGGGGAAAGAGACTCGTTACCAGTAATTACCCTTTAAATATCGCAACACCTCGTTGGGACTGGCTTTCGCTATCTCCAGACACCCTTAAAACCAAACAGGAACCGTTGGATAACTGCCTGACTATGTTTAAGAGGGAATGCGAGCAGAACTCCCCTGCTAAGCGCTGGGGAAGAGCAGTTTGCAGTGCTCAGGGAAATGAATATGCAGGGCCCAGAGAGTGAGGTCGGTTCTAACAAATGTAAATTATGTCTGAAGTTTCAAAAGGCACAGCCTCTCTGTGCAAGTCTTGCTCCATTTACTTGCTCAACTGGTGTACTTCAGGACGAATTGGCTGAGAAAAGGGGAAATGAGCAGTCTTCGGGTTGTTTGAAGGCCTGGGGTTTTGGGGGCCGTGCTGGGAATTAAGGTCTGGGGGAGAGCCCGAGGGTGCCTGTCATGCAGCGCTGGGTATGAAGTCTCGCACTGAGTAATCTGTTAAAGGCTCTGAGAACTTCAGGTCGATAATTGGAGCATTTACACTGAAACCAATCCACGACCTGTGGGCTGGTTTTTGTGTTCTGATCTCTCGAACACGCTGACTTCTGTATTGCCATCTACGTAGCCTGCTTCTCTCTGCTGCCGGAATCAGAAGGGGATTGTCAGTTGCTTTCCAGCTAGACGAAGGTGACTTTTTAAGTTGATCTCTAAGGAGCCGTTGAATCACAGACCGTGGTTTGCTGTAGCTTGGCTTGTGTTATTCTGTTAAATACAGATTGTTTTGATGACGGTGTAGTCAGCACTACAAGGTTGGGTTATCTTTGTAACCGAGGAAATACCGAGTGGCTGTGGTGGTGGAGGTCGTATTACAGAAGCCTGCTAGAAATCAATCCCCCTTCGATTACTTTGCTGCGGAAAAATTGCGTTGCTTTTCGTGTGGATGTCTCCTCTATAGTGGAAACTTCAGTAGCGGTGGAAGCCCAGAAATGGGGCTGTCCATCTCACTGCGCTTAGAGCAGGGGTGGTAACAGTTGCCTTTCTTCCATGCAAGTGTTGTAGGGACCATAAGCAAAGCAGAGTTGGCTCCTGCTGCAGCAATATGTTAACTATTTCCTTTGGTTGCATTTAGGCTGAGTGCCATCCGGGGCAGTGGCTGTCCATCAAATTATTGCGGGCTCAGTGATGCTTGTCTGAGTGGCCTCCATGCTTAGCTTGAATCAAGCAATCTGATCCAGCTCTTTTCAGTCTGGCCTTTGGCCCATGATTGAATGCTGAGCTTTAACCAAACAATTGTATATAGTGCCCGCCTTACAAGGCGGGAGAGGACGGTGCAGAGCATAAAGCAGGGATTTCAGCTGGCTAAAAACAGTAGTTCACTTTCTTTGCTCAAAATGGAAGCTTCTCCTGGAGTTTGTTATAATGACAACATTAAGACTTCCTAAAACAGCAATTACTGAATATAACAGAGAGGTGGGGTTAAACTCTGAATTTGTAACATATAGTAATGAAAAGTAAGCAAATTCACTTCCCTTTTACCCTCACGAATGCTCACACCAAGAAAAGTTGTTGGACAGATGCAAAAAGATTTTGCCAGCTCTTTGAGTTCATATTTTTCTTTGTTTTTTATTTTTTTTAACTCTCATCTGGTTCAACCTACTTTCCTGCAGTTTATACAGTTTTAATACTTTTAATGAAAAAAGGAAATGTGGGTTGTGCTGTGTGAATGCTGGTGGAGTGTGAGATAAAGGGGTCCCGCTGGAACAGGAGCAGAAGTGATGGGAGCATCACCAGAGGACTGGCGCAGGTGGCTTCCGCAGGAGGGAAGGATCCTCCTCCTTGTTGCACCAGGCCTGGCTAAGAAAAATAGTTCTGATCTTTGTTCCAGCCTCTATTTACATCTCATTTACCAGTGAGTGTGTGTGTGTACAGGAGCAGTTATTGCACAATGGCTGGCAGGGTTGGGTGTATGCTTACTCGAATACTTCGGGGTACTTGGCTGTTTGCGAATTTGCAAATCCCAGATAACTCCTAACAGTGCAGCTCTGCAGGGCTGAGGCGGGGAGGAGTGTCAGGGAGGAGTGTCTTGCATTTGAGGAAATAAGTGCAGCTCTGCATCGGTATAGAAGTCAGCCAACACAAATCAGCTTTGCTCACAGTTGCACAAGGGGATGAGAAGCAATACTGTTGCATCAGCTTCTCTTTTCTGAGGAGCAAAATTTGGAAGCTGAACCAGTTACATGTCTTTTTTACTCTGGGATAGCATTTATTAACTAGTTGGGAAAGAGGATCTTAAAATAACCTAGGTTATTAACGTGGCATGCTAAATTTAAAACCTCAGAGCTTGTTAAAATGATCCATTCTTTGTTCATGTGTGTACTTCATCCTAAGCCCATTAATCTTCAGTGTGCATTCAAGTTCAACAAAATCTTGCTTGAGTAACTTGTCAATCAAACAAACTTTTGGCTCAACAAAATCACCCATTTGTACAGCAGAAATCTATTAGTCATTCTGTGTTTATGCTGGAGTTAGTTTGAACTGTGGCCAAACATATCATTTTGTCTCCAAGTCTAGATTCCAGCTCTGAATTACTAATAGTTTGTGGCTTTGAAACGTTGCCAGATGTTAGCGCTTACAAAAGAAGCTCCTGTCAGTGTAAATTAAAACGGAAGATTCTCCTCTTTTCTGCCATGTAAGTTCAAAGTTTTGTTTTCTAAGAACAAGACAGAGACGTTTTCTTCTTAGAAGTTAAAGCAACTAACAGCTTTCCTAACTCTGGTGCTAAGCACGTGTGCCTGTACACAAAAGTCCATGTGCATTAGGAAACTAATGCATAGATTGGATATATGCATTATATAGCTATTGTGGCTAATAAACGTATTAAATAAAGAATTGCTCACAAGAACAGCTTAGAAGGAAAGTACCGTAAGGTGACAGATTTGCCTTTATGTAAATGGTCATGAAATAGCAAAGCAGGGTGAATAATTGTGTAACAGCAAATCTCCACAGGGAAATAAAGGAGCTCTCAACCCCAGCAGTGCATCTTCACATTTGTGTAAGCTTACTGACCTAACTGAAGAGACCTACCTTGAATATACGTCAGGCAGCAGCATTGAGGCATGCCTGAGTAACGATATTTGAATCCCTCATGGATCTCCATTCCTTTATTACTACGTCTTTGCATTAGTTGTTCCAAGCGGCTTGTGGTGTTTCCTGAAGTAGGAAGCATGCTTATAGCGATGGCATTTGGCAATTGTTTGCCCTTGTGGTTGCAAACTTGCATATTCCATTGATATTCCACTTACTGTAGAACAGGAGTGGTGTTGCTTCATCGCACCCAGCTGTTATTCTGAGCTGATAAATAACAGCTATCTCGACAGTAGGTCTGATACGAAAATTTTGAGTTCCTGTAGTCCTCCGTGGGAAAGTTCAATTGTTGGGAAGAGTTGGGAGCGTGTTGGATGCTTATGGAAGTTTTGTCAAAGCTATCTATCTGTCTGAGCTCAATGAAAATCCAGCTTGACACGGAGTTTTTCAGAAGGCATATTTTCTGTAGCAGTGAGGTTAGAGCTGCTGGAGCTGGTGGTCAAGAGCAGCTTTGAAGCCAATTAATACATTCCTAACAATAGAAAACCTCTATAATTACTCTTTAGGATTGTATTGTACTTTGACTATTGCATTGAACAAATGAAGGGGAACTTTTTAGTCTCTCACACTTAAGATTTACTGATATTTCTTTATAACCTTTATGAACTATGTTTGTTATCATCTATACAGAGTTTCACTACCACACAGTAGTAGTAGCTTCAACTACTCATAGAAATTACTTGTTCACATGGATCATAGAAAGGTGGAGGTCCATTGGAGGAAGAATAAAATGATGTGATGCTCTTCTATTAGCAGCTCAGGCTGGCTTTTAGAAGATTGTATTGCAAATCAAATCCTAGTATGTTGCCATTCTAGCTTAGAAGAGCTGCTGTTTTTAACTTACTTTCCTAAGTATTGAATGTTTTCATAGATTAATTTTCCCCATCTGAATTATCTGCATTTTTGAGGTTAACTCACTTCACTTCTTGATATTTTATTTATGTTGTCTTACTGCTTGTCCTTTCCCTAGTGTGACGATGGATCCACTTACTGAAAGAAGAAATAATTTATTTTTACCTGTTAATTTTTCTTTGAAGAAGTGTGCTTCCTAATCCAGGCTTCCCTGGAAGACTTACAAAGTAAGAAGGATATGACTTTAAAACCCCCAGCTGTTTTTTTTTTTAATTAACCTAAGTTATAGTTTCTTTCTTTCATATAATTTTTTGTTTTGGAGTATTTCTTTTTAGAGAAAAGATTCGTGTGATTCTACCAGCTGATTTCTCTTGGACAGTGCCAGACAGACCATTTTGACACTTCTTTTGTTTCTCAGTAAAACATAGGAACACTTAGCCATTTGTGGTAACACTATTGGACATGCTGCTTCAGAGAAAAGAAATTAGGTGCATCATTTTATTTTGTTAGATGACTCTGTCCTTTGTTTGCATCTGTTATCTCTAGGAAAAGAATGTGTATACATATATATATATATACATACACACACAGAGAATTTCATTGTTACAATGCATTTTTAGCAGAGTAAGCTTCTGAGTGTAAGCAATTTGTGAAATACTGTTTTACAGGTTACATGTCTTGCCTGTGACAATAAATCAAATACCATAGAACCTTTCTGGGACCTGTCACTGGAGTTTCCTGAGAGGTATCACTGCAACGGCAAGGAGATGGCGTCTCAGTACCCGTGTCTGCTGACAGAAATGCTGGCCAAGTTTACAGAAACTGAAGCTTTGGAAGGGAAGATATATGCATGTGATCAGTGCAACAGTGAGTAAAGGCAGTATGTACTCATACATATGTTCTCTGTGTAAAATATGATGTAAATTGACAGTAAAAGCATAGAAGTAAAATACTATGAGTCTTAAAAGTATGTTGCATTACAAGGAAAGTCTTTGCTATGTCCTGCCGTGGTCACTGGCAGCTATTACTGTCTAGAAGGGGAATTGTTCAAAGAATGGTTTAACGTGTGATGCTTCTCTTAATTTAAGTCTGAGCACACACTCATGGGGATCTTGCTACTCCCAGCTGAAGAACCCATCCATTTTTTTAATTTAAGAGAATAACCTAAGTGACCCCAAGTATTTCACACTAAAATCATAAAAGAAGCCTTGCAGAATGGATCTCTGAGTGTATCCTTTTTATGGAGATGCATTCAGTAGCCATTTAGGTGCACACAAATACGGTGGCTAAATCTTAGAATGAAATACAAGGCTGTTAATTAGCAAGATTTGTATTATGTAACTGTGTGTTTGGCCTCAGCAAAACGCAGGAAGTTTTCTTCTAAACCAGTTATACTCACAGAAGCTCAGAAGCAGCTTATGGTGTGTCGACTACCTCAGGTTCTCCGATTACACCTGAAACGGTTTAGGTAAGTACTACCACAATAAACGGTGTTGCAAATTGACCCATTTAGTCCTGCTCTTCTGTTGTTTGGGATCGGTCTTCTCCAACAGCTGATTAATTTTCATTTACTACTATGATGAGAAATAGAAACTTATTTTCCTTATTTAATTTAAATATCAATAAGATACAGTGTAAGTAGAGAACTGACCTTTTGGATTCCAACTACTTACTACTTTAATAGTAAAATTATTTTATCCTTCTTTTCAATCAGAATTTATTAATCCTGCTGTGGACTCTGTTGGTAAAAATAGTGTTATCTTCAACAAGAGTGAACACTCATATTCACTAATGTACAAAATGAGATTGTATTCAGTCAGATGTCTCACGTAGACCATCATATAACCAAGTACATCTAATTTAATGCATTAGCCTGAGAGTAAGGAAGTGAAGATTGCATCTCTGTGAACTCTTAGTCCAGGCATTGGCACAGAATCTGTCCTGAATAGGAAGAAAATTGAAAATGGCCTGGAGTATATGGGAAACACCAATGAGAGATAATGCGTGGGAAATACTTCCCACTTAGCATTACAGTCAGATTTTAAGATGTATCTTTCAGAACATGAGAATAGTAGGCATCACTGACATGTTCAAAAGGTCTCGAAATAAAGGAGAAGTGAAAAAGGAAGCCTGGGGGAAAAATATGCAAATTCACATTTATTTTGTGCACAAAGACAATAGCAAAGATAACTTTTTAAGAACGCAGCATTATGAATTGTTTTTTTGAAAAAATATAAGTTTTCATGTGATCTAATTTTCCAGGTGGTCAGGACGCAATCATCGTGAAAAGATTGGTGTGCATGTTAATTTTGATCAAATGCTGAACATGGAGCCTTACTGCTGCAGAGAATCCCTCAAGTCTCTCCTACCTGACTGCTTTATCTACGACTTATCTGCTGTAGTAATGCATCACGGGAAAGGATTTGGCTCAGGGCACTACACTGCCTACTGCTACAATTCAGAAGGAGGTAGGAACCAGTTGTGAATTAAGAAGTGCGGGAGAGGGGTGTTGGTAATTCTAATCTGGTAAATTTACTGTCTCTCAGAACTAAAAGGGGAGTTGCTTGTAGCTGAACTGCCTGGGATGAGAATTTCAGTTTTGTAGACCAACACAGTCTAATTTTTGTATTGGCTAGTTCAACTTGTTCTGGCTATAAACTCTCTTGTAAATCTGAGGAAGTTAAGGTGGGCTTTTAATACTTAGAGACAGATATACTAGATCAACAGAAACTGTATACTGTTTCAAAGCAACTCATGTTGAAAGGGACTAAGCACTAATTAATAAGTATAATGCAGTTGCCTCCAATCAGTGTCGTGATGTGTTTTTATTTGCTTGTTTCTGTGGTGTTTTCCTTCATTCTAGGATTTTGGGTACACTGCAATGATTCGAAACTCAACATGTGCACTATGGAAGAAGTATGCAAGGCTCAAGCCTACATTTTGTTTTACAGCCAACGACTTACTCAGGCAAACGGACATGGTAAAGTATATCCTAGCACAGCTGAAAGTCAGCAGCACACAGAATTAGCTGACTGCTCTGTGGACAACAGTAGCAGCTAATCCAAAGTCAATTAACTGTGTGTATGGTAAAGTTTGAATTGTCATAACTATATATTTTTAAATGCAAGTACAGTATTGTACTTTCTGACTTTGTGTACAATGTTTATATACTTTTGTATTAGGTAAAATACTCTTTACAATTGTTAGTAAAAGTTTTTATTGACAGTAAGTAACTTTTTAAGTAACTAGAATTTCAATACAGCTATTTTTTTAAGAAAAAGATTGCCATTTGCATTTAACTCTTACCTCAGGCTGGTTTTTTAAGCTGTTTTTGTATTTTGATAATCTTTTTGAATTGGTTTAGGAAAATGACTTTCAATGGACAACTGATGTTTCTCTGGTTAATTTTCTGTATATGCTTGTGTACATTTTATAGTGTAGTTTTAACGGTATCAAGACTCTTACTGTCTGCAGGAATTGTTACTAGGTCTTAGAATATTAACATTCACCTGCAAAGACTGTTCTACATGTCAAATAGAAACTGAACTTTTTGTAAGAAACTTTTTGTATGTTCTTCATGACTAAAATGAAATTTATTTGCAGGCTTCTCCCCAGGCTTTCAAGGGAGCTACACTAAAGCTACACTGATAGTTTCTTAAAATCTGAAATTAAGGAAATAAGCACATACTTATTTTCATATAAGTATTTAAGGAGGAGTGTTCAATAGCACAAGAATGCATGTTTACTAAGACTTGCATGTTTTAGCCTTAATGAGTCTGATGATTTAAAATTCAAGTGCCAAATCCAAAGTACTGATTTTGACAACCAGGGCCTTTTTATTCCAGTAACTTAAGAAAGCTTATTAAGAAAGATAACTCCACCCTGCCCAGTCATTGCGACAAGAATGTCAGCATCTCCTTTCTTAAATTGGACAAGCTTATTTAAAATTGTAGCATTTTCTGTTTTACAAGCCATTGAAAAGAAGCTGTAAGAGTTGTAGCTGGTGAAACCAGTCAGGTGCAAAATGCTTTCATGCAACTGCTGTACCTTTTCCATGGTCCTACCACTAGCATTAACAGAAACGTGCATTGAGGAGAATCTAACAAGCAGGAATCATCAGTCTTTCTCCACATGCTGTAGTTAATGCCAAGTAAATTTTAATTGTGAAGTTATTTTGCATAAGTCCTATGCAAATTGTTACCTCATCTTCTGCAAAGTTTATACCTCAATAAAATGCCTTGATGTGGACGGAAAGCCAGGTGTGTACTGAAATTGTTATTTGTTTTAAAAATTTTGTCTAATGGGGGTTGAGGCATTAACTACAAGACTGCTTTGGATATCTGATTTAATGCTAGTGCCATTGTTACTTATGTTACTGGATGGTGCTATATTTTAGCAAGCACATAATCACCTTAGATCTCAAACTTTCTTTGCCTTCTGCTTATCCTAATTAAGTGTGCAACAGCAGCTTGGTTCTTTTCTTTAAGCCTTTACCTAGAGTAAAGCTTAAGCACGATCTAAATCTAGCTGCTTATGTTCTGCCTGCCTTCATTCAAGTATTTTATGGAGAGCTCTGATGAGTCAAAGCCAAGTTCACTTTGCTTTTGCAAACTGCAGTCAAAAGCTTCCGTCTCACTGTGCTCCTTTTGCACAGGTAGAGAGGACAGGCTTCAACAGCGTCAAAAACTGGTAAAGGCTGCCTCAGGCTGGCAGCAACTGCTGCCCACACCGAGTACGTTGCAGTGCTGTTAAGGCAGTTGAATGCAAGGCAAAGCAGCTTGGTTTGGTTATTGTACAGTCAGAAAACTAGCACAAGACTGCATAAAGGTAACAGGAGACTTATTTGGCTGAAAGTATTCAAACAGACGATCAAAAAGCAGGAAGGAAAAAGCCAACCAGCCAACCCCCCCTCCCCCCCCAACAAGAGATGCATATGTGTTGAGTCTAAAATTAATCTCCTGGTTGGAAAAATCTTGGGCCATGCCTTCATCAAAACAAAACAGACCACATGAGGTTAAATTATATTCCCTAATGACATATCTGTCTCACAAAACCTGCATGAAAAGCAATGAACCCGCTGCTTCGACACTTGTAATAAATGTGCTCTGCACACAAACTATTGCCATTTCTGGTGCTGCACGGACTTGAGAAGCTTTGTGATGATGCCAATCTTCTGGATACTTCAGGAAGCCAGACTTCAGTATCTGACTCGAAAGTCTTTGATAAACTTCTGGTTTCATCAAGTGACAAAGACAGTAGTGTCCAGTTATCAGACAGCACGGCCAGGACTTTGTGATTACTTCCAGCAATAGGAAAAGGCAGCCTGAGGATCGTGAAAGCATAGAGGAATATTTTTTGTATGTGGTGCAAGGAGATGAAAATAGAGCTTGCTTTCACCTCTGGCATGTAAATGCAGAATGGGGACCAGCACAGGAAGCGTGCATCCAGACAAACTCAATTACAGTTAATGGAAACAAATAATCCTCATGTATTCTTCTAAGGCAGGGTGCAACAGATGCAAGCCATTTCCGCTAGGATTGGTTACATATGATATTTACTTCCATGTGTGGATTAGGAAACAGTAAGTACATCAAAAAGTTACAAGCCTAGACCCACCATTCCAAGTAATTCTGCTAGTCTGGATCTTCCTGTTATGTTCTGGGAAAAGAAGAGACAAAGGGAGGAAAACACATCTCTGATCTGCAGTACCAAGTGTTCTTCATGAAAATTAAAAAAAAAAAAAGCTTTAAACTGTAGGAACAAATGTCAATGAACTGCTAACAGACTAGCGAGAAGTCTGGAAGTAGTGGCTGAGAACTGAGGTGGGCTTGGCTCCCTTGTTTTTAGCAGTATCTGCAGTAACCACGCTTGTTACAAAAATAGGGTGAGTGAGCTGGAAACTGAATTCTAGCAGAAGCTGTTTGGATGGAGTCAAAAAGTGCAGAAGCAGCGCGGCCCTGTTAGCATAAATAAAAATAGCATCAGCCACCATATCCAGCAACCCTTTCAAATGCCAGTTTTTACTCTGTGATGTACGCGCACAGGCACTTGCTGGTGTGTGCTGGGAAGTTGAGAGACGTGCCCACACAGCTGCTCAGATTACTTGAAAGGCATTGCTGAGATGCCAATACTCCCACATGGCAACAACAAATACAAATTTCAGTATCCTATTACATCCGTTTTTACAAGCACTATAGTTTAAACAATATACAGAGGAAAAAACACATCTACTACGTTTAAACAGTAAACAGTACCTGACACTGAACTTCAGCTCCCATACTGTGGCTTTAAAAGATAACTGCAGCTTTTACCAAAATGTAACGGGGGACAGAAATGCTATTTCTAAAATAATATGAACTTTGTAAGTAGACACAGGCTGTCACTACAAAGGAGCAGGTGAAGTCTCCCTGTTTCCTAAGCAGTTAAGCTTAAGGCACTACTACTGACCTATTAAAGCAACTCTCGTTTTTGTTACCAGTAACTATGTAAAATTTTAATATAAAGGTGAATATACAGCACTGGAAGACATACTGCGATCTAGGCCTGAAGGGCCATGGGATTTAATTCAGGTTTGCAAATGAGACTCACCAGCAAACAGATAACGACCTCTCATGGCAAGGAAACCATGAATTATTCCGATCAGTTTGCTGTATGAAGTATCTTCCAACAGTCAGGGAAAAAAAAAGGAACATCTTCATTTTCCCCACAACTCATCCAATCTAATGTGTACTTTAAGGAGACAGGGAACCACATCACAAAGCCAATTTCACTCCACGCAAAAGGGCAAGCCCGTGACAAAGGATATAACAGGCTAGAAACGAGTACTCACAGGTAGACTTCAGCAAGAAATCGCACATTGCTGGTAACAGCAGCAGAGAGCACAGAATGCAGGCACGTTCCAACACAGAGGAAGTCAAAACTGAAGACTGGCACACTCAAAACCAAATTGTATCACACATCTCTACTTCAGTTGTCACGTTCTGTCCTGGAATGAGGTGGTAACTTATTGCCCTGAATCCCAGCACAGACAATACTACTCAAACAATTGCGGTGCGCTGACCTTGGGCAGCCACCAGGTACCCACCAAGCCAATCTGCCTTTCCTCAGCAAGGCAGAGGAAAACGCCATGAAACAACTTGTAGGTTGCGACAGACAAGAGGCTCTCAAGTTACACTAACACGCAAAACAGACTTGTCTTAGGGAAGATTAAATTAATTTATTGCCCAGTAACAGAGTAGGAGAGTAAGAACTACAAGCAAACTAAAACCACCTCATCCCCAGGCTCAACTTCAATCCCAATTCTTTTGCCTCCTCCCTCCCTGAGCAGCACAGAGGGATGAAGAATTGATGTTGCAGTCAGCTCGTAACACCTCATCTCTGCCGTTCCTTCTTGCCCTGCTCCATGTGGGGTGCCTCCTGTGGGGTGCCGTCCTTCACAAACTGCTCCAGCAGTGGGCTTCTCGTAGGCTGTAGTTCTTCACAGCTGCTCCAGCACAGGTCCCCCTAGGCCATAGTTCCTGCCATGAAACCCACTCCCATGTGGGCTTTCTATGGGCTGCAGTTTCTGCCAGAAGCCTGCTCCTGTGTGGGCTCTCCATGGGCCAGATCCACCTGTTCCAACGTGGGGTCCTCCATGGGCTGCAGCGTTGTTATCTGACCCACTGTGGTCCTCCATGCGCTGCTCAGGGACAGCCTGCATCAGCACGGTCCTCTCCATGGGCTGCACCAGCACCTGGAGCACCTCCTCTCCTCCTTCACTGACCTTGGCGTCTGCGGGGTTGTCTCTGATGTTCTTTCTCTTCTCTCCCAGCTGCTGCAGACTGGTACAGCAGTGTTGTGGTTTGTTTTTTTAAAGCCTTTCTTAAATAGCACAGAGGCACAACCAGAATCACCCATTAGCTCATCTTTGGCCACTGGGGGGTTCCCTTTCCATGCAGGTTGGAACCAGCTCTAACCACGATGGGGCAGCTCCTGAACTCTTCTCAAAGAGGCCACCCCTGCAGCCCCCCTGCTACCAAAACCTTGCCACAAACTGAATACAACGTTAAAATGCAGAACTTTAAATTAAGGCTAAGAGTTTCAGTTTCAAGACAAGAGAGTTCCAGTTTTGAGACAAAAAAATGGCAAATCAAGTTTGTAAAATATTTAATAGAGCAGTTTCCCAGCAGACTCCTGACCAGAATCATAACCAGACTTCTAAAAAGTATATATATTTTTAGATCTGAAAATTTGTCTTTATTTTTTTTTTTTTTTTTACAAAATGGATTCCAGGAAGTTTAAAAGGCAATATCATAGAGGACTTAGGCGCAGAAATCAGGTGTAGTCATTCAAAGCATTCAAGTAGGAATATGGTAATATAAATATTTGAAAAGCATCTTTTATCATAAATGTTCAAAACAAAATGTATAACTCATTCCAAACTAAAAATTGAGCTTTATAGCACATATTTCCCTGAACAGAAAAAATAAGTAACTTTTGAAATATTTCTAAAGGCCTGAAAGCTTTTTCCTTGGTTAGTTACATTAGAAGACTTGCCTTTAATTAAATTACTTCCTTTCCAAATATGGAAAGTATTACATCAGTCCACTGTTAAAACAGACAATGTGTTGCAAATTAATTCTGGTATAATATGTTCCAACAAAGCCTAGTGTATAAAGGTGCTGAGGTGGCTTTGAGTTTAGTAGTCATCTCCTCGGCTGACAACCTCTTTGCATGTTGGGCGCAACAGTATAGTGTGCTCAAACTGTGCTGTGTACGAGCCTTTGATGTCGCATAGGGGAGGATATGGATCCACTATACCTAAGTCGCACAGGTTCTTCAGTGCCATTAGGTATTTGCTCTCTCCCAGGCGATCTAGCCATCTGCGGCAGAAGGCAAGAGTACCAAAGTTTTCATTGATAACATTTAGCAAGTGTTTCGCTCTTGGAAGCCTAGGGGGAAACAAAGAAGAACATGTTTGAGAAGAAAGAGGCATCACCAACAAGCATTCACCACAGAAATAAAAAACACTGATTAAAAAATAGTTCAGGTTCCAAAGTGTGTTAGGACTGCGCAGTCCTGGGATGTTTTTCTACACCAGATAACTCTGTTCACAAAAGAAAATGCATTTTCCTACTGAGAAAAGACATCCTTCAAAACAAGCCTGAATGCTGCCAAGCACACTGGCCAACCATACCAAACAGAGGAAGTTTCATTGTGAACATATCGCCATCTAACTACCCAGGCAAGACGAAACGCAATGACAGGAATTAGTCTCTTAAATATTAAAGGATGTCTTTGTTGTTTTGTTTTTTTAAAGAGAAAAGCAGAATTCCGAGGTGGTTAATATTCTGAACTGATTTGGTAGTAAGCTCAGTGGTTTAAAATTCCCAAATTTTCCTTTTGAAGTCAAATACTTGGTAAGTTTTTCATTCATATTTCTTACAATACATGAATGTCAACATTAGACATTTATAGATAGACTAAGGAATAAACTCGTGTCCAAGTATCAGTGGTTCCTTTTCCAACCACTATGTTCAGTATATTCCCACCCCCTCTTTTTTCATATTATTAGATTGTTCTATGGAGACAGAAGTATCTGGAATAGCATCTCAGCCTGCTATGTTTCTAACCATAACAGTCTTCAGTTCAGAAAATGTCACAGTCCTAGAAATGCTAAAACACGTTTTCAGTGAAAACTGGAAAACAATGTGCCATTTCATTTTATAGCAATATACCAAGCCTGAAATTTAAAAACCACAAAATACCTACACAAACAAAAGAAGTGACCTGAATAGCTCAATATATTCTGGGAACAACACTAAGACAAAGATTATGGCACAAAACCATAATAAAGATTTTTTTTGTCTATACATTTTATATAGACCGATACACCAACAAGGTCTATACATTATTATAATGACCAAAATGCCTGAAGATCAGGCGTCTTCTCCATTTTCAGGTATGATAGAATAGTTCCATGTTGTTCCAGATTTACGATCTGAGCTCAGGTGCTTGTTTCAGAACACATTTCATAACAAGAACATTGCCAACAATACCCTTTGAATCCTTTGAAAGCATTATGAATTAGTGAAGAAACTGTATCTTATCAAATCTGAACCCAAAGAGGGTGGCAACAGTGGCGCAATATACTGAACAGCAGCAACAAAAAAAAAAATCCAACCTTATTGGCACGTGCCCAACATCAAAGTTCTTCATATAATGAGAACACTCCATGTCATCATGAACAACACCTTTTCCTGTGCTACCAAAGGTTTCTATAGCATATACTTCACCCTCCTAAGAAAGCAGAAAAAAAGGAACGTGTTATAATATGAAAATAAGCGACACCAGGCCATTCTGATATAACCATCTCAGTATAACAATCTACGAATACAAGTAATTAAATGCAAATAGACTCAATCACCAAACCAATTTAGAAGAAAAAAATCAATAAGGAGATTTCACATGGTAAATTTACAGACCCCTCCAAATAATCAGCTATTTTTATTAATACCATCTTATTTGTTTCAAGCCATAGGTATCAGCATGTTTCTAGTCACAATTTGTCAAGTCATTGCAGCTAAAATGTTGTTGAAGCATGTACCATAGCTATGAAACTACACTCTGCTGCAAAACATTTGCTGAGTGGGAGCAATTCTCCTTTGCTATTCAGATAGCAGTCCTAAGAAACGTATAGTTTAGACATAGCAAATAGAAGTTGATTACAAAGACTTACTGCACTGAGGAACTTTCTGCCCAATTTCTGCGAGAATTTTCTGGTAGCAGCTGCTAGTATAAACCCTTAACCTGCTCAATTCCATTCCACAAGATGAATTTCTTCAACAAATGAAGGTGATCTACATCTGCAAGGGCATTATCAAAATTCTAGCCAAGAACATGCTGAAATGCCTTTACATAAACTCCTTTATGCCAAGTGCATTCACATATCCTTATTTGCAGGACTGTGAAAGGGACACAAACAGGATAGGGCATCAAACAACTGGATTTTTTTTTTCCCCAATATATCAGACTACTTTGAAAATAAGAAGCCATATGAAAAAGAATAACACAGGCTTCAAATTAAATAAAAACTCTTAAAGATGTCACTGAATACTCAACTGATCTAATAAAAACAAAGACAACCTACTCAAAGTGTCACCAAAAAAAAAAATCACACCCACTTTTTCAGAATAAAGCCTGTCAGAGGCTGTATTCCTCTCTCTCACAAAAAACCTGACTGGGTTGCAGTTTGATACTATACTTAGCACAGTACAGTAAGAGCCTGGCTACGCTCCACATTCTTCACTGGCAAAACTCACTGTCTTTAGTGGTGTCAGACTGTGTCCTAAGTAACCTCCAGAAGCTGAAGAAATTAAAAAACGTCTTCTCCCCAGTGTCTGGATATGCAATTAAAGCAGCCTTAAAGCTCTGAAATCTTTAAGTAAGATTTTCTTAAAGAACACAAGTTTTATATTACTGATATACTGATGACGGATGATGATATGCAAGACCTAGCCATTCATAAAGCCAAAACAAGGAGAGCATGATACAAACAAGGGCTTTTTCCTCCTTGCCTTCCCAGTACTCTTTACCCTTTCTGCACAGTCCTAGAAACAAGATGACAGCTAAAGATAAATTTTTCTGCTCACAACATTAAAAAAAATGATAGAACCTTTGGGTAATGAGAGCAAGCCTATCTCAAAAACCAATGCTGTCCAGCCCATACTTGCTCCTATTTGGCTCTTACAAGTCTTGTTTACTGATAGGCTTACTAGTGATCACTGCTTATCAGAGGTCAGGCTTAGAATTAAATTAAAAGCTTCTTATTGCATTACCAATCTTTTAAATCAGCTTTCTCATCTTGTTAGAACACAAGCTTACATCAAAACAGTGGATAAATCTGAAATTATGCATCTTACTACTGTCTTTTTAATTGGTATAGCTTGCTGCATCGTGTACAATTCCTCTTCCTCGATCCAAAACACCATTCGAACAACACCTTTCACCTAACCTCTCGCGTTAACCAAAATATGCTCAGCTATTTCACATCTGCAAAGAAAAATATACTGGAAGCTTTTCAAGACAGGTATCATATCTAGCTGTATTTGAAAAGTCATCTATACTTACAACACTGCAGAAATATTTCCCACGAATTACCTAGCAAGTGGAAATTGTTATTTTGTCTTTTTTTTACAGAGCAGACAAGGAAAAAGTGAGTGACCAGCAAGTCCAAATATTTTCCGTGCAGCCTCTGGTCCCTTCCGCTCACCCCAGTCCGTGTTCCTGTCCTTATCCCTGCTCCTAAGCGCAACATTCCGACTAACACATACACACAGAAATAAACATGCACAAGTTTCCATAAGCACTAAGGCTGTTCAGATCATTTCTCGGTGTCTATTAAAAAATTAAAAACACAGTCACAAAAGCTATCACTCCATTACAGGAACACTACAAATTTGGAGTTTTCCTCTACAGCTATCAACCACCAGGAACACAAATATGACACATTAGGACCACACAGGAAATACTTATTCTTGAAATGACAGTTGGGAAACTTCACAAAAAAATTTACGAACTCTACTTACCTCCATTCTTGTGGCTTCTCCTCCTTTCACAATGGGCACGGTTTTTCCAGCATGTATCCTGTATGGCCCAATTGAGTGCCCGTTCAAATTACGAATTGGTTTCACTTTTGAAGGAAAATATTAGCATTACAGGCAGCTTCCTAACAAATGCTAAACCCTTCAATGCAATTTGATTTATTAGTCCATATTAAAACTACAGCAGTGCCCCACCATATTGCACAGAAACTAAACACAAAACTATCCATACATCTTGCACAAATTCCAGCCAGGTAAGACTGATTACAGCACAGAAAACTATTATTAAAGACTAGTGACTTCAATAAGAAAAGTTATTAATAAGCCGGACAGAAGGTATCACATTATTTCTATATTTTGAAACAGTTTCTTATCCTTCATCTTATCTACTAAAGATACAGTACTTGGAAGGACAAGCAAAGAACATTCCTTCAAAGTCCAACAAACCCAAGAGAAACATGTATTTATGCAAGTTACGCATACCATGCTTCTAGTAAAGAAGTCTTTTCACTATGATACAAACAAATCGGTGTTTATACAAACATCTATACATAGTAAAGAAAAGAACCTGCCTTGGTATGTTTTGCCATCAATTTCAACTTCGTAGGACTCCATCACTTCTTGTATGGCCTCCCCCACATCACAGAGACGTACGTCTATTCCTGCACACTGGAAATGAAGTACAAATATAAGTGGAAAAATATTTGCAAAGCTCACTGTAAGAGACTCAGTAGACAATTTGCGTAACAATCATACCTTTATTCCAGTATTAGTGGCATCCTTTACAGCTTGTAATAGTCTGTCATATTTTGGATTGAATGTGACTGTAAAAGCACAGTCAATAATACGACCTGAAATCAGAAGTTAATTAGTTTCACAGTTTTTGCATTGAAAAATGTTTTCAAAAATGTAATTCAAATGAAAAACTAACCACTAATATGTGTCCCAAAATCTATTTTGCAAATATCATCGTACTGCAGCACTGTTGGATCTCCAGCGTTGGGAGTGTAGTGGGCAGCACAATTGTTCAGAGAGCACCCAGTAGGAAATGCAAGGCCTGCATTTAAGCCATTTTCCTTTATCAGCTTACGTGAGCAGTCTTCAAGTTTTTCACTAAAGGGCAGAAGAGAAGGAGAAGAAAAAAAAGATGTGTCATTATTTCTTATGGTAACTTCAAATAAATTAAAGCAAGAACAAAACCTCAGAAAAATAGTCTTCATTTGAAATCTTAGAAGTACTTCTATGCTAATTAGAAAGAGACCCTAGACTGGAAAACATAACCACAATCATTACCTTCAACTGTGTTGCTTTTTCTACTCTTTTGTAGAGTAGAAACATCAAGCACTTCACTACTGTTTTTAATCCAAATTGAGAAGATGCATCTCTTATAAGCTACATTTTCCCTGTTCCGGAGTAACACTTATAAAGTTTGCCCAAACTGAATGCGCTACTTTTTTTCCTTAAAGTTACATCTTGGTAACTGTAAAACAACAACAATATAGTCTTCTCATTCATTAAAAAATCAAATTAAAGAAGGTCTGTATATTTATTTAACATTAAGGAATAACTGCAATAAAAATAAAACCTTCCAAGACTAGCATTTGTCCTTGGTTTTTGTCTACTCTCAAGTTTTTGGCCACTGGAAGGCTACAGATGGCTGTCCATCAGTGCATACCCCTACAGTCACTGTGAATGATGCAAACTGCAACTCGCATCAGTGCGGCATATTCTGATTTCATTTAAGAGAGCTATTCACTCAGAGCAGTCTGGAAAAAGAAAAGAGCTTATTTTAATAGGCAAGTCCCCACAGCCTTAAGTATTCTAGGAAGAAAAGTCATGTTTTGAGAAAATTATTGCTTATAACTAAAACAGTCAAACTACGTACTCAACATGACAGATTTGTTTCAGCCAGAGTACTGATTACTAAGGCAGCTGTCTGTCTTTCGCTTTCCCTGATGGCACATTATTTCCTTCCGCTACCCCTCACAGAGTTATCTTGGGGCTCAGCTCTGATAAGCTTTCTTACTATCTTTCCTGTGAGCACAGTCCTCTGCTGTATCAGGCTGAAAGCACCTGTATTTGGAAGCTAAACCGTCCTGGATTTGTGTAATACTCAGACAGAAGACATTCATTCCAGATAAACTGAATGATAGAGAAAGGAATAGTTGGAAGAGTCAAGAGAATCCATCCAGGCATATTATTTCTTTAAGCTTTACCTTAACCAAACTCATGTGTATTTTAACCAATTTGTTCCATTATTTTTTACCAACTGACAATAACACAAGTAGTGTTTCTGTGTTCCTCCAGAAACATTAGTCAGGGAAGATGAAATATAGATGAAATCCCCCTGCCCTGGACTGCACGTATACCTGTGCAGTTTCTTTACCTCTTCCCCAACACCTAGCCACAGACTGCACTTGGGCAATGCTTATCCAGATAACATTTCACTTAAAATTCTGGCAAAATGAGAAAAGCTACCGCTATCGCTGCATCTCTACACTGCTGCAGAACTTGCATGCACGAGTAGCAAGGGCAGAGAACAGTAAAATCAAGCTCAAAGTAACTGAGCATAAATGAAACCTGTTTGGCATTCAGTAAGATCTCAGGCCCTGTAAAGCTGCATAAGCTATGAACCTGCTATAAGAGGAAACTTGAAATAACCAGGGATACTGTTTGCATACTTCAAACCGAAACGTCTACAACACTCATGACGCAGTCAATTAAGCACAAAAAATTGAAACTAAATCCCTCCCCACGATGGAGAAAGAAGAAAAATCAGTAGCAGAAGTCTTTGAGAAGATCTATGTCCTCACCAGATTTCTATCATCGTCATTCCAGGTTTTATCCAGCTCATAACGTATTTCCTCACTTGTCTGTGTGCCTCTGCAGCCTCCCGAAAATCATTCCAGATTTCCTCACTGGCTTGGTCTAGTGCTTTCTTTTCTTCACTGGTTATTCTCCAAGCTGCAGTTCGCCTTCAAAATAAAGCATGTCATGAAAAGTTATTGCAACTATAACCACAGTAGAAGTTATAATTTCTGTCTAAACTGCAAAGTGTTTATTAACCAGTCAGGCCTACATTCTAGCTCAATAGAAGACATCACCATTTATACATTTTTCAGAATAAAGGAAGCCTATAAAAATTAATCAGCACCATATACTGGCACCTGTGAAAGGTATTAACCCTGCAGCCAGAAAGATTAATTATATATACATGTAAGTTTAACTCAGTTATACCGTGAACCAAATTACTCCCTTTTCATTTTTGAAAGCCTTACCTTCCAACCTTCCCCAAACCAGTATTTTTGAACGATGCATGCTGCTCTTCAAGGAGACGGAACAGGCCTATAAAATTCATACCAACACGCTCAATTGTACCTTGAGTTTAGCAGTACAACTCACTGCAACACGCTCCGCTCAGGCAAGAGGTTTCTTACTTGAATGATTTTGCTTTCATTCTAGCAGTGCTCGGAGAAGAATCTTGGCACAGAAGCTACTTGCCCAGAAACTGTCACGGACGCAGACAATAAGCTCCTTCAAAATTTAAAAGCCTGCAGTTTCAGCAATATTTTTGCCCAAGCTCAGAATATTTATGTAACTATACTTCATGCAGTGCATAGTAACGGTGACACCTGCCAGGAAGCTACTTTCTGGATTTGCTGGACTGTGAATTAACATTTGTTACGGGAAAATACCATTATCCTGGAACTTGGTCTCTTTGATAGGTTCACAGAACAAATACAAGAATAATTTTTAACACAACACTAAATATAAGATTAGTTCTGAGTATTTTTTTTTATTCTGCAAGAGACCATACAATTACAGTTCCAAGAGGAAAAAATAAAGTAATTTAAGCACTCTACCAGCTGTCAGAACCTAATTAAAGGACTACTTCTCTGACTATGAAATAGAGATAACCTTCAAATAGTGAAGCTGAAGCCCTGTAATGACAAAGAAAACCCTAACGATGACTCAAAGACCTTTGTACACCTTTTGCAGGAAGAGTACTACTAAAAACAATAAGCATCTGCACATCCTCGTAGGTAAGTCATAAAGGAAAAGCAATGAAGGACAAGATAGGCCAAAGATGCTGAACTATGCGAAAGCTTCTGAAATGTGAAATCAACTTTTACCTTTATATGAAGTGGGCTGATTCCAAGCAATTGAATATGCAGAGTTAAAGGATTACTTTTTGAAACCCAGAAGTGTAGCAACTTATCTGTTTCACAGATATTTAATTCAGCTCCACTGTCAGAGTTTTCTTCACAGCCAAAGAACAGGTAAGAGTGAGCAAAGAGACTCAAAGAGTTACAGTAAATGGGGTTGTATCAGCCTGGCAGCCAGTCACGAGTGGGGTTCCTCCACAGAGCTCCATTTCAGGGCCAGCTCTCTGCTGTGTTCTCATCAATGACTTACATGCAAGACTAAGCAAGTCTGTGGATGACAGTAAATTGGGAGGAGCTGCTGACTCCTTTCAGGGCAGAGGCCACAGAGAGATCTCAACAAATTTGAGGGCTGGGTGATCACCAACTACATGAAGTTTAACTAGAGCAAGTGCTGGATTATGCACCTGGGAAGGGGCAACCCTGGATATACATACATAGGGGGGGATGAGAGGCTGGAGAGCAGCCCCACGGACTGCACTGACATTTGTGGAGTTCAAGAAGCATTTGGACAATGCTCTCAGACACATGGTCTGCTTTTTGGGTGGTCCTGTGTGGAGCCAGGAGTTGGACTCGATGGTCCTTGTGGGTCCCTTCCAACTCAGGATGTTCTGTGATTCTGTGACTATGCCCTGCAATTTTGCTGCATTTTAAATGGAGTATTTATATGGTATTACAAGGCCTGCAATTCTAAGGAAGAGTTATAAACAAAGAAGGACGATAGGCTCTTCCACAAATTTCTTCTTATTCTGAGCAGAGAATCCAAATATTTTGAGACACTTTTGCTTGTCTCCCTTAAACTTCCTGCTCCTTTTCAGATAAAGCAAGAGCAGCGCAAGGGGAGAAATTCCACGGTCACTGTTCTGAGCAGTCTTCTTGCTCAAGCGAGCACCGCAAGTATTGCTCTTAACTCACAGAACTTGCCTTAAAACTGATAAATTCCACCAAAACAAGCAACAGGCTGCAACACCTAAGTCTGCTCGCTGCTCTTCGAAACTGGGCTACAGCCAGCACACTAGTCATGTCACACGAGATAGAAAAGGCACACTGCAGACAAATGATAGGGAGATGGACCCAAGGGTCCTTTCCAGCTGCCCCAGATTCCAGCAGGGAACACCCTCCGGTGGCAAGAGCTTGCTGCCAGCCTGGGCAGCTGCTCTGCCAACAGTCGTGGCCTTCAGTGCAAACTCCAGCAAACTGGCAGGAAACCGTTCTCACCCTATCATACTCCATTTCAGTGGACAGTCACTTTGTGTGAGACAACTAGGGGACAAAGTAACCTTTGCAGTTACAAGTATTTTATCAGACCCAACGTATTTTGCTGCCAAACTGCCACTGGGAGCTTAGGAAAGGAGGCTACTAGAAATCCTGCTCGGGCCGAAGCACTTCAGGACATGCGAAGGTGATAGGAAAGCATAAAACAACAAATAAAGATCAGTTGAACAGACAAAGGTCTCACATCAAATATCCCAACAGCTAACAGGTACAGGAGTAGATAACAAGCTTTTCTGAGGAGTTTCCTAATGTGCTGGCTACCACATAAATCAGCTTAAGAAGTTCACCTCCTGCTCCAAGCTGTTCCTACCTTTCACTCTAGTTCAGTCCCCAGTTTTCACTAGTACAACTTTTTATAGGATTGTGCTGTAAAGCAGATTTTAGTGATCAAAGATACTAATCCTACAAAAGGATTCCCCCAAATGATTTTAACCCAGATAATAGCATATAGACAGAAACAAACAAGGAGGGACAAGAATTTCTTATACCAGCTTTACCAAATCATGAAAAACTGCTTACAGCTTTCCTGCCCTTCATGTAGTCATTTCAATTCAGGCATCTTTAACAAAAATGCAAGCCTTCAAATAGAACTCAATATCTGAGATATAAAAACATCAAAGCTCTTCGTCTGTTGCCTATATAAAAATTGATTCTCTGCTACTGTTTCCCCTGAAAATTGAACGATACCCATTTTTAGTTCAACTTCCCGCACAAAATCCAGAATTCTAGGTTGATGAGGTAACTTCAGGAAGTACGTGACATGAAGAGTTAAGAGTAGAAGTACAGACCTTTTTTGAAATCAAAGACAAAACCTGGCTGACCTCAGCATGAATAGCAGAAGCGGCACAAAGATGCCACACCAATATAAAAAAAATATTATTCAGAATGGGAAATATTTTAGTGCTTATGTCAGCCACTAATTTAAGTAACTGCTTATGCTAGGAAATGCTGAAGTAGCACCGTTAAGATTTTAATATTTACATTAGGAATGAAACTAAGCACATTTAAGCAAATTATATAAAGAACCTAATTCAGGTTCCTTAGAAGAATATATTCTTCTTTCACTCTCAGAAAAAGAACGTTTTCAGTACAGAAAAGATGCTCTACTTATATCCTGCTAGAAAAGCTTCTTTCAAATGAACAGTAGCCAACCCAGAGCTAAACATGTAATCTTCAATAGCTGGCTAAGTAACCGAGGTGTCAAAATCGTATGTCGTTTGTTAAAGAGCTATGAACATGCTTGCAATGTTTATAATCCAATTTCCATAAGTACTTACACGATGCCCTTCTGAATGTGACATATGCACACACAGACAAACACTCGACTCTTAGGCATGAAAGAGTCATTCCTGGATCAGCCCTTCAGGACTATCCTGTGAAAGCCCTATCATCAGCACGCGAATACCGCGCATACAAAGGCAGTCATTTATAAATAAATATGAACATACCCTGTGATCAAATTGGAGTCATTAGAGAGAAGAAAAGGCTTCCTCAAAAAGATGTTTTAATTTCTTGAAAGTGAAGCCATATAATCTGTGAGTACCTGAACACAATTTATAGGATGTACTGGACTCTGAACTACATTGCATACTCTCTATAAAAAAATGGGCAATGGCTTTAAATAACTGTTTCAAATTACTTTTTGAAAAAAACACTCATTGAAAAATAACATTTGTATTTTGGAAAGCATTGTTTAATTACTGCCCTCCCATTTGTACTTGCATTTCCAGAGTTTTGATCCGAAGTCTCCTAGGAAGTTTGTAAAATCTTATTTGGTGTTTTCATTCAGATTTTCATGCATTTCAAGCTGATTGCCTTCCCCCACCCTCCATACAAATAAAAAATGACCTTCCACAACACTTTCCATAGGAAAAGTCAGGAAGCTTGCTCAAGCTGCTTTGTATATTCTATTTCCTAACAAAGCATAAGGCAACAGTAGCACCCTGTTAAAATTTAAGGATGCAGATCTCCATTCCAGTACACTACTAGAAGGTATTGCTTGTTTAGCAAAACTGCACATTATTCCCGTGCCACTATGAAATGTAAAAGACAGGGCAGGTTATAATACCTACGTATTCATACAAAGACAAGCAGTGCAGAAAATGCCACTTAGGCTTTTAAATTCAACTCTCACTAAACTTTCTCCTACTCCGTGACTGACATGTCTCTACAGAGAAAAAAAAACAACAGTGGACAAACTTACTAGGCTACCTTTTCCTCTTTAGTTTAGCCACAGATCCAGTTTGGGACTACAATTATTAGTTTTCACTATCTCAATCAAACAGCCAGATGAAAACTTAGGACAAACTATTTGTTATAAATCATCTTCTCCTTCGCTCATTCCAATAGTTTCAGTGAAAAATATTTTTACATTTTAAGAACATTTTTCCCCCTCCCATTTTTGAAAATAAAGTGTAAGAGGTCTATACATGGAGGAAACAATTATAAGGAATAAATTATATTAATGACAAAATGCTAATTAGCGACATAAGAATAGAAGTCCGCAGGGGAACAGTGAACTGACAGCATGCAAATTCACTGCTGTGTATCTGTTACCACCTTTAAGAGCTTAAAAATGGAAGCTATAGAGGCCAAGGAAATGACTACAGGGCACCACATACAGATCTTCCCTCTTTGTAGCGCACAGCAAAGACAAGAGAGTTCTACACATGAGAGGGATGAGTGTAGGAACTACTTTCAGCTGCCTGTTTGTGCAAACCAGAGCTGGAAATGCATATGAAAAACAGCCGTTTGAAAAGTGTTTTTACTGATCATCCCACAACCATTGAAACTCCCTTCTACACCAAACCTAAAGTTAGCAATTTGATGTGTGGAAAGCAAGACTAATAATAATAAAAACAATAAATTAAAAAAAAACCAAACAACTCAGTAAAAGTTCACAACTAGGAAGAAAACTATTAAGCGTTGGAGTACTTAGACATCCATACAGATGATCTGGTGGTTTTATAAAAAGGAGTATTTTGTTACATTCCTTTTATTTCTTTAACATGATGTGGAACACTTCATTTTTATTTATTTCAAATAGCCACAAAACATGTCCCATAAATTCATTTAATCAGGGGAAAAAAAAGGAAAACTGGTAGGAAGAATCCTGTTAACTAGGGACTTGACTTTGAGTTGGATCAAATCATTGAAACAAGACTTCCTTCTTAAGCACTGACTTACAAAGCAAAAAAACCCATAAAGTTTATTTTTTGTTTATAGCTATTAATATAAATTAATTTCATTAATTCTAACAATATAAGAGTATTTTCCTGGCAGTTTATCGCCTGACACATCACTTAGTACCTGCCAAGAGTCCATCTTTATTATTCACTTTTCCTGAATCCCCCAGGATTGGGAGCATTATTTAGCTAAAAAAAAAAATCAAAAAAATTTAGCCATTCTCCTAGTCAGTTAACAACAGATTTATTCACACTCCACAACTGCCACCTAAGACCCTCTATACAGTTTCTTCTCCCTCTGGAGTTCTCCCTTTTATTTCTTCAATAACAGGGGAGAGGGGGAAAAAAGAAATGAAGAAAAAAAACTAAGCATATCTGTCATACTAGGGATAGACTAGAAAGATGCAGTTATTTTATGATCAAAAGCTCTCTCCAACCTCTACCCTTAGAAAAGTCTCTTGCAAAACTATTTGTGTTCAGAAACTTTCACCTGAAGCCTTTGCTACTGGTGAAAAGAGTTAATATACTATGAAGAAAAGCAGTTAAAATCATATTCTACAGTTCAGTTAGTACTTTTGACTCTACAAGAAAACAAACTACAGGAGTTACTAAAATATGAACTTATTTCTGGCACGCAATGTGAGAAACTCTCCCCCAAAAGTGCTGCATAACTATCTCTCATCTAGCTAAGTTTCAAACCTTCTCACAACTCTACTTTATACTACATTTTTCTTGCAAGCTGTCTACAGACATCCTGTTGGTCCCCTGGTCTTAAGGTTCCCTGCTTCATGGCAATTCTGCTCATAAAGGCCCTACTTCAATTAAAAGGGCAGGGATGGAAGAACTTTCTGGTCTGAAGACCTCCATTCTATAAGTTGTTAGATGATCCAATTAAAAAAAAAAAAAGGCACATTACAACTCAATTTTAAATTTGTTCATTTAGTTCCACGTTAAACGTTTGCAATTCAGCACATCTAGATGACAGTATTTACTTTTTACACTTAAAGTACTCACCCATCTTGCGTTGGTGGATATTCACATTCTTCTCCCTTTGGGTATACGTTGCTGGGAAATAGCTCACATATTGGAATAGAAGGTGGATCCGTCTGGACCTTAGCTGTTGAGTACAATTTTTAGAAGTTTTACACACAGTACACTGGAAAGCCTAAGTATCTTATTTCAACCTTGAAAGTTAAAAAACACGAGTTATTTAAGATCTCCTTTCTAGAATTTGGGCTTCTACCCAGAAGACATCCCATTACAATGCCCTCATATGACTTTATTTAGCCAATGCTCAAGGTGGCATTCAGGAATATCAGAAAGAAGAGAACTCAGCCAAACAGTCTACAGACCCAAACCACATCCCAAAATTTGTTTCACTGTCAAGCACAGCACTTACACAGGCTTAACCAAAAATTTATGCAAAGTCTATATTTATTTTTGTGCTTGATACCTACGTCCTTTCTTCTTTTTCTTCTTCTTCTTCTTTTTCCCTGTTGCTCCATCTCCTTCACCCTCTCCATCTACAGAGAAACAAAGTGATGAACATCAAACAGCTTTAAAGAACCAAACAATTTTGAATGGCATGCAAAATCATCTCGGAAGTCTGGAAACATTTATTTCACAGATAAATTTAACAGATTAAAAATATCTGGAAGCTGCCACCAAACCATTAGCATTTTCAGTCCCTACACTAAGCACAAATGTAAGAAAATACTTCCAAAAGTTGACGACTTGAACATACCGCCAATCATGGGAAGAGTTCTTGAAGTCTTACTTCAAATACTGCTATTCTCAATTCACCCAAAAAGATGTCTGGGGTGGGGAGGGCATCAGAGAGAACTATTTTAGACACAACAGCTAACAACGAGCTAGGGACCAACGCTTCAAACACATCTTCTGATGCTTCAGCTAAAGGAACTTAGTGTACAACAAAACAAAAAAGCAGTAACAAGTACAGATGACAACTCCTGGGTCAGAAAGAATTCAGTCTTGAGATAACAGGAAAAGTCACAACCAGCACCGAGCTGAAGGCACTGATTGTGCATGCAAGCACCAAGACTCAGTCAAAACATATCACATTCGCATTTGGGAGTTAACAATGACCCTGCGGACCTCACATTTGCTACATCTGATGCTTAGTTACTTCATACACGAGGAAGTACTTATCTAACGTGATGGTATCTAACTAAACATTCTGGACCTACCCACAAGTTTATTCCAAAACGGTTAAGTGGTAGTCATTGACATTGAGAACATTTACTTTTATTTAAAGGGAAAAGTAAAATTGAAAGACCTTCTGGAGTCAATCAATTCAAAATGTTACTATTTTTAATGCACTTATACAGAAACTTGCATTTGCTCGTTTATTAAAAAACAAAACTGACCAGCTGTCCCAGTCACTAGATGTCAAGCCTCTCGTGATAGTCAGTGTCACCCAAATATTTATGTGGTAGTGACTGCTGTAATCCTGCAGATGGGGAAAGTCTCAAAAAACGTGTCTACCCTCAGCCTATTTTATCATCAAATAATTTTTTTTTTACTTTGAAAGTTAAAAAAAATTGAAAGCATGAATACTTTATGACTACAACGCAGTCCAGCCTAACAGATTCTCCATTAAGCAGTATTTCATATGCAGCTGACAATACTTAACAGTGCATATGTTATTTGTTTATAATGTGGTACATTTGCCACATTTCTTTCGACCTTGAGCTGTGCTCAAACCAAGAAACGAATTAGATGCGACTCTAGTTTAATCAGTGAATTTTTTTTTTTTTGATCCTCAGGCCTAAACTGCACAAACAAAATAAAACATTTCTTTCTTAAATGTTATCACTGTTGCTGTTTGCTTATCATGGCTTTTTCATACACCACTGCACATGAATCTGTTATTTGCAAGCAAAACTGACTGGGCCTATGCTTTCACGTCCTTGAAGATTGCTGCAGAATAACTGTGCTGCCAGAAACATAACTACCGCATCTGACTAATACCCTGTTTGTCTTCAGGTTGTTTAGCTGGTATTGAAAAAAAAATCTTCACCAGAAAAGCAATTTAAGATCATTGTGAAACTGAAGCCCATCCTTATGCTATTGTGGTATAGATATTTAATAACCTACTCTACCACTATGCATAAATGTTATCTATTCACTGCAACAGAAATCTGAAAAGCACTTCCTAATTGCTCACAGATTTCAAAAAGCACATAGGCTTATTTCTGAGGCCACTCAGTTACGGATTTTTTTTCTTTTAAAGAGGGTGTTATTTTATTGGTTTTGGTCTAATGTCTTCAGGAACACCTCTACAACTACGCTATTACTACAACTACACTATTAAGATGTCAAGTTGTGATTACCAGTACATGCAAGAACATGCAGTTGTCTTCAAAAAAAAAAAAGAGGGGGGGGAGCATTTTTCCCCCCCTTAAGAAATATTGTTCTTTCTCTAAAAATATATCCAAGTCTCATATGTGAAAAATAGGAAATTATTATTTCAGTGATAGCATCACTTTATATTTGCAGTTTTTAAATACTTTCTAATACTGTAATACTAATTGATAATACTGTAGAAAGCATAAAGAAATTAGTATCATTTGTTGAAAGAACATTAGTATTGTTACAGCTACATCTCAGGGAAATATTGTTATTAGTAGATGAAATACAACCTAAGAATTCTTTTCATTGGATGAAATTTTCACTATCTTCCTCAATACTGCCTACTTTAGTATTATAGCAAAGCACGTATCGTATTATCTTTCAATTCTGTAACCTGAAATATGGCATGAAAGAAATAATCCATCAGAACATTCTTCTCAGCAAAATTAGTTATATAAAATTGAACACTATATATAGTTTAATATGTTCAGAATATTCAAAATTTTATGAATGCCAACACTTACTTCTCTCAAAAAAAGTTTCTGCACCTGCTTTATTCAGTTAAACTCTGGAATGCTGAATCCCACCAACAATCTACTAATTAGATTTCTGAGCATGATATGGAACATTTTAGGGTGCTGAGACAACTTTTAATGCTGATCCACAAGAAGGAAACTAAATGAATAACTCGAGAAATGTATTTTCTTAAAAGTCCATTTCTATTTAACACCACCCATCAAAATGAAGAAAATACAGCATTTTTTATTATCTGATATTCCCACAGCCACGTGCATCCAGCCTGGATTTCAATATCAGACACTTCAGTTATTTGTTTAGAACATCACCAGTGTAGCACTGGCAACACGCAAGGTGTATGCCTTGCCTGTGCATTAATCTCTCCCCAGTTCAGTCCTAATGAAAAAAATCGGGATTACGGACCATGTGTGAAGTCACTGGTAAAGACATTAAAGTGCTCCCTTACAATTTTCTGTTTTTTGTTCTAAACCAAGAATAAGAGAGATAATTTTGGAACATAACTTTATGTTGCCCATGGTGATGCAAATAAGAGCAATTTATAGTTTGCCTTATCTTAATATTTCTCTGTGATAATAAGATCCTTGAAAACAAGATGCTTTAACAACGCTTGTGATCACTTACACGTATATTGTGATCACTTAAACATACATGCATGCATGGCAGCTAAATTGTTGCAAGAAAATTAAGAAGTGTATATATAGCTGCACCTCATTTTTCCCAAACAAAAACACAGACCTCTGTAGATTTGTTAAAATGGAAGTCCAGGAAAAGGCTGAAACTGGAAGCGTCACATGAAAAAAAAAGTTACACTTGCCTTCATCATCATCATCTTTGTCTTTGTCCTCCAGTGTTTGCTTATCCAATTGTTTTGCTACATCATCGAGGGCACCTTCCACTTCTTTATCCGTTTCTTGTCCTGTTTGTAAAATTAAAATATGGCTTATGGTACAATTACAGCTCTATGTCAGAAGGCAATAGTCCCCAAATATTTTCCAGAATTCTGTGCTGTACTCATCCTATGGATACCCTATGGATACCAGGACGTAGCAACTTATTTTTTTAAAGCAGATCCAGCGTGTAAGATCGCAGGGCCTGACAAGGACTGTTACTGAAACTCGTGCATGAAGGGCACCTTACCCAAACACTTCTTACTTTTTCCTGCCAGAGCTTAACGCTTGCCCCAGCCTGCTTTTGCGAGATAAAACGGGCGTGAGGCTTACAAACGCCCGACCACGGCGACCTGCCGGCCTGCTAACACAACCCCGGGCCGCGGCTCCCTCACCCGGAGTCGCCGCAGCTCGCGGCGAGCCGGGAGGGCGAGGCAGAGGGCAGCGGGGCTCCCCCCTCCGCCGGCACCTGCCCTGGCCCTGCGGCTCCCCCTCGGCTCACACCGGGCCGGTGCCCCCCCGACCCCCGCCCGCCGCCGCCGCCCCGTGCGAGGCCGCCAGCCGGGGCTCCGCGCGCCGCCCCCTACCCGCGGGCCCCGCTCTGCCCTTCTTCTTCTTCTTGCGCTTCTTCCTGGCGCCATCCTCCGCGCCGAGCCCCGCCGCGCCGCCCTCCGCGCCCTCCTTGTCGTCGGGCTCCGGCGGCAGCTCGCCGTTGAGGTGCTTCTCCGCCTCGGCCGCCTGCCCCACGGCCGCCATCTCGCCGCGGCCGCACCGCCTCCCGCACACGCTGCGAGCGCCCAGCGGCGGGGCCGGGCCTCCGCTCTATGGCGGGCGCGGCGCACGCCGGGAAGGCTGGGGGCCTGCGCCGGGAGGAAGAGGAGGAGGAGGAGGCGGCGGCCTGCACGTGCTCTTCCTCCTCCTCTTCCTCCTCATCTTCTTCCTCCCCGCGCACCGCCCTCGGTTCCTCCGGCGTGAGGCAGCCGCGGGCGGCCCCATGGGTCTGGGGGACCGCGGGCCCGCAGGGCCCCTCTTGGCCTCCCGGCCTTCCCGGGGGGGCTGCAGTTAAATCCGCGGGGGGCGCGAGGTGTGTGCACATAACTGGGTTTGGTTCGGGAGTGGAGTTAGGTGACGAGCCGGCTGCTGCCGGGAGGGAAGGTTCCAGAAGCGCAGCCTGAGAGCCAGCAGCAGAGCGTTACCCGGTCCCCCTCGGCACGTATCTCCTCGGGAAATGCAATAAAAAAAAGGAAAACTAAAGCGCTGAAAGCAGGGCTGGCCTTCTTCAATAGGAACATCTGCAGCGAGAGGTTTTACAGTGTTTATAGACACTATGCGCGAAAAAGTCCAAACATACTAACTATGCCACATGAGAGGGAACTTGCACGGAAAATAAAAATAAATAAATAAAAATAAAATAAATAAATAAATAAACTTGTTCCAAATCCCATGGATCAAAACAAGGAAAGTTCAAATACACAGTAAAGGGCACTGCTTTGACCCATATCCAGCAGGACCTAAGATGCTATAAAACCAAGGAAAAATACCCATGTTACCAGCATTCACTAACGGCTCATTAAATCAGCATAATTCCTAAACTTCTGACAGGTTTTCTACTGATACAACCACTCTCGCCAAAAATACAGTTCTTTTTTCTTCCTTAACTAGTATATTTTAACAACTGTTGCTTTAGCTGTATTTATAGTGGGTAGTATAACATAGTGTCACGATAATTTATAACACATAAAGGTCATAAATGAGCCTTATCCTGCACAGATGGGGTTTAAAAGGCTTTTGCATCCAGGTCTGTGCTTGGGAATAGCGGTAGTGCCTTGCTGAGGCACAAATTCTCCCCCCTCGGCCTCACTGTGACCGGCTGTTTGCCTCCACATTTCCCTCACTGCTTCCAAAGCAAAAGCTCCAGTGCTGACCAGAGGAGCTCCATCCTGGGCTGTGCAGGGGTCACAGCAGCATGTTCTCTGCTGCTTTTGCTTGTGAGAGCACTCAAATGTGGATGCATGCAGCTGGGCACAGGGAGTTACTTAAAAGTTAGATATCTAACACTTTGCTGCCGTTTTGCTGTTCTGTTGTCCAGTCAGATTTAACGTGGCCTGAGGCTGACGAAGAGAGCCATCGAGGCTTGGATTGGGTATTAGGAAAAGGCTCTTCACCGAGAGGGTTGAAACAGTCTCATATGTACCAGGCTGTTCCTCTTACCGCTTGCTATATCCCCTTTGGTGCTCCTGTCAGCTGGAAAGAGAGAATAGTCTGTGTCCCTGCTCCGTTTGCTCTGGTACTTGCCAAAACAGAAGGGTCACCAGGCCATGGATTTTGTTGATTATAGAACTGAAGTCACAGATAAAAGTGGTCACAAAGTCTACAGAATCCCAGGGAATTCAGCAGAATGCTGACCAGAGGTAGATAAAGGTAAAATACAGCAGGTGTGAGCACGTCTCACGCAAAAGCTATAGACGTGATGTCCGGAAGTAAGGACATCAGAGGAAAAAGGTTCATTAAAGCCCTGGGGCAACAAGCACAACATTTTTTTTAGTGTGATCAGCTGAATTGATGGAGCCAGGTTTCCCAGGGGGTTGTTTCACTCCTCCCCAGAACGACTCCAGCACCGTTCATAATCACTGCGGTACCCCAGCGGAGCGAGGGATGGCTTGTGCTGTAGTCATGCGGGTGCAGTTGGCTGCTGGCTGCAGAGTTTGTGTGAGCGGCAGGATTCGTGGTGTCCCTCTGCAGCTCGACTGCATACACCGAGCGCTGTGGCTGGACCCAGGAGCACTCCACTGTGTGCATTAGGCCTGCAGAGAAGAGGGCATGTCGGACGGAGCAAAGTAAAACACCTTTCAGGCTACGCTGCGTCCAGTCCCAGAGTTAGCGCTGTGCTCTCTGTACCAGAGAGTACAGATAGCCAGCAGGATGATTGCACAACAACCAATGTGCAAAAATGGGAATGCTGTATGAAAAAAAAACAATTTGAAGTTGGACTGGCTGCATTAACAAAGTGAGCATTAGCAAGGACAGACTGACAACTGAACAACATATTCGCCACCTGGCTGCTCCTAAGAGAACCTGGTCTCTTAGAAGCCAGGGAAGAGCACCATATCTTGTAGCATGCCCTTACCACTTCAGAAATTTTTCTGCTTCCATTACTGCCAGTCAGCTGATCCTAGCACTTAATATGCTTTATATTAATGAATGCTACATTTTCCAGTTTCATTCTATACCAGCCAGCATGATAGGAAGACAGTATCAGACATGTGGTAGGCCAGAGGAGGTGCATGGAAACTAATTTTGGTTGGAGAAAGATGCTGATTTTTTTTTTTTGGTTTTGTTTTGTTTTCTCACAGTAGCTATTCATTTTTATTTTATTTTTATTTTTTAGCCAGGCAGGCAGGCAGTGGCTGGGGAATCAAGGGAAGGGCTGAGTGCAGTCCAAAACCTGTGGTAACTAAGCAGCAGGAGTTGAAACACTGTCCTGAACGGCAACACAGAGGCTCACCTCCTATTCCTTTTCTGCCAGGGAAGCAGCTCCCATTGCACCATTTTCCTAGCAAAAGAAGTTATGATCTTCAGGAAAAGGCTTCTTTCGGAGTACGTTATGTGTTCCTTTGTTGTTTATTTGTTATTGTTGTTGTTGTTGTTTCCACGCTGTAGTATGTGTGTGTCAAGAAATGGCATGGAATAGAGTGGGGGAGTTGGTTGTCTCTGACAGCTGCAGGTTCATCCTGGAAGGAGAGGGAGGCAGGAGGATTTAGGCAGTAAGTGGCCTGCATCAATCCCGAGAAGAGCTGGAACATAGGGAAGTGATGTTTGTTTTTCTGTTTGTATTTCTGGGGCTACAGCCATTATTTATGTGTTTACAACACTTTAATACTCTTCTTCCTAGCTTAGGGCGAAAACTCGTAGCCCTTACTCAACTCTAAAAATGCACTGAAGTCAATGGGACAATCTTTCTGACTCAGGGTTTAATATCAGGCCTAAAGGCTGGATGAAAGCAAAGAAAAATGTTTCTTGAATGAGAGCAAAAAACCTTGTAAACTCTAGAAGGCAAACTACTCCCTCCTCACCAGTTGCTGAAGGCAGTTGTACTTCCTCTGCCGTCATTCGTAGCATTTACTGTGGGAATGACAGCTGTCACCAGTGTTTTCCTTAGCACGAGCAGGATAAAGGGCATCCTTACTCCTGAAACCACTCCTTCTCTAAAAACCTAGATGAAGTATCTCAATCAAAGTTAAATGTGGCAAAAGCAGATGAGTAATTCCCATTTAACGCTGTTTGCTGCGGAGTTCTTTTGCATCCCATGGTGATTTCCATTTTTTCCATCAGTTTGATTACCGCCTTTTTTTCCATCAGTTTGATTACAGTCTGTCAGCCATAATCCAAACATCCTGGCATGCATCAGATAGCGTCACAACATCAATGTCCTTCAGAGGACAGCTTTTCAAAGGATGCAATGAGTGCTTCTGAAAAGAAGCAAATTTAATCTGCCTTACTCCTTAGAGCTACCTTGAGAATCACAGACTCTTGTTTGTGCACTCAGACCGTGACATAGCAAATGCTCTTCAGTTTGCATGAATAGATGTATGCCGTGAAATACAAAAATAAGTCAGTTTATTGCCTCCTCTGAAGCTCGGTTTTTAAAATTGCCAGTAAGTGACAAGTTTCACATGAACAGAACAATCTGTTGCCTGGACCTGTGCTTGCAAAAGATTTATTACATTTCTGTGACAAGGAGCTATTGCATTAGGCATGTAGACAGACCTGTGTTAGGTTGTGCTACGGTGGGGGATGCCCCAGCAGCAGATCTCTGTGCAGTTTTGGTAGAGGGTGGGAGGTTGCACAGAGTAAGAGGTCACTGCGGTGGTATCTTTGAAATCCATTTTTTATATTTATGGTAGAGTCATAAAAAACCTTTTTTGAATAAAAGCATATTTGATGACAGTCACTGGGTCATACCTCCAGATGAAACAGTCTTCTTTTTCAGATAACAAATTAACTGAGACATTATCTACCATATGAAGTAACAGTAGGCCATATCTCATGAAGACACTAGTTTGGAGTGGTATGAACCTAAATAAGCAAAAACTGATACTTAGTTCTTCAGTTTTGTAATCAGCTTCATATAATTTAATCCCTTGACCTGTGAATGTATTGCCAGTCTTACAGTGGTGTTTCTTAAAATATTTGAAGCACATTTTCAAGGCCTCACATAGAAAATAATGGCTTAGCTTCACTGTTAGTGTAAAAAAAACATAAGCACTTTATTTCTCACAGCCTGTTGACGTAACTATCTTCCTGTAGGTGTGCTCCACCCCTTCCTCACCGAGGAAGTGATGGAACCAATACTTAGAGCAGCAGCACTAGAGGCAGCACCTGTATATTTCTTTGACTAGGTATTTTCTATCATTTCTAGGATATTCTTCTACTTCCCTCTTCACCTTCATACATCCTCCAAAGTTATGATGGAAACATTCATTTTGTTGTAGATTAAAGCTAGAACAAAAGAGGGGGGCAAGCAGATACCAGAAGAACTGTCCTCATATTTCAGTGTGCTCACTACACATCCTCATCCTGTAAGCTTTACTCCCAGGTAAATGTGTTATGCCAGTAGTGGTGGGAGCTAAGAACACCACATAATAGCCTTGTTCTGTTGTTTTGCAATGGACTGGACAACACATTGCTGGATGCAGAGTTCTGCAGATTTCATTAAGTTCACATGTCCTGAGTAATGCAGTGTGAGCCCTTGTCCACAGCATTCCTCAGGGCTGTGACTCCCTTGGATAACTGGGTTTTAAATTCATGTTTCATCACACTTACTTTAAAATGCTCTTTTTGTTCCAACAAGGAGGTAAAGAAACAGGGACGACAGAGGTGGAATCTTCTTAAGTTGACATAAAATATACCGTTAGGTAATCACCACTGCTGGTTCGCTAGCAAGTACATTACTACGTACATTTTCAGTTGTGTTATGTCTTATCAGCTTTTTAGCCTTTTTATTATTGATGTTTCATGACTTCTCAGAAACCACTTCAGAACTAGCTATTAGTTTTATTTCTGTCTGTGTGCAATTGCTGGCTAAAACATAGCAAGGTGACAAGAGTTAGAGAAGGATTAGAAGAAACTGATGGTGTTTTTAACCTCTTTCATACACAGGCTTCTTAAAGTCTGTAAGGAGAAAATAATGAAAAAATAAAAAAGGCATGGAAAAAAATGTATTAAAAATTCTCTTTTTTTTTTTTTTTTCCTGTACTGTGTGAGCTTAGCAATTTTAAAGATCCAATGAAACCCTGGTATTTAAGAGAAGAGAGTAGAAGTTGAGCAGCTAGGAGGAAAATTTTACTTGGAGAGTAATATTCCCAGAAATACCAAAATAACAAAGATATTGGAATTTGTTTGCATTGAGCTCTGTGCCCTTGAATGGCCATGTCACTTTTTTGACAGCCCTTTGCTGAAGCCATGAGCATCTAAGACTGTTGACAACACTGGTTTTGTAAGAAGTAATATTTTTATTAGGTATCTTCCAAAAAGTTTGTTATTTTTTTTTCAGTTATGAAAACTGAACTAAGAAAAACACAGCCTCTGCCTTCACACCTTGCTTTGCGTAGCTTGCTTTTGAAATTCAGATTTCAAAAATTTACTTCAGGCTGTTTTAGTCCTCGAACACATTTGTATGCAGTCAACTACAATAGTGAAAGAAGCTACTATTGAAACTGGAGGGGGTAACCATGTGGTTGTAGCTAAGCTTGTGTGTGTGTAGAGGCCTGAGGACTAAGACATTTTGTAAACTTCCTTTGTATTTTACATTTTAAAACTCCTAAAGCTTGTTAATAGATTTTCCACACTGGCAATCCTCTAATTAGCTTCTACAGTTTCAAATAAAGATGGTCCTCTCACAACCATGGAAGATCTGAGTTCCTGAATTGGGAAACAAAAACAAAAACAAAAAAACAACCACAAAACAAAACACAAAATAGGGTATGTAGAATCAGCCGTTACTGAAAAAGACTCCTTTAGACATTCGGTGTTTCATTACATCTAAAAGCTAAATGTCCACTGCATGTCACTTCTAAGCAAGCGAAGTCTTGTATTTATTTGATTTTCATTTTACTAAGGCAAGAACAAATCATTTTACATAGGAAAGAGGAAATCAATCACCGTGTTATATTACATGGCATTTCAGCAGGCGTACTCCTAAGCATACACTGTCAGCGCAGATGCTCCCTGGCGATGGCTGCACTAAATTGCCTCATGCGGCTCTGCGCAGACATTTCTGAGCTTGATCTAGGAATGCCTTCCTTGGGAGGAAATGTAGCTCAGTCTCAGCTGTCACAGGGACACTGGCAGCCTGTCCACATATGTTTGAGGCAGCAAAACTAGCCTGTCTGTGTTTTCTGTGTTCTTTAGCTGTTAGTGCTCTCACCGAATGATACAGCTGTGTTTTTTCTCCTCAGCCTGACTGAAAGCAGGAATCCCATCTGTACAAGGACATACAGAAAGGCAAGAAGATGGTTTCTTAAATGATGATACACAAAAAGAAAAATGTCCAGTTTTGTGTCAAATATCTTGTCATTCCCTGTGTAAAACCACTAAAGAGGACTACAAGCCAAAGATCTCCCAAGCATCTCAGATCCCGTAGGCAGATAAGGACTCGCCACCAAACATGTTGAATAAGTCTGCGGCTGCCAACATGTTACAGGAACTTGGAGAGAAGTTGCAGCTCCTTGCTAGGTATGAGACTGGTTTCCCACAGGGACTTGTGAAAGTGCTGTCCTACAGCTGGAGAGAACTCACTGGGCGGGCTGATTACTGTAAATGGCACCAGAAGTCCCTAGCCTGCAAAACTGTGAGATCCAGGAGAAGCCAAGCCTCAGAGGAGGTTAAGAGCTGTGCTCTGGCATCCAAATGTAAGGAGGGTGAAATCACTGTCATAAGAAAAGAATGATAAAAGAAAAGCTTTGCTCTGCCAGCCTGCACTACAAAGGCAAAAAGAAATCCTGAGACAGCATCAAACATGCCTTTAGGAAGTGAAGGTAATACAGTGCTGTATAAATGTGCTATGTTGTAATGTTTGGCCACAAAAGGAGAAAAGTGCTTTCTCTTAAGACTACACTCTCTATTGGCTGGGTAGACCAAAGTGCTTCAGTTTATAGGTTGATATACTGCAGTTCTCTGCAAAGCATTGTTTTAGGACATGATGAAATAGCTTTGCAGCTGAAGCAAGAGGTACAAACACTTAGAAGAACAAAGCTGGTGAAACTGGGCAATGTTTCAAATCATTTATCAAAGCATTTTTAGTCTCCTCTTTCAAGGTGAGTGATAGAGTCATAACATATTGCACCAGTGAAGAACATTTGCATCCAGAGTATTTCATTCAGCAAGTGTCAGTGATTCTCAGTGCAGAATCTTAGGTCAGGGACAAGCCTGTTCCAGCTCTCCAGGTGGTACTGCAGTCTTCTTCTTTAAAAATAAAAGAATTTTTGTCCTTAAAAGCTGATTCACCTTTGCATGTGTGCTCATAAGCTCACTCTGCTTTCCTCCTGTCTAGCTCCTGTTGTGCAAAATGATGCTGGCCAGTCACCCATTGCAATCAGCTTCTCACTCTCATACAGCATTTTTGAGGAAAGAGGCAAGAGTAGCAGGCAGCTCCTCTGAAAAGCTGGTGTTTAGCAGAGGTGGTTAGAATTATGCAGTACCTGGACGTGCTATTCTGGATGCCTGAATTAATTAAAGCATAGATTAGTAAGAGAATGGAGTAATTATCAAGAAGTAATACCCTGCTTCTTCAGTACAGTTTGTTTTTAAATACTCAGTCCTTCACTGATTATCTGTGATCATCCACCACTAAGGTTCAGTACCTGTTTGTTGTATGTAGCCACTGCAGGTCCACTACCCTTTGCTAGCAGAATACACTATCAGTCACTGCTTTGGGTTATTTTAAGCCAAAAATAATCTTTACCTGCTGGAAACTAACTGGCCACATGTATTTGAGTTAATAACTTTTGGTCTGAATGGCAACACTAATGCATCAACTGAAATGTTCGTCACAGGGTATTATGTAAGTTTTGCCTAAAATGTGTACAAAATTAAAGATCTGAAGGGAAGGGCTGCTTACTTTGCACCTTTTGTTGGATTTCTTTGAGAACATTGGCATGTGAAAAATATATAAAAAAATAAAAAATTATACATTGTTGAAAGTGCTGCAGAGACATCCAGCATCCTAGCATGGAAGAATAACTCCATAAATCAATATATAGGGAGAGTCCTATAACCTTTCCTGAAAATGCAGCATCCAATTTCTTCTGGCTGTAACAAAGCAACAACACTCCTGGACCATCAGGAAATGCTTTATTGTGGAGTTGCATGCCCTTGGTGTCACTGTGCTGTTAAGTTTGCAATATTATTGATTCCACCTTTAGCTCTTGGGTTCACAGGCAGCTTTATTCTGCTCAATGATCTCAAGATCATTGTTCCTCTTGATCATGCACACTTCCCTTCAGCACTCCACCAGAGGATCTGTCAGTGCACTGTACAGTTAGGCAGCAGCTGGAGATTTCTTAATCACAAATGAATACCTAAGGGGTGGAGATAACCAGCTTCCACTAACCTGTCTCTACCCTTTCCTATCACGGGAGCATTACACTACATCCTTTTTCAGCAGCAATCCTGCACTTAACTGGCTAACCAACTAAACAGTGACTGGAACTCAGATGGGAAGTTGGACATAGTTCGTGTCTATGTCTAACTTGGAATATATCAGAATAATGCAGTTTTCTGGATACCCACCCTCTTCACAGGCATAGATCTCTGTTTTTCAATTAAAGGCACCCAGAATACATGTTCCTTCTTTCTCCCATTGTTTTCTTCAAGGCAAAGAATCTGTATAAGAAGACAATTCCCAAAGTTCCATATGTGTTCATATGAATGAACCCTACTTTCCCGAGACACATACCATAGAACAGGGCCGACATTATCATCAGTCTTATTCATCTATTTCTAAGCTCTTATTCTGTTAGTCTAGGTTTGATTTTCCAGCTTTCTGACTCAAATCTGAAGATACTCATCAGAAGCTGCCTTATGTGTGGGCACAGGAGAGGCTAGAGCAAATTCAAAAACAAATGTAACTGATATTTTTACTTCCATAAACAGAGTTAGAATATATGGCAATGCTTTTACAAAGTAGGACATAAATTATGGGAGACCATTTAACCAAAACAACAAGCTAGTCTGGAGGGTGTTATTGCTCTGAAAACTCTGAGAGTTCATCTTAGCATTTCACTATTCATGAAAGGGAAACACATTGTTATCTTTGTTGCTGGTAATGGAAGATAAGAGTTATCTCAACAGAGACATTTTCAGGGATTAGTGGTGAGACAATATTTTCTGATTATGATTAACCTGCAGATAAACTTCCTGGTAGTTGTGAAAACCTGTTTGAATATCTTTTGCAACAGAAACCATGGCCCATTAAAACCATTTTGCATTTTGATAATATGCTGTGATCTGTAATCTGTTGTCTTGTCAGGGCCTGAGAGAAGACTGCCATAAGATGCAGAGGCCAGAATCAGGCCTTGGGCCTTCTTCATTCTGCTTGCACTAAACCTTCTATTTTTGCTCAGCACAAGATGGCCTTGCCATCCTGGAGGCTCCCCACAGAGAACTGGCCATATGTTTAAAGGTGTAGCAGCCTCCAAATTCATCAATCATTCTCTGAGTACCGACTCTAGTGCTAAAATAATATCAAGTGACAGCAGGAGATACCTGAAATAGCTAGGATCTACCCTCTCTGGATCAATTCTCAGAAGAACTGTTGGAATCTATAAACCAGGCTAAGTTTAAATGAAAAAGTCTTCTCTGATAACTTATTATAAGCATTAATTACTTACAAGGACAGTTATTAAAGTTAACCTGTATAATTTTGTATCTACAGCACAGTTCCTGAATTTCAGCTATTACATGTCCTGCTGTTTAACTGATAGCTCGTGTACACCGACAAAAATTAAAACCATACTCAAATTTCATGAAATCAGCATTGTATCTTAGGAGAAAATTGATGAGAATAGGTTTAGCAGCTAGCGGCTGTGCAAAATCTAACAGTTACCGGTGTGTAAGAATGTACATGCTACAATGCAGAGTACATTGTAAAACGGAGTACACTAGCACACTTTTCATCATGGTATAGGTTATTGTCACTGCTTTAGTCCTTGGGGAACCAAGTACCCCAAAGTCCAAGAGAATTGATACTGGAGCAAAAACTGGAATTGGGTTTAATTGACCAACCTCTGTCTGCCTCTGATAGCTATATAATGTGCTTGCAAAGCAAAGCAAAAGAAAAGCAACAAACAAGCTTAATATTTGAAGCTTATACTGGAAACATTATATTTTCTGATCATTTAAATGAACACTGTTGTCTTCCCACCTGTGAGACATACCATGTCCTATAATCACCTGTTTTAGGGAACACTCTAAAATGTACGTTACTTATTCTTCCGAATTTAGGACTTTGATATACCCCGGCCTGTAATTGTTAGGAACTAGATACAACTCATCCAAACACTGAGAATACCTTCGCGTATCTGTGGCACAGCTGTCCTGGGGTCTACCATATTACTGTTCTCAAGAGCTCTGCAGTCAGCAGACTTAGTCATCTAATTGAAGACAACATTTAAGCCACAAATAGGGTCGTAGGGTCTCCCAACAAGCAAGGTGTTCCCTTTCACAGGATCTGAGCGTGTTTTCTTTGCAGCATTTGCAGACCCCGTTGTCCCATCTGTTTGGAAGTAAAACAATGCTCCTCATCTTGCAGTACCCTGATGCTATCACTAGATTCCTGTGTCAGTGCCATGGGAGTTGGCTTAGTGTTCTTGAATATTTGTGCCTAGCCTGGTCAGCAAAAAGTTTATACTGAGCAATATTTAATGGCAAATTTGAAACAGCAAAAAATATTGGCTTGAAGACAAAAATGTTCTTTTGATTTCTATCAGCTAATGTTTTACATAATTAGCTTTCCTCAAAATTGACCATCTCTTTTGCTCATTTTTTTCCTTTAGTGGTTTCATTTGTCTACTGCTACTGTGTTGACCTGCATATTTTTATAACTGCTTAAAGAGCAGAAGTATGTATGCATTTACTCATATGTACGTGTAGAGGAGTACACATAAGAAGTCTAATTGGAAAGAATGTCAGCCAAAAATTGTCAGGCATAATTAGCTTTCTCCTAGGTTTGAGTCAACTCAGCCAGCCTCAAAGTCTCTGTGAGGTACTGGCCCTCACAGTCAGTGGATCTCTGCTGTGTACGTGTGTAGAGGGTTGGTGCAGTCAGTTCTAGTGCCAACTTAATCATGGGTGACTTGTGTGATCTTGGGCAACTGTTTGACTCCCGTCTATCTGAGAGTAATGCGTAATATTTATCACAAAAGGATTGATTCATTAACATTACAAAACTCCTCTGGATTTTCATGTGAAAGACAATTTAGAAGACTTCAAAATCCTATTGTTAGCTGTAAAGAAGTCCCCATGAAAGGTTATTGAAGAAAGAAAACAGAAATCTGCCACTTCAGTCTGACTGACTGGGGAAGGAATTGGGAGATCAGCAGGTTCTTTTGCATTAACTAGAAAGGAGAAGATCTAGAGGAGAACAAATCTTTGGGCACATTTTACCCATGTTGTGGCTGAAGATACAAACCTAATGACTTGCTAAGGTAATTGTAAGTGTATGATAGCTGAGACTTTAAACCAGAAATTTTCACCTGACATTCACACCGGCCATGCTGATCAGGTAAGAAGTCTGAACCTCCACACTATAGTGCATCTCATGGGCTGAATCCATTGTCAAAGCACTGAAATGTCCATGAAAAAAAACAACAGCCGATGGGCTGTTAACTGCTGTTTGGGAGGCTACTTGAATTCCTAGCTAAATTAGTGGCTTTGATCATTTCTATCGCAGCTGAGAAAGTAACGTATTAAGGTATGTTTTCTGTTTAGGTCAAACGTAATTCTAAATTAACAGAAATCTCACCCAAGGATTCTGCTTAGCAAGAACTAATCAGAGAGATATTTTTTCCTTCCTCGTGTAAACAGAAAAGAGCAAGCATCCAAGCTGAAAGGAGTTGGGTTTGACAAACCAACCGTTCTATGGCATTATGGTGATTACAGAGAAGAAACTTCCCCCAAGACATGGAAGGTTCAGGCTGGCATGACTGTCACACCAGAGCCGCCATATGGCAAACAGCAGAACCCAGTGGTCAAGAAAGCAGACACAGCACAGTTTTGCATTTTAAACAATTTTCAATTAAGATTTAAAATCAAACCCACCAAATTTACCTATACTGGCCAATCTTACATTACAGAAAACAAGCAAAAATACATACATAGAAAATGTAAAGTGCAGGCCTTAAATCTCAGGGTCTTGTGCTTCTTGCTTTGTCCTTGTAAATATCTATGCATTCATTTTCCAAAACCCAGTGAAATCTGAACATATCTTTTATTAAAGACTCAAATTCAGTATTCTTCAGTTAAGATGTGAGAGAACCCAGCAAACCCTGAACCATCCATGGTACTTCAAGCCCCCACATTCTCTAATCCCGTGTGTGCAGGGAAGATCTGGCTGCCAACACACAGATTCCACTTAAATTGTTTTGATGATGTGAAAACCTTTTCTGTGCATTACAAAATTTGTATCTTCTCTGCAGCATGTCACGTGTTATTTACTTGTGGGTAGATAAAAGATAATAGCATCAGAATATGTATTATCCATAATAAATATTAAGGCTAGAGACACAAAAATGTTCCTGAAACTTGTCAACTGAAGGCTGATAGATGAATACCATCTACATGCCATTTATGTTATTTGTTTCTTCTTTTAAATTTACAGTAGAATTTGAAGTGTTTTAGAACTCCTAGGACTGTAGTAGTAAGTGGAAATGGCATTAAAATCACAACATTTGACACCAGCTTCTTTTCTATTTGAATTATTAAAACAAGAATTTAACTCTACTCTTTTGTCCGTAACACAGGGATAATAATTTATACCTGCCTCACAAGCCTACAGCATGAGAAATGCTGGATGAAGGAGTGGATATGCAAAGTGGCTTTTTAATTAAAGACTCCTAGATCAAAGAGAGATTCTTGAATTGTTTAGGTTTTACTGAGATACACCAGGAAAAACAGGTTTCACATTTCTGCCTGTTTACAGCACTGCCATAACAGTGATGTTTAATCAGGAAGGAGGTCTGGTGACTAATAAAGATGAAGAAATGGTCAGAGAATGGAAATGGCCTCGGGATGGCAAGCTTGCCCAGCCAGTTATAGCACAGATAATATTTATTGCTTTATTACTATTGTTCTTACCTCTCAGCCCCCCACGTTTAGTCTCTCTGAGGTGTCTGAATTGCAAGGAACATGAAGCTTATGTTTCTTCTTAAGACATTTTACAAAGATTGGCTTTCCCGACAACTTCTACATGAGCTACCTTTTTTTTTACTCATGTTGCTCCTTAGGGAAGAAAGACAAGCAGATTGCCTAGGACTGTTCTAACTCAGGATTTCAATAAACAAGAAGCCCATCGTCCCTGCTAGATGCATTTTGGAAGAAACCTTTCTGAGCTTGTAAATATGAATGAGCTATTTCTCACTTTTCTTTTGGGTATGGTCAGTAACAGGCTACTGTTTGCCTGACTTTAGTCCCAATCCAATTACCCCTGAAGTTCATGAAAAGACTTCCACTGCTTTGTAGTTACCAAATCTGGGCCTAGCATGCTGCAAAAATACCAGAAATTAAAGTAAAACATTTGCAACCCAAGTCAGTAAGCATGCCTTCAGGCACAGAGTTTGTAAACACACCATTATTTGCTGCGGTTGGGTCAGGTGATTTGTTCTTTCTTGCTACTAATACAGAGCTACTGGCAGGATGCTTGGTATTCTATGCAGGGCATACATTAAGACCCAGACGGAATGACAGGTAGCCAAGTATATAACAGGTTTTCTTTTCTTGGCTCATGCTACCCAGGCTGTCAGCTGATATGAAGGAGTAACTTCAAACAAACAAATGGCAATAAAATTCTTACAGCTGACATTACTGTTTAATATAGATAAATATTCAGGGTTGGATATTTTCTGTAAACTGACCTTTGTTTATTCTATAAGGTCTGCAAGAGTTTGAGACTTCTGAAATATCATGCTATATCTGTGGTTTTGGCTTTTACAAAGTCTGTAAAGGTTATATCAGATAATTATCGAACAACTTTGAATTATCAAGTACGGATTATAGAATGTTATTCCAACTACGTGCTATGGTAAACTGATGTTCTTCAAGAGTCATGTGAAAGTGGCTATGAGTTTAGTAAAGTTGTGCAACATATTTTATTTGAATGGGTAGGAGTGTCAGAGACGGTGCAAACAGGCTTTTTGTTTAAATGTAAGATAGGAAAAGTGGTTCCAAGTCTCCTGCTTGGTGTCACTAGGGCGTTTTTCATGGTCTTTGTGCACAGACAATGCTAAAGGCTTTAGTGACCATGATTTTCATAAATTACATTGTATGTGTCAAAACGCTGATTCTTTACTGGTGGCTAAACTGTCCAAATCCTGCCTACTCTCACCAACAGCAGTAGTTAAAGGGCAAGCACAGACTAGCTCCTCATGAATCTGTCCATGCCTGACTCCACAGCTTCTCTGCCTCCACTAGAAGTAGATCCACTTTCCTGAGTGGTTTGAAATGTTTCTTGTACCTTCCTGCCATACAGCATCACCCTCCAAAGCATGCACAATCTCAGGATGCTCACTTTGGGCAGGAGTCATCCAGACAAAGTGCTGTCTCTGTCCACAGTTCATATGTTAGAAGCTAACTTTACAGGATTCAAATGAGATTGACCAAACTAAACTTGTTTGTAAGAGTAACTCTGATCATTTCCTCACCGATGACCAACTGTCTTGGATAATCAACTCATTGAGGCTTCTTCAGTTGGCCTCTTCCATCTACCATAAATACAAAAACTTGGTGGAGTTAGCAAACCTCCTTTGTTCTCGTTCAGGTTAATGAACACATCACAGTGAGGATTGCAGGGCGCTTTGCAATTAGCTTGGTCTACAAGTGGCAACATGAAAGTGTGTGCTTGTCTTTGTCACCGCTGCAGGGTGCGGCTCTTCCACAATTAGAGGAATTCGTATGTTGTAACAGCTACAGTATTGCATTCTACTAAGGACCTTTGAAAATATTATTTGCTCTGCAAACTCTGGAATCGATGAGCTTTCCTCTAAAGTACACTTTCGAACATAAGCACTATGTGCGGTGCTACAGAGTGATCAAGTAAGAGCTTCCAGAGGCTTGGATATTCATTTCCAGTGGATTTATGCTGAAGTCCACCTACTATAGATCTGGCCCAAAGTGAGGCATCTTTCCATGCGCTTAGGTTCCTATTTCTGCCTTTTTTTTCTGGCTTAATTTTTTAATGTATTTCCTGCTAACACCTTTTGGTGATTAAGTCCTTGTCACCCTACATCCCGTGTTTACTCTATAGGTGCAGCTTTAACACTTTCAAATGTTCATTTTTGCTCAGAAAGGATGGCTAAGTCATATCTATAATTTTCTAGAATTCTGTGGCCTACCAGATAGAATATTAAGTGCATTGACCCATCCCATTTTGAAGTAGTTATATTGTGCTGCAGATGTGGGTATTGAACGAAGCCCTAAGAAATCCTGATCCAAATCTTCCTTGTCTTCATTTCTGTACAGTGAGCTGGTTATTGAGCTGGGTTAATCATCCGGCCAATGCCCTACATCTTTGTGGCAAATACTCTCTTGTAGTTCAAAGTTGGATTGAAATATACTGTTGGTAAAACAGACTTTTTTTTGTGGTTTGGAGGTCAGGAAAAAGATAGTTATGAAATAGTTGTTGGAGAAGCAGAAGAAATCTATCATCCAAGTAAAACAAAAACAAAACAGTCTATGCTTGTTCAGAGTTTATTTCCTTCTTCCTGTTATATATGAAAGTATTTAGTCTAGAAAATATAAAAACATACATTGCAGGTCTGTAAGAGGCATGTATACACGTCATTAGTTTTAAAAGAAAGATTAACTCCTAAACTTCTGAGAAATTAAATTTGTCAGAGTTTTTAAATGGCATTTTGTAAAATCATTTCATTATGTGTAACTCATAGTCTTAGATGTTAGAATGCAACCAATGGAACAATTACAACTAACATCACCATATTAAGCAAAAAAAAAAAAAAAAAGTTTCTCACTCACTCTTATTTCTGCTTATGTGGGAAAGGAAACATTCTAAATGAGGGAACAAAAAAGTAGTAAATGAGCATATTTGAAATCTAACCTATTTCTGATTTGTTTGGAAACAATAATGATTCAAGCTATGTTTCATGAGATGGACCTTAGTTTTTTTAAGCAGTTTGTCAGTTCTTTGTTAAAAGAAAATAGAAACTCTTAATACATCCTTTAATACTGTATTCTAACACTGGGGTGAGAAACTATATCTTATTTCTTCTAATTCTAGGAGTGCCTGGGCTATAACAGAGATAGAACTACCCTTGAGTCCTTGCAAGACTGGTATCTGAAAGGCCACCAGAACAAGTCTTCCTGAGATTAATAACTCACTGGATATCTTTCTCCTGTGGAGTTGGAAGGGTCACTGCTCTGCGGGATTACAAGGAAATAGGGAGAATTGGTTCAGCAGGAGTCACAGTTTTGGCTCATTCACAGCCTTGTGTAGGTGTTTAGAATGCATACAATTCTCAGTTCTGACTTCTCTACACCCAGAGCATTCCTCAACAAAACACGGAGGTGGAAAATTTGACTTTAGGAGGATTTGACTTGAAATAGCTGACATAGCAAATTCCACCTGGATAAATTTTATAAAAAAGGTACAGCAGATGGCTAAGGTCTGAGTCAGAGACAGCCTATGTCTTCAGTTACCCTGCTGGCACAAGGGAGTGTCAGTGAAAACCTATCAAGAAGGTGTGTCCAGGAGCTTTTACTGAGTCAATTTAATCTGTTATGGGTCTTCACCCTCTAAGACTCTGCACTGACTCATTTAGAGACACCTCTGTCACATACACCAGATGTATATGGTGTTCTGCAATCATATTGTCCTCCCTCCTCCAAGCACATTTATTTCTCTTTAAACACTAGTGGGCCAAAAGAACTGATTATTTTGAAAGGCCAGACTTTTTTGAGAATGGATATGAGAAGGTGACATTTGCTTACATCAGTGTCAGCTGTAGTTAGTGGCATTTTAAATACTCGTACTTGTTATTTCATTGTAGATTAACTGACAACACCAAAAATGGTCTAAACTAAGAAATTAATGAGACCAAAATCTAGCATAGAATGAAAAATATATTTTACTCGTTACTGGAGAGAATCTTACAGCTGTGGAGAAAAGTGGGTTATCTGGTGTCTACTCCAATTTAGAACTAGGGAAACAAAAGTAAAACCACAACAGTCTGACAGCTCCCCTGTCTGAAAAAGAAAATCATGATAAGGGTCACAATATTGAAAATGATTATTGTGGATGACTGGCTGAATTATTATCGTACAACCCTAGGTCAGGCATGGTCAGAAAACAGCTAAAGTATGGTTTTATGAGCTTGGTTCTGTCTCAGCAGGTGCCACATTAGACTGAATGGTTCTCTGAAAGCCAGCCCCAGACTGACCATCAGAGAATCTAGACACTGCTGGCCTGAACACCAAACCAGACAGGAGGCCTACAGGCAGCCTGTTTCTCAAATCGGTGAGCAGGTACTTGCACACGTAGTTCCTCTGAGGTCAGCAGATATTTCTATGCTGAGCGTTTCCATACAGCGTGGCACCACAATTACCAGTCAAGTGCTGAAGAAGCCCCCTAGATAACTGGCAGAGTTCGAGCTGCATCGGTGTGCCACTGCGTTTGGACTGGCCAGTCCTGCAGGGACCAGGCAACTTAATGAAGGCCCAGCAGCGTGCTAAGGCACCAAACCCTTTGCAGGGCCAGGCTAGTGCCTCTGCGCAGTACTGCCCTGAGCCAAGCAGAACAACCTGTTGGGGGATCTCTGCAGTGAGGTACGTTGCGCTGTACACGTACCTTGATATTATTCAAGCTGACCACAGACAGTGGATTCCAGCCCTATGCTGAGGAAATTACTGTGGACGCTGGGGCAGGTAATGAATGCCCTGTCTGATTCCCTGCTTCCCTGATACTGCAGCTTTTGTTAGACTGAGACTGTAGAGACAGAGGAATAAAGGTTGGGAAAAGAGGAGGAAAAAAAAAGTGTGGAAGAACCATAAACCTCTTTGGAAGACTGCTCTCTATATTAATTAGATTTAACATTTATATGAACTGTCTGGTAATGTAATCCACTGCAAGTACATTTAACTCCTGACAGCATGAAAGCCAGACCTGGGCAGAAGGTTAATATAAGCTTGTTTTCAGCCTTGAATGGAATGAAATTGATTTAGAGAGCTCATGCTGGTGTATTACGTGCCATGAGAATCATTCTGTGAGTACTTGTTACATAAAAGCCTCCTTAATAATACAAACAAAAGCTATAAGAACATGTTGCTTTACTGAACGTGGGTCAGTGAAAATGGCACTGCCTGAATTCTGTATCTTTTCTGATTAATTTAGCAACAGATACATTCCATACGTTGGAGCTCTTTTATGGGGAAGACAGATTGAGCATCACCGTATTCCTTATATGGGATTAATTTTCCCTCTTCTACCTTGTTGACATCAACACTCATAATATTTTTCCTTGTGACTTGTAATCTACCCACCAGATAAACCTGCCAACCTGCCAATTAGTTATACCTAATCCAACAGTCAGGAACTTGTACAGGGCACGAAGAGGGAAGTGTAAAAGGCTGAGGATCAGATATAAGATCTACATGTGAGTTAAGACTTTGGCCTTAGCAGGTCAAAGGAGGTGATTTTTCCCTTCTGTTCAACATTGGTGAGGCCACACCTGAAGTGCTGCGTGCAGTTCTGGGTTCCCCAGTACAAGAGAGATGTGCTATTGGAGAGTCCAGTGAAGGGCCACATAAATGATTAAGGGACTGGCACATTTTTCACAAGAGAAAGACTGAGTGATCTGGGACTGTTTAGCCTTGAGAAGAGAAGGCTTAGGGAAGATCTCATCAACATATACAAACACTTGAAGGGAGCATGCAAAGGGACCAGGCTCTTTTTAGTGGTACCCGGGGACAGGACAAGAGGCAATGGGCACAGGCTGGAACACAAGCAGTTCCATCTGAGCATCAGGGAACACTTCTTCACTGTGTTAGTGATGGAGCACTGGCCCAGGTTACCCAGAGAGGCTGTGGAGTCCCCCTCCTTGGAGATCTTCAAAAGCCACCTGGACATGGTCCTGGGCAACCAGTTCTAGGTGTCCCTGCTTGAGCAGAGGGGTGGCGCAAGATGACCTCCAGAGGTCTCCTCCAACCTCAGACTTTCTGTGATTCTGTAATTCTGTGATTAACTTTAAATTTTTCCAGTTTGCATCATGCAGTAATTGAGTTACAATTACCAAATGAAGTTGACTCCTCCGTATGGCATGCAGCAGGAACCACGCTCTTATCCTCTCAGGTAATGAGGAGGGGAAAATGAAAGAACTGCTTTTCCCCCAAGTCACTAAATGGTTCTTTCATGATTGCTTATTTATGTCATACAGTAAGAATTTACATTCTTTTTCCATGTTATTATCAGTATTTCAGAGTCTTTTTTACAAACTCAGCAATGTCTGAAAATGAGCAAAATTAAAGGAAAAAAAAGTACTTTTAATTTCATATGACTTGCCTGTACCTCAACTAATGAAGTAGAAATACCATAAAATTCAAGTATTTTATTATTGCTAATAGTATCCTGAAACTCTAATCTTGTTTTACATACACGTGTAGCTGAAAACCAGAATTTTGCATATTCTCCTTTTGTTCATGAGATCATTTATGTTCTCTTTTCCATGATCCATTTATTTTAGATTTATTTCCATTTTCCTTCTGTTCTCTTCAGCACATATATTGTGGGCCTCTGCTCCTCACAGGTCTCTGTTTTAATGCTTTTCTCTTGGCACAACCATTTGGGGATTGATCCAATATCTCCAAACACAGCAACGATCTTTCTGCAATCTTTCTGTTAGCTTTGGAAGGCCTCAGGAGAGGCTTGTGGGTTTTAGAGCCCTTCCCTTCCCTTCCCTTCCCTTCCCTTCCCTTCCCTTCCCTTCCCTTCCCTTCCCTTCCCTTCCCTTCCCTTCCCTTCCCTTCCCTTCCCTTCCCTTCCCTTCCCTTCCCTTCCCTTCCCTTCCCTTCCCTTCCCTTCCCTTCCCTTCCCTTCCCTTCCCTTCCCTTCCCTTCCCTTCCCTTCCCTTCCCTTCCCTTCCCTTCCCTTCCCTTCCCTTCCCTTCCCTTCCCTTCCCTTCCCTTCCCTTCCCTTCCCTTCCCTTCCCTTCCCTTCCCTTCCCTTCCCTTCCCTTCCCCTTTCTTGCTGGTCCAAACCTTTCCCAGGGTTTTTTCTCACTGTGAAGAAGTTGCGTTCAGAGATAACATCACCCAGAGCAGTGTGGCAGGCTTTATTGAAGAAATTATGACTTCGCCAGAAGTGTGAAGGTAAGTCTCTGGATCTTGGCACTTGTGCTGCTTGCTTTAGTCTACAGGACCAAATGACCTACAGACCCCAACTCCCCCAAATGTCAAAGGACTTCTCAAACAAATTAGTTTTCATCACACCTGTGAAAGGCAAATAAAACCAGCACACATAGCACATATACCTGAATATGAAACGAGTATACTACAATCAGCTGTTGGAGGTGCCTATGATACCTTCAGATAGTCAGGGATCGTCCTTTGAAATCTGCTCTTGGCTACCACCAAGGCCTGTCTGTCCAGCCCATCTGGCTGAAGCACACCCCTCTTCCTCCCATCTGCTTGGTTTCAGGGGCTGTGCTTTTGCAGAAGCCGGCAGCTCCACAGAGCCCACATTGCATCAGACCTTAAATACCTGAAACGTTTAGAAGACTGCACACCTCAGATAACAGAGCGTGACTGGGCCTAGGCCTGTCATTTATCGAGGTGATTTAAAATGACTCTTCAATCTGTGCTTGATGTATTCGACAATCTAACCTGCTAACAGTTTCCCCTGTGTTTTCTCTTCCTTGAGACAGGAACAAGCTGTGGGGCACACCGCAGGCTGCTGGTCCTGCTGTGCTTCGAAGAATTATGGTGGGGGAGGAAGGGGAGACATGCAGGTGTAGTGGTCATCAGATTCCCTGCGTGTCAGACCTGGAGTACGATCACCTCATTAGCAATCCAGCGTCCTTTAAGGACAAAGTTATAGTGGTCTGTGCCTCACCTTCATGAACAAATAAGGATCCTAGTGAAGACAAAACAGAGCGGCTGTATGAAAGACAGAACAAACACAGGAGTATGCCTTGTGCCCAGGTGGGTTTTATCAGACAGTAGATAGTTTTTCTAACACATGGTTGAAAATCTTAAAGATTCTTTTGGGAATAATTTTCTATTTAGCTGGTTGCTAAAGTATATGAAAAGTGGTCTCAACAGAAACATCAAACTGGCACCAACTCCAAATACGTATTCTACAGGAAATTTAATAATAAAAACAAAACAAAAACTTCCAAAATGATAAAAAGTCGAGAAATCCTAGATTTTCCTGCAAAAAGGACATTTCAAAATAAATTGTTTCTGAAAATGGAATATTATTTGGATCCAAATCTTTGAAGACGGAGAAAATCACTATCCCTATCTTGAAGGAATTCCTCACATCATTCGTTTTTGTAGGAGAGCTGAGGGAGTAACCCTGAATAATCCCTCAAACTTTAATTAATAAAACCTAGAACTGAGTCTTGAGGGGCTTTCTCCCTCTGTGGCACAGTACCAGGGAACCCTGAGGCAGTGTGTGTGTTAAGGCTACTGTGGCATTGCAGGCCCCAAGGATTAATTACCCCAACAATCTATTGCACCGGTTAACCAAAAACCTGTGATTTGGTAGCAATGTGACAAAGCACTTTCTTTTGGGTTACTGTTGAAACATTTGGGCTTCCAGGAATCAGCACTCTCTAACAAAAATGAATGAAAAAGATTCCACACAGAAACATGCTGATTAAAAATTATAAACCAGCTCATTTTGATTACTGTATAAACTTAATGAGAGATGATTTAATGCAAGACTCAGTCTTCACATTCACATAGCCACAAACTAAGGAAATATACAGCAGAAATATCTTTGTGTAAGTCTGTGTTTAGAAGGACTGGAAATAGGACTAAGATAAAGTTTGGAAGGGCAAAGAAGTGAACTATAAGTAATACAATAAATTCTTTTATAGTAGAGAATGCTTTTTGTTTTAGTCCTCGGGATATTGTTTATTATTATAATTACGTTTAAAATTTCCCAATAAATGTAACAGAGGAAGTGGTAGTATAGACTCCACAGGCACTTTTACCATCTCATCATCTTAACTTTGTGGGCACAACAGTAAACATCAGTGAGTGCTGTATTCAAAATCTTCCCTTTGCCACTAGACATTAGTTGACCTGCACTGAAATTAAAATATTAAGAGGATTTGGGTTGTAGATGCAGCCTCAATTCCAATTAAGGCATCAAAATGACTTTTTTCAACGTGTCTTATTTATCCGTTCCTTCAGAAACTATTTATACAGCAGCTGTCATTTCTGATTTGTATTTGAAAAGTTAGCATAGAAGAGGTCAAACTGTGGCTTTCATGAAGTCTTTGGGAAAAATCTACGCATTTCAGCACTAGCAGGATTTTTAATCCAAGAAGCAGAGGCTAAATCTGAATTAAATATCTATATTTTATGTAAAGTAAGGTTTTATGAAAGTAAGGGTGTTTTCAGATCTAAATTTTCATATTGGTCCTTCCTCCTGAAAGCCTGGCCTCAAAACCCATTTGGGAAATGGGTGGAAAAAACACACGTGGAAAAAAAACCCTTGCGCATTGTCTCCTTGTCTCACCGTGTGGCGTCCTGCAGGTGGCCCCTGTTCACTAATGGCTTTTGAAAGACTCTTGAAAGTGAGGGTTCCAGAGGATTACGACAAAGTCATACAGAAGTTGCACAGCAACTAGCTACCACCCCCGCTATCATAACTATCGATCTGATTTTACAAATCAGAGGAGCAGTTTCTTTTGAGAGAAATAGACTCACAAATAGAAATGGAGAAATTGAGAAGCTCCTGTCACCAAATACATAGTGTGAAGAACCATTGCTACGTGGTCTGACAGAGAAAGGTAATTCAGCTGAGTTTTTAAGGACTTGTTTGGAAGGAATGCACTGGTCAGGCAAAATTGACCACCTACTTAATTATATAATTGTGCTTCCCTTCTTGCTTTAGGGTTGTCTGGATTCCTTTCGCCTCCTCAAATACGACATCGCCTCTGCAGATGCATTTACAGATCATAGAGGTTCCCTATTGGAACAGAGGCATAATGTGGCTCCTGGCATGTTTTTGGTATGTTAAAAACATTGCAGTCAATTATTTAACTTCTAATGCTATTACTGTGATCTGGTTACAAATGAGTGACTCTGGGATTGCCACATGTCGTGAATATTTGTGCCAGCAGGAGAGCAGATTGCTAGCCTGCCTTCTGCAGAAGTACAGGCTGTCACCCCAGCAGCCCTCACCCTTCTCTGTGTGTTAGCAGTTCAGGATTTACGATGCATCAGGTCATTCTCCTTCTACTTGCAAAGGGCAGGAAGCACATGCTACTTGCCACGGCATTAGAAAAGGAACACGATTTCTTCCCGTGGACTCCAGTAATTAGATGTAGCCATCTATGCACTTAACCCCATTTCTGCTTCATCTGTGGCAAAAAGTCTTCAAGCACATCACACAATGGTGTGTTTCAGTATTTAAAGCAACAACAACAAAAAAGCTTTAATTTTCCAACATTCTCAGAAGTACCTTTTGAAAATCAGGAAAATGTCTAAGATGAAGGATGGACTAAAGTTAGTTTTAAGTACTTGTATATCTTTCATATGCGGCCCAAAAGCATTAAAATTCCTTGCAAGTGTTTAATTCATTTTTCATAGGTGATTTGTTCCATTAAAGTTTTGCATGCAAAACATGGGTTGCTTGTCTTGAAATACATTATTGTTGTAACTCTGTGAGAAAAGGATTCTCCAGGTCTTGTTCACTTCTGTCGCAAGCTGTTATTAGGTTAAGAGAATGCAATCTTGTTTTGCATCTCACAGAATTGCGTTATAATTGGATTTTCATAATCCTCACATCTTTTCATAAACAACAGTACAAGTGCTGCTTTACTTGGTTATTTTAATCACTTTTTCCCGGTAGGAGAGAGTCCCCGCTCATTAATGTTTGATTATTCTTTGTCTACCTTATTAATAATGGTAAGGAGCAAGTACTGCTTCCTGTGTTTGCTTTATACCTTTGTAGCAGTGACCATGGCATTAGAAGATCTTTCAAATATCTTCTCATCGCAGCTACTGTAAAATTAAGGCTATTTCTGTCGGTTAGGAATGAGCTATTCCTGCAGCAGGAAAAAAATCTCTACATGAAGACACCCATCTGTGATGAACTTCTCTGTCCACTGGGTGACACCAGCAGTCCATCTGATATTGCTTAGCTGTGTATAAAACCACAGAATACATATCTGAAGAGGATTAAATTCTTAACCACTCAGCTTCTTTTATCCTGATAATACTAATAATGTTTTCATCCTCTCTGGTGGCAAAGGGATATAAATAATTAGAAAACGCAAAATGCGGAAAAACAAAACAAAACAAAACAAAACAAAACAAAACAAAACAAAACTTCTTCCAATCCCACTACTTGTACAAAGTGGGAAAATAGCCTGTAAAGTCACAATCAACTGAGGGTCTGTTGCAGAGAAGATAGAGATTACATTTTTTAGTATGAATAACCCACGATTGAGAAAGAGAATGATTGTTAGCAGCTCTGAGGATCTCGTTTAACCAGTTACAGAGGTGTACTCTGATTCTGTTCTGTTACCTTTTTGCATTCCCGTGTGGAAAGGATTTATTATTTTTGAAAGAAAAATCGCAATAATAAGTAATGTTTTAGGTTTCACAAACTGATTATCCTTAGGACAGCTCTTAACCTTCTTTAGTTTTAAAAACAGTTTAAAGACATCATATGGTATATATGCAACTTTTTTTTTTACTTCACTTTACTTTTAATTCACTGTTACAAAGATAAGACACCAGCATAAGCTCAATTTCTGTCAGTGCTCAGATACAGACAAAAGATATATGAGGAGTAAAACATGAAACCTAATTAGCCTGTTAGCATGGTCTTAATTACTGCTTTTAAAACTGATTGATAAAGGCAAGGTGGCTAGTTGTTCTGCTTGAACAAGACACTAACCATTGTTTAGGGAAGAATGGAGTTTGTTTTTAGAAGAAATATGTTAATAGGTTTTTCTTCGATACCACTAATGCCTCTCAGATGACAAATAATAGTCTGAGCAAACAAAGAGCCTCAAGGGCGTGAGCCTATTTCACTGTGTTACAACCCCTACAACATTTGAAATGGTAACCAAACAGGGAACATCCTATAAGGATGGAGCTGCCCTGGCTGTTTTTTCAATGGAGGGGGTCAACCCATCCTGAAGCAGGTCCCAGTCAGGTCCACCCAGCTGCTACCGTGCTCAGCCAGAACAGCTTTGCCCACCACGAGACCAGCAGCAATTCACAGCCGTTCCACGGGGCTGGCTGCGAAGGGCGAGACTTGACCAAAGCCACACCATCCGCGTACAAGCATCCTCTGTGGGCCACAGTGCACTGAGGAAAGCTGCCGGAGGCAGCAGCTCCACCTCTCCTCGTGTTGTCTGCGTGCTGCCTTGACTTGCAAAGACCATAAGGAAGACAAGAAGCTTTAAGTTGCAACTCTGCCACAAGTCACAAATCAGAAAGGGCCACAGCGTTTTACATAGTTATTTCCAGAGCACTTCAGAAGTAAAATGATAAATATTAAGAAGTTATAGAACCTATAATCAGCCATTGCTCTTTTTTACTGGACAGCAGCACTGGCTCTGCTGAAGATCCGGGACCAGCCTGCCTGCAGTTTAGAAGTAATAATTGATCAGAACGAAGTCACTACATTTAGGGTAGAATACATCTACACCACCACCACGCCGCCCCCTTCTGAAAAATCAGTTGTGTCATAGGGAACAAAATTCCAGGTCACACTCGCCTGTCTGGAATGCTCAAATCTAATCGCAGAAGGCTCCAGAGGGATCGTGCAAGGCCCAGTGGTTGATAGTCAGTTGTCGTATGACATTAGTTGTCAATAAATTTACATGGGGGGAAAGAATCGTAATTACTTATTCGAAGACGGACACCGTAGCTGTTAACACTAAAGTCTAAGATTCATCTGCAGGCATTTCTCTGAAAACTTCTGATCAGTCCTCTGCAGTGGTCACAGTACAAGCCGAATGTTTAGTAAAAGGGTGAATATAACAGGAAACATTCTTGAGATTGTGATACACAGCACGTGACTGTCTTCACCACATCTCAAGAAAGGATTTAACATGGAATGGCTGTTCATATAAGGAAGGACTAAATAGGGTAACTTACAAAAGGAACTGAGATGAGGTACAAGAAAGCTTTATGAAGAAAAAATGGTGTGGCAAAGGAATAAGAAGTAATTGTTCATTGTTTCTTAAATCACAGGCATGATCAAGCACCAATGAAAAGATAAGCAGCAGATTTAAACCAAAAGGAAATTCTTCTTCTCACAGCACATCATCAAACTGTGGAGCTATTTGCCACAGGATGTTGTGGAGGCCAAAAGTATAAATGTGTTCAAAATGGAATTAGATACATTCCTGAAGGTTAGCTCCACTGGCAGCTATCAACACGATGCCCCAGACACAGCTTTTGGTTAAGGAAATCCCTGAATTGTTAACTGCTTAAGGCTGGCATGAGTCACAGAGTAAGACTTTCTTATAAATGCCCTTCCACTCCTCACTCAGCTACCAGCCACTTGTAGCGACAGGATACTGGATGAGCTAGACGAGCTTTTGATATAATCCTGTGCAGCTGTGTTCATACCAGTATATGCGATGTTGTTGCTTTAATTTGGGTAAAACTTCAGTAAAAGCATTAAGGGGCAAAAATGCACAGAGACCATGAGAAGAAGGTTCTTTGCCTCTGGAATCATCTTCAGCTACATATATCAAACATTTTAATTTTGTATTATTTTAGGCAGCAAAGCTTCAATAAAGCAAAAGTAATGTCCCCAGGAGGGGAAGGTCTCTTTCAAATTGTGTAAAAGTAGTATTAAAAATGTACTTAATTTTACATGTTTTCGTCTTGAGGCACATAACTAATTTCCTCTGGTATAACACCCACGGGAATTTCCTCAAATGATCAGAAAAAAAAGATTCAAAATGAAACACAATTGTCCTCTGCATTTAATGAATCCAAAGGCTACCCCTAGTACACTCAGAAGGACAGAGTCCGTCCTTAATTTCCTACTAAAATAACTATTGTTAAACTAAATAAATAGAAGTGAGTTAGAGAGAAGGAATTCGTGGCTTCAAAGAAAAAGAATTAAGTTCAAGTTTTAATCTACATATTAGGCAAGAAGGAAATGTTGTATGACATTAACCATGTGCTTTTAGTCAGCTCTTATAGTCTTAGATGCCTCGAGGAAGTCATTTTACAGAAGCATTACAATAACGCACTTGCTCCCAGGGGCAGTTGCTTCTCTCTGATCAGGGCATTGACTTCCTGCCATACGGACAACCCCCCTCGCTCCCCCTGCCCCCATCTAAAGATCTATGGGCAGTTTCTGTGCCTTCAAAATGTTAGGAAGTTGTAGGTTTGAGGGGCAGGAGGCAGAAGGGAACCAAAGTTTTGTTGCTCTTTTTTTTTTTTTTTTTTAACAAAAGGTGGCTTTTCAACAGCATTGTTTGTGCTGGGTAAAAAACAAAACAAAACAAAACAAAACAACCAAACATTCCTGTTGTTTTCTTTCTTTTTTCTTTTCTTTTTTTTTCTTTTTTTCTTTTCTTTTCTTTTCATAGTATTTTCTTTTTTCTTTTTTTTTTCCCCCAAGGTGTAGTGTTTTTTTCTGTGTAGTTTACCAATTTATAATCATGCATCATTTGTGAAGAAATTACCAGGATAACAAACACGAACCTAACAATACCTAACAACAACAAAGCATGGTGTGCTTACATACGTACACTCACACAAACACACACTGCTGTAAGACCATCACATTCGAGTCAAAGAACAAACTTTAGCTGATGTACTTGCTTCCATCCATCAGTGCTGTACTGTGTGGAATGGCGGTTAAATGTCACGAGAGCTAGCTGAGGAAAACTAGCACTAAATGCTTAGTTCTAGCGCTTTTCTAGATTTATAATTAGCTCTGGATGGGGCTGAGCCGCAATAGCACAACTAAAAGGTAACGCTTCCCAGAGCAGGTGGGACCGACACTGTGATACAACAGAGGGGAGAAGGTAACCTGAGGTCCAGACCCTTGGGGCTGGGAATGTGCTCCTGCACTCGAAGAATGCCGGGTGAGCCACGGAAGTTGCTTATGCTCAGCTGTAGTTTTCACTTGCGCCATGGCCATGCAGCCACAGACTGAAGATGGACATTTTTGATGGCAGACTACGCTTATCCCAGGCAACAACACAGATAACTGGCCTGTCCAGCAAGAAGCAGTGCGCCTGGTTTGTGCCATCAGTAACTGTCTGTTAAGTGTGAAACACAGACAGAAGTCCTCTAAATATGCGAGGAAGACAGAAGAGGAAAAATAAAGAGGAAACAAAACAGGAAGGGGACAAAGCTTGCCCTCAGTTAACACCTGCTGGATTTGCTATTAGTGGTAAAACACATGCACACCTAAAAACAGACAGCCACAGAGAAATGAGCCATCCAAGCATAGGTACAAGGCCCAGATGAAGTGCAGGAGAATTCATGTTTTTTTTTTTTTTTTTTTTTTTTCCAGAAGACGTAAATATGCAGAAGACTCCACAAAAGTCAGGTGAAACCACAGTCTGACCTTAATATCTCCTGAACTTCCCCTTCCCCAGCCAGCATTCTGGCGTGCATGTTTCAGATGAAACAAAGAATTATTGAAATTCACTGGTGATGATGCTGTTGCCATTTCCAGACTGCTACAGGGTGAAAATAGTGAGGTAGCATAGTGGTAAGGGGCGTTGCACACTTCTAAGTGGTTGTGCAGGGCAAGTTAAACTAGCAGTATGAGAAATCTCACAGACGAGGTTTTCATAATTCTTGTCCCTTGTAAAATGGAATACTGTCCTGAAAAAGGTGAGGGAAAGTCACAGCGATCCATCTCATTCCAGCTGATCTTGAGATCCAAAACCTTTAAAGGAAGGCTGGGTTCTATAACTGCATTTGCCTTGCAGCTGACCGAAGCCTTGCCAGCTTCTTAAGTGCACTCATTATGATACAGGCTGAATGTTTTGAGCTGATTCTGCAGCTTATCAACAGCATGAAAGGAATTTGTGCTATATCAGGCCATTCAGTGAATTTGGACTTCTCTGGATTCAGGAGTTGAATGGGAATCTTCTGGGAATACCATTCAAAATCCTTTCTGCCATTTTCTGCTGCAGATAGTCAAGATGGCAACGTTTTTAGTATTTTTTTCTAGTAAAAATAGCATGTACAAAATGAGCTCAGGATGTGGAATCCTCTATTTATACACAGAACCAAACTTTAGCAACTATTTGTACTGTTTTCTGTTTCACAAAAGCTATTTTGGAAAGGCCGTAATCAGAAAGTTAAAGGATAATCAGCCTCTACTGCTCTTGGCTTCTTTGACTAAGAATGCTGGTTTGCTCATTGACTGGTGGTGATTTACTTGTTTGCTTATTAACAATCAAATTACTCAAGATCTAGTTCCAAATTACTCAGCCAAGCAGCCATCAAACAATACCTTTTTTTTTTATTTTTTATTTTTTTTACTGTCATCCTACTAACAAGTAGCTCTGGTGTTCGTATTTATTTAGGCAGACCTTCTGCAATGACAGTTCTCCGTTTCCTTCATAGTCTAGAAACAACCTCAGGAGGTCACCTAGCCTGGCCATTTTCACCAGTACACAATCAGCTGTGTCCGTGCTATTACTGACATGAGAGATGGTGCAATTGGAATAGAAATTCAGAGATCTACAAAAGAGACCTCTAGACCTGCATCAGTTTTCTAGAGTCTTTCATAGCCCCTGACGGGAAACAGGCACTTCCACACTGTGCATCATCTTCTTCCAGGGCATAATGGAAGTGGGTCGAATGAATCACACGCTGGAAATGCCAGTTTCTCTCCGTGGGATTCAGATGTAGGTGAGGTGAATTCAACTCTTGCTGTTCAACCTGTTTGTAAAGTCTCAGTGATAGAGAAGCCACGATATCCTGACAAAATTATACCCAAATGCTTTGTACTCTTATTGCTTGTCAGGTTTTCCTATTTAATTTTTCTTCCTGCAGTTAAAGCCCATTAGCTCTCGCTCTGTTTATCACAGACATGGAAAACAGACTGCTGGCTGTCTTTCTGTAGCAAATCTTATGTACCTTCTGTCTCCCATAACTATGCTCCCACAGTCTTCACTTCTGAACACTAAACAGGCACAGTTTATGCAACCTTTCTTTATAGGTCATATTTTCTGGAGCTCTGGTCATTCTCTGGGCTTCCCTGCAGATTCTTGCTGGTTGAAACACCTTGGCCACTCCAGCCCTGCTGAGCTTACAAGTTATACTTTGTATTTTACAGGTTAGATACCTATTTACAATGCCACAATGATGTAAAAATTGTATGTCATCATCAGCACAGATAATCTGTAACATGAAAAGGACAGCTCAACCATCTTGTTTGTCATTACCAGCCCAAGAAGGGCGGTACTACAAAGCCCAGAAAGATAACAAAGCCTTCATTAAATTTATTTCAGCTCTGGCAATTACATTTAAATGAACTTCACTGTGATCAATTCTTTTTTTTTTTTTTTTCCTTGAACATCTGAGTGCATATATACATATTCATTTGAATCAATAGAATTCTTTCCATAGTACAAATATGGGAAGGTTCCTAATCTGCGTGAAATATTCCTAGACAGAAGGAAGAAGGAAATTAACCTTGAGATTGACTGTCTCAGTCAAGAAAAGAAGGGCAAAGAGACCTTGTGGTAACTTGAAAGACAACCCCATTTCACTCCTTCAGTCAGCTGGAAAGATGCAGAAAGGCACATAAGGGGAAAAGTATGGGCTGAGCTCCCCAAACCCCTCCTGTGGATTGCCTAATGTCTGTGTTTAACATTTAAAAGTTTCCCTTCTCCAAAAGGTTAAAAGGAATCAGAACTGAGATACGTATATATGCTTACAAAACCAACCTACTGTTGCCAGTAACAAAACATTTTTTATTTTGACTTTTTTTTTTAATGTTCTGACATATTGCTGCTCTGAAGTTCAGAATTTCATTAGTATTTAAGTTCATCTTTGACCTTTCACCTTTTTATGTGGAATAATTAATCAGGGAGAAAAAAAACATTCCTCTTTGCCCTGGCTTGCTTATTATGACTCCCTCAAGAATTTCAGTCTGAGGCCATTTGCCAGAACTATGTTTAGCCCTGAGAGGAGGAAGAACCTCCCCCCACTCCAAAATGCAGCTCTCCAAATTTATCTCTTGACCTTCATCAAAGGTTTGAGTTTTATAATACTCTGGATTAAATTTACCCCAGTATGGTTAAATGCCCTTTGCTACAGCAGTTTATACCTATGGAGAGAAGTTGACCTTTGGAGATGCCTGCTCATGAACATTATGATTCTACAGTTTCTGTCGGTTTTAGGCATGAACTAAGCCACAAAGATACCCCATGGAAGATTAAATTCTTACTAATGCCATAAAATGCCAACCTAGGAAAGCGACGTGCTAGAGAGGCCATAAGAGTGACAGGAACTGGAAAAGCACTGGAAAACTTTGACTGGTAACGTTTATATATTATGCAAGCAAAGCAAAGTTGAAAGCAAAACAAAGTTGCAAGCACGCTTGAATTTTATGCTCGGAGGCACAAACTGATGGCTTGTGGTGGCAGGAATAACTAAATTCCTCCACGTCCTAACATCACAGAATCAGCCAGGTGAATTGCAGTGGAGGGGCTACATTCCTCTGACAGGGACGGTGACTGCCAGGGGCAGCCTTCTCATCTGTATTCTCTTAGAAAGGTTTCAGTGCATTCTGAATTAACGCATCAGGTCATCTTTGCAATAGATTTATCCACCACTCCTGTCAGCCTCTTTGTTTGGTACAATTGCAGAACAAATGTAGAAAACAGCAACATTATTTTCAGGCTTTCAAAGCCTCTATGGGCAATCCTGCAGTTGCAAAAGGTTCCTTCCCTATCTACTTGTTACAGTTTTCATTACTGGCCACACTGGAAGAGAGTCAGAGCTCTGAACCAAATAACAAAACTGGTACCTACCCACCGCGTTCGGGCAGTAGGACAGTGCCAGTGGTTACACAAAGCCGAGAGGAGAGGAGTGTTGTTTGTTGCTTCCTTATCAATCTGGCAGCGGGGAGCACTTAGATAAGAGAACACAATGTGTAAGGGCTTGCAGCAGGAAGAGGAAGCAAATTCAGGTTATTGGGATGGGGAACACGACGGCTGGAACAGACCAGGGAGAGGTGCCCAAACCAAAGCACAAATTGCTGCCGTATGAAGCCGAGGTGGTAAGCTGGGCTACAGGTGGCAGAGGTTTTTTGTTCTCTGTGCTCCCACCATGGACAAGGAAAGAGCATGCAGAATTTAGGGAGAACAGTAACAGAGACACAGAGGAGAAGTATGAGGAACTGGATGTCAGATTGGAAGGATCTATATAAGGAAAATACAATAAGGAAGGGGACGTGAGACCAGCCTAAGAAAGTCAGCTATGGGAAGCAAGATAAGGCGTTGATTATGAAACAAGTGAGAAGCAGGGCAAGAAACATATGTATAAGGCATGAGCAAGAAACTGAAATGAGGATAGGAAAATCAAGAGAGAGTCAGGAAAGTCAGACTATATGAAGGCAAAGTTTACCTCAAGGGGAGAACACACAGACATGGAGGGTTACAGCTGCAGAATCAGAAAACAAGACCAAATTTTATTGTCATTTCCACCTGCTGACATACACCCAAAACTTCACCCCAAGGAGATCTTATGGGATTCCCTTTCTTGTGACGGTGACGCTGCTCACAACATTTGATTTAGGCAAGGGAGCACAGAAATGAAGACCTGTATCATCACAGTGCAATGGTGAGCATGTACGAAACAAACCGTTCATTCCTTCTGGATTTGCCTTGCCGTGAATGCAGGTAAATAGAGCTCTTCGTAATAATGAGACAAGCTACTGGACTCAAAGAAAAATGTTTCGGTTATGTAAAATGGGGCTATTATAAGAACTTTTGCCTGGAGAATTGAAAAATGTTTGATAAAAAATGCTTGTTTCTCTATTACCCACACACAAAAGCGATGTTCTGTGTTATGTGCATTGCTGGTTTCATTATGGATGAACACATATTGGTATGATGAAGACAATTCAGTGGTCCTCTAGATTTTCTTCAAGTCAATCTATTGTATTGACTCGAACATGCATCACCCTGAAGTATTCAGAGAGTCTTGACTTGGAGTCCTGCGTACTGAGAGCTTCCATGGGCTGAGCCAGACGTTTCCAGTTGTGTGAACTGTGAACATCCCCCTACACAAGCAGCTTTGGACAGTACAATAGCTTAAATGATTCTTACCGTTTTAAATTCAGTGAAGCCAATTTTCACTTAACAAAGGCCCCTTTACACTGCCAGAACATTGACACAGGCCTCCATGTCAGCGAGAACCTGGCCCAGCTACGTCACTGTTTCTTTGCCGACTGATAAAAGGTTGACCATGCTCTCACCTCCGTTCGGTTTATATCTAAAACTTTGACAGGCTTTTCTTCAAGCCTTAATTTTGAGACCATTCATGTGGATGTTCCACACCTTCTATATCTGTGAGAAACAGTCTTTGCAACATGTTGAAAAAGTATTTGTCTTTTCTTGAACAGGCTCTAGCTGTTTTGAGTACAGGGACAAAAAACAAAGGTACAACCCAACAAACCCATCCAAAACCAACAGAAACACTAAAAATGCAGAAGGCTTTCTCCTTTCAGTTTTTGTGACCTTGCTGCAAATGCATCATAGATCTGAATTGCTTAAGAATTGTAAGTTCCAGCACAAAACCAAATTTGACTTTTAACATTATTTCATTGAGAATACCATGATAAGGTAGTCTTCTGCAAATGCCAGCTGCATAAAACATGCAAATGAACGAGGCGTTATGAAATATACCTCATAATCAAAAACAAGTTCAAAACTGGAAATACAGTTGAAAAATGGTTCTGGATTTTTCTGAACAGCTCTGAATTAGCTTTAGTCTCCTGTTTTACTCTTCCAGGGAGAGAAAAATGCTGTATTTTCAGATTTTGCCCATGTTTTCAACTCTTATGGCTTTGAACATCAGGCCTAGCTAGTTCCTGTAGGTTTAAGATCACTCATCCAGTGATGTTGCTCATCTTCCTTCTCTAAAAACTTGTTTCTACATGAGGTTTAGTATTTATAGTAAGAACATTCATTGCTATTTATGAAAGTTTAGAAGTATAACACACTGTTTCTACTCCTCCTTACAGTGTTGGGGAAGGAGTTAACATGTGGGTGGGGGAAAAAAGTGCATTTTTCCTGTGCCTAGATTATTTGTCTGTTTTCATCTTCAAATATGTCATGTTGGACATCATGTTGGACGGAGTGGATGGTGCTGGGTTTTGGTAGTCCATGGAGCAGTAAACAAAATGTTGAGTTATACACTCCAGATATTAGTATCGGTGTTTTGAAAACTTTGAAGGACAGGAAAGTTGTCTTAATTTCTTAAATGAAACTGAAGATTTTATTTAACAAAGCAATTCATGAAAGGTGAAAGCTGTATGCCATAAATCTGTTAGTCAGGCCTGCTAATAACTTTTTTGTTTGTTCCTCAATCTATCACCTTCATTTAGAGTAAGAGATTGCTCTTGCCAATTTTTTCTGTTTTTTTTTCTTCTCTTCTTTGGCAGATGTACATTCAAGGGAAGCTACTCTTTGCCAACTATATTTTCAATGGGTACAGCAAGTCAACTAAAGACCTTCAAAAATAAATAGCTATGACAAGAAGTCGTTATCGCATGGGATACTGTCTTCCAGCTGATTTCAGGTTCAGGTATTTTACTTTCCATCATCATGGTTTTTAATCACTTTATTCTGAGACCTTTGGCATCTTTGTTCAGTATGTTGACTATAAAGTGCTGTAACCAAAGTAGCAAGTGCAGCAGTTTCAATATCAAAGCAGTTGCACCTTTTTGGTGCATTTATGAGTTCTCCCTCTTGTATACTCCTTACTGTCCCATTCCACAGTTAGGACTGTTTAGTCCCAGCTGCTGAGCTACAGAATAATTTTAAGCCAATCCCTAGTTACTGGAAAGAACAAAATAAGAAAATAGAGGTGACAGTTCTGCGCATGTTCCCCATTCCTTTTGTAGTATGTTTGATAGACTTTCTTGTTTTAGGGGCTGTTATATTTACTTTTTGACGTGATCCATAAAAATTAAATTGCAATTAAAAATAATTACTTTAGTCAGGTGTCTTCTGGCAATGAGCTTCTTCATTTAACTAATAGTTGCAGGGAAGCTGTCGAAGCATAACCCTGGAGAAATAGCAGCAGAGGGTTAAATACTTCACCTCTGCATCCTGAGCTCAGGGAGGGAGCATTCCCAGGAACTAAAGCATATGCTGCAGCAGTTAGCTCTCTTGTAGAAGTTCCCAAAGAAGAAACAGAGACAGGGGCAGAAAGGAGAAATAAGTGCAACTTCTGCAATATATTTACTACAGAACTCGTGGGAGCCATACCATTATTTATATTTTAGTGGTGCTGCAAACCAGTAATCAAACCTGAACTTTGGAGTGCCTGGTGTGATTTAACCAATATCTCTTATAGGGTGTGATGCTGATGATCTATTAAACTCCTGTTAATAACCGAGAAGCAGTTGACAGCAGTGATAGCAAAGAGGAACACATGACATACTCCAAAGCGAAGTGTGCAGTCTTTTACTGAGCTGCTCCTAGCCAGCTTTGACAGGTCACGGAAAGTCTGTGCCTTTCTTTTACCTTAACAAAACAATGCATCTCATTTTTGCTGAGCAGCAGAAAATGGCACATGCTATACAGTCCATTTTTCTCCAAAGAAAACTTGTCACGTAGCATGTACACAAAATAATTACCGGTGTCGTAAAGAAAACAGGGCTTAAAAATGGCAGGTAATTGACAGCAGCTTTTTCAAACACGGTAATTACTGGCATGCTGTGGTTTCCCTCAAAGTCAGTGATAAGCCTTCTTGATTGCAGTCAGGACAGATTAGCTTTAGGCTGGGTGTTTTTGCAAATGCTCCTCTGACTGGAAATGCCGCACTGCCATGTGCAATTTCAAGTGCACGTTCTTGTCTACACTAGAATTTTCTAAACATTTCCCACTGTGGCATCATCCTTAAATTTAGCTTTACAAGGGAAGGTATGTGGTCACACAGATAAGCATTTGTCTAGCCTACAACTAAATATAACTGATGTCACAGGTAGTCAGCGAGCCGGGATGGTTATTCTGCACGCATGTGTCTGCTCCTTGCTACCACAGCACTGTGACAAGAAATCCTTAATGCTACCACCGAGACATTCCACGAGGTTCTTTTATGCACAGGCTGTGAACACACGATCAGGTGCAACTGGGGGCACAAAGGCACCTCTCCTAATGAAGGAGAGGGTGGTGAAGAGCCGGAGAGAAAACCAAGGCTAGGTGACATCGCTATTTCCATATACGCTACTATAATTATGTGGGTGGTGTTAAAGATGTGGTTAATTTCTTCCTTAAATCAGCATCTAATTACAGACCAAACAGTAGGTTCTCCAAGAACGGATACTCACTGTATTTTCTCTCTTGCCAGCCAATCTCCCAACCTCAAAAATTGCCGGATACCCAACAGACAGGTGTACGTGCATGTTCAGTTCACTTTATTTGAATAACCTGGGACCACTGTAATGGACCTGTGAACTCCTTCCTCCTCCGTACCATGCCATGAATTCATTAATATTGAGAACAGGGTTGCAGGCCAAGGAAGATCCTGCACTGCTAAATGGGGATTATTAGCAGTAAAGCTTTGAAGATTCCTCTTTTTCACTGGGGGGATAAACAAAGCACTGTCATTTCTCTGTTCTGTTCATGGAGTGATTTCTATGGGAACAGCATTTTCCTGCTTGCAAAATAGCTGTTTCCCAAATGGAAGTATGCAAACAGGTCCTGCCCTTCTTCAGTTTTTCCTCCTCACCCACTTGGATGATGAGTTAAGCATGGAGACAGCATAGAGAACTGACTGACTTCAGTTGAAGGCCACACTCCCAGAGAAAAAGTACCTTTAGATTCCCCTTCCAATCTTTGCTCAAAGCTTGCTTCACTCAAGAAGACCATTGATTTCTTAGCACGTACCAGCAGAAACCACCATCAATGGGACTCACAGATTTCATCTCTTTTTTTGTGTGTGTGTCTACATCTACACATTTTTTGTGTGTTGTTCATTTGTTTATCCTAGGGGTATCCCATTACAGACCTCTTCTTCACTATCTTATAAAAGTGTGGACTATGCTGCAAAACTACCCTAGGAAAGTTTGATATAGTAGACTAGCAGTAGCAGTATAACTGATTATATGTTGGGATCAGCGGAACAATGTAAAAGAGATCTGAAAGACTGGCTTTTTAAGACCAGTCTATCTCCCTGTCAGCCCGACCCACTACAGGAGACCAGGTTACCTGATACAGTACGAATATATTGCCAATATGAAGCAGCACAGTAGAAGGATGAGAAGAACAGGTTTTAATGAGCGAAAGGAGAAATACAGAGATACAGCTGATACAAAAAAGTACACGATATAACACAAGTGTCTAATAAATTAGCAGAGAACTTGAGAACAGGAAGAAAGGTTCAGATGGCTGAAGAAAGAGGCTTGCTCAAAAAGATACAATCTTAAGTCTTCATAGATATATATACATTCTTGGCAGTATAGGAAACGTACAGTTCTTACATAGAAAATATTGACTGTCTGAAGTGGTCGTATCAATTCCTGAAGAATATTTGCATATGGTACATTATGAAGAATACACACAGGCAATTTAGCATTCAAAAGGTCTCCAGGTAAAGAAAAACATTACGGACCCCTCTTGGTCGACAGGCTTCTTCTAACAGCAGCAATTGGATCTGTTCAGTATCCCATAAGAAAACAAACAAACCAACCAGGAAACAGCAAAGAATAAGCAAGATCTTTTGTACTACACAAAAAAAATGACGCACCAATTAGGCAGCAAGATTCAATACTTAAGAATAAATACTCTGGCCTCACACTCCGGCCTCACCAAGCTTCCCCTTGCCTTTCCAGATCAAATCATTTCCTTTCTTCCCCAGTCATCTCTGTGCATTCCTTCCTGGGGACATGGATTAGGTGACAGTGAGTCATACCTAAGTGAGAAGAGCCAGTGCAGGGAAAGTGTACAGGAAGAGATGCGCATCGGCCACAGCTCCTAACACCAGCAGAAACTAGCATTTGATCTGATAATAAAGCCTAAGCATTATGAGGGAGCCACAAAGCTTCAGCTAAAAGGAGCCAGCCTGTTGCCACTATTTTGGCACTTCTGAAGCATACAGGGGAAGTCTGTTTCTTAAGAATCATACAGATAGATGAGAAAAGGTAACTCGTGCACAGCATCTAAACCCAGTTCCTAGGTTAAAGATCTACCTGTTACTCTCCTCCTAAAGGCCCACCTCCCTAGCCACTTACGTGATGCTGAAAGGGATTTCGGTAATAGCTGCCACATGGCTGCACAGCATACAGGTCTCTGAGAGATCATGGGAAGGCGCAGCTGGAAGCATACGACACAAATTCTTTCTTCCATCAGCACTTATATAGATGAGGGTAACCAGTGTTCATTACTAAAGTGCTTATACTAATGAGCCAGCAAAATATACTGCAGAAACTAACTCTTGCCAAAATTACTTAAAATTAATTTCATCTTCAGGATGAAAGTGGAATTATAAAGGAACTTCTGCATAAAAGATCAAACAGCAATGCTGATACAACATTTATGCGTCCCTGTAAAAGCATTCCCTCTTCCATTCAATCATTACTAATCAAAGGATGGATAAACTATGTTCATGCCACCTAGATAAAGGGATAAAGGGTAAGGAGAAAAGGTCATACATGCAATAGCAAGGCAGATTTTTGTCACAGATGCTGAAGAAATAACAGCAACCAAAAATACTTTCAAAATTATTAGCTTTACAATTGAGAAGATGATTTCTGAAGTTGGGAAAATTCAGCCAAAAAAAAAAAAAGCTTAGAAATAATCACAATGGCGCATATCTTCAAATGTTTAAGAAAAGACTTAAGGTCCTGCTTCATATCTGTGGGGAAAAGGAAGGAGGTAAAATGGGAAAGTAAGAAAGAGAAACCAAAGAATTTGGGACGATATTGCAGGCAAGAAACCCTGTGGCAACGAAAGGGCAGAAGCCCAGGAGCACAGGTGGATCACGTCTTCCAGCTCTACACGCACGCCTCCAACCCCGAACTTTAGTTCTTGGAGCCTTGACACGGATGGACAGGCCCTAGGCTTCATACCTGCTTTAAAGTCCTGCTGATCTAAACCCGCCTGAGGCCAATTTAATCAACGCTGTGCTTAAGCAGTGTCAGCATCTGGCAGGTTCGGTGCAAGGAGGCTCCAGTGGAGCCAAACCACATGGGTTTTCAGCGCAGTCTGAGGAAAGAGACTGACATCACACACAGCTTAAAATAAGAAATATGGAGACTGATTTACATGCAGCTTGAAACACCGGCCCAGCAGAACTGAGGCTTTCTTTGGAAATGTCATGTAGATAAAATGTAGCTCTTTTTTAACAGCTGCTGAAGACTACTTGTCTGCTGAATGTTTCCGGTCTCCACACTGCAGAGGAATCGTAGATCCTTCCCAGCGTCTGAACTTCAGAGCCTGTCACGTGTGGTTTCCCTCTGTAGCCCTGCCAGAAGGCTCTCGCTGCAGTTTGTTCTTTTAAATGTTTCCTCTTATATTTTAGCTTTCATTTATTATCCAACTAAACAGCAGCTTATTAAGATTCTTTTCCCTGTTGCTTCCTTGGCAATCTAGGGTGCCCTTAGGTCCTACTTTGGGACATGTTACGATTCAGTAGGCAGGAAACACTCAGGAACATGTATTTGCTTACACATTTAAGACAGGGCAGAGGGGTATACAGGCACAGAGGCACTCACAGCAGCTCAGGCACGAAGCCTTGGTAAGAGAAAACACAGCTAAGCAGCTTTTCTAAGTAAGGGTATAAAATCAGCGTGCATTTCAAGTAACTCCATGCAGTCTGATTGGTAGAACAGAATTAATTTCTTTTGCCATTAGATAGCAAGAATTAAATCTTTGTCTATCTTCTGATTAACTGGAAAGTTTGATTTGAGAAAAATATAACTTCTTTGCTAGACAAGGCTTTCAATGTGATAGCCGGCAATATGCATGTACAGTATGAAGTATGTGCATACATATAAAAAAAAATATACACAAACCCCTGAAGTTGAGAAACAATCCATTAATGCTGCTAAATAAACATTCAAAATGCTTTGACTCAGAGATTTAGTAGCAATTGTGTTTTGAAAACATACGTTTTATGACAGCAGGAAAGGTTTAAGCACAACTGCCAGATCCCAAAGCTTCCAGAGCTCTGGGCCAGGCAGCTGTGATTCCAAGTTGGGCACATTGGTGATAAAGCAGGTTTTCAGCCCCTCCTGCAGCAAGAAGCGAGCTTATTTAGGGGAACTCAGGCTCAGCCTTAACTGTGCCACCTTCCTGTTGGAAGGAACAAGTGAACCTCAAGTAACGAAGAACATACGTTTAAGGCTCAGGCTTGCTGGTAGATGTTACCATCTTGTGATCACTGAGGGGTGCTCACTGGAAGTGAATGCTCTGAAGTCCAGAAAGGAATAGGAGAGCCAGGCTGAAATGCAGGTGAAGCTCCCTGGAAGGAAAGTCAGGACAGACAAATAACCAGCCCCAAGAATCCTGTTCATGAGCTTATGGCTGGGAACACACATCAGTGCCTCTGTGTGGGTTCCTTCCAACTTGCCATTTCAGCAGGTTTAGGCAGTGGGTTCAGAAACAAAGGGAGAAAGCGGCCAAGTTCCTGCAGAGTTGGTAGCAGGATGCTGGAGGAGAGCTGAAGACTGCGAGGAGGGAAGAGAGACTGCTGGAGGAAAGCAAAGACCTAGCTAAAACCGGAGCTGTGAAAGATGTTTGCAGGGTCAAACAGTCCCGGCTCAGCCCCCGGAGTCAGCCGTCTCAGAACAACTCTTGCCAGAGGTGGTCAAACCAGAAGAGTTTCTCTGGCCCTTGCCGGCCCAGGCCCCATGTCTTGTGGTGTGGCGAGTAACGCTCGTGCTGCTGTTAGGAATGTGTGACCTGGTGCATTACAGGATTGCAACCTAGGTGAGAAACTGGAAAAACCAAACCAAACCAAATCATCATTGGTTCGTGTGGCCTATGAAGAAAGCTGAGAAGGAAAAAAATGATTGGAATTGCATGACATGGGTGCTGCAACAGAGCAAGACAGAGACAAGGCCAAAATGCTTTTGAGCCTTCCTGCTCCTGTACAGGTTTCACTCAGTGCTGTTCTGTGGTGTCTGCAGGTCTCTACAGCCCTTGCAGACCTGAGCACACAGGTACACGCAGGCTGTGAACACTCACATCGGGATGCTAAAAGCCTCGAGCACAATTTCATACCGAGCTGCACAGCAACAGACAGCACGAACTTGTTTGCGTTTGGTCACCTGTGGCTTTGGATGAAAGATCCTGAGGACAATTCATAGAGTTCTGGCTTTTATCCCATATTACATTTAAAGCCTTTTATTATTATTATTTTTAGAAACACACATCAAACATCATAAACAGCCCTAATTTATAGTGCTTCTATTGGGATCAAATGCCTAACTGTTAGTAACGACAACTGAAAAATGATACTAAGCACTGACTTTTTTCTTTTTATTTATATAGGAATGGACCTCCTTTCAATAGCACAAAGTAATGGAAAGCACTGATCACTCTCTACTTGGAAATTCAAGATTATTTTGATTTCTCATCCATGCAGCTGAAGGAGGTCAGGAAGCAGTCTTTAAATATTAAGATTTGTGCACAGGTTGAGCCAACTAATGACAGTTATTTTGGGACCCTGTACTAAAATTGCAGTTATTTCTACAACACAGCCTGGTGTTTTTCAGCAAGACAGAATTACTTACAAAAGCCAGTACACACTGAAAATCTGTATTGCCATACATTATTAGCTCTGTTTTGATTGTAGTACTGCCCATTATGGCGTCCATCTTCCATCCTAGTTCTCAACTGGGAAAGCCAGGATACATTTCTAGATCAAGTCATTCCAATGCTGAAGATACAGAAGAATCAAGCTGTGTTACAAACACATCACAGAAATTGTGTATTTTAAAATCTGAAACTCTTACGAATGGTGATACAGGGAGAGGACTGTGGGTGACTTTTTTGCCAGAAAGGTAAAAATAGTAAGAAAAAAAAAAAGGAAAAGACATGTATGATAGTTTTAATTTTACTGAATTTTACTGGCAGTATAACAAACAATCCTTAGAGGCTGTATTGGGCATGACACAACAGGTCTTGGGTAGCCTAGGTCTGAAGAACAAAGTAGTCAAAATGAGTGAGGGAATTAATGAGTGGCATCATTCTCAATCAACAGAAAATATGGAGATGAAGCGACATATGGAGTTGACTTAATCCCACTTCAGTATAGACACTAATGATGTAATTCAGAGAGTGTAAACATTAATTCAAACTGATTGAAGTTCAGGCTATGGCATTTCTCCTCATCGCCAAGGCATGTATTCCCTCCTACTCCCCTGAGATGCTACCAGTGACCTTTCAACAACACAATTAGTTGAGGGAGCCAGCCCAGCTGAAAGTTAAAGCAGTGGCACATCTTCAGCCAGATCGGGGTCCTAAATCACTGAGTGGTTGCAAAAGCCAGCCTGAAGGAGGCACAGAGGTCACAGGCATGGCAGGACCACGGCAGCCTGGACCTAGATTGGCTTAAGCTGCTACAGAACTGCATCCCCTAAAGCAGACTGTCTGTGAGGCCTACAAGATTGAAGTCTAAGCACATGTAAAGGTCAAAATATGCTGATCGTGTGAAAGCATTCAGGTTTTGGTCCTATTCAACTCATTTAAAATAAGCCACTTTGTAACTGGGAAACAAACCTTTTTTTTTTTTTTTTTTCCCCTACTAAATAATAATCACTTATTCATAATCCTATGGTAATTTCAGAAAGTGTAAAATGGGCTAACAGGGCATTCAGGCTGTTGGATCTAATTTTATTCTGACAAACCTGCCAAGAACTTTAAGAGATGGCAGTGTGACAGGTAGGCAGACTATCGAAAACAGCTACATACTGAGTATCTGCAGCTCAAACTGTACTGCTTTAACTGTTTACAAATATTTTTTTTACCCCTACCTATGGCCATCTGATTACTGTACAAATTTCCAAGTCAAATCGAAGTGTATTTTTTGGCATTTAAAAATCAAGGTGATGAAATAAAAGCATACAGATGAAGGAATTAAATATCAGGAGAATATGAATAAAGCACACCTCCAAGCACTTTCAAAATGAGTCACAGAAGCCTTCAGTTTGACCTCTGATATCCATATATCCACTGCCATGTTTCTTGTGTGATAATCTATTTTGTGATACATGCTTACGCATCAAAGATCAGAACAGCTATGAAAAGTCAAGCTGAAATTTAAAGAAGTGTTGTTTGGCATCTTTAGTTGTGTTAGACCAGGTGGAAGCTGTTGGAAGATCACTTTGATTTAACAACTTCTTGTTTTGTTAGCAAAGAAAAACATTGTGGAACTGAATTCTGGTGACAGTGAATAAATAATTCTCCTCCTTCAGACCAAATCTTTTCATTTTTCATCGTAGTACCTATGGGTAAAAGATCTGAAAAGGTTTTGTTCCTAGATGGACTCAGAAATAGTTTAGCTGTTGATTTATGGGGGTTGATTATTGCTCTATACTCAGCACTGCTGACGTTACACCTGGAGTACTGCAGCACACTTTGGGCATTATACTTCACAACACAGGATGTATTTCTAAGGAGAGCAAACAAAAGGTGGAAAACATGACCTCTGTAGATGAGCTGACAGAAGTGGGCTTGCTCGGTTTAAAAAAAAAAAAAAAGAGAGAGAAACAATATTGACAAATCTTCTGGTTTGTAAAAGACTGTAACAAAGGTGAGCACATACTGGCATAGGAACTACTAACAATCAACCTAACACGAGACTGAAGAAATGTGTGGAAGAAGATTCCATCATGTTAAGCTGACAGCTGCCACCATTGGCTCAGTAAGTCCCTGAGACACAAAATGTTGGGACTTTGCTCATCATTTTATGAGCTCCCTTCTCCTACTCTCCCCTCAGCATCTGCTATTAGCCCCTGTCACAGACAAGATCCCAGAATAGTCGAGCCTTTTACTGACCAAGTGCCTCTCTCACACTGCCCTCTTTTTCAGATGACAGGCTACACAGAAGTGTTAATTCTAAATAGTAGTTAACCATAGGAACAACCCACTTGCAGAGCAACAGCAGCCCTTAACCAATCAATTCAAAAGAAGACAGACAGTTTAGTATGCTTGAGCCTTTGTTTCTGTTTAAAAAAGAAAGAAAGAAAAAAAAAAGGCAGACAAACAGATTACAAAGTTCAGTATAGGCCAACAATTCTACATACTCCACCATTTAGATTTTTTTTTTCCTCTTTTTTTTTTTTTTTAACTGGCAGAGAGATTAATAAGACAATTGCAAATTCTGCTGTCCAGATGCACATAAAATTTCCAATACTGTAAATAATCAGCCTGGTCACACAAATGTGCTCAGGGCAGAGTCTGAAACCTCAGTAAAACTGGCTGCTCTGCCAAATTTCATCCTGTATTTTTATAACGAACTGCAAGAGTTGGTCATCTCCAGTAATCCTCTGTCAGGAGTCAGCTGCCTCATGACTGAAACCAATAGCAGAAGCCCTCATGTTTGCTGATCCTGCTTACAACTGAATGTGACACAGGCGTATTCGACATTTGAAAGATTCTGTGTTGTCTGTAATATTCAATACATGCTTCCATTACACCAGTGCTACATTTCTGTCATGAAGACATACACTAAGAAAAGGAACAATTAATGTCTTTGTATCATAGATCTTCGTCCTCGTTTAAGCCTTTGCCCACCTATATCTGTAGCTGTAAAACCACGCGACATAGAAGATGTAGTGCTAGATTGCAATCCAACTGAAGAAGCAAATACTGTCTTTGGAGTGCCTTCCAGTTAGGTAGGAGAAAAATAAATTACTTAACCACGTATAGTTACTTGTTTCTTTACAACTTCACAGAGCTGCTCATCCGAAATGGAATATGCAGTTATTGTTAGCTCTGCTCTTCGCTCTTGTGAGGAACTCCGGATTATAACAGCATGTTTATATATATAGATAGAACCTGGTTATTAAAGGAAGACATGCTTTGTGTGCTGTAGACTGTTAGCCAAATTTTTACACAGAGAATACTAAATAAATTTAAATAAATGACCTGATAGCAGTTATATATAGATGTGATGGATGAGAGGGAGAGAGAGCAAGTGAACCCAGGTGTTCACATATACAACTTCTAAGACTGCATTAAGTAAGACTGTGCAAATCAGTTAAATTGCTTGTAGAAAATCTCTTTGTTCAAGTAGAATCAGAATTTGCTCCAAAAAGTCATACTTTGATCATACCCATCTCTCATGTCAAGGCTGTAATTTCACAGTACATTGTCATTGCCAGTAATGTAAATGCGAGCAATCCTGAGCCTCATGTCAGCAACACAATATGTGCTGATACAGCTGTTTGGAGGTAAATGCTGTAAATTGCATCATTACAATAAACAAGGTGAAAAATAAACACTAAAAAGGATGTGGGGTGTTTTGTTTTTTTTTTTGACCAAGCAGACTCAGTGGTCTGATTAATAACACGGCCACAAAAACTTGTGTTGACCCAGCTGATGGATGAAAACAAACAATGAATGGTGGATGGGGCTTCTTAGATCAGTTTCATCACTGAGACCAGCATTTTATAAAAATAGGTCCCATGTGAGCTGCCAAGGTCTCTTTTCCAGGTCTTTTGCTAAGGACTGAAGCAAAGGAATAAAGAACTAGCAACTCTTACAGAAGTTAAATCTGAAACCTATTTTAGTAGAAATGCAAAACATTCATGCAACTATTGATATTATCCAAAACTGTGAGGAGAGATGTAACTCATATCCTAAATCTGATGATGTTCCCAAGTTGGTATCATAGCCAACTACATTGTAAACTAAGATCTGGATCCTGTGGGGAAAGTTTAGATGAAAAAAGTATCAGTTTGGGGATACACAATATCAGATCATGGGATGTCCGTGGGTGAGCTTGTGGAAAAATGGTAATGGAACAAACAGGCAGCCAGAACAAAAAATATCTGGGCACTTAGTGAAGAATCAAGGATCTCAAGTCAAGGATGAGGAAGACTTATTTTTCAGAAGCACGGGCAACGCTTCAAACACCACTTATCCAAAACAGTTGTTCCAGTCTTGATTGCTTACCACAGAGAAAATAAAAAATGTGTTTCATCATCTTATCCTAACCTTTATGGATCTAGAGAAGAGTATATCCTACAACTAAAAGGAGGCTTAGCTTCTGAAAGTACTATGAGAAGCATATTCCCTGTCCCCCTCTCCCTAGCCACCATCCATTTAGCTTCCAGTCACTTACAAGTAATTAAGCGCACAAACATGGTTACTGGTTAATGAAGGATGTCAGAATATTCCCTTACCCAATCCTGTCTGTCAGGGGAAAGACAGGCATTATATTGTGAAAGAATAGCATAAATCACATACAACCTCCTCTATAAATTGATATTTTCCTATTTAGGGTTTGTGAAAAAAATATACATACTCAGAGTGTTCACACAAAATCACTAAGAGAAGAGAGGTTGAAAGAAAGCACACGTTTCCTGACATATGGTCAAGAGTCCCACCCTACCCTGCTAACCTTCGTTAGCTTCCCCACATCCTAAGACAGCATCCTAGTAAAAGATATTGCTCTGAACCACTTGCTTCTCCACACCCTGTATTCTATAAAATCAGCAGGCTCAAAGAGGCAATAAATACCCTAAGTAACTGATGAGGCATTTTGTGACTGGAAGTTTATCCAGGTCCACATACATACAGGTCCATACAAACAGGCTGTTCTCTCACCAACAGAGGCATAAGACCTTTGTGTCTGAGGGCAAAAGGAAGAGAAGGCAGTAAAACCACTCCCCGGCTCCTCTGTGAGGTGACCATCTGCCATAGCCACTTGTTGCTCCTCGTAAAACCACCTCAAAGAAAAAACAACTCGCATAACCTCATATCAAACATCCAAACTTAGGTGTCCACCAAGTTACAAGATACACCTTAGAAAAGTCTCGTTCTCTCATGGATCTTAATCACACAGGTTGTGTGACCCTTGTGATCTAAGGAAAAATGGAAGAGCATTAGGGAAGAGCAAATATGCTATTAAAATACCATAGATGTTGTCAGTTTTGCTTTAAGAAAATTACTTCAGGACATAAACAAAAATGTACAAGCAATCATTATATCAAAAATCAAATGTTATATTAAGGTTTAATTTATAAAAGGTTAACAAATAATTAATAGCTGTTTTAATAAATAGCTATTTAATTCTCATCTATTATAAATCCAACAGATAGCTTCTACCTCTCTATAGTACTTTCTACTGATATGCTTAAAGCCCTCCCTAACACGTACTACACCTTTCTAACATGAATTACAACATTTATTAACCCTTCATAAAATTCTCTATAAACCTTAATATGAAGCATGACCAACTTTATACTATTTCAGCCCCATGCCCCAGGACACATAAAATACTAGTTCTTCCAAGTTTTTACTTAAAACTCTACATTTTAGTTGGGAGCATCACTACCCATGGAATCACGAATGCCTGTGGTGGCTTAACCAACTCACTGCAGACATGAGAATTGGTAGAAGATGATCACAGGGAACAGCTCAGGTTCTTCCTTTTTTGTCGGAACTAACATATGATACCATGACAACTATACCAGAAAGCAAAAGACGGAGTCTGTTGTAATTCAATACATTGTTTTTCATTCTTTTTAGAAAATCAACAACAGCACGTTATGATACAAATAAATAAAACAGAAAACACTAAGGTAAATTCCAAAACTCACCACTAAGATCTTAAAAAGGCAGCAGCCGACTGTTTGGTGGATGCAGCCTACATTTGTCTTACCTTCAAATTTTCAATATACTTAGAAGTCCCATTTAGTGTATCAGACTTAGGGAACAAAACATTACATTTAGGTCTCCAATTGTTTTTTCCACCCAGTAATTTCATCTTAAAACCCCCACCTTATATTTCTTTTTCTACCAAATTGCCTGCTGTTGGTTTAACAAAGTTCAGCTCAGACTTATATTTTTCCTTCACTTTCAGAGCCTCTACCTTCATTCTCAAAACCTTCCACAAGGCCTTCATGCTCTTGCCTCTTCTCTTCCTCCTTTTCCTCCTCCTCTTCCTCCTCGTCATCATCTCCAAAAGTCTGTTCTTGCATTGTAGTAAAAGTGAAAGACCTGGCAGCAACTTGTGCAGCCAGACCAGATGTGAAGTTAAAATCTGTTGATATGTGGAGCTGAGCCAGCCTATGCTTTATTTTTGAATGCAATGCATCCTTAGAAGGAGGCTGTGAAACCTCTATTACATCCGTATCGCTTGGCTTGAGATCTTCAACTTCCCCTTCATACTGATAACACATTCTTTCTTCAGCCCCTGCAGAAATACTGTCTTCAGTAGTACTGTCTTTGTTTTTTTCCATCTCAGGATCTTCATACAAATATTCTGTCCTGCTTTTATCAGCAGCATTGACTTTTGGATTAGAGTCTATTTCTTCAGATTTATCACAACTTTGGCTGCAGTTCTGCTTTTCTGTATCTGAATTCATGTGTGATTCCAAATTACTTAGTAGCTTCAGCGATTCTACAGGAGACAAGGGTTTCACTGCAGCTTAAAAAGGGGAAAAAATGAATTGATAACTAAAAGCAAGGTGCTATATATAAATAATATTTGTGTTTGAAAAGGTGCAGGATTGGAAGAGTCAAAATGGATTGAAAAACCAACAAAACAAAACATGACAGTAACAAAAAACACAAATCAAAGAAAACCTAAAATAAATCAGTGTTTTCTAACCACAGAGCTGAAATGAAATGTGATAGCTGCTTGTCGGAACTAAGCCTTAAAATCTGTGATATAAAAAGATGGCACAAAATTGATGATGTTCAAAAATGGCATCAAACACAGACGATGCACTCAACGTTAAAGTAAAAACTACTGCACTGCATACAGATTTGAACTGTCTTTGTTTTAGACAATGGTTTACCTTATCCAATAAATACAGCTGGTACATGAAACAGTCCTTATGTGCAATATCTGATCTCACATCACAACATACAAATACAACATGTATTCATACAGCCAGGTAAGGTGTCCTCACAAATAAAGTGTGGTTTAATTTAGCCTCTCTTGAAGTTAGTAGCAGCAGCGAGTCCCATTGCCAGCAACGGGATGCTTGCCAGGAAGTCTCTCCTCCCAGTGTTAAGGGTTAGTATAACTCGGTACAATCACTTCTTGAAGAACAGACGTCTTTCTTTTTAAGAAAACGATATAATGTCCATTTCCAAGTAACAGATTCCCTAAACTGCAGTAGCTCCATTAGAGTAGCAGCACGAACATAAATGAGAGCAGCAACAGCAGATTCCCAAGTGGCATTTCCCTTTCTAATTCCATTCTGACTTTACCCCTGTAAGCAGAGATGAAAATAACTCTGGGAAATACGCAAACTTTTCACGGGAAACAAAATTTACGGTATTAGGATTTTTCCATTGCATCCTATTGCAGCAATATTTATTTTAGCTAGCTGAAGGCAGGTGCATCATTACGACTGTCACATTGATAATTATTTTCACGAGCACACTGAAAGACTGTGTCTTAGAATTTGTATTGTATTGTTTTAAAAACTCATATACTGAAGGAGCACTGCACCAGACTCATCTCAATTATTAACAGAACAGCTTTCTCCCCTTCTTGCTTAAAAAAATCCTAACAAACCAACAAAAAGCAAATAAAAACAAAATCCTGCCGCTCATTTCTGCCTGTTTGCTTGAAGAGGCAGGAATACACACAATAGTATTATCATTTGGGAGCAAATTTGTTGCCTACTGCCTCCAAAGAACAGTTCCAAAGCCAGAACTCTAGAAACGTAGATACTTCAGGTTGGCATCTGGGCAGTTGGTTGAATCGATTAGTTAATAAACAAGGTGGAATTCACCAATTCTCAGAGTATAGCTTTCCAAATACAGAGATGAGAAAAACTGGGAAACAGTTTTATAAGAACTGTTGCATGGAAAAGACAGCAGATGGGTAAACAGCTGGGTGCAACACAGCCACTGACAGAATGCAATTTTGGTGGCGGGCGAGGGGAGAAGAAAGACTAGAAGTGATTTTGCACCAGAAGAATGTTGTTTGATGTTGTCTGATAAATGAAAACAAATCCCCTAGTAACTTCATGGACCCCTTCAAAGGTACCTCTGTTTTTCTGGTTCAATGGGATGCCCAAGGACCAAAAATAGAAGCACATCAGCACTCCAATATGTAACTGAGTGCCCAGACTGTAAGCATTATTACCATGGTGCTAGGCTTGGGCACATTTGCCTTAGTCTGGTGTTTTGCTAAGATTTTTTCTTCTGGAATACAGCCTATCATCTGTAGTTGACTTCGTGCTGTGTTCTTTGGGCGTATCAACTTGTTGGGAACTGACCTCTTTTATGTAGAAACCCTCACCAGCCCAGCCCTTTCATCGATGAACCAAAAAACCCTTAACAAATCAAAATGGCTTGCTATGTGCCTAAGGCTTTAGCCTTAGCATCTTCCGGGATCTTTTTTCACAACAATTGCAAGTTAGGAGAATGTATGATTTCTGGAATGTGATCATCCTGTAAAAGCAAGATTTAAGAGGGTGATGGAAATGGGTCATATCAAAACCATCCACTGACTTGAGCCAATGCAGACAAGAACACAAACCTTTCTGGTTTAATTCTTATTAATTTAATTTAATTCTTAATTCTTCAAGATAATGCCAACCATCAATATGGGAAGCACAGCTCACAAAAATGTTTCTTAAAGGAATGATAAATTAAAGAGATAAATTAATGTCTGCAAGAGAGATATGTCGGGGTCCATCATGTCATATTTAACTGACTTGTGTTTCTTTTGAAGAAATAATGAAGAAATTCCTTAAAAACAGCAGAAGATGTTATGTCTGCTGTCCATATCAATATTTCAGATTAAGATATACAGAGTCTGAGACAAAAGGAGACAATATTAATTATTTTCACAAACTGTCCTTCCTCATATTTTCAACTACAACATGGAAGAAAGGAAATCACACTTTCCTCCCTCCCCACTGCAGAATCTCTAATCCTAAAACAACGTAATATTTATATGTGAAAAGGAAAGGAACCAACATGCGCCACAAAGGCTTTCAAGTGAATGGTTACTCAAGATCACAGGAGTCAGCTGACTCCTCTTTCAGCTGTTACAGCTGTTCAGGTGAGCCAGTCTATTAATTTCTAGAAAGCTATGGCCACAAATGGCCTGAAGATACACTGATGTGGTCAGGTATCAGCTGCTAACCTAGATAAGGAAATATCCTATGCAAGCTCTCCCGACAAAGAACTTTCTACAACAGTCACTAGATCTGTCAAGACTTGAACTGGAGGTAGGATTCCTCCCTTCTCCTTTCAAATGACATAAAGAGAAAAGTTGTGAAGCACATATTTTTGTGGGTTTGATGTCAAAAGAAACAGTCTTTGTTTCTTTGGTATGGTCTGTTACTGTGTGTTCCCACTAAATTACTGAAGAATGCAATCGATGGTCTTTTTATCTGGTAAGCACTGGCAGAGGCAGTGGATTTGCTGCCAGACTTGAGGGTTGCTTTTCTTAACATAGAACATGAAAAATTTTTAGAGGGCTCTTCCTAACCTGTCTGTAAGAGGAAGGAATGAAAATGGGGAAAAGAACAGAAAAAGGAAAAAACAAACCACTACCAATTTTAAAGATAATAAATCAAGCAGCTCAAGCAGCAAAGGCAATCAGGTTGTATCCAGTCTTGTTGCTGGAACTGAAACAGGCTGTCCTGTTGAGGCAAGAGAAATTTTCATTTTCTTATCTTCAAGTTCAAGTGGATGGAGCTACCCAGCAGTCCTCAGAATTGGAAAGAGTAATTTGGAAGAACTCTTCTTGTTAGTATTATTTATTTATTTTTAAATATATTCTGCATGCTCCCTCTTCCATGGAAACAAAAGCCCATCTTAGTCTTTTATGAGCCTTTAATATTTCGAAGTCCAGCTCTTCACTTTAATCTATCCATTTTTGTAAGTCTGGGATAAATTCTGATAGTTTCTTTAAATTCTGAAAAATAACTTATTTATGAATCCAATTTAAAATTCATGTTTACTGGAAAGCGATGAGAGAAAGTCAGTTCATTTTGTATGGTTTATAGCCTGACAGTTCTCTTTATGCTGTGCTTAATAGCTTTAGCTCAATATTTTTGTTTGAAGCCAAATTCACATTCTTTTGAGTTCCTTTCAATATATAGTAAAATGATTGCTACAAATAATATAAGGAGATGGAATAAAAAACTAAGGCCACACAGCTCTACCAAATGCATTGCTATAGCTGAGCAGTATTTGAATTCTAACACAGTCTGAAGTTGATGGTAAACAGACACCTACCCTTTCTTAGAAAGGCATTAATTTTCAAAAGCAATGCTTACCATGGTCGCTGAATAGCAGCTGCTTCCACTTCTGTCTTTCTGTTTCAGAAGCTTTAAAACCCAGTACAGATTTCAATTCCTGTAACACCCTCTTAGATTCTTCTCTCTCTCGTTTTTGTCTCTCTCTCTCTTCCTGGGAAAAGCAGTCAAAAGCTTCCCTATTATATTCATTGTCCATATCTGAATAATCAACATATGCTTCCAATTCCTGAAAAAAGAAAAAACATATTTTTAATCTTCACTTTCAGTGCAGACACTGTACTTCAAGCCAATGCATGACCAAGTGATCTCAACACAAGACAACTGCAGTAGAAGGATGGAGCCTTGTTTGAACAAAGCCAGTGTATCTGACACCACTCTCAGTTATATAATTTTGGAGTAAGTCCGCTCATTTAAGGTGGACTAAAAACACTACTGCAGTCACCCAAGATTTAGTTTCTTACACAAGAATGACCGAGTGATATACCTTGAAAAAGGGAGTCCACAATGACTGGTGGAAATAAGCAACGCTGATTTTTTTGTTTGTTTGTTTTGTTTTTATTTAATTCACACCATAAGCAATTCTTTCTCAGTCAGGCATTATGCTAATTTAAGTTATATCAATCATTATCAAGGAGAAAAGCAAAGTCCGCCTCCAAATTTAACTACAGTGAAGAACACTACAGTATAAAGAAAAATGAACTCCATTTATGTTATGATAGACAGCTGGTGAAGTTATTAGTTCCAGATCTTTGATATGGGGAAAAAAAACCTATAGAGAAAACAAGTGAGGTAGGCTTGATAGAAGGTGAGGGAGGGAGAGGGTAAGGGAGGGACAGAGCAGAGCATAGGTGTCGATCTGCTTGCAGAATGTATCTGTCACTCAGCTTTAGGACAGAAGACTAACCTCTCTTCAGGACGGCCTAACACATTGCATTACACAGAGCACATTACACAGCAGTTTCCCTGGAGTGGGGAAATGACATGAAGCTGTTCAGCATCACAGTCTGCTTTAGGTACCCAAAAATGCGGACACTATACAAACTGAAGACAGTCTGGTTTGTTCAGAAGCTTCTTCCTTGTGCTGTTGTGTCAGCTCAATAATATGCAAGTAGGACTCAATTTTATGTAATGCCTTTCAGCAATTCACATTTTTTTCGACATTACTCTGTATTGCTGCTCTCCTTTTCTCATTTTTTTTTAACAATATATACAAGAACAAGTGAATACTGGTGCTCTTCTTTCCCCCTCCCCCAGTATGGGAATACATCCTCTTTGATCATCAGAGGGAAGAATACATCAATTTTTTCACTGAGTGCATTTATGAAATGGCACTGGCTACCTACTTGACCTGCCTTGAGAAGACAAGAAAGTCACTGCACAAACAACTGAAAAAGGGATGGATATAGAAAAGAAGCCCATCATTGAAAATGATCCTTTTTTTTTTTTTTACCTGCTCTTCAGGGATTGGATCTCTGTCTTCTATGTATATGGTAGGCTGCATTAAAGGTACTGTAGTACACTGTAGGTTGTCACAGAAAGCTTCAAGCTTGCCTTTAGGGGAAAGGAAAGAAAGCAATGAAGAAAAAAAAAAGGAAAAATTTTGAGCGTTGAGTAATATTTTTGACTTGCTCAGGCAGGGTCCAGGCCTTTTCACTAGACAGGATTGGCACATATGAAAAAATAGTCAGAAGGTTGATTAGAATACATTGAAATACTATGTTAAAATAGCTAAGACACTTAAGTGTTCTCTGATATAAGCTGGGTCTCAATAAACTCACCTTGAACTATACTATTTCAACTAACAGATGTCAATTTTTTTAATAGGCTTTGAAAGACTGCAGAAGACAGACAAAAATCTGTAAAAACAGAAAATAGATTTGTTGCCCAAGTTTAAATGCAGAAGTAAAATACGAGATGGCAAATTATAGGCAAATCAGCTTCAAATAATTGGAAAATACTGGGAAAAAAAAATAAGCAAAACTTATAGAAAGCTACTAGGAAGGCAGCAAGGCGGTAAACGACAGCCAGTGTGGGTTTATTGAGAACAGAAGATGTCAAGACATTCCATTATCCTTAAAATAGAAAGAAGTCAAAGACATCCTGCATTTTGTTTCCAGTATGGCTTTTGACACAGTGTCAATACATACTTTTAAACAAAATACCTAGGCTAGAAGATTTGATACTAGGTGTTGTTTATCTCCTGGATAAATAACATAGTTACCATTTTCAGACAGGAACAATACACTTAGTGAGGATTTGCCCCAAGTCCAATACTCTTCAACATTTCCAACGGGTTAAAAACAAAAACAAAAAAACACCACACACCAGAAGTGTTTAATCTAATTAAATCTGCTGCCATAAGGATGACCTGCAAGGATATTGATGGGTAGAATAAAAAAATAATACTGGAAAATTAGAGACACCCCAGGAAGAACTGGATTTCAGATACAGAGTCCAGTGACAGTGGCTGTGACATTTTGTGTCTTTGAATAGTCAAATGCACAAATATATGACTGACTGGGTAGCAGCACTGAGAAAAAGATCTGAGGAAGCTAGTCAATTATACCCTGCTGCAAGCAAAAAGCCAGACTACATAATAGTACATATAAACAGCAGCACGGATTGTTAGACACAGGAAATCACTTTTCTGCTCTCCTTGGCACTGATCAGGCTGTGGATGGAACATTGTGCCCAGGCTGAGGCTCCCCCATTCAATAATCTTGTAGACCAGCTAAAGGGTGGCTGGAGAAAAACAGCTGAAATGATCAGAGGGCTACATAAAGTATAATCGTCATAGATTTGAAGGAGACAGGGTTATGCAGAGAAGACAGAAATGTTATCAGTTGTCTTCAAATATGTAAGAGAGGGCTATAAAGAAGAAATGGATTTCCATTGTGGGTGGATCAAAAGCACTGTTTTTTTAATTGCAGCAAGAGAGATTTATATTCAATACAAGAAAAAAACTTCTGCTGGTAAGGAGACTTAAGTGCTGGAATAGATGCCTGGAAATACTGTAAAATGTCTCTAAAGAGAAGTTTTTAAGAGCAGGCAAACATTTACTCACACATGGCACAAGTACTAATTTACCCCTGAGAAGAGAAATGGGCTAGGTAGCCTTGCCAAACCCCACCCACTCTTATTCTCAATTCCTTATCTATATATTGCATACTTCGGGATGGTATTCTGAAAGTAGGCAGTCACATTAACAATGACTCTACTGGTGCTCAGTTACCTGCTTTTGCAAACAAGGAAAATATTTAATTCCCTAGTTGCTTTGGTTGAGCTGCAGATTTGACACTCCACATGTATCTAAATGCAGTGATCATTTAAAAGAAAGGGGAAGCACATAGTGAAATCTGAAGTGGAAAACTGACCTGAGCTAATTATTTTACAAATATCAAGATGATTTGTCCATTACATAGCTGTGCCTTGGAATAAAAACATTTTAATAATAACAATAATAGCAACAATAAAAATATGCTTCTGAAGGTATGAAGACAAATTTTAAAGAGTACTATGAAAATTACCAGCAATAAACTTGCCTTCTTAAATCAGAAGAGTAAAACAGCTGCTCTAATATGTACAGGCTGCTGTATTTGTCGTCTGTATGGGAGGATAACATTTCTAAGGATATGTTTCAAGATCATGAATTCACAGTGTTTAACTAAAGATGCTGCTTTAGTTCCTCTCCAATGGATCAAAGGACTGCAAAAACCAGGAGCTTGCAACAGAGTACTATGGTACAAAAAATCTAAAAAAGTTATATACATTTGCAAATGTAGAGACAGTTCTTTCTTTCTAAAAGGAAAAAAGGATGGAATTTAAACTGTTTGAGGGCCATTATTTCAAAAACTGTTAAAACAACAGTAACTAGCCATAAAAGGTGTTCTGTAAAAGTAACGGCAGATCATTGTATGCTTGAATCATTGAGGCCTCAAGTGATAAATCAGTTTTGTGCGTGAAGAAAAGAGGTGAATGGATACACAGAAGCTGGCTGAAAGTCTAGAATCAACTAATGTTTAAAACAAGTAGAGATTGATGTGTTTCCATAAGTCTATCATTGCCCCATGCTTTCAAGTAGAGATGAATTCCCCTAAAGTTGCTAAAACACCACTTCCTCTCAGGCTCTGTTCTGAACGTGGCAGGATCAGTGACTAACAGGACTGGTGGTAGAAATACTGAAGAGTCCTGTAAACAAAAGTAGTCACACGACATTCGTTACTATAGTGGTTACTATACCATAGGCTACAATACATGCCAGTTTCACCATTCATGAAAGGCTGCTGGGAGTGTCTGAATGTTCAATCAGTTAGACCTAAATGTCTTTGACAGAGTTTAACAAAAAGAATTATTTAATATATCTGTAAGAAACCTGCTTTAACATAGAATGATCTAGAGCAAGAAGTATGAGATTCTGGACTGAGATCCATATGTTTACACAGAAAACAAAAATATGCAAAACTGCTCTGAAAATAAGCGACAGGCAGCTACCTAGGATGCCACAACTAGGACAGATAACAGTTCAAAGCAGTGGATGGAAACTTTCAATGCATAATTCAGCAAAAGCATTTTGATGCTGGAAAGAGCAGCGAGTTCCCCATTTACTCCTCTCCACGGAGCAACATGGGCCCTTGGCTGCTGCAGCTGGTGGGCTGTGTGCTGTCTACTCCTTACCCATGCTGAGAGCAGCACGAACCAAGAAGGGAAAGCAAAGCTACATTTTTGCTCAGTACATAATTGTGGTAAGATCCAAACCCAAGGAAATAGTAAATTTAAATACTGCATACCCTTTTCAGTTTCAGATGAAGAAGCAAAAAGGATTGACTTTGTTTTAATACTAAGCACAATTATAAGTTACTGGTAAAAATATTCGCTATTTATAGCTTTTAAGTTATGCAATATTTCCTCTCAAAACTGAATCTAAACCATCAAGAACAGCTCCTTCTTCATCGCTGTTCAAAACTGATGTTGAAAATGGCATTTCTACTGCTCTGCTATGGTTAGTTGAACTAAACACCATTAAATTTATTACACCAAAAGCATTGGGCATCCACTTGACACAAAGCTGTACTATGATAGGGTTCTTGCTACTGCTCTTGTAAAAATAATTCATTTGATTTTACATAACACTATGTAAAAACAAAAGATGTGCTTAGCTGTTACATTATTTCAGCAGGGAGGTATCTTCTTTCAAAGTGCTTTCAGGAAGCATTGAAAAAAGCCTCAGACATAATTTAATGAAGTAATTCACATAATCATGACCGACAGACCAGCTGTTAAGATGTGCAGAAAGAGATCAGAAGAATTATATCTGATTTCATGCACAGCTTGAAAAGTTCAACTCACAGAAGCCGAACTGCACAGAAATACACTAGAAAAGTCAAATGTAGCCACATAAAAACAATTTTCTCCAACCAACCTAATTCAAAAGTAGTTCATGTGGAGTAACTCAGTAAACCTGTTGCAAAATAGAGATTCAAACCCCACACATTTCCAGGAAAGTCACTGGAAAAAACAGAAAGTGAAAGATTTCTTTTTTTAATTTAATTTCTCACACAATCCCTTTTCTCTAAGTCATAGACTAAGTCATTTTTTATAAGACTTTAGAAGGACACAAGTCACAAGAACAGTCCCTGCTGTGCAAAGTCATAAACAAGGTAAAAACATAACTAAAAAAACTAAAAATACTATGGCATGTAGTCTAGAAAGAACATTTAAGAAAAGGGGAGAAAAACAGATCAGGGGAACTCCTGGTTGTAGAGGGCATCAACAAAACACAACAGGCTAATACACGCAAATGTATCAAACTACATCCAATATCTTCACTGATTGTTTTACAGAGCTGCGAGAGGAAATCACAAGACTGGACAATTAGGCAAAGTACACACAAATTTTGTTACACCATGTCTGGACCTGCATGGAACCCTGGTCTGTGTAGGCAGTAGACTCGCTAGTGCTCCCAGTTCTGATGAAGAAGGTCAGCTTGGACATCTTTTGGCCCACAGCAATATTCATCCACCTACTGGATACACCACCTATATATAATTAAGAGCTTAGCTCACTACAGTTTTGGATTTCTGTAGGTAACTTGCTGATATATCCCAAGTCATAATTTTCCTAATGTGTTCTCAATTACCAGCATTATTCAGATGCTGAGATGTACCTTTCTAGGCCAATAAAGACACTCCTGGAAAAAAAAAGATTAGAAATTATATGTTCAACTCTATGTCAGGAGAGCCTAAGTTCACTTCAATTACTTAAGCTAGATGTGATTCACAAGGATAACAGCATGGGCAGTACAGGGCACTAAGATGAGGGACATAAGGCAAAACTTTGGGATGTGCTGCTCACATGACTTCTAAGCACACAGATTAGCTCCCTCTCTCTGAGAGAGAAGGTAAACAGGTATTATATGCTCAATACATACTCTACAATTCAAAATGTTTCAGGAAACATCAGTGTCAATAAAGTTTCATGAAAAGGTAATTGTAATTTCAATTACCTTATTTTAATGTGATAAATACAAGAAAATCTCAAGGATGATTAATCAAAATCCTACCCATTCAACGTGTCATTCACCATTCATAGGCAAAAAGCTACTATTAGTCTACACTTAGAAATGTACAATCTGAACCCACATGTCTAACAGACAGCATGTTTATATTTTTTGCTGAAACAAAAGCTTCAAGGTCATCACAATGAAAAAGCCTGACACACATACAGCTTTTCAAACTGTATGGTTTTAAAACCTCTCTAGCTAAAATTCAGATACACAGTCTGAATGCAGTTTTTGATGCATTTGACCATTCCATCTCTAAAGTGTATTGCGTTAGTTGCCAAATTAAACTCTCATATTTACCTTTTTTATTTGGATTTTTTCCACCCATTTTTTCCACCTGAGAAATGGCTTCTTCCCAGCAGCTGTTGCTTGCCTGCATATGAGGCTGAATAAACTTTAGTTTTTGTTCCAGAACCTGATGGGCTTCCGTTGTCAATTCAGGCGTCTCCTTAGTGCTAACAAGTTTTTCAAGTTCATCCTCAAGAATTATTACCCTAAGTAATAAAATGAGCAAAAAAAAATAATAATAAATATTTGACTTTACCATTCTTCAAGCATGTAATCTAATTAATGTTATTTTATTCAGATTCTCAAGATCTAGTTTAGCCAACTCCTCAAAGATGCCCCACTGTTTTAAAAATAATATCCTCCACATCAAGATACACTGTTCACCTACACTCATTACAGTAATTCTTGGAAGTAAGATTAAAAGTGTAGAACAGTTTCAACTATTTCACCAAGGCAGTGATGAAACCTTAAAAATATTTACTAGATAGTTACTATGAGCTGAACTTATATAGCATTTGGTATGTTACAAAATCAATTAAAGATGTTTATTCTTTTTTTTTTTTCAAGGAAGTGACAAAAGCAAAGAGATATTAATGCACTGATCGCCTTTGATTTTGTCACCAGGTATCTAAAGAATAACCAGGAAACAATAGCAGATTCCACATTGAACCAAGGCTCTTTGACCAAACTCTATGTTAAGACACGCCTAGTAGGTGACATAGCTGAAAGTTCAGACACAGCAATAGGCAGAGCATGAGATTGTAAGTGGTGAAATACTTTTTCAAGCACTGTTGAGAGAATTCTACTGTCAAATAACATCTTTTAAAGTGGAGCTAGTGCCTTGGAAACCGACATCTTCAGTAGAATCAGTTATGAACAGAACAGGCATGAATTACTTGCAATGACTATAGGTATCTGCATTTTTTCTTTCTAATCTGGGATATAAACTGACAACTCAGAGAACTTGAGTTAGAAGCCTTCTTCCCACAGGCATGTTCTCCTAATTCATGTGTAAACTTACTCATTCAGCAGTGCCTTCAGATGAAGCTGCAAGCTGCGTACTGCTGTTTGAAGACTGTTCAACTCCCTTGACCTCTGCTTTGTTCTGGCTGGCCGCTCGAAACCCGACTGATGCTGAGTTTCAAAGTACCGATAAAACTCATAGCTTCGCTTTAGCTCCTCCAAGCAGGCAGCATGTGTATGAGGTAGGCCTTGAGTCACATCAGACAAGATATGATGAGGCAGCCGTTCAGGGGAGATCAAGGGCTTGGGGGACGCATTGGCTGGCGAGAGGAGCAGTACCAGCCTCCTGAAGAATTCTGAACTCTGCCCTACCCAGAGCTGAAACAGAACCTGTAAGACAGGGTGAGGTTAGCTCTGTGCGCCTGGAATACAGCCAGCTTCCAAAATACATGTACAGATATAGAATGCAAAAACATTCCTCGGCCCACTGCAGCAGCTCTGAAAAACTGAGAAAATCCGCTTCATGTTTTTGAAGGGTATCCCAGACCACGTGAGTTCAGATCTTGTGAACCTTAGGTGACTGTTAATTCTTTCATGAAGTCCATTACATGCAATTATCTTCAAAAGGTTGTCAGAGACCTACAATTTCATATTCTCACCAGGTAGTCTCATTATTTGCTATAATCTCCAAATACCCTACAGCTTACAAATAGCAGCCAAAATTCCAGTGGTAGCAAAGACATTTTTTCCTTTATAACACCAAGCTATCAGTTTTATGATCTACTTACTAACTACTGCCTTGGCCCACACCCAACCCTGAAACATGAGTCTAATTGCACTGTACTTCAACAAAAAACATTCTACTTCTGGAGAAAGCTGAGCTGCTAACTCACTTATTTTTGCAGCCAAAGTGAGAAATGTCACCAATGCCATTAAGGGAGGGAAAGACCCCACGCTATGTGAAGAGACGATTCAATTCACAATATTATATATGGTACAAAAGAGGTCAGGCAATTTGGGAACAAGCAAACCCACAACTTTGGTTTCTCAGAAACTTCCACTTCAAATGCAATGAAAAGATCTGTTTTCTTTGTTTATGGAAGACCATCGTCTTCATAGACCATGACAGAACAGTAGTATCTTATACCTCTAAAATAAAAGGATAGGTTATAACACTTTACTCTGCAATATCAGTCCTTATTGACAAGGATCAACTTCATCTAAATACAAGGTGTAGTCTGAAACCTATTCCCAAGCATTCCAGACTAAGGAAGACAAATTATTCACCATGCCTTTTTCTCTGCTACAGAATAGGACTAACAAATTACTTGTTCAGATATATACATATTTTTAAATCTACAGGACTTGCAATGAGATACGTACAACTTTGCACTCTTACTACTATTGACGAGTAATATTTCTTTTTCAGTGCAGAACAATCAAGAGCAAAACACTCAAAACAATAACACACAAAAAATAAATGCCTTCAGATCAATGCGGTCAGATATACCCAAAGATGTATCAAAAACACCTGGATGTGAAATGACATAATATTCCAGAAGGAAAAAAAATATCAATTAAGAAAAGATGTTTATGAGAAGAAATAACAGAGTTTGAGATGAACTGAATGAAGAGCACACATGCAAGAATGATTTGGCTAGGTGTTAAAAAACAACAGCAACAAAAAAACCCACCACAAGCCAAGTGAGGTTAGGAAAGTAGGGGGTGGAGGAAGCAAACAAATTGGCAGGAATTACCTAAGTGTCTCTGAAGGTGTGGTACCTCGGATAAAGAGTCAAGAGCTCAGGTTATAATGAACACAAAAGACAACTAAACCCTTCCTCCAGACAGAAGGTAAAAGCAGTGGAAAGGTAGCACACAAAAGTAGTGAACTTCAGGAAATGAAAACAACAACTCAAAATCCACCTGAAAAAAGGTACAAAGGATGAGAGAAAAGGCAATTCCAGATGTATTTCAGGTTGAAAATAGTTTGTTCTAGCCATAAATTTTGATGATTTTTATCTGTATTCAGACTTCACACAAAACATCCAACTGGCTCTTCACAGCTGGGATCAGTATTTATTTTCATGCCAAAAAATTTTACTCTTTAAACTGGTTTAGTTCAAGGACAAGGTAGCCAAAACACATAGGCTACATTGGTCATATGGCCTAGGCATGGGCTTGAATGAAAATAAAAATATTCATTGAATCTTATACATGTCTGTATTTTACCTTCATTTTAAAATAACGGAAAGTGCTCTCAAAGGAAAAAAAAAAAAAAAAAGAAAAAAAAAAGAGGACTACACGTAGATCCAGGGCTCGCAATACAAATATGCCCCAAGGTTATCTAACTATTTTGTTACTACAGTACAAATCTGCTTAGATTTATGTTAATTTAGCTTGACTCAACTACACCACACCCAGCCTACACCACTGTCATCAGTTAAGGCAAATTCAGATTTTCTAGTTGTGAGTTTAACTCTACCCAGAAAGTATTCCAACCAGTTTAATTAAAACAGATTTCAGTGAAATCACTGCAAATTGCAAGTAAACAAAGTCTTAGTTTACAAGCTTCGGCAACTCTAATTGACTTCTCGAGCTTAAAGAGAACTGGGTAAGTTGGCTTGTGTGACTGTAATTAGAAGTTCAGCTCATTAAAAGGCAAGAAAAAATCCCCAAAACATACATCTGATGTAGCACATAGCTTACAACCAATTAGACAAAACCTCAAAGCTTTGCAACTACTATTGCTGGTGCCATTTACGGTCAGAAGAAAAGAAATCAAGGCCTAGAAATTACGTGAATAAAATGCAACATGAGCCAACCTCATAAAAACAAAGAAGTCACATAATAATGGAATTTTCCATTAAAAAAAAAGAGTAAAATGGAACCGCCTAGGCACAGAACCACTAGAGCATAGAAGGTTTGCATTCAAATTAGATCTAATTGCGAACATTTACTCAAGCACATTAAAAATACTTAACATCTCAAAACAAAATAGATTAAAAAGGCCATTAAATGATTGTCATTCTGCTCAGTTAAACATCTTTTCAAAGATCAAAGAACTTCACTGGATCATGGCAGCAGGGGGTCCAGGCTTATGAATTATCCTTCTCTGTGTAGCCAAATGCATCTATTCCCTTTAACAATTACAACTAATTTACATCTTTGGATGTCTCTCTTTTTATTAAAGTCAAGCAATTGATTAAAAAGATTTAAGTACAAACCTGAAAAATATTTTATTTGTCTGGAATCGTGAAATCAAAGAACAAAAGCTCAGGTTTAAGAAGGAGGTTGATCAAGCTGATTATAAAACACTGACTTGAATTTGTATGATTGACAGAACAAAATCCTCGTGTTGTATTGTGCAACTTCTCTTCAAATACATGCAAAAAGAAATCATGTAATGCCAATACATGTAGAAACACATGATATGAGACAAATTTTACCTCCTTCCTCAGTTGACTGTGCTACTACAGGCTAGTATACACAAGCCAAATGGCCTCATGACAACTGAAAAAAAATTTCACGCTGAGCCATTGTGGATGTGCCTGTTCTTCTAGGAGAGATTACCTTGAGCGCAGGCAAGCTGAAGCCATCTGTGAGATTGTGTGCCTCCTCTTCAGACACCTGCTCTTCACTCAGTCCCAGACCCAGCTCCTTGAAAGGGACTACACAGATGTAGCTGGTCACGTTGTCGCTCTCAGAGTTCAGAGGGTAGGTTTAGCCAGAGTTAAGGTGGGTAGCAAAGCAACTTTTGCATTAAAAACAAAAAGGCAAAAAAACAGCTAACGTGGTTTCTTATTTCTGGTAATTTAAATGAAAGAACACGTAATCCCTGTTTAGTTGAACCCAAATTGAACTTCTAATTGAACTTCTTCCAAACTTTGTTCATTGCACAGGTTTTAAAGGCTAAGAGAAGGATGAGATAAGACCTTGACTAAACACCCAATAATACGATAATATTAATAATATAACACACTAAATACAACTACTTAAAAAGAAACAAATGAAAACATATTGATGAAAATCCCTGCATTCCTTTCAAGTTAGATTGCTTTAGCTTCAATTAGTAAATTCCCAACAATTAGATCATGTCAATCTCATAACAGAAATCATTATAACAGAGGAGAGAGGAAGACAACATTTGTGCAATTTGGAGTTTCAAAGGTAGTCTATGTTATAGACCAAACGTGGGACAACTGCAGGAATTCCCTGCAAGTGCTGCGTGTGGAAGGACTGCTTGGAGACCTTTGCAATAACTGCTCTTTGATATTTCAGATATTACCATGAAGAAGAGCAGCTCCCAATTGTCATGCTGTTAACTTCTCAGACACAGCAACCTGTACAGTAAGGTTTCCTACAGCCAAAGCTCAATTATCTTTAACATATTTTGTGAGGATACGTGTGCTAATATTCCCATCACTTTGCTCTGTGTGTCAGCAGTGACTTTGACACTTTATTGAGTAATTAGCTAAGAAAGTAGATGGAGTATGGCTTTGATCGCCATGCTTCGTTACCTCGTTTACAAAGTAGCTTAGTTAATTTAGGCCCCAATCTTGATAATTCTTAATGATACATACAATGCTGTTCGCCTGAGAAATCTCAGTAAATATGCATTTAATAGAACTATTCACACATAAAAAAATGAGAAAAAAACATGAGAAAAAGTCAATTCTTTCAATAGCACTTTTCTGCTGATGCTAGAATCATAAGACCCATGTGGTAATTTTTTTTTATTTAAAAAAATGTACCTTTCCAACCCTTAAACTGTGGTGAAATGCTTAAAAAATAGGAAACAAGCACAATATAACTCTAATGCCAGAGGAACAGATAAAAATAATCCATAGACTAGCCAGCATTTCTTTTAGAATAGTGCTAATTTTAAGCAAACCTTATGCTGGGGAAAGAGGAGATGGGACAGTTCAAGACTTCTGTAAATTGAGAATAAATATCCAGTCAAAAAACAGTAAAATTTGCTTAAAAAAAGAATTTATCACTCATTGTCATAAGCACACCTTTGTTCCAAAGGGAAAAAAAAGAAATTGCAAAGCATTCATGAAAATACTTTTAATTTAAACTATTTTACTTTTCTTTATGTTTCGATTTACAAACTGAATACTCTCATCTCTTGGGTCACATAAAGCCCACTAGAAGTACTTGTCTCTTGTCCAACTAATATGATTTCTGGGGAAGCTAGAAGTTCCACCCGCTTTCACTCCCAAATTTTTCACGTGCTAAACTCTCGTAGGATTGAACTTGCAATAGTGATTCGCTGAAGAAAATATTTATCACTTGAGTAGAAGAACAGTGCATAAAAGTGAATTTTTTGTGGCTCAGGAAACAGCAATACTACGTTTCCGGGCTCTGAACAAACAAATAAATTTCTCCCTAATTCCTCCCAAAAGTCCAGGAAGAAAGAAGCCTGTTGAGTGTCCTCCAGAAGCATGAATGCAGGTGAAAACCTGCAATGCAATTGCAGGTTGAAGCAATGCAAATGACTCAGGAACATAACATACTGTTGTCACCAGCTGCTGTTGTCACACGGTGTCAGCTGGGTCAGCTATTCTAAATTAACCTGACTGTGTGCCCAGCAGGTGGAGCACAGGGGATGAGGATGTTAACTCCACCAGAGATTGCAAAACCAGGTCCAAACCCTTCAGGACCAATTATCTTAGAGATTGATAATATTCTGCGATAATCTTTTTTTCCCCGCAACAAGGCATTTCCAAAGCATGAGCATCTTAAAAAGCAGTTTGGACACACGTTGATTTCTAAATCATGCTAAAAATTGCAAGAAACCTCTCAAATGGGTGGTTTGACCAAATGAGCCACTTATCCGTAGTACATCTCAACAAGGGATTCCCACCGAACTCCCATGTCTTCTGCCTTGTCCTCTTACTTCCAATCATTTTTGTTAAGAATATACGTGTATTTCCTTATTGCGCTTTGATCTAACCCATAAGATGTCTCTCTTTTTATTCACATTGAGAGATTAGCTAAAAAGATGAAAGTAGAGTAAATAAGCTTACATAAATTAAATGTTTCTGTCTTTGAGGAAGTACTTTAATCATCTGTTCAACTTATGTTCCTTATTAGCTTGGAGTAAGAGAAGACAAAGCTACTTAATAATAAGCTGTCAAATCCAAAATCAAATATCTGTACAATGAATATGTAACCTCTGCCAGGAGGCTCATCTTACTTATAAAAAAGCAACAGTACTAATGTACTCACGTACACAACAATTTCATATTAGCACTTTGCTCTTCAAAAGCACATTCCCGTCTAAAGATCTAATGAGGGCCTCAAAGTATTCCTAAGAAACCCAAGCTGCTCTCTCATAAAATTCTCACCCGTTGGAAGGGATGAGCAAAGCATGTGATGAACTGGCTGGTCAACAAAAAAACATTTAACTGAAAATTTCTCAAGTATCTTTGCTTAGACCTTCCAGAAGCGGATTTCCGAGTTAGGCTTTTACAATCCAAAGAGAGTACAATTATATATATTTAGCTTGTGTGAGGTTTTCTTGTGCAAACTCTCTTTCCCAAATGAAAAAGTGTTTTTCTAGCATTTCCTGAAGCAATAACTAAACTTTTTACAGAGGAGAAGGAACAAATTTCACTAGATTTACAAGGTGCACATTTACAAGTTTTCCCAAGGTCAGTGCATCTCAAATACACAGAATGGATTTTATATTCACTACACCATAATGAGACACCATTCAATTTAGAAATATTAGAATCACAGAATATTCTGAGTTGGATGGGACTCACAAGGATCACCGAGTCCAACTCCTGGCTCCACACAGGTCCACCCAAAAACCAGAGAAGGCCTTATGCTTAGAACAAAATTAAAGTTGCTTGAATTTATATGGTCAAACTCCCAGGTCCTATCTATCAAGTGAGTTGAATGGAAATGGAGTATCACACCATCTTTCACCAGCTGAGAATTAGACTGTTAACATCACCCAGTAACATAAGCTACACAATTTCCTCCATCCAGCTTGAGTATAATTAAATCAGTGCATAAACCATAGATTCTTATGGTGCAGAACCCACAAGGCTCTTAAGCATAAAAATATTAAATGACTGGCACACTGACTGAAGTATTACCTCCAAGTTATTACACAGTTCAATGGAGTGTAGTGCAGAGATTTGCTGCGCTACTAGTGACTAGTTTGCATAACATCCTGTAAATACTCAACCCAAAATATCTGATTTCTAGCTTAAGCTTTCAACCATTGCATCCTACTATACCCTTATTTTCCAGATTAAAGGAGAAATACTCTTTTCTCCTCTATAACTTTTTCTTCTGTGACTTTGAGCAATGTACTCTTCCGTGTACTCTTCCTGACATGAACAAGTCAGAGTAAGGATGGCATGAGAAAACACTGAATTGTTTCTGCAAGTTCACAGCCGTCACTTCCCATGAAATGTAAAGAATCCATCTCATTAAATACTACTGCTCCACTGAGTCTGACAGAAACACCTGGTATAAGCTAATCGTATATTTTTTCTATTTTACATATGAACACATTTTAATTAGGAAGATATTAATTTATTCCGTTCACTGAAATGAGCTAAAAAGTGGCATACTGGCCACAAGCAAACACTACCAAACTTCTAGTACTACTGAGTGAGTAATGATAATGTAGCAGGTTTATGCAATTTGTATTACATATTTGTATTTACATAGTAAAGCTGTGAATTAAGATTTTTAATTCTCTGTAACAACTTCATCAGACAGATCTCCTTCTTACTCATTTGAGATATACCTTACCATAAAAGCCTAATTTGACAGATATATTTAAATAGTAGGAATAATACTGATGGGTATAAAATCTACAATGAATGAATTAGCACAGATCAATGTATACCTTATTATTTAAGGTGTATTTAATCATTTATTTTTACCTTTCACTCATTTATGTCTACAGTTAAGATCAATACTTAAGTCAGCAAGTTTTTAACTCAGCCCAACACTCACCAGCTCAGCCACTCAAGTATATACTCTTCCTTGTCTCTCTTGAAGTTATACATAAAGCGAGTGCCTAAGGTTTAAAGCAGCTTCTCTTTGGCTTCCAATAGCATTAGTCTTACTGATTCAAAGTATGAATTTGAGGCTTATTTCAGAAATAATCAAATACATTAAAGTGTATGTAACAACCTACTTCAGTTACAAGTATTTCTAGTAAGTTCTGAACATATAAGAATGCTTTAAATGAAAACTTTCCTTAAATTGTAGTATACCTTTTACTACATTAGTGAATTTAGCACCATTTTCTGTATTACTTTAACCATTTTATGTCATAATAGACATGTCTCTGTTCAAGAGCTATTGTCTTAAGGCAATGATTATCACCAGATGTACGATAATTCTCAGTCTCAATTTTCCAGGTTCATTATAAGAAAGACAAAGATGAAAGAAAATAGGGCATTCTGCACATTATCATCCTTTTGTATCCACTGAACCACACAGAGGACCTAGACTGTGACTGTGACCTTATTTTGATAACTAGACATCACACAAAAATGACCTCTGGAGTCAGAGATTCACCACTGTTGTTGAATGACAAGCATCATCCCCATGTGACGATATCAACTGAATACTGTCAACCAAGGAAAGCAAACTGTAATATAGAAAATTATTTCCCATTGACACATGCTTCAAAGCTTGGCTCTTTTCTGACTTTTTTTTTTTGAAACATCTTATTTCAGTGTCAGACTCTCATGAAAGAAAAGCAGGCCGCAATATTAGAAGGTTGGTACAGCAGAAGAAAACGTAATGGATCAAATCCTCAAATGATGTCAATGCATACAACACTGTGGAAGAAGATGAATGGTGAGCATTTACATCATGTGAAGATCCAGTTCTACTTTCATATCCATTCATTCTCGTATCTAAGTGCTGTGACCAATCAGCCAACAAATTTTCAGTGTTATCTCTCTTCCCCCATGACGAACTCTCACATTGCATGTACTGTTTATTTGCTTATGCTCTCAAGAAATTACTACTTCCTTATTTTATAAAGAACAAAATGACCCTAAAGAATAATGTCATCTATTAAAATGGAACTAACCTTTGTTCCTTAGTATATTAGCTGGGAAGACTCAAGTTTTACTGTCTTTGAGGCTAGGAGGCATTTCACATATTGAATTTCTACTAAAAAATGTTTCAAGCAAAAAAAACAACCACAGTTTTTCACTTGCATAAATACAGAGATACATCTGCTCCACTACAGAGACACAAGCTAATATCCAGTAAAACACTTAAAAAAAAATAAATTAAGCAGTATTAAGATTAATCAGGAAAAAGGGGGTTTTATTATTTTTAAATATATAATATTGTTCCAAATAGTGAATATTTGGAATTTTTCTCTAATTTTTTTTCCTTAAATAAAGGTATTTTATTTTGTTGATTAATAGTGCTACTGGATTCATGTCTTTCATAGTGCTCAGAAAAAACAACTTTCAAATAGAAATTCATTAGTTCATATTCAGATACCCTAGAGGAGATTAAGTTGATAAAATCTTCTGATTTTGCACAAAGCAGAGCTTACTAAAAATAACCATAGAAGTCAGAATTGGGATCTCTTTTGGGTGGAAATTGCTTTCCTTTAATTTATCAACACTCCTTTCCTTCAGTTTATCACCTTAACCCTTTATTTAATCTCTCCAGTTCCTCCTTCCCCTTGCTGTAGGCCAAATTTGTACTAATGACATGATGATGGACAAGAGCATTAAGGTTGTCACAACTGGCAGGTGTGAATGCTTTTGACATGAAGGCATCTTTGGCCTCTCCAGCGTTAGCATACTATTTAATTGCACAAGGCAGTGGAATCTATTTGAAAGATGCTCCTTGCCATCAATGCCCATATAGTACATGGAGCATCTTCAGGCATTCACGATATGCAGGGAAAACTACAAATTAAGGCAACTGGAAACTACCTTAAAGCTGTTCTTAATTATTTTGTTGGGGAGGAGGAATCATTTACACACCTACCTCACATTTAAATTCCCTGCTTTCAGTTTACAAGCACTGCTGATTTGACCAAGTCTGCATCTCAACTCACACGCTGCCACTCTTTTTTCCACTGTGTTCTGCACGTATATTAAGTTTAGCAGTTAGAAAACTAGTGGACTGTCTAATTCACACCAATGTTCCTTGAACCTGCCACCTCCACAGTCAAAGCAACACACCTTTTCACAACAACTACTAGACCTCCTTTCTTCGTGCTGGAGGATATTTGTGAAGGCCATGTCAACCGATCCCACTTTCAAATCCCTTCCTGTGTTTTTAGAAGTGATTCTTGATTAATGCCAAGTTAGGTACCAGTTGCCTCTACCAACGTTTGAACTGGTCATATATTTTTTTTCCTTTATATCGCCAGTACACCTTAATCCTCAGTGCTAAGAGTTAAGCCTTGAGCTGAGAATGAGGATGCCTACATGAGTTACTACTTCGCAAACAAATACTTATTTCCTTCAAAGTGAGTGCACGCTCTCATAGCTTCATGTGTGCCTGTGTCACATGCTATTATTCAGTATTAATCGAGTATGTTCCAGGAAGGCAAAACAAGTTATTTGTCATGACAGATTTTCAACAATTGCATTACCATCAGCTTTTTTTTCCCCCTACATGAAGTTTCTCAGATCAGAAACATATCTGTTTTCCTTTTTGCTACAATAGAGGGTGAAGGCATTGTTATTTCCTATGTAGTGCAATAAACATAGTAAAAAAATCTTGAAATGCTAAACGCCGTTAAAGTATACAATTCACTGAGTAAATGTAGATGATGCTTCACAATATCGAACCTGATCCAAGTGTTCTAGTTTGGTTCAGGGTAGAAACTCCTTGCTCTTAAACGTGCCCTTTGGCTAATATCGTAATGAGAGTTTTCGCCCAGCTTGTCTGAAACAGAAAATCAACTTATCGTTGAACATGGGGACAATGAGCGAATGGGCTTATCAATCAGAGGAAAGGTTATTTTTGTGCAAGGGAAAACGATGGCTAAAAGTAATTTAAGAACAAAATCCCAAAGGATTCTGAAGTACTTCAGTACTTTCACCAGAGGCATGGGCATCAATAGTTAGAACAATGTTTTCAGTACATAGGATTTTATCTCATATTGCACAGTGCAAAAAAGAAGAAAATTAAGACTGTTCCAAACCAAGCATAAACCCAAATTTACTATGCTACCTTTCCTTTATCTCATTTAGATATGTAATTAGATTGTATGTTTCTAGACATGCCAACTGTAAACATTGGCACAACCACAGGTAGGTAACATTAATGGAATAACTGAACTGTTTTTTTTTGTTGTTGTTGTGTTGTTTTTTTACAAAAAGGATATTTTTTCAGCATGTATAGAGTAGCCAGTCTTGAAGCTCGAAAGTTGGCTCTGACAGATCGATAAACAGCTTTCCGGAGACCAATAAGATGTTGACTAGGATGTTGTCCAGCTTTATTAAATGGGCAAGCGGCACTGACCCTGTCAAGCAAACTTGAAAAGTAAAATGTGATACAACTGTACAGATGTCCTAAAGTATTTTTAAAGACAGTACATCAGTTTTTTTATTCCATTACTTAGATACTATTTCAAATTGCTCAGTAGCTATGACAGAAAAAAAAATAATAAAAAAAATCCATCATATCAATGACTTATTTAATCAAAATCTTAGATAAGCAGATAGGACTCCTCAATAGGCGGCCTGATTCTATTCTCATCTGAGCCATGGTAAAACTCCTGAGGACATTTGTCTTTTCCAAAGTGTTCAGAAAGAATATACTAAATGTAGGCAGGCCACAACATTATTTCTGATACAAAACTGTTACATGCCCAGTACAAGTTTTGGAAATTTTAACATGCAGATATTTAACATATACCTCTTTATATACAAATTTGCTCTTTAAACTATTTTTGCAGAAAAAGTGCGCTACTATTTTTTGTTTTCCATGTAAAACACTATTTTCTTTCAAGCCGTCCCTGCAGAATTCTTCTCTACGTCAACAGAAATATTATATAAGTGGGGAAATAGCTTTTACCAACTATGCAACGAATGACAGCAATGTTTTGTGGAAGCTAACACAGGTAAACGCATGAAATATATGCAATTAAATCAGCATATTTGAAAATACGCTTTGGTATTCATATATTCAGGTGAATATACAATTTAAAAGAAACTATGACACTTACTTATTTGACTATACTTTAAAATAGCTCTAGAATCGTAAGAAATTGCCTAATCTGGAAATAAACTGAATTGTGAACTGCGTAAACATTAAATACGTCCATGCAACACTAAACTGTAGATAAAGGAAAAAAATATTAGTTACTTCTGTTCATGTACAGTCTTGATGCCAAACCCATGACTGCAACACTGAAAATAGTGGACAGTTCACCCTTTCTACCTGCTGGCACCGTTTTTTACTAGAACCAGCTCAGGAATGGATATAGTGTGGTCAGCAAGAGTGAAGAATTGTTTGGGGACTGGAGCCTGCTTCTGCTCTCACCTTGCTCAGATTGCTCAGGCAACAAGGTGATTTCACATCTTCAGTCACATAAAAGGGAAAAGCATAGCGTGTACCTGGAAAGATGAGCGTGTTGCTGAACTGATAACTATTTTGTCTAGCCTATTTCCATCTTAACAAAGAGAGAGAGAAATAGAAAGGAAAAAACAGCTGTGGAAGACAACATCAGGCTGAATCTGCAGACCTGGGCTTGCTATAGCACAGTTTAGTTAAGTACAGCTAGCCAAAATCTGGATCAATATTATTTAACCGTCAGCTTCAGTATCTTTCCATTCACAACACAATTAATGCACAGTCCAGACTATGCTAAACTAGCAGTATATTCAAACAGCAGCATACGTATCATGGAATACGTATCATGGCTGTGCTACCTGGTTGAAAAACCCGTTCTTTCAAAGATGTAAAACAACATATTCATTAACTTTTCAGGTGCAACCATTTCTATTGCCATCAGATTTTCCCTGAACAAGCATCAAGACTTTGACAAGGTTACTACTGGTGAACATAGCAAACTGAGTTCTTCTAAGATTTATTGTAGCAAAATTCAGGAGAAGAAGAAAGGGTAGCTAGTTCTTTTGGATCATACATGAAGCATTTTGCCAAGCAAAGAACTTCACGGTGCTCTGTGCAGCAGCATCTCTTACATATATGGATGCAGGAAAGGACACTCTGGAGTTCGAACTTCTTCCAAACCAAAACAAACCCAAACCTCTATGACTCTGGCTTCTTCATACTGAACAATTATTCCAACGAGACTGCTGACACAGGCTGACTTCTCCCACTCCATCCACACGCAAAAATCTTTTGAAAAGCTTGCCAGAGTTTTAAGTAAAGAGGCTGAGATCAAGAACCAGCTTAAAGACCAGTCTGTTTTTTGTTAATCTGTTATCTAAGATATGTAGTAAAAGAACAAGGAACCAGCAATTTTGACACTGACCACAAGTTCGTTTGCTTAAACTTAGGAAAAAAACACCAATGTTTTCTCGTCTGTAATTTGGACAAGCCCTAACAATAATTTCTTTTAAGAACCCATCTGCAAAGATAAGACTGCCTATTGCTTAACTATATGTTTCTTCAGAAAATAAAACAAAAAAATATAGCTAGGCAGACTGAAGATGTGCTTGTGCATTCCAAAGGGAGAATAAAACATTTTTTCTACAAAGCATACTGAAGGCATCTCAAGCTCGAAAATTAATTCAAAATGCAAAGTCTACAGTTTCAATCTTGCATGCACCAACATGTACCTGAGAACAGTTCAGCTGGTCTAGCAGGAGCAAACAACTTCGTGGTGCATGCAGGGGAACTTTTTATTGGTTTTAGAAAAAAGTCAGCTGGATTTTAGTTGCTGGCATTTCCCACCTCCTTTAACCTTATGTCTAACTGACACAGGTACATTTCTAGCAATAGGTTGCTACTACAGAAAAGGATAGCTGGCAATGAGAACAGGCCTTCTGGGTTTGGGATTGTTGCACACACTGAACTAGTGCTAATGTCCTTTCACACAGCAAATAACCAAAAATAACCCAAATAGTTAAATTACCCAAAGAGCTGAATAACTAGGAAAACTTTCATAACTTAAGTGGACAGGAGGCAAATTCAAGAGTAAATTAAGACTCTAAACATCTTAACGATTGTATGCAAGAATGGAAAGGTGTAATTTTTTTTGAGGTGGGAAATGACCTCTGGATAGTCTTTGCTGATTGCTGGTTCTCATTACTTCAGACTGTTATTTAATGATTTTCATGTAATCTTGTTTTCTAAAATAAGAATGATTACTTGCAGATCAGTTTATTTACATGAATTTGATCATTTAAAGTACAAGAAACTCTTAAGCAAACAGCCTCTCAAATAATCCCCCCAAATGGCTAATTAAATTGGTTCAAGGTACTTAATATATTTCATTGCCAGCACTGCAGGAGACTTTCAAAGGCATAGATGCCCAGTTCACATTTGTGACACTTAATTCTCCTTCAGGATGCATAGTTTTAACAATGGGTAGTTAGAATTCATACTTTTATGTTGGTGAACATAACTGTAATTATACTATTTTATGAAAATTAAAAGTTTTCAGTAATATGCTTTTCGGCAATTTCACTTGTTCTAGGAGACAGTGCAATGAGACTATTTTTAAACAACATATGGCTTGAATGGATCAGTTTATTAAAGTGAAATGTAGACTCACAGGGTAAATCCTCTGGAAATTACTTCAGTCTCTTGAATGAGTCGTAGAGCTTTTCTCACGAGATTAGTAAAAGCTCGACTATTTGCCACTGTTTCTTCCAGCTGGACACAGTATTTTCGCAGGGACATTTGCAGCTTGGCTGTCCTCCATGTGCCCCACACTCGAAAGATTGCATACACAAGCAGAACTAGTCCCCATGGTAGCCACGACGATTCCTTCCACCATGAAGGAAGCATAAGCAGTGCACTTACAAAGGCAAGCAACAGCGAGACATCCCTGCAAACAGAGAAAGTAATATCAGCCATAGATTCCTGAAGCCAAACAGATGGGAGGTACAATGTCGGTTTCTTAAGCAAGCTGTAAACACCAAAAAAGCCAGCTTTTTGGTGGTATGAGTAGAAGAATAATTTACCACTCTGAAAGGTCAGTTTCTCTTACACATATGACTTAAAAACAACCACACAACCAAAAAACTGACTACTCAGCATTATAAGCCAGGGTGGGTAGGAACAGGAATATCTGTATGTCCAGGTTCAAGAGTGCAGTAGGAAAGGGCACGTTTTTTTTGGTAACAAAACCCTCAAGCAACACCAGCTTTATTTCTTCCAGTTTCTGACTTATTTAACTTGGACACCAACAGACCACTAGTTTTTAACACGTTTTTATAAGATGGCTTGAATAATCATTTTAAAAGATTTGGCAGCTTCTGAAAATCCTTAAAAACCAGAGTCATTAGTATCTCATTTCAGTTATTTCTCAAGGATATTTTAAAATCCTCGTAAGTCTGTTATTTTCACCTAGAAAAATTCTACAAAAAAAAGTAAATCCTAGAATACACAGTGTTTCATATGTAGTATTATAGTCGCAGTTCTGTAAAATTATGACAGTCTTCAGAGAGATGGATGGAATATGGGCTTGAAAGTGCATAAGGGAACTTTAATTTCTCCAGAGCTTTTTAAAGAAAAAACATTGTTTTTCTTCCCCTTGAAAGCTATGTATTCTGTATATTTAGCGTTGGAAATATTCATTAGGAACGTTTTCCCATTTTTAAAATAAAGCATGACCCTTTGTTTCCAGTTTCTGGACAGTTCTGTAGTCATATTTCAGTAAGCTTTACAAGTGTTAACTCCCCAGGGCTGCTGAAAGGTTTCAGCAAAGGTCCAGGGTTAAAATATTACAGATACGTAACTAATTTTAAAAAGGGCGCACACAGTCTGTATCTTTGTTGGTAACTTTGGAAAGAACAATCCCCAAAATGAAAGACTGGGAGGGGTTTAAGAGATAATTTTATTGATTTTCAATTTCTGGTTAATCTAGATCATCAGGGACAGACTGAAGACGAAAAAGAAGACTCCACAACCCACCTAGGTAGTTCTTCCAACTCATAAATATCCTTAGAGTTCAAAAGGTTTCCCCCATATCCAGTCTGAATCATTGGCAAATTAATCAAATTATTTTTCCTCATATCCTTTCCTTTTCTGCACAGGATAAAAATTGATGGATCATCACTTTCTTAGCAACTACCTTCTGCCTATCATAAGGCTGCTCCATCCCACCTTAATTTTCTCCATTTTGGCCAAACAATCCCAGTTCCCTCAAATGTTTCCAAAAGGTTGCATTTTCTAACCTCATTATTGTTGTTGTTCTGCTTTGGACTTTTTCTAAATTACCTATGCCTTGCAAGTTGTGGCATTCAAAAACAGATGCTGCAGTCTAACACAAGACTTGGGGAAACAGACAGAAAAGTAAAACACCCCGTATCCTGCATATAACAAGGACTCTGGAATGAGATTTGCCATTTTTTGAATAATTTGCTGACTGATTCTATTTATGCTCTGCAACAATGTGCAGATCTTTTTCTGAAGTAGTACTATCTACCCAACTATTCACCACTTTGTACTAGTTAATTTGATTTTTCCTGCCCAAGTGAAGTACTACACACTTGTCTTTACTGACTTTTCTATTGACTTCAAGGTATTTCTGCAATTTCTCAAGCTACCTTTGAACTCCAATCTGCCAAAACACTTACAAATTTAATGTCATCTGTAAGCTGAGCAATATTCAAAAATTTTGTAAGTGTTCTTTATAATCTGAACAGTTAAAGAAACGATGAATAGTGTTAGGAGCAGGATAATCCACTGGAGTAAGGTGACTTAAAAGTTCTTGTTTGACAGGGAACATCAATAATGACATAATACATCTTAATAATTCCATCTATTTTCCTAACATATGGATGAAAACATACCACTGGCCTGTGTCATGAGAGATTGTTATCTACTGATTCCCACCCATTTCTGAGTGACTTTTTCAGACTATCCATCATTCCTGTTATTTTTCAAATACAGGTGCTAGGTGCTTAGACATTGCTGTAGCTAGCTCCTTCAGTATTCTAGGGTGAATTTCACCAGCCTCTTCTAACCTGAATGCATTGTATTTAAATATTCTTTAGTCTGTTCTTCTAGTATTCTACAGCCATGAAAGTTAATTGCCCCCCATACAATTAAAGTGCTTTATAAAGACCACAGTGAAAAACACACTTTCCAATTCAGTCTACACAATCACATCTCATTTCTCAAAATCATCAGTGTATAGCTTTAGAAATTGATGAATTCATCCATGTCAGTTTTTCCTCATGGCAAGTTTGCAAGTATCCATTTATGTTTATGTAGCTATCTCAGATTAAAACTCACTCTTTCAATAAAATGCCTGAGGCAAAAATATGCTTATCTATAAATGTGGGGACTACTGGACACAAAGACCTGAGGAAAAAAAAAAACACACAAAAAAAATTACTATATTGCTACATTTTAAGTAAAGAACATACAACATTTTTTTCAGTTTAACAGTGAATATAGTTGTAGGTACTCTCTGTACAATACCAAATATTAGGAGTTGCTAGGGAGCGTAGTGTTGGAAGTCGTCCATTTTCCTGTTGCTTACACTGCCCTGCAGACAGGATACTTGGGTCAAGGAACTCAATCAGTTCCACATCCTCCTGCAGCAGAACTTCCTGTTGCAGGATGGTACGGAGTGTGTCAAATCGAAATCCGACATCCTTACCACAAACGGGCAGGAGAAAAACACAGGTATTAGTAAAGAACATGCAAACTCTTAAAATTAAGTTATTAGAACAAGGAAAATACCCGGACTCTCCACACTTCACTGACAGCTATCTCTTCCTGAAGATTGCCGAAATATTTCAGATATATCAGTAGTAGACTCCTCACTTTTATTAAACTTGTTAAAATTTAAAAATTCATTTACTACCTAACAATTCAGCCTTGCAGGGTGTATCACGCTGATTTTGTGATCTGACCTAGACAGTAACAATATTTGGTAAAATGCCACAAGTTATGCCAATACATTTGCAAAAGGATTGTAAAGGTATCATATCTATTAGAAGATTTCAATAAAACAGCAAACCTTCTTTTTTGTCATGACATAATTTAGATCATTAACAAAACAAACAAATTATAAAGAGAGAGTTTACAGCTCAGTCAATAAAAAGTCACCTGTGGACATTTAATAGGGTCAATGTGCTGGACTCAAGCCCCCAACCAAAGCAGTGAGTCTTCTCCTGCAGGATTCTGCGACCCAAGAGAGCTCAATCCAAACATGAAACAGCGTGGGCCTCTGAAGACTTCACACTTACTGAACTTCAGGGAGTTACTTAGTCATGGATCTGATACTACGATAAATGTCTGCTATTTTTCCCCTACCATAATAGCTCTTCAAGGCAATACGCAGATCTTGAAGACAAATATGTAAATCAGAGAAGACCCCCTGAAATTTTAATTTGCATATTGCACCAAACTATAATTACAGAACACTTCAAGTTGAGAGTGTTCTAACAAAACCCCAAAATGAGCACGTGCATCTTTGCATCTAGCTAGCCTGAAGGAGGGAGAGTATTTTTGTAAAACCCTCTAATAGAAGCTGTTAACAGAAGTTTGAAATTTCACAGTACAGAGATTATTTATGAAACTTTGCTCTAGCTAGTCAAATGTTTAATTCCATACGTTGATGTTACTCCAGATAACTTGCATTCTACATTTACTAAAAAACATTGTTTCAGGGCTGTGTTCAAGAGGAAACTCTGCCCTCCTCCAACACATCCTGTGTCATTTCGGTACCCTGCTGTAGCATGCAGCAGGAGAAACATGCTTTTCACATTCTTCAGTTGTGTCTCCCTCTCAAGAAATTAAAGCTAAAAAAAGCTTTGAAGATAATACCTTTGATTCACAGAGAAACAGAGAGAAAGAAAAAAGACAACCCAAGATCAGTAATGATAGGTTTCAGAGGAAATTTTGTCCTCTTGAAATAAGGGAGAAGCAATAGCAATTGGACTCACTAGAACTCTCTCAGAAATGGAAACCCCTAACTCACCATATTGCTCACTTCCCAGCTCCCCAAACTACATATAAAGACATCGTTCTTATACCATAGTAGAAAAAAATTAAACTTCTAACTTTCAGATTCTGGAACAGTCTAAAATGACATTTTCAAGCAAGACTAGGAACCTGAAACAGCTGGGTGCTAATTAAAGCAGATCTCGACCAACCCCAGGCTAGAAACTGAATTGTCTAGAACGTGGTGCTGCAGAGAACAGGTGTAAAGACAGAATAAAACTATTTTTACCTACCTGGGGTAGAACTATCACCCTTCAGTTCTACCCCACACATGCTGCCTTGGGTTCTAAAAGTTCCTTGTATGTTCTAGGAGTAGGACAATAAAACTTTGGGTGAGGCAGGTGGAGGTGGACACCCACTCTGCTTCTGAACTGCTGAAGTGTGGACATACAGGTAATGCAGAGCCTGATCATGCCTCTTCCTACTGCCAGGCTGCTACAAAGATGTCATCTGCTGTTAACGCATAACATCATTTTGAAGCATTATAATGGTGCTGCCTTAGCTTGCTTTGCTTTTCCCAAATGTAAAAGCACTGTGGAAAGTGCAGAGACATAATACATAACCCAGGATAGGTCCAGGGGTGGTAGAGCTGCACAAGCAGGTGCTATGCCTGAGCTAACAAGGTGAAAGAGGTGGTGAAGCAACAATTAGATGAAGCTCTAGAGCCTTCTGTCTTAAGCTGTGTCTGCAAGTCACTGGACCACCACTTGGGGACTTTCTCAGTGTCTCGCAGTGCCTTCCAGTGAATGAGGCAGATACAGCGTAGATTAACTTCTTTTACCTTTCAAGAATTTCCTTAATTTCTCATCATCTCTCATTCCATGTTTTGAATATCTTCAAGCTGGCTACTGATATTTTTTTTCTTTTTGGGCTGTGCCCAACTTGCCTGGCAACCTAACTCTGAAAAATAGAATCAGTATTACCAAAAGAGTTAAGTAAAACTCTCAGAACATACAACAAAAGAGACCAAAGATGGTGCTTGGAGGAGAAGGTACAAAGGAGGGAAAGACCTGTGGATTAAGAAAGAAAAATTAAAAAATAAAATAAAATTAAGTAATCACTTACCAGTCGGTGAAGTATGTCATCATCTTTCTTATATTGTGGAAAAGGAAACCAACTTCTGAAGAATTCAACTAGTTTTGACAGGATGCCTTGCTGAAGGGAACAGAAATTATTTCATTAAAAAAAAAAAGAAAAAAATAAATAACAGACAGACAATTCCTTTATTTGTGCATCTGCTTTCCTTGTTAACTCAAACACACGTACCTGTAAGGAAGTTTCGCTTATTCTATTTGGCCTAACTTCAGAGTATGCTAAGGGAACATCTGCTTCCGCTCAGTTTGCCTGTACACAAGGCCATGAAATAAAGCTTCATTAACCCCACCCATTCAGAGTGTGATGGATTGTTATGCTATAACGTTAAAAATAAATACAGCTAGAATTTGTTTGATCTCAGGTTGGCAGCTACTGCATCAACATGAAGGATTTTCTCTCTTCTTCAGCATAAAAAAAAGCAGTGAAGTTAAATGGCTGACAGAGACTGAACAGAAGGAAAAGACTGGAAGAGGAACAACCTCTCCTTGGAGGACCACCACAGCTTGAGGACAAGACTCTGAAGGACGAGTGAACAGAGGAAGGGAAGAGTGATGACAGGAACAGGAGCTGTGTCAGAAGCACACTGTCACAGCAGCACTTGCCATCAGGTACTTCTCTCTCCACACTGCTTCCCATGCAACCTGAATCCACTTTGATCTGAGCTGTAAACCTAACTTTGAACATCGCTAATTAGAGGGACTTGCTGGCATCACACATTTTACTCGCATATCCTCCTAAGAGATGATGCATGAAAGATCAGAATTAAATAGATTTTTATTTATTATATAATCTATATATCTATATATCTATAAATCTATCTCTATATATCTATATATCTATGTATCTATATCTATATATACTATATATCTGTAAAATAAAAAGATGATTTTGCTTCACTCTGCAGTCATTTCATGAAAAAGGCAGAGTTTCTGACAGACACTCTATAGCTACTTTCCTCAGACTGAATTGACAGGAAGTATTTTTCAAATGATTTACTTACATCTATTTCATGAATTCTGGAGCCTACCTCTTAATCTTCAAACTGCTGAGACATATTATAATTAATTGAAATGTATACCTTAGTTTATAAAGGATGTCTACATTAAATTGGCTTCTTCCTTTTCTCTCACTCTCTTTTTTAAGAAAGAGAAGTGTAAAACTGAAATTTACTACATACAGCTGAAAGGTCACTCTTCCCCTGAGCAACTGGTGCTGAGCTTCTGACCTCTGGGATTCCAGGTACAAACCCGTTCCAATACAAGCTACAAAAATGCTCATTTGCCTCTCAAAGCTGTTTGAGAAGAACAACACGAACTTCTCCAATAGGCTCCTAACTCTCCGGTTGTAAATGGAAGAATAAAATCAAACAAGTATTGAGCTGTGTGGCTAGCCCTGTGATTAGTCAGACCAGCGACTGGAGGCAGGACAGCCAGACGGATCAGTGTAACAGCCCTCTGAGAGGCTGCATGACAGAAGTTTGATGCACAGTCAGGGCAGAAACGCTTTGAATAACACCAGAAATTGTCATACATAAGAGGGGCTATCCCAGCAATCCACACTTTTCAGCCTACAGAATAATACAGATGAGGTTGTGAAGTATGTTAGAGGGTATACAGAATCGCAGAATCATCAAGGTTGGAAGAGACCTCCAAGATCACCGAGTCCAACCTCTAACCTAGCACTAACGAGTCCTCCACTAAACCGTATCACTAAGCTCTACATCTAAACGTCTTTTAAAGACATCCAGGGATGGTGACTCAACCACTTCCCCACTTTCATGTGCAATATTGGACAAGCTATCAAAAAATAAGAGGCCCTGTTTCTATACTAATTTCTATCATGATTATCAGTAATGCTGGTAAAAGCAAGATGCACCCCTGCTGTATGGGCAAAGATTCTGAAGTTGCTCAAAGGCACTGACGTCTAAGAGGAGAAGGGTGTCACAAACCGCAGCAGTAGATTATCCTCCAAGGAAGAGTTTCTTGTAAAGTGGTGCAAAACAAAGTTATCTTATTACAATTTGTGGAAAAATGAGATGAAATAAACAAAAGTCCTTGCCCTACATTTGAGTTTCAGACAAAGTATTTGTCTCAGTACAGTGAAGTGTAAAAGAAGTTGACCATTTACTATTTACAATGATGCCTCTTGGAGCCTATCATTTTCAACTGCTTAGCCTTCTCAAGTTCTTTAGTTTTTATCATAAGAATTTGAATCTATACCAAAGACAGTTTTAAACTGCTACCAGCTGACTAAACTTGATTATGAAAGCACTGAAAAAAGGCAGACTAATGTGCTATATAAGTAATTGTTTGGTTTATTTGCCATGTTTTCGTTTAAAAATAAAAATATGAGCTTGCATAAAGGCTCACCAGGCATGTCAGTGCTTGAAAACACAAAACAAGACAACCCACTGTCTTGGGCTGTGACCCAGTAGAGTGCAGTAACACATTCAATTATTCAGATCCTTGGAATAGTGTCTCACAGTCTGCACTCCCATTGGGAGCGTTACTGACAAGTAAAACAACTTCCATCAACACACAAGTCGGGTCATGTTGCCAGTGCTTCTGGAGTATCATTTTTACAACTTTAGAACACAAGTCAGTCAAATGATTCCTCTTAATAAGCTTACTAAATAACTATAATTATTATATTTAATTATAATTATAATAATTATTATTTAACAGAATTAAGCTTAATAATAAAGATATATAATGCCTAACATTAATAGAAAAAAGCATAGGACACAAACATTTTAGGTACATTCATTTGAACCTAAAATCAAATTTTTAAGAATGTTTCTCTTCTGCACAGGTTGAACTTGAAATGGCAAATCAGCAGGTATCTGAAATTCACATTGGCACCTTTCAGTTCTGTGCGCTTCAGAAAGATGACAGTACTAAGCATTACTGAGGATAGCCTCAGCACAATCCTACGTATCTGCCTCCAGCACCAGTGCCTCCAGCACTAGTGATAAATGATTGCCACATCTGAGCTGGGATAAGGTGTGACAGTAAAATCAATTTAGACACTCAGATATGCACAGCAGCATAGGAAAATGAGTGAGAAAGGAAAAATGCGAAGAAATACATTCCTTGAAGATCAAGCAGAATTACCCAAATAATTCTGGACTTAATTCCAGAAAACAGGTCTAGGAGCTCTTTCAAACAGTACCCTTGAGTATCAAGTCCTTGTGAGATCCGAACGTTAGCTGTAGCTTTGTCCAGAGATCGGTACAGCTAGGAGCACTCAACCTATAATTACCATGCTAAATCACATCTCTGTACTCCATCAACCCTCAGAACACAATCTTGAAGTACCTCTTTTCAGCTTTTCTGCTCAGTGTTCATTAAGACCATGCTCTCATTAAGAAAACAAAACAAAACAAAAACAACCACGCAAACAAAAACTAATTAAGATGTGCTTCAAGTTCAGCTGATGCCTTTATCGTTCATTAAGCCTGAAAAACACGCTCTGCTTGGCGGGAGAGCAAAACCGAGCAGCGACGTTTGTAGCAGTTCCTAGGAACCTCTTTATCTTCCAGATTTGTTTTTCCAGTCCACAAAGATCCCACACTAGATCTTTGCCTTGCCAAAATACGTCACAAGATAGTATCTGCACAGGGTTCCTACTTGACTGAATATAAGAGGAGTAAACAACTGCAACTCAAAGACAAAGCTATACTGCAACTTTTCTAAAGTGAGTCTTCCACTATAAGCCAGCTGACAGCCTAGAAAAAAAACAGTATTTTACTTTTCTATTCAGGAACATATCTGTCTCCTTTTCTAGCCAGAACAAATCCTATATCTAGTAGAATGGGATGAAATTGGAGAAATAAAGCAGAATCGGATGCTCCCCTTAAAGAGCTAACCAACCACCTTTTGGAAAAAAAAAAGGAGTATCATTTTAGAAGCCGGGTTGTTTTGGATCCAGTAGAAAACTTAGAGTGGTAGATGGACCATGATAACCTAAGAAAGCCAAAACTCTTTGTAAAATGCAGTCCAGAGGAGGTACATAAACATTAAAATACCTTTTAAAGTAATAAAGTGTTTGAGGCATTTGTAAACTTATTTTTCAAAACAGAAAGAAAACTATACATACATACCAGACATCACTCAACATGGATCATCATCTGCTCCCTGTGATTATATTATCTGCATTATGCTAAGCCTCAGCTAAAATCGTTTTACATTAGGACTGTGGGTAGGTACATATTCAGAACTTGGAAACCATTTGTTTCCCAGACATTTTATAATTTCAGTAAACTAGATCAGCAAAGGGTGAGAGAAGGGAAGTGATAATAGTCCAATGTGAAAATGAGGAAATGATTGCATGGGAATTTAAATGATTTGCCTATACCTCATACAGAAGTTTTAACAAAGTCTCAGATCCTCCTTAATCCAGTCTACTTCTTTAAACATGTGGCCAGCTGTCTCTCCCCCATGCTCTTTCCTTTTGAGATACCAAAATGGGACACGCAAACAGAAATCAAAGGACAAAACCAGACTTTCTGACACTAGGTTACAAAAGAAAAGTGTTACTGTTCCCAAACTACTACTCTATCAACAGCAGGAAGAACCAATGACATTTTCTCACTACAAATTACACACAGGTTTCTTCCTTTTTCCCACCCCATATCCTTGTCTAGACTGAGATGAGGCAGTATGAATGTCATGCTGGCGTTTGTAAGACATGTGCAGCCCATTTTCACACACCCTCTGCTGACGCAATACCAGAGGACTTCCTCCCAAAGCAATAAAATTAACAGTAAGATGCTTGAGAGGAATGAAAGGGGAAAAACAGAACACTTACGACTTTTAAAAGCAGTATGTCTTCATGCTTTTAAGGTTCTTATCCCCACAGCACTTTTGTATTAAATTCAGTAGAAGTCATATACATGAACACAGCATCATACTGCTTTACTAATTCCACAAAAATTAATAGGCAAAATAAAGTAATACAGCTAACAAACGTAGTCCAGGTATCACTTCACGGTAATGAACAGATAATCCATCAATGAAATGTCACCCTAATTTTCAATTAACAGCTGTTTAATTAAAGTCTTCCTGGATTGAGCCAAAATAGGTATGTTCAATGTCAACGTATCCACAAAACTGCCAATAGCTTTAAAGTGAAAATTTATTTTCAGTTGTTTTCGTGAGGGTTGTGGTGACTGCCAGCTGACAATTCTGAAAAGTAAAGGTAGTGGACATATAATTTCCAGGAATTCTTCTCAAGCTAGTTTAAATCAAATTTTGAGTTTAAGCCTGAATTAAATTCAGCCTTGCCTCACGAACACTGATAGAAGCAACCATTATTACTAATGTACTAGATATCCACATCAGTAGTAATTACAAGTCAATTTATTCATTAAATTAAAAAAAAAAATCTTACATTAGCGAAACCATTCAATGAAGTGTGGAGACGCTGCAAGAATCATCCCCTTCCCAGCTCCAGTTCACAGGCTAGACACTCAGTGGTCTAGCTCACAGGTCTGCTCAGTGGATCGTGCACCCCGTATCTCATCTATCAGAAGATGGGGCACGAAAGAAGGGAGACGTGGTACACCCCCACAGGAATACAAGTCTTAGAAACTGCGTTTCAAGGCTGTGAAGCAAAGCTCATAGTGCACCTGAGCCATCGGGTAAACACAAACAAACCATGACCAATCTATCCACAAAGAAAGACTCCAACAGGACTGAAGACCAAAACGTCTCCTGTTTTATTACCCTGCCCTTTCAGAATAATGAGTGTGTGAGGAAGGTTAGATAGTCTATGCAGACAGCAGTAAAATGGATACCATTATATGAAAATATGATACACCAACACTTCTCAGAATACCGCTAGATGAATAAGCTTCACACTGCAACTTCTAAATTTCCACTTCAAAGACTGTATATGCCAGTCCTTGCAAGTATACCATATTGTTATAAACAGTTTGCTAACTACACATTCTGTCCCCAGATCAGGAAAAAAAAACATTATCCACATCTACTCACACACTTCTGAATCCTACCCCACGTAACACCCCACATAGAGCAGAACAGATTAAAAAACCCATGAGACAAAAATGCGTCTGATCTAAAACAAAGGAGGAGCAAGGAGGACATGTTCAAAACTGATTTGTTGTTGAAATAAAGCCTAACAAATTGTGACCATTACTTGGCTAATTCCTTGAAGCATCTTGAGAACTATTTGAAAAAAGATCCTAAGAAACGCATCAGCTCACCTCATTTGCCACACGATCCCCCATGCACCACAACCTTCTGGAAAAGGGAGACCTTCTGGAGATCTCAGGGCCACTCCTATCACACTGCCTGTGTTTGGGAAATACGGGATGCTCCCCAATTCACTGCCTGCTAAGAGGAAGGGGGGAACATTGTGGAGCAGGGAAGCAACAGAGGTTATAAATGAGAGGGAAAAGGTTGCGAACCTCTCATCTGAAGATGGCTAAAGAGGTATAAAGCAGGAATGAACATCAAGAAAACTGCTCTGGAAGAAGGCTAAAAGCCACAGCAGGTGAGAGTCAGATAGCCTAAGATGCAGTAATGGTACAATGAAGCTACAGTAAACGGTGGGGTGAGGGGAGAAAGAAATGTTAATTCTTCAGAGACATCACCAAATCAGCCCACAAATGCTTGTTCTGGGCTCTTACCCAAGAGGTACTGCTCAACACATCCCCACCCTGCCCCAGCCTGCAGTGGCCAGGACAGAGAAGTCTGCACAGAGCCTCTTTTTATCCTCCCGGCTTAGCGTCTAACTAGAGCACGTCCACTGAGAATCGAATTCTACACTACAGTAGGAAAACAGGTAGGCAGAAAATAAGTGCTCTTAGCATGCTCCATCTAGTTGCTAAGGAGAAGACACAACGACTACTGAATTTTCTAAAACTTCCCCTTTTCGAACCAGCAAAGAGATTCCTACATCAGGTCTTCAGAAGAGGAATTCCCTCACCCACAGTACAGCTCCTCAGCTGAGTCACACAGCCTATATACTACCTGTGCGTAGACTATAGTAGGTGTTAAGTGGACAAATTAATGCTATAAAAACTATTTTATAGCATTGCCGTATTTTAGTAGCCACCAAGCTCTTAAATCGCAAGCACACTTTTAATACAAAAAATATTATAAAAATCCACAAGCCTTTACTTAAAATAACAGAGAAATAAGAGGTCTGAACTAATGAATCAGCTGAGCCTTGTCAGCTGTTACTGATACAAAATTGCTATAACTACAATTCTACTATCTTGTTCAGACTGGTTTTTGTATTTATACTTCCCAGAAATCATCTTCCTTAATTTTTTGTCACATAATAAATGATATTTAGGAAGTGAATGCCTGAGGTGGGCTGACAACTCTATAAATATCTTGTTCCAGATGATTACAGGTTTTGTTCACAGAATTTAATGCTAAGCTTACAGTAACAATATCCAGTAAATACGATTACTTACAACTCTCAAAAAATACACTATCAAAATGTTGTTTCCTCAGCTCTCATAGAAGCAAAGAAACACTTCAAACTACACTGGAAGACCATAAATTCCAAACATATTTGTAGACAACACATGACAACACTGTTATTGTTAAATTATTATTATTATCATCATTATCATCATCATCATTAATAATAATAATAATTGTTATTATTACAGTAAGAGTTTCACCTTTATACTATTATTATTATTATTATTATTATAGTAAAAGTTTCACCTTTACCGCATCCAATTTTGCCTACTGACAAAGCAATGCAGTTCTCTTTTGAGAAGATAAATACTAAGGAACAGGAAAACACTCACTTTCTGGACAACGTGCACAGTCCGCTCTTTCTGGCCTTCCTCTACTGCACATTGCTTTGCCTTCTGCGACACAGAGGAACATACTTCAAAATCTGTGTGTCCCAAATCCTGCAGATACTGGTAGAGTGGTGAATTCTGAAAGAAAGTTAAAAATAGAAAAAATTTGAAAACAAACAAACAAAACCAAACAAACAAACAAAACCCTCAAAAACTCAAAAACAAAAACCAAGGGTAAATGACATTCCCTATTTACCACAGAACATGACTACAGGATGCCAAAGCACAGTCAAACTGCATGATCAGCAATGAGGTATGCAACAGGAAAAAAAGAACATAGTATCACAGTAACAGCAAAGAAGCCAAATTTTTGCTTTAAATATCTTTCAAGTTTTATCTTAACCATAACAAAAGAGTTGCAAGAGAGTCAATATATGATACTGTAATGAGAAATAAGTATGCAACTAACCAGCTTTTCCTACAGTAATATATTTTCCAGGTTACCCGATTTTTTTTTAGCTTATAACTTACATGTAAGCAATAAATAAATCAAGTATTTGGCAATGTTTTTAGTATATATTTTTAGTATATATTTTAAAGCATTCTTGTGTGACTCTAAAACACTCGATGACACTAGTTTCCTAAAGTTTATAAAAGTTGAATACTTTGTACAGCTTCTAGTGAAACAAACTTTATAACTAGAGCACTTTTAAAACTTCAACAAATGAAGCCTCAGTATAACCTGATGAGGGACCTATGCAGTACTTTACTGAAATGAGAAAAAAAAACAGAGGATGGCTTCTGCTCTATTTGAGGACAATATTAACACTTTTGAAAGCCAACTCTCACAGTTATCAAATAAATAAATAAAATAAAATAAAATAAATATGAACAAAACTAAAACCAACCTTTTAAAGTTGCTGGCAAAGCTACTAATTCAGAAAGAGTCCTTAATGAAACTGCTTAGAGAAAGCAGGAGATTCTGATTGCCATGACATGGATATTCACATTTTTTGATATTTATTTACATAGGCTTTTGGATTTTCTTTCCATCCCTATCGGATGTCTACATTTACTTAACCATTATTTGCCGACATTTATATCTGTGACAGAATTGGCAGAAAGGATATTTACACTAAATCTAGTTCTACCCAGGAGATGTAAAAGGACTTTTTTTTTTTTTTAAGAAACCCTCTCAGTAATCAGTCTTAGATAGCCTAGTTAGTTAGGAATTACTTTTTACCTCTGAAAAAACTTTATCGACACCCCACACTAGTATGCAAACACCAGTGAACTGCATAAGAAGAATACAACTATTTTAAGAATTATAATTTACTACCAGTGGGACAACAGAAATACTAAAGTTAAAAAAGGAAAAGCTTTATAATAATGAGCACTCAATTGTGGAGGTTCACAGAAACACTGACCAATAGTACATCAACTACGAATCATTACATTAGCTATCATTAACTTGCTGATGCGAGTAGTGAAAAAGGCATCTACCATGACCGTGTACCAACATGGCCAAGTCTCAAGTGACTGCCTGCCATACAGTAAGACTTTGAAGCAATCATTGATTCTAGCTTAACAAATGAATTTGTTACTGCTAAGGTTATTATTATTATTTTTTAATCCTATCAACAAGGTGTTCTTTGGATCGCTCTTGCCTATCTAAAGCGTGCAAATGCACACTTTTGCATGCTCCCCGTGAGTAACTAACTCATAACAGATTCAGAGTCCACTCATTACCTGAAACTCAAACATTCATGCCAACTCACAGCTCTGTGCAGGTCCAGACAGTCCCCTCACCCACAATGACAGTGATTGTGCAAAGCACTACGCTACATTAGTGACTCATTTCCTTGTGGGAATTTTCCAGTGTGACACCATGATCCTATCTTTTTCCTAAGTGTCCTTCCTCAATGGTCAAATACTTTTTCAAATGCATAATTAAACAATGCACCCTAATTGAACAGTGCAATGCGCTGGACTGGCTGTAGGGACGCTATGTTTCTAAGTAGAACGTGTCTCTTTATCAGAATTACTAAATAAAATGAGAAAGGAAACATAATAGGCTAGAACATTTCTTTTATTTACACTAAAGGCATAATGGTTTGTATCAGGAACAGTGTAGCCAGCAGGACCAGGGGCGTGATCGTCCCCCTGTACTCAGCTCTGGTGAGGCCTCATCTTGAGTGCTGTGTTCAGTTTTGGGCCCCTCACTAGAAGAAGGACATCAAGGCCCTGGAACACGTCCAGAGAAGGGCCACGAAGCTGGTGAAGGGCCTGGAACACAAGTCCTGTGGGGAGCAGCTGAGGGAACTGGGGTTGTTTAGTCTGGAGGAGGCTCAGGGGAGACCTTACTGCTCTCTACAACTACCTGAAGGGAAGGTGTGGGGAGCTGGGGGTTGGCCTCTTCTCACAGATAACTAGTGATAGGGTTAGAGGGAATGGCCTCAAGTTGCACCAGAGGAGGTTTAGGTTGGAAATAGGAGACATTTCTTCTCAGAAAGAGCAGTCAGGCATTGAAACGTGCTGCCCAGGGAAGTGGTGGAGTCACCATCCCTGGGGGTGTTTAAGCAAAGGTTGGACGTGGTGCTTAGGGACACAGTTTAGTGGGTGACATTGGTGGGAGGGGGATGGATGGACCAGATGATCTTCGCGGTCTTTTCCAAACTTAATGATTCAATGAATGTTACATTATCTCAATAACTTCAGGACAAAACCTGAAATTGAATGGACATGCATAACCATGTCTTCTTAAAATGGTCTCCATACAGAAGCAGGCTGCATACTACCAGCACACCTGAATTACTCAAACCTGCACACACAAAAAGCTCTTGAAGTAACACAGAGGTTTCAGACAGAACCAGACCAAATTTTCCCTTTAGATAAAGGTGTGTATACAAAACTCTGGGGAATTACAGGCCTGTCAACCTGACCTTGGTAACAGCATCACACAGCACATACAGGACAACTGAGAGATCAGAAGCAGCCAGCATGGGTTTATGAAGGGCAGGTCGTGCCTGACTAATCCGATCTCCTTCTATGACAAGATGACCCACTGAGTAGATGAAGGAAAAGCTGTGGATGTTGTCTGCCTTGATTTCAGTGTTTGACACCATCTCCCAGACTATTCTCCCAGAGAAACTGCTGCTAGTGGCTTGGACAGGTGTATAGTTCACTGTCTGGATGGCTGGACTCAAAGACTCATAGTGAATGAAGTTCAACCCCATTAACAGCTGGTCACCAGTGGAACTCCCCTTGGCTTCCCCCAGGCTTAGTCTTGGGGCCAGTTCTGTTTAACATGTTTATCAGCGATGTGCATGAGGGGATCAAGCGCACCCCCAGTAAGCTTGCAGACGATACCACGTTAGGTGGCACTGTTGATCCGGTTGAGGGCAGGAAGGCTTTGCAGAGGGATCTGGATAGGCTGGATTGATGGCCAAGGCCAATTCCACGACAGTCAATAAGGCTATGTGTCAGGTGCTGCGCTGGGTGGTAACACTCCCATGCAGCGATACAGGCTTGGGGAAGAGTGGCTGGGAAGTTGCTGGGCAGAAAAGCACTAGGAGGTGCGGGTCAACAGCCGGCTGAACATGAGCAGTGTGCCCAGGGAGCCCAGAGCGCCAACGGCATCCTGGCCTGCATCAGAAGCAGTGTGGCCAGCAGGACTAGGGAAGCGGTTGTCCTCTGGTATGTAGCACTGGTGAGACTGCACCTTGAATATCGTGTTTGGTTTTGGACCCCTTACTACAAGAAGGGTATTGAGTTCCTTGGGAGTGTGCAGAGCAGCAAAGCTGGTGAAGGGATTAGAAACCTAGATTTATGAGGAGCAACTGAGGGAACTGGGAGTGTTTAGTCTGGAGAAGGGGAGGCTGAAGGGAAACCTCATCACCTACAACTACCTGAAAGGAGGCTGTAGTAAGGAGGGCGTCAGCCTCTTTTCTCATGTGACAACTGATAGAATAAGAGGAAACAGTCTCCAGTTGCACCAGAGGAGGTTTAGATTGGACATGAGGAAGAATTTCTTCACGGAGAGGGTGGTCAAACATTGGAATGGGCTGTCCAGGGAGGTGTGGGACTTGTCATCCCTGGAGGCATTTAAGAGACGCATGGACATGGCACTGAGGGACAGGGGTTAGTGATGGGACCTGGTAGGTCAGGTTGATGGTTGGACTCGATGATCTTAAAGGTCTTTTCCAACCTGTACAATTCTATGAAAACAGCGGATGAACATAGAATGTTTTATTCAAAATCATAGTTTTGATGCTCATTCCAGGCAGGACTCCAAGGAAATTGCATCCAGGTTCCTGGCAGACCTATCCAAGGGGTAGGACATCTCCAGGTCCTAATTGCAGGACACATCTACCTCTCTTTATCTGTCCAGGAGTTGGAGACCTCTTCCCCCCCCCGCCCCAGTTCCCAGCTCAGTCACACGGACCTTAATATTTCCTTGTTACAGCTAGTAGAGATGAGACCAGAACACCAACTTCACCACTGCGTGACCTAAGCAGCTTCCTGCGTGATGGTGTGGTGTTTTAACCCTGCTGGGCAGTGGAACTCCACCACAACCACTCTCTCATTCCCTCTCCTCAAAGAAAATGAGGAAGAAAATATGATGGAAAGGGCTCAAGGGTTGAGATAAGGACAGGGAGATCACTCAGCAACTAACGTCATGGGCAATACAGACTCGTCATAGGGAGATTAAAATAATTTACTGCCTATTACTAGCACATTAGAACAGTGAGAAACTAAAAGCAAACTGAAAACACTTTCTTCCCATCTACCATTTTCTACCTCCTCCCCCTGAGCAATACAGGGGAACGGGGGCTGCAGTCAGTCCCTAACCCTTCACAGTCACTCTCTGCCCCTGCTCCACATGGGGTCCCTCCCACGGGATGCCGTCCTTCCCTAACTGATCCTGTCAGGGCTCCCCACAGGCAGCAGCTCTTTAAAACTGCTCTCTGATCTGACACGGGGCAGCTTCTGGACACTTCTCACAGAAGCCACCCTTGCACCCCCCCTGCTACCAAACCCTTGCCGCATAAACCCAATACAGATGGGAAGTTCAAAACCAAATTGTTTTAACTTGAAAACAAACAAACAAACAAAATGTTTTCAGGCTCTTTCAGCTCAGTAACCTGGAAATCCTGCTTTTTGCTGTCTCCAGTTATGACTATTATCTTGTTACACACACTTGTTACAAGCATAACCAATCATCTTGATCATACTTGTCACAAGCAAGACACCTGAATATTCTTTTCTTTATTGCTACTCACCTAAATACAGACAGCTGTCAAAATAACTCAAATATACCAGGGTGTTTTTCCACTATTATTAGGGTACACCTTCTTGTTTTGGGGGCTTCTGTATTCTGCTCTCTCCACTACATAGAGACAGAAGGCTAGAGAGAAACCATCCAGGTACCCAAATAATGTTAGAGACAGGTGATAGTAACAGCTGTCTGTTGTAGAAATAAGGTAAAATTATTTCCCCTTCTGGGTCACTGCAGAAAGCTCAGGCAGCTGATGGCTTGTCATTACAAGGGATTCAAGCCAGCACCAACCAACTCAAGGGAAATGTAAACTAGGTCTTTGCTAATGATCCATCACAGAGCGAATATTCAGTATGAAAAGCAATCTGTTGGTGTGAGAATTAAAGCTGTGTTTTTGCAGTGTAAAATTCCACTAACTTTGCATATTCAAAAGTGATTTTGCAGGCATAACAGTGGCGTAACAGTGGGGAGTATGTTAAGTAGATAAGGAGACGGTGGAAGGTCCCACTGTCCCAAAATAAGGAAGATGGCTACGAAAAACAAGACAAGCAGTGCAAAATCAGTAAAAATAAAAAATCAAGAGCACTCTAATCACGAGAGAAGAAAAAAAAAAAGGGAAAAGGAGAAAATAATGGTTGGTCAAATAAAATTGTACATACATAGTATAGTAGTAAGTGTTGAGTAGTTTGTGAACCTGTAGCATTCAGCTAATGAGGAAGCAGAGGAATCAAGCGTCAGGTAATAGGGAATGTAAAGTTATGATATACTCTTGCTGTGCACTCCTGCCTGCAGGACGCCCTCCATTGCAATCACGAATAAAAATGCTGCTTCACTGAGATCCTCACCTGAGCCTGTGTAATTGGCTACAGATTGTTTCTCACAAACTGGGGGCTTGTCCAGGAGCCAGTCGCCCGCTGGGGATTGTTTCTCACATTGGCATTGCAGGAGAAGAAGAAAAAAAAAATTATTCTGACTGTGTGAGGTCACTTCAAATGTGCAGGGCACAGAAAGGAATGATCTATGATGAGATCATTTTTTTAAAAGCTGATCAAAAAACCAGTCTAATGCTGTTTAGATTGGTTCCATTTCCCAAAGGAATGGATGAAGAAAGGCAGACAAAGAGATGGAGAGGTAGCCAGAGAGATTCTGTCCACCAAACCCAGGATTAGCTAAAATCCTGAATGCTGTATTTAGTAAATAAAATATTGCAAAGATGTAAGGATGCCTGATTCTTACTGGTTTTTGGAACTATCAAAACCTTGCAATAAATTTTAAGTAGTACAATTTCTACTATCCAGAAATAGTTTTTTTTTTTTTTAAAAAAAAAAAAAAAACACTCTCTCTTCAAATGTTAATGAAACCTTAGCCCCTGGCTGTGATGAATAATTTCATTTGTTCTTGTAATCAAGGTAGAATACAGACACCTTACTAGGTTTTACATAAAATCCTTTTGATTAATTTTTCAAAGGCTTTTAAAATGTCTCCATTACAGTTTGGCATAGTTAGATTTGCAAATTTTTAATACTGCTGGGAACTGGAAAACAGTTTTCTGATTATTGAGTTGGGAAATGATAATTGATTAAAATTTAACTCAAATGTTTATCATATATTCCTTCACATAGATGAGTAGTGTCCTCTTTGAATTTCTTAGGAAGCACTCAGGCTATGACATCCCTCCTCTAGCACACTTTCTCTGGCCCCACTTTTCCTCTCCCCCGTTCTTCCTAAGAGATTACTAGCTGAACTTACAGTCCCCGTTGGAAAACCTCTTTTTTTAAAAAACAAACCAAACCAAACCTTAAATGACCGAGAACTATGCCATAACTAAAATACCTTACTCTGTAAATAAAATATTATTGTTCCTCTTTCTGAATCCATAAAGCCGTGTAAAACGTGGGTGCAGAAAGAACCGAGTAAGAACTGGGTTGAGGCCCTTTTGTAATTAGATGACTAAGAACCTTAACAATACTGATGATAAAATTCTTCCATTAAGAGTGAGTTCTCTTGTGCAGTGCATACAGCTTTACAGTTTGCTCACCTGTAAAATTTGAGGATTACACCTCCTTTTTATTAAAAATATTGATGGCATGTATTGACCTATGCTAACATAAAAACACTATTTATTTACTTATTATATTTAATGTCCTAGGTACCCTCTGACAAGCTTGTCATTTGCAAAGCTGTGTGGTCTGTATAACTCACTGAGGATTTCTCCAGCCATCTATAGCAAATTTCTCCCATGACATATGTCATGATATGACATCTGAAGAAAGATGACAAGTAAGCAATGGCTAGAAAATCAGTAAGGGAATATTAAAAAGTTTAAGGGTAGACTTCATGTATATGAACGTTCACACAAAACTTCCAATATCATCAAAGAATCATAAAATTATAATGTAACCACACAGGTGCAATATGATAACATTCAAATATGCTATATAATATACTACATGTTTCAATTCAAGAGACAGAAGCATTATACTTAACACAAAGCATCCTTCATCTTCACAAAGCTTTAAAAACAGTAATTTAATCTCATAATATGCATTATCTCCCATGAATTATAGCTTTGAATTTCTAGATTACAACCTTAGCCAAAATTCTCACTCTTAGTTGCCCTCATTCCCATTAGAAAATCACAGACATGCACATATTTTTGTGCACACACTTGTAGCCGTGAGAAAAGTTCCTTGGTTTCAGCTCATGCTGTCATGCATCAGTATTGCCAGGCTCAGCTGTTTTCATACACAAATGCCATGATAATAGTAAGAAATATACATCTTGGTTAGGTAAAATAGGATGCAAAAAAGCAGATCCTAGTTCTCCTTGCCTAGAATTAATGTCTTCCTTTTTTCAACAGTCCAGCATTAAAAAAGATTTTGACAGTTCTGTATATGTATTATAGACACTACAGTATTAGTTTGAGAAATTCTGGACATATCAGAAGGCCAGTAGGTTGTAATTTAGCCTTGAAAGAAATCTTTTAGGTTAGAATGTTAGGTAAAGGGACAGCAACACTGTTTCAGTGGATAGTCTGAACACAAAATTTAAAGATGAAATTTCATCTTCCTATTAACACAGCATCATATTATTCTAAAGGCATCTATTTTGTTGTATTTTTGAATCTTTATGTTTACATCCAACCACTCAACTTGAATACTAACTAGAATAGTTACTATCATTCACATCTGACAATCCGGTTCATTTATTTATTTCCAGTTGTCTCTGGTAGAGCAACATGGTAATGAATGATTTAGAAAGTAGAAAAGAAAAAAAAAAGTCATCATTCAGCTTATTGTTATATATTACCATCACAGTACCAGTTACTGATGGCAAACGCCATCTAAAGCAAGTGAGGATACCATGACAGGGTTTTTCAGCAATATGCTGTATTTATATCTGAAGTTTCTTCAAAGTTTTGTCTTCTAAGTCACTTTCTGAGATCACCTAGATACAAGAGAAAGGCATTGCATTTACAATCAGGGCATTTTTTATTATGCTACTTGTCAAAAGCGTGTGCTGGAAATGGAGAACAGTTCCAGATGACAAGATGACATTATTCTTTGATGCACTTCTTACAGGCTAGACAAGGAGAATATGGCTAATAAGTGAAAAGAGTACTGAATAGGAATAAGTTTTCTGAAGATTTTAAGAAACAGGGTTTTCTGGGAACTCAGCAGAAACTGACAACAACAAAAACCCACTTATCTTTGTATTTTCTAATTCACTACTGTCAGACACCCCACAAAGCCATCCAAATGTAAGTAGATGTTTATTGTATTGTATAGTTTTATATAAGCTCCTATGTCCAGAATCAAGAAAAAAGCCCTTCCTCCTCATTCACAACTCCCTGAGCATATGTATTTTTGACTCACACTACTAAAGACAGTATCACTCAAATACTTACGTGTAATTACAACTGTCTTTTTTCATTGTTGAAAGTGGTTGAGTCTCATTCTAAACCCAAGATGTATTACACAGGATTAAAGAACAGTCCACTGAAATTATTTTGGTCTTTAACCTTTTCTCAATGCTTATTTTAATGCCACTTATCATATAGCACTTTATTAGAAAAAAAATCACCTAAACTGAACCAAAGATCAAACATCTTGTTTGCAACTCTAAGCCTACAGTAAAAATAAATACAAAAAAACAAGCCAAACATTAAAAAATAATCAAACACAACACTATGCACTGCTATGTGATGAAAAGGTTGGCAGAGTAGAGAATTCCCTAGCTACAGGAAAGAGCTTACTTTTGATTGATATCTGCTCCAATATCTGTATCTATTGCAGCCCTGAAAGCACAAATATTACACTTTAATATAAGTCCTTTTGTGCATATTCGGAGAAAAGCCTTTGTAATCACAAAGGATATTATAACGCTGTTAGCTTTCATAGTCCTGTTACAATAGCAGCTGAATATCAAAGCCACACCCATATTATTTTTGCTGATGCATCATGAACTAAATGACTCAGGATTTCTCCATTAGAGACGGGGGCTTCCCACACCCAACACTCTTTATCACTCCATGGTAAAATTTACTACCTAGTAGTAAATAGTAAAAAGTACCCTGCTCTAGTTTCCAACTACAGCTAATGGAGCAGAATAACCTTAATAAAAATAATAAAAAAATAATATTTAATGTGATTGCACATAGCAGAGGGTTTAAAGATCTCTTCTTAAAATACAGAAATGGTTTTCTCAAAGCCAAGGATTCTAATGGGCCAGGAACACTGTGGGAGCGCAAACAACCTCCAAAATGAGTACAAGCTATGAATTCTCAGTTTAAAAAACAAAGAAAAATAAAAGATTTAGCATTTCTGACAGCAAAGCTTAGCAGATAAGTTTAACAGGTGGCAAATCTCAAAACAAAATAAACAGTATTGAAATCCTCCCCCCCTCAAAACACAGATTCGAAAAAGTTGAGCTAAAACTTACAGACAGCGCAAGCTTTGTCTCCTGGAAGAGGGCATTCCATTTTTCTCTTCTGTACTGTTCCCACGCATCTGACAGAATCTCACCCACCTCCCCGTTTCTTTCCACTCGTCCCTCCAGGATGACCCGAGCCGAGGATGAGAAGCAGCAGTCAGTGTAATTGCACCTGTGCTCCTGCACAGTAGCATTTTCCTGACAGCATCAGCGGCTGCAGTTTGAAACTTCCCAGGACTGTGCGATTTCTCCTGACTAATGTGGCTTTATAACTGGGGGGAGGGAGACGAGGATGACAGATTGCTAAAGGCTTTTAAAAAGATACTGCTAGAAAGAATTACTGCACATCGATCTTATATGAAGCCATTAATAAGACTTCCCAAGCAACAGTATTTAAAAGCCTTGGTCATATTCTCCTGGCCGGTAACCACCTCCTCCTTTCACTCGACTGACACGCAGCCAGCCACTGACAGGGCTAATATTAGACAATGACTTCGACAGGGGAAGAATCATTTAGATTTCTGTTCTGTTTTCACCGTCAGTAGCAGAGACCTCTCTTTCTCCAGTACTACACCATCACGGGATCTAGAAGCAGTTTCTGAGAACTACTTTGAAGCCATTAACCTCGTGTTGTTCCCTAATATTCTCTGATGCACAATATATACCTACTATTGCAAGCATCTCCGCATCCTGAAGAGCTTTATAACCCACATATAGTTCCACATCACTGGATCTGTGAAAAGGGAAAGCTCTTTCCTTTGCATTTTCAGCAGGAGGTTGCACATTATTGCCATCATGGAAAAGTCTCATGAAGAAACCTTACGTGCTAGAAAAAGCTCTGAAATTCGTTAGCAATGGCAGCCCTGGATTATTTACCCATTCAAAAGTAGACCTCTGAATACAGGTGAAAAGCTGAGCGGGACCTCTCTGACAAGGACAGCCACGATTAAGAACTGGAAAACTGAAGGTGAAAGTGGCAAACGTATCTTCCCTGCAGGACAGAGTAACAGGCCAGCCACGGACTGTATTGGGAGCTTTGGGTGCAGAGTTGCTGGTTGCGCAAGTCACAGCATTCAGCTGGCAAGGAAACACATAGTTTGTTTTATACTGGTCACTAATACTTGTAGACTTTGTCCTTCATTTGCGTGCTGGTAAACTCATGGAATATTTCTGAAACACTCTGGAAACTTCTCTAAAACAACAGCTCCAAAGAACAGTTTATCCATTACAAGTCATGTTAATTTTGACACCTACTGAAAACACAGTGCAAGCAAGCATCTTTTCTGAGCGCTAAGCATCCTAGAAATAAGAGAAACAGTCATGTTATGAGGACTAAAAGAACATGAGTGATTTTTGTTTTTATTTTAAACTCGAGTGTCTCAAGGAAGTTGGTTCATGACAAAGCTGTGAGAAGAGTATTAAGCCTCCTGTGAAAATGATGCCAGAGCAATTAGCACAGAGGAGGATGCCAAAATTTTTGGACCATCAGACCTCGAAAATTTACTGTGGATCATCATGTATTTTTGTCTTTGATTTCCTGTTAAAAATAATGAAGCTAGTATGGGTTCACACACCATATGGCCCATACAATACCTTCCTCTGTCTGCTTAGATAAGACATTAATAATATCCAAAAATGCCTCATGACTTTACTTGGCAGCCACAACAACCAGAAGCTTCTTTAGAGAGTCCTCCCCTTCCTCATAGCAGACTTCCGAGAAGATATCTGGATTAGCCCACTTGCCACTAGTTCGGCATCTTGCAGCAGAGGGATCTCCCCAGGCTGCAGTTACACGGGCAATTTAACCTGACGTTAACAGCGGGTGCAGATGAAAGCTGCAGTACCATTTTACAACACTAATGGTAGTATTTATGCAGACAAGTGGAGAGATGGAACAAGAATTGATCTGCCTGAAAAACATGAAATAGCCTTTCTTGTTTCTTTGTTTTCCTTCCTTAGCCACCTGAATTACAGTCAGGTTAGTCTCATGATCCAAGTTACAGCTCCACCCACGAACCGTAGTACTGGTGTACAGAAGAGGACGGGGGTAAGAAGGAAAAAATGAGAGAAGCCCATCTCTCTCTTCTGGCAACAGCCCGCACTTCAGGCAGACAAGGCAGTCTCAAATAGTGTTTTTGACTGAAGCGTATATTTAAAACTGGCTTTACTTCATCCAGGTGTATAAAATGACAGCACTACATCTTTATTCCACCCAATAATCAGTGAGAAAAATCCTGTTGAGGCAGCAATAGAGACACTACCATTGAGGTTGTGTGAATGTCCTTTTTCGTAACTTAAAACCAAACGATATTACATTTCTAACCCCACTACTTGACAAGAATGACTTTGTTTTGGAAGTCCTAAAGTTTTCAGGTGTTTGAATGATTGTGACTTGAAATTTTCATCACAACAAAAAGTTCTAAGGTTAAGTTTCCTGGGTTTTTGATTTGTTTTTTGCTTTGTTTTTAAAGCAATATATATACATATATATATAGAGAGAGAGAGAACAGCTCAATTTGGATGGAGAAACCATTTGTGAAAATAAACATCCCTGAGTGTTATGATAAAAGATAGATTTGGTTTGAAAGTGTACAGACAAGGATCTGAACATCTCAATTTAATGATGTACCAGTATTCTAGGCAAAGAAACACCATATTTTAGATACGTTTGGCTATTGTAGGTGTGCTGCGCACATGAGCTAAAGGATGTTCTGAACATGGCTGTTTTATGCTGGGAAACGGTGGTGCCTTTTGCTGGAATCTCTCAAATCTTACAGAAATCTGTATGCAAAAACATTATCTGTATGCATCCCCCATGCCACTCAGCCCCGGGCAGCACCTTGGATGGTTGCTCAAATATGCTGTGAGAGTCTTTCTGAGCTTATGACATCTGAATGCTTTATCACGTTGCCCAGAATTTCCCAAGCACTTTTGTCCTGTCCCTCCTAAAGGGACTGTTCCATTCCCACCTCCTCTCAAGAGGCCAGGCCCTGTGCCATTCAGCTGCCACCCCTGCCGAGCCCCGGTGCCTTCTCTTTCGCTCTCAGGATGGCATGCTGTTGGAGAACACTTCTGTATTGTTTTCAGGACTCATTTTTCACATTAACTTCATCCACTTTGGCAAAAAGACAGAACACAGACCACGTTTCTCTGAACTCTACAAAGGGTAGTTCCATTTCTGTGCAGTGTTATTTTCCAAGCGATGGGAATACAACTGCTTCAGTAAGGGTGGGCTGTGATATGAAAGCACCTGATATACTTTCAAAACCTTTGTTCTAGGTCTGTGGGTTCCAATTCTAGTTACTTAACCTGGTTTCAGTAGAACTGTGTTCAATACATTGCATGAATACAAAATCTTGGACGTGGACATGAGATTTTTGACTCTGCATTCACCCCCACCTTATCTTAATGTACAGATTTGTATGGATTCTGAGATGTGATGCAGACAGAGGAGCAAAAGAAAGTCTTACTTTGGTTATTTGGTATTATTTTCCCATTTCCACAAAATAAAGTTTGAAGTTGGGAAAGATGACACATACAACATAAATTGTATTTTTCAGTCTGGGATTGAAGGCAGAAACAATAAATCCCACATTTCAAAAATGTGGAGTCTTCCTACTGATCAGATCCTCTAGATCAGGAATGAAAGCTTAGATTCAACAGCGACACTATCACCATGCCACCCAGCCAGCCTTTAGCAGGACTATTCTTTAACAGAACTTTCCATTCGTGCTGAAATAGCTAGTGAATAGCAACATTAAGTAACTAATGTGGGCAGAAGCATTTCTAGGAAGGGCACAAGACCCGTCAGTCTCACAAGAGGTTCCATCTGCACATCAGGAAGCACTTCTCAACTGTGAGGGTGATGGAGCACTGGCACAGGCTGCCCAGAGAAGCTGTGGACTCTCCACCCTTGCAGGTACTCAAAAGCCACCTGGACATGGTCCTGGGCAATCTGCTCGAACAGGGGGCAATGATCTCTACAGGTCCCTTCCAACCTATGTGAGCACAGCTTTAATAACTACCCACATGGAACAAATGTGGCACAAGTTCATTAAAATATAGGACAAATGACTCAGCTGGAAGCAGGACACAGGAGCTGAAAATGCCCTTACGGAACAGTATTTGGATCACCTTCATCCCAGTGTTCTGAAAGAATGGGTGCACGAGATCAAAGATCCAGCACAGAAAATCTTTGATAAATCTATAAACTCACAAGTGGAAAATAGCAAACACGACTATACTTACAAGGAGAAAAAAGCAATATGTCAGTCCTACGAATCTGATCAAAAGCCAGCATGCTACTGAGAACAATTATTCTTTATTGCAAAATTCAAAGACAAAGAAGAAAACGGGTCACCAATGAGGATACCACACGAGGTCATCAGAGGTTGATTGCAACACTCACTTGACATCTTTTTTGGATAAGACAGCTCATTTTTCTAGATAATGGAAAGAGAGGAAGCTTAAATGGACTTCTGATACTATGCCATACGGGGTATGGACTTCTGATACCGCGCCATATCGGTTAAGAAGGGAAAGGATCTAAATAGGTAAATGGCAGAGATAACAGCGGGTTGTGCATAGGACGCTAACCTCATCAGAAACTATCACAGCATAGTGCACGCTGTACTTTAACCACAGCATTCTGTCTTGTAGCCCATTTTGGGCTGTAAAAACCTCATCTCAAGTAACTTAACATCAGATGTCCTCTATTCTGTCTTACTACCTTTTTTAATAGACAGACATTAATAAAAAGTATCATTCATTTTTTTCCATAATCTGCCCAACATTAAAGCAATTTTTAATTTGACACACTGCTGGCAGACAAACACATGCCAAGCACACCGGGGCACCTCTGTGTCTCTCAGGTTCTGCCCCCCTCCCCTAATATTTTGGGGTGCTTTCATTAAAAGAGCAACTGCAAAAACAAATGCAAGAACTGAAGTTAGGAGGTACAAACTGAAGTAAAGTAGAACAACTGCAAGAACTCAAACCGAAGATGACTATTCAGTTGGTGAATGAAAATCGGTGTGTTGTAGGAATTCATTTATAAACTGGATAGAGGATGGCAACACTTCTGGACCAGCAAAATGACCATCACTCATTGTCACTCAATCACGATAATCTGCAACAGCTCTTGAACTTCTGCACACGTAATACTGTTTTCCCAGGGCAGCAATGCCATCCCTGAGCTTGTCCTCCTTCAGGGAGATATTCACGTAACAGATACTTGATAATGAAAACGATGAATGGTCTTCAGAAGCTCATAAATATCTATCAGTGGGATGTCATCTGTTTGCTACAGCACAATTTGTAAAGCAGGTGGTTGAAATCGATGCCTTTAGGCCTGTTGGACAGAGCTATGACCTGAAAAATACGCAGAAAATAACACTGGACATAACTAATGTGGAACAGGTGAAGCATACCCTGTTCTGCTTCTCTTTTCTCTCCTACCCATTCTGTTTGGGCATGAAAAACGTGAAGGATCGCTTCCTTCCTGATCAGGCATTTGTTATCACAACAATGACGTTTCTTTAATGTAAGAATAGAGGTTGAGAAGAGTGCATTTACAGTCACTTCCAGGAATGCAGGAATTTTTTGAAAGCTGCAACAAAGACTCTTTTCCCCAGACTGGTATAACGGCATTAGGTGGTAGCAATCCCAAGCATAATTCTCAAGGACCTCCACTACTCCTAGCTACTGACTCAGGAGACCGACACGCTAGGCACTTAAACAGGCCCAGGAAAAGACTCAATGGTGAGCAGGTAGAGAACAGCTTTTGGCATGCTCTTGACCAAACGAAAGACCATACTGGAAATGCCTCGTGAACATAAGGGATCCTAGCAAGCTGAGTTATCCTGTTGTTGCATGCTAGTTTTCACGCTGTACTTGTAAAGGAAGACAGTAAACACAAATGGAGTGGAAAAGCATACAGATGACAGCTTCCAACAGGCAGATACCAAGGGCATTGCAAGAGACCACTGAAGTGCTGTACAGCTGCCAGACGCGTGGGGAAGCACACCAGCAGCGTGGCACAGTCAGGCAGTCTGCTTCTTCATGTCCACTACTGCATATGAGTATCAAAGGCTTAGGAAACACTGTGTCCAGCAAAACGATTCCATTTTTCATAGCTGAATACAGTATCACTGGCGCTTCTCCCATGCACAGGCTGTGGAACCTACAAGAACCTACACTCCTACCCAGGGCGCACACCAACAAACCCACTGATCACAAGCTGTGTTAGCTTCTCTCTCTGCCTGATCTACACTGGAGTAACAACGCATTCATAGTTTTCTAGGAAAACTGTCTAACTTCTCCTGGTAATTTTAGTGAGGTAAAAGAACTAACCAACTCTGAGTGCTCATTCTCTGGGGACAGCGACAGGACCCGAGGGAACGGCATGGAGCTGGGACAGGGGAGGGTGAGGCTGGGGGTTAGGGAAAGGTTCTGCACCCAGAGGGTGGTCAGGCACTGGGACAGGCTCCCTCCCCCAGGCAGTGGTCACAGCACTGAGCCTGATGGAATTCAGGAAGGGCTTGGGCAATGCTCTCAGACAAATGGTTTAAGATTTAGGTAGTCCTGAGTGGGGCCAAGAGTTGGGCTTGATGATCCTCATAGGCCCCTTCCAACTTGGGATATTTTGTGATTTATGAACTATTTTCACATTGGAAGACTTTACAGAGCAGTATCAACAAAAACTACTGCAAGATGCTTTCAGTTCCTGCACAAGTCACACTGAAACAAAAACCTTGTCTTCCAGTGTGAGTGAGCAGAAGAGACGCTGGGTCCTGCTCTTCTGGTATGCTGGTGGACAGAAAAGAAAGAAGGAAGAGAGAGAAATTACCAAAGGTATGAGAGAGAAGCAGAGGTGCACTAGCTGCTGAACACACACTGACAGCTATTTTCCTCAGCTTTGCAGCGATGGTATACGATCTCAGGAGCTGCCTAGTATCTTGGCATACTTCATATGCCTTTCTCAGTGCTCTTGCCCTCATGAGCTTCTCTGCTCTTCTAAAAGAGGCCTCAGACTCCAGGTTCTCAAAGCCAAAACAAGATGTCCTCCCTGCTTTGTCCATTTCTTTCTTGATACTAATTCCCATGTTGTCATCTAATGCGCGAGTATTTTCCAAGGAAACCAGCCAAAGACACTAATACATGATAAGAACAGAATGATTCGACTTAAAGCAAGCAAGAAATGATAAGAAAATGGGCTAAAACTTCCACAGTTGTTCAAAGAAATAAGAAGAGTTCAGCTGCTCTGAACAGAAGGTCTATCAAATGGCAGTTTTGCGTGGTTTGAAGGTATGTGTAAGTCAGGAAGGATAAGTGAGCACAACCTGAGCAGAGTTAATGCAACACACATGACTAAATTTATCACCGTTGCTTATAATAGCGTCCAACGCCTTGTTCACATGAGTGCCAGAAGCTCAGAGCTCACAAAAACCAACGTCTACATGCTGATGGTCTCCTTGCAATAGTGACTGCTGAAGAATAACTTGGGAAGCAACCTACTGAGGTGCAGAAAAAAACGTAGCTGCTTCCTATAAACCACAGATAACTGAGGAGAGTTTGTGGCCCGAGAACAAAAATGAAATAGTAATTAAAAATAAATACATTGCAGCATTAAATACCTGTGATGCTTTCCTCTCTCTGGCTCACCTGCGTGGAGGTTATTCGCCATTCCTTGTGGAGTCTCCACTTTGCAAGAACACCCCTGTGCACTTCTGAAGCTATTTTTTGTGGGTACTGCAAAGTACCCGTTATTATCAGCGGGTGCCTCACCCAGCTCTGCTCATCAGGGGTTTCCCCCTCCCACCACCAAAAAAATCAGTTGTTTTGCCTACTGTTTCTTATCTTGTTATAGTTGGAATTTCCTATATGAAACATAAATACAGCGAGTGACATAGTGACATGTGCTCGATACAGCAACGTGTCAAAGCACCTTTACTAGTGCAGGGAAGGCATTTCCAAAACACTACAAAAGCAGTCAAGTGAGCACGCACATGCAGGGAGATCTTTTACTCCCTACATAGCAGAACTTTTTCTTTTTTAGTCAAAATAGTAATTGCTGCAGTAACTAAAGAACCGTGGAGCTAATGGCCAAACACCACTTCTACTGAAAAACTACACACAGGGGGCAGGCGCTGCGCCTGTGAAATAAATTCTTGCCAAGGATTTACATCGCTTGAGGAAGTGGTTGGACCAGATGATCTTGAAGGCCTCTTCCAACCTTAATAATTCTATGACTACAGCAACGTAACAGGCTTTATCGATAGCGTGCAAGGTTGGCTGTGGATGAAAACTTTGTGGTACAGGCCGCGGCTGTGAACAGGGAGTACTGAGGTTACTCTGCATTCCTTATTTAAGGAGCTTTTTCTATCCAACACCACGCGCTTTGCCATTATAAATCATGATACTGAACTATAATGATTTTACAGACTGCTTCCTCTATAAACGCCTTTTTTGGGTACCCGAGAAAACGCGTGACCTCGACGGAGACGCACGCACGGTCAATCCCTGCAAACCCATCTGACTTTGTCGCTGAGGCGCTGACACATTTACCATTTCCCAGCCGCTGTACGCGACGCCCACACGACACGGTGACCCCCTTAGGGCCGAAGAGGGCCAATACCCTGACCCGGCCCGGCCCGGCCCGGCCCCCCCCCGTCCCCCAGCGGGCCCGGTGCCGCCGCACGAAGGCCCGGCCGCTCCCCGCCCGGCTGCCCGGGGCGGGCGCTGCCCTGAGGCGGCCCAACGGCCGGGCCGCGCGCCCAACGGCCGCCCCCGCCCGGCGCCCAACGGCCGCCGCCCAGCGCACGCCGCCCCCGCGAGGGGCGGAGAGAACCGCGGGCCCGGCCCGGCCCGCCGCCGCCGCCGGTGTCCCCCCGGCGCCCACCTCAAACACCACTTCTTCGTCGAACTCCGGTGTCATCCTGCCAGCGCCATGCCACCCCCCGCGGGCACGACGGGAAACGGAGTCCGCCCCGCCGCCGGCGGCACCTTCCCCGCCTCGCGAACTGAGCGGGGGGGGGACGGGGACTACAAGTCCCAGAAGGCGCCGCGAGGGCCCGCTTCCGGCCGGCGGGGGGGGCGAGGCCATCCATGGAGGCGGGGGGCGGGGGGGGGTCATATATGGGCGTGGCCTCGCGGCGGGCCGGCAGGTGGCGCAGCGGGGGGCCATATGGGGGGCATGGAGGGGGCGTGGTCACGCCGAGGGGGCGTGGTCACACCGAGGGGGCGTGGTCATTGGGGGCGTGGTCATTGGGGGCGTGGTCACACCGGGGGGGCGTGGTCATTGGGGGCGTGGTCATTGGGGGCGTGGTCACACCGAGGGGGCGTGGTCATTGGGGGCGTGGCCGTTGGGGGCGTGGTCACACCGAGGGGGCGTGGTCATTGGGGGCGTGGCCGTTGGGGGCGTGGCCTCGCGGTGGGCGCGTCCCGGCGGCGCGGTGCCGGCGCGGGCGTTATGCGGGAGCGGGCGCGGGGCCCAGGGGCTCCTCGTGCCCCCGGCAGCCCGGCGGGGCGGGACGGAGCGCAGCGCCCCGGGCACCATGAGCGCCGCCGGTGAGTGCGGGGACGGGGTGGGGGGGGGGGACAGGGGCCGAGGGACGGGCAGAGCGGGGTGCCCCAGCCGCTGTCAGTCGGGCCGGTTGGCGCCGGTGGGGCTCTCGGTACTTTCGTTCCCCCACCGGGTGCCTTGGCGGGTCCCTTCCCGAGGCTGCTGGAAAAAGGAGGGCAGCGGTAATTCGTGCGTTGGAAAGCCGGTTGTGAAGTTGTGACACACCGGCTGGAGACGAGTCTACGCGCGGCGCAAACCTGAAGCGGCAAAATGCTTCCTGCGGGGGCTCGCAGGGGGGCGAGGGGAGGGCTGTTGTGAAGGGCGAGAAATGCAGCCTCCGAGCAACAACGGCAGCCTAATTCTCCGCGTTTTCCTCTCACATATAGATCAGTTTATTACCAAATCTAGCATTAACTAAGTTATCTAGTCTCTCTTAATCAGAGTTCGTTGGAAAACAAATATCTACTTAATGCGTCTTCCTGCTCCGTTTCATACGTTCCCGTTTTCAATATGATTCCTAATTTTAGTATGATGGAGCGAATTTGCTGAACTCTGGAAAAACACGTAGCAGAGCGGTACGTCAGCTGTACCTAACAGCTGTATCGCTTGTTCCTGTTATGTAGCAGCGCTGCTGGAAGTACAAGTCGCTGCTGCTTTTTATTTTATTTTAAAAGTTAAGCAGCTGTACAAATAAAAGGTCTGTGTTAGGGGGTGCTCAAGAGCTTAGGGCTGCTCAAGTTAAATTCAGTACGGTACAAAGTTTTGGGAAGCGAGGGAGATTCCCAGTACCGAGCAGTTACCGCGGGGCTCCCGGAGATCAGGTTGTGCGCCCCGGCGGGACGGGGCTGAGCCTCTCCGCCGCTGCTTTTGGTTGTTTGGTGGTGGCGTTTGTGGGAAAGGTGAGCAGGAAGGGGCTCCTGTGAGCAAAGTCGCTTAGAAAGCAAAAGAGAAAGGGATGCTGAGGAGTATCAGTAAAAAGAAAGTGGGAAGGCTTCGTGGAAAATGTGAATTTTCGCACGCGATTTGAAGGGGAAGGCACAGGGAGTCCAGTCTGGGTGGGCAGGGAGCGGGGAGCTGAGTGATAGCGTGAGATGGATTATGTGAGCGTAAGAAAATAAATGGCAAACAGGCCAAACGGGATCAGGGAGTGAGGATCTTGTTGACAGTACCGTGACAGCTTTTGACAGTTCAGATAAGGAGCTCACAGGCAGGGTACGACCGAGGAGTCCGAGGCCTGGGCTTCACATCTGCCTCCTCGTATTGCCCCAGAATTTGGCTCCTGAAATACACAGACATGCTTTGTCAAGCTAGTGCTCAAATAAAAACTTACCGACTCCTATGTTTTAGTTTCAGCCCAGTGACCTATAGGAGCTATTTCTTGTACTGGAATTATTTAGATTGCTAATTCAGTTATTACTGTGGGTTGTGAAATAGCTTTCTCATAACTGCTTGATAACGCAGCTTTTCATGAAAAATGTTGTCACGTGTGAAGACTTCAGGTGGAGCTTGAAATGCCTAGGTAGCCTTCTGCTCTGCACTCGGGTTAATTTGGAGGGCTCGAGCGTCTCTTGTCTTGTTTTAATGCACCTCTAGAACAATCCTATTTGGCAGAGCATCATCAGTACTGCTTTAATATTTGTAATTATGATTTGCAGAGATGAGCGACCTCAGATTGGTAAACAGGACTCCCCGAAAGAGAGATTGTGCTACTTGAGGGAACTATGGTGGGGAGAGAAATGCTGAACACAGCTTCAGTCCATTGCCAGAAGTTGCAGAAGGTCCACATTAATAGCCCAGCCTTAACTCCACTCTAGCTTGCTTTTTGCCTTTCTAAATGATACGATGCTTTTTCAGTTTGTTGCTGCAATTCTTTTCTACTTCCTCTGCAAAATTGTGTCAGTTAAATCTCAGCTCAGAGTTGGGTGTTACTGTGTGACAGATGAAGCTGTTCTTTCATAGCTGCTGCTTTCCTCTACAAAAACGTGTATGTAAATCTGTGCTTCTTCATAACTCAGAAATGATAGCGCTTATTTAAAATACTCGTAGATAATTTATGAACAATCTTACTGTAGTGAGCAACCTGTGGGTTGGTTTTACCTTTCAGCTATAGCTAACGTCGCATTGGTTTCTCATGTACCACGTATTATTTATATATGATGCTGATGAATGCGCATTTACTCATTTTCTGCCTGGAACTATTGTGCTGTCTTCAAGTAAAGGCTTTGCCTTTAAAAGGGAAAAACAAAAGCTCAGAGTTACAACTTTGACGTTTATTATTTCTTGCCAAAGGAACAACCCTTATATGTGAATCCGTACAGATTACTTGGTGAGGGCAGAACATATAGCTCAGATTCGAAAACTGATTTGACAGCAGCAATGAGAACTATGTACTGCGTTTTTAATGTCAAAAATGTAAATCAAAGGGGAAAAAATCAGAGCAATAACAGAATAAACAAAATCAACGTGACTTTTCCAATCAAACCTCATTGCTTTCAAGCACTGAAGAAATGAGGCCTCGAGGGTTTAGTGCCCCTTTAACCCTCTGATATGTCAAGTCTTGTTAGAGTTACTTGGCGTTATCTCCACATGTGATCTTCAAAGGTTGTTTATTCATCCCTTGCACTTGCTCTAAAGTTATCCCCAACTTTCCTGTTTTATTTCAATACGTTGCTGAACAACCCGCGATTTTGAAATTAATGTTTTCCTTTTGCAGTTTGTTTAGGATGTTTTCTAAAAATGTAGTGGCTGGAAACCATCATCTTCCCTTGTATTTTAAAAACTACACGTGTTATCTTCCGGGATGTCGTGACTCACTCCTCTTTCTGTTTACTTTTTAACGTTGTGGCACCTGAAAAAATCAGAGCCTCTGCATAATAAAACAAACACGCATTCACGGGAAATAAATCAATGCACTCAGAATACTTTTTTGAGGTGTGCATCTAACGAAACCTTTCTGTAACTGAAAGCGAAGTAATTGAACTGAAGTGTCTTGTTGTTAGTTGTGAAAACATAGGCTGTCAGAGAACTTGAGTTTTAGAATAATGTATCTGTTTCTCCGGCAGCGTGCTCACTGCCATCACGGTCATCTTTGAATGTGTCCTCAGCATATAGCAATAATTATCTCTCCCTGAAAGGTCTTTAAAAGCCTGACCCCTTGTATACACACGGTAAGATAGGAGTAAGTGTATGGTCAGCTACTACAGAGTGGCTGTTTCGTTAAATTCACGCCTTGGCTTACCCCCATAGGAACTCGATTGGGTACCTGTACCCTAAATTTAGGCCCAGCTGCTGTAAAAATCTTACCTCACTCTGATTGATTGTTTCACCGCCTTTCTACCGTTTCGTGGTTCAGAAAAGGAAACAGCCTTAGGGCGGGTTGCAGGGCCCCAAGAAGGGTGGCCTCGTGGGTGACCGGGGCCCGTCCCATGGAGGACTCGGTCCCAGGAGTGGCGCCTCTGTCTGTGGGGAGCTCACAAAGCACAATATCCAATTATGGCTGCCCGACGGCCTGTGCTGCTCAACAGGCTTCTGTATTCATTCAGTAGCCTGTTAGTTTGGTTGTAAAGGAGGGCTGGGATGATCGATCGTGGATCACAGGCTTGTGTTCCGGCAGCTGGAACCTTTCGTCCCCATTTTCTTGGCCAGGTGCAGGTGAACATCATTTTTTTCTTGTTCTTTTGCTGTGCCCAAATGTGGAAGTTGTTTTAAAAAGCGGGCATAAACACAACCTGGGAAAATGTTCCCTTAGCAGTAGGTTTATTGCAGAAGAGGCAGTGATATTTGAGTTTTTTTTTTTGCCAAAGTTCAACTTCATACAGCTTCTTTCCCCTGTCCTTTTCCTTCATACAAATGCTGGGTGGGCATGATAGCACGGCGTCAAAATCCGAGGAGAAGATTTACTGCTGTTTTGTAACAGTTCTTTAGGGCTGCATTGTCTTACTGGCTTTCCTGTGCTTTCCTGGTGTTGCGTAGGAGAATAGACACAAGCCTTTTTACGTGGGGCCCTCAGTTGCCAAACCCTATCGTCTGAGGAAGAGAAACAGGCGCTAAGGCCAAAGCACCGAGAGCGCGAGCTGCTCCAGGGTGTTCCCATCCTCCTGTAAAGCACAGCGAAGGTAGGACGGGGACACGTGTTCTGCCAGGCACGGCTGAGGGGCACGGAGAGACTCAGCAGGATGGGAATGGGTGTAACTTCTTCCTCAGCACACTGGAGGAGATAATTCGCCCCAGGGAAAAACGTCCAGCCTGTGCTGTGACCTGCAGATGGACAAAGAGGGAGTGTGTGCATCGGCCTACAGTGCTACTGGCTATTTATTGTTAGAAATATAATGCCCCTTTTAATCCTTTTTTTTTTTTTTTAACAATGTGTGTTTTGGTATTTTTAAGCATCATCCTTTTTTTTTCCTTTTTTTTTTTTTTTTTTTGTCCCTCCAGCACTGGACATAGTGTTGGCTGTTTACTGATAAGCAATGGATTTCCTGTTGGTGATGGCAGGTTTGTTACTCACTTTATTTATGGATTTCTTCCTTTCCCTAGTCAAGCAAGCCAGAGGATATCTCTGCCCGCTTCCGTGACTCCTAAACATTTAATCCCTTTATTCAAGTATAACTTTGTGTTTTGTAAAAAAGCATTTGGTTTTCTTACCGGTAGCCCTTGATGCTAGCCTGGATGCAGGGATCCTCTGAGCAATGGGGTAAGATTGGAGGGAAGTAGGGGGGAAGTGATAGTGATTCTCTGTTCTCTCAGTAACTAACACAAGCTGGCAAATCCAATGTTCAGCCCAGAATTTCCTCTGAAATTACTACACATCTCAGAAAGTGAGTTTAGCTTGACTGTAAGCACTGGTGACTCCACAACAACCCTAGGCAAGGTGTTGCTGTAGTTAATTATCCTTGGGCCTAACGATAACTGTCAACTCTTCTTTCTAGTTTGGCTGTGGGGTCTCTGCGTGTCTTTGTTTCCTGATTAAAAAGCCATCTATAATCATAAAACTCTCACGTGTGCATGCGTATATATGCTATCACCATCTCACTTCTTAAATTCTTGGCTAAATTAAGCAGGTTGAGCTTTCCTGGGTCTTGATGTATGGTTTTTATACTTTAGATACTTCTTATAGTTATTTCTTGAATTCATCCCAAGTTCTCCTGTAAGACTGCCAGAAGTGACACAGCATGCCACTAGCAGTCTGGCAGGTGCTGCATACACAAATATTTTCAATGCCTGTAATTTTTTTATATTTATCTCCTTGTAATCTGGAGGATTATTTACCACCCTAGCTGCAGACCTGCATGTAGCTCATACAAAATAGTTATCGACAATGATTTATTTCCAAATTCTCTTCAGTTTCAGCTCTCTTGATTATAACCAACAGCCTCTGTTCTTAGGTGAACAGTTTTATTTGGCACCAGGAAAAACCCTGTCATCCAAATAAGTCACCTCACTGGGCTTTTCTTGTATAGCGTTTCCTTGATTATGTTTATTGCTTTTCACCAAAAAGGCTTGTTTCCACTTGTCACTTTAACAAAAAGTCATTCTCTCATGACTTCTAGTCATTCTTTACACCTTTGTATATAAGTAGTTGCCTCCTACTTAGTTTTCTTTCTTTTAAGGATGGTAAAAATGTCCCTTTTAAAGCACTGCACTATGTCAAAATGGTTTGGATTCCCATACTGTGAATTTAATTAGTTGATAATCAACAGAACTTCAATTTCCAATTTCTAATCTAATACACTTTTACCCTCACCTAGCTGCTGTTATTTTTTTGTTTGTTTGTTTAGGAGTTCATCACTTGTATTTTTCAGAAACTTGAATATGTTCTGTTGAGGAAAATTATTGGTGTGCATTCCCTTCCCGGATTCTTTACTTTCTCGTCATAAATGTACTTTGAAAGGGCTTCTCATTCAGCTGTCTCCTGCAGATCCGTTTTGGTATTGAGACTGTCACGTGCCTGTTAATACATTGACCCCCTATCCATTTTAGATGCAACTGGCAATCATGTTAAAGCAGATAGTGGGGTCTTTGTTACACCATGCAATTTGTCTGTCTCTTCTGCCTGTTCCAATGGCTTTTAACATTGAAGTCATTTGAAAAATTCTAGTAGGCTTCAGAAATGTTACTAAATCACACTTTTTATCAGGAGTTAATTTTACTGGCTCTATTCATTATCCAGGTTTCCAATATTGGCATATAAACAACTGGTTTGTTTTCTTTGCATCCATTTACATCTTAATGTTTTAGTTTTGAATCTCATGGTCGGATAATAGTAGTACACCGTACCTTCTTGGTGTCTTCCCTAATGTATGCTATTTGAAAGCCCTGCAGGCTATTGCTATCTGAAATTAGGCAGTTCACGACAGAGGAAGAATCTTCTGAGGTTGGCAGACTTTGGCTTACGGAGTGGGACAACTAATCCATGGGTTATCACTTACCTCGCCAGTGTTTAATCTCCTGTATCTTCTGCAATCTGCTTCTCTCATTTGGGGATCAGGAAGGCTTCCCAGGCAGACTGCCTCTCTTCTGTTTTCAGGGAGCTTTAACAACTTGATAAATATTACTGAGCATGGCGCAGGACTACCACTGTGCTGTGTTCTGTGACAAACGGGTCATCCTGTCCGGTCATCTCTTTTTACTGCAGAAAGCAGGGTCCTCTGTTGCCATCACTTCATTCCCCACCCGAACGGGCAGTTGCGTTGTCTGAAAGCAGCGTACAAAAAGTTTGTCTTCTGCCATTCGGGAACAGTGGTTGCCCATCCAAAGGGTTAATTTTTTCCCCTGGCAAGCTACTGACTTGCAGTTCAGTGTATGGGAAATCCCTGTTTTTGGAGAGGAAATCCAAGGTGGTACATCCTTTGCAGTAACTGACAGTTGGGTCACTGTTGGCCGTCATCTTTGCCTACATAGAGCCACACCTTTCAAAAGAAATTGTGCGCTCCCGCTTGCAAAAAGTCTCAAAAATTGTCTCTGCCATCACGTTTACCTCTTTGCTAATAGACGTGCAGCAAGGGCAGCTGTTATAAGCCTAAGCAGAATCAGTCTGGATACCATTTAATGATTCATGTCCTAGAAAAACATCGTTTTCCTGTTTCTATAGTGGAGACATTGTTTCTGGCTGTCTGCTTAGAGCAGTGGCTTAGTGTTTGGGAAATGCTTGCATCTGAATGCATCTGCCTTTTTTTTTTTTTTTTTAAACTATCTAGACAAGACAAACAGAAAACAGAAAAAAATCCCCAGGACTGAAACTTTATTCTTATGTTTCTAGGCTAGGAATTTGGATAGAGTCGCACATCTATAATAATAACTCACCATGCCCAAAGTTGAAAGGAGTATTTAATCAATGGCTTAACCAATCCCTTTGTGTGTGTTACATCAATTATCATATTTTCTTGACATTTTTATATAACACATTTATGACTTCCTGAAAGTATATAAAAATATTGTTCAAAACACAGCAAATAAATACAGAGGTAGTACATTTAAAAAAATAGAATGAGAAACTTGTTTGTTAAGTCAGTCTTCATATGTCAAAATCCCTCTGAGCACATAGAAATTATTATCCAGGATATGCACTGGTCATAAATTATCTGCTGCAACATGAAAATGCTTCAGGCATATCTTGGAAAAAAAAAAAAAAAAGAGTGGGATCAGAGCACAATAGTCTCCACGTTCCTCTTGTGCTCCTTTTCCTGCCCTCTACTCTCTCTGGGCTTCGTCATCCACTGCAGTCAAGTGGGTCATAAGTCATAGCAGTGGTGGCTGTTTCTAGGTCACAGTAGCATGCTGGGAAGAGTAATTTTATAAGATGCACAGAAATAACGTTTTACTCATACAGCAAGTCAGGAAAACACTGACTTGCTGCAAATTGTTGCACTAATTTCACACCACAGGCTCATTTCACTTCACGGGTGGTGTTGACATATGCTAGTTTTACAGTTGGTACGGCAATCCATCTAAATATCTAAATATTGTTTGAAAAGAAGAGGAAGAGAAAAGGGATTTTTAGGTTACACGTTTCCAAAGGGAAGGGACTGAACTGTCCTGGCAGTTACTCTGGCTCTTCATGGCTTATTATACACTAGACGCTTAACAAATTTGCAACAGTTTTAAAAGGTATTACTATAGTTCAAACTTCAAAATCAGGCTAATCTGTCCTGCTTTCATTAGCATCATACTTTGGTATCTGAGCGGGGACATGCATTCTCATAAAGTTAAACTTATTTTCAACAAACGCGATACTCTTGAAGACTTCTCCCATCACCCCTTGATTGTGCCTGTTAAAAAGAAGAAAAGCAACTAGTAAAAAAAAGGCAACATTAGGGAAAGGAGGCATGCTTTTAGGAGAAAAATACATATATATACACACCAGTGTCCTGCAGAGCACGTGATTTAAATGTTACAAGACTTAATAATGCTGTGATGCAGGTGAAGTTGTTCTGTGGGCTGATGGTGACTAACGTCTTTGTTTTCCATCCTTCCTAGAAATTAAGAAGCCACCTGTGGCCCCCAAACCAAAATTTGTGGTAGGACACAAGGCGACACCTCCACCTGTTGCACCGAAGCCTGATGTTGTACTTTCTGGTGTTATTCAAGCAGCAAAGAAAACTAAGCCAGCGATTGCACCAAAACCGAAGGTTCTCAAGAGCTCGTCTATTCCAGAAGTTAAGCCTCCATCCTCTACAAGGAAAAGTACCAAAAGCTTTGAGGAACACAGAGGAGATTCTTCACAAACACTAGACCACTTGAACTATAAAAATGAAGCCTCGGAAGGGAATACAGATAACACAGCATATATTCTACCGGTATCGTCTTGCAAATTTGGATGCCTTCATAAGCTTGGAAATGGGGAGAACACTTGTAAAACTCAGATCATTCTTGAGCACTTTGAAAACTTAGAGAACATCAAAGTAGGTGAAAAAACTGTGCTAGCTCTGGGGGATAGTCCCAATGAAAAATTGGCAAATAGAAATCAGGTAGTTCTGAAAGCCAGCATCTTGGAAGAGAAGCTTAAAGATGTTCTAACTCACGGTGTATTCCCCAACAGCAGTCCTGTGAGGCACAGGTGTGCAGACAAACTTGACAAAAGGGATGGCAACAGCTCCAGGGATGATGTTAAAATAGAGTTCACGGAACTTGTACAGTCTTCACCTTCTTCTGAGGTAGCTAATGGGAGGCAACAAAATATTAACATTAAGCGCACTGTTGAAGAGTTTCAGATGTCTGAAACTTGTCCTAGTTTGACTGAAAACCATCACAGTTGCTCCTGCCCATTGGACCAGGAAAACCTGGAAAATGAACATTTAAGTAGCAATAGTATGTTTTCAGGTGAAATGGGTATGAAAATAGACACTGATAAAGCTTCCTCTGAAACATGTTCAGTCCTGTGCTCAAAAACGCTCCCTATCCCTAAGCCAAGAAAGCCACGTGCTGCATGTCTAGTTCGGCAGGATGGCATAGACGCCATAGGAGAAGGAACAAAGGAACCGTCTAATTCAGAGAATGATCCCGTTGGGTCTGGTGAACAAAGCCTTAAAAAGCCAGCAAAAATTAATGTCCTTGGTCAGAGTGTTTGCTATAACAATGATACAGAAGTGCTTCATCCTGAAAAATCTGAGATAACTCAAAGCATTGCAGAGAAAATGCATCCAGTGAAGGAACCTGCCGATACTGAAGAGTCAACATTGCAAAGTCTTTTGCCTCAGTTATCTCACAAAACTTCTGATTTGGTGGAAAATGTTGAGTGTTCTTTAGATACAGACCATGACTTAGGTAACTCCATGGATAAGATGAAAGATGATGCTAATATGCTAGATGCAGTGGACAAAAGGACTAATTTTATCAGGTGTGATACTTTGTCTATGAGTTTGCCAAAGCAAATCAAACTAACTGGCAGTCAGCACTCACCTACTTCTAATAGCCTTCATGTTTCCCTACAAAAAGTGGAAGATAAAGAACCGAAAATAAAGGATGAAAGTTCTCCAAAAGTCATTCCTAAGAAACCACAGCGGCACAGCCTACCGGCTGCAGGACTGCTGAAAAAAGCTGCATCGGCAGAGCTTGTGGAGAAAAGTTCTTATGCCTCCAGTGAAGACAAATCGAAAAGCCTTTTGGAAGGATCTCACTTCACACACACTCCAGTCAAGGAGCAAGGTGCATTGTCGTCCTGTGACATACCTAAACGATCCTCTGAGAAACCTGTCTGGAAGTTACCTCATCCTATTCTTCCGTTTTCAGGAAATTCTGAGTCATTAAAAACTGCTGGTGTTGTTCCCAGCTTCAACCACTTGACGGTTGTGACAAAGCCTAGAGCCAAATCTCTCTCTTCTGTGGACATGGAAAGGACAGACAAGCCTTGCAAAGACCCGCAGAAGAAAAATAGTTTGAAAAAGTTTCTCAACATGAAGCTGTCAGTTTGCTTAATGAAAAGTGACTTCCAAAAATTTCTGTCCAAAGGCAGCCAGTCAATGGATAGCTCTGTTGCTAACCTTTCCACTGGAGAAGGATGTGGGAGTGGTAACAACCGGCATATGGCATCTGCAGGCAGTGAAAGGAAAGCTAAGTCTGCCAAGGCACATTCCATAGAAATAAGTAGTCCAGCAACGCAGAAGAAGAGGCAGAGAAACAGAAGCCAGCCTGAGATGCGAAATGCCCAAAGGCTGGAGTCTTTAGATGGGCATGCACTGTCGGGAGAGATTTTGTCCCAAATGCATTTGAATTCTGTAACCAGCAGTTGTGCTCCAGAATATGAGAACGTGCGTCACTATGAGGAAATACCGGAGTATGAGAACTTGCCTTTTGCTATGGGTGCTGGTAAAAATCTGTGTTTGGAATGGCAGAATTCCAGCAGTGTGGAAGACCAGAGCCCTGGCTTGTATGAGGTGGAGGAGACTTTTCAAGCTGCAAGCAGGCGTGTGAGACATGGCAGGTAAAATGAAGAGAAAAGGGAGGTTAAACATCTCACTTGCAGCTCTGGTGGTTGTAAACATGTTTGGGGGATGAGCTGAGAGGCTGTACCCCTTTCATTAAATGTCAGCAGAACGGTCATTAGTGTATATCTCTGCATTTGCTTTTGAAGTTCTGAAACTGCACTTGGTCAAGAGAGTCAAGAGGAAAAATAAGCTATTTATTCCTCATTCATGATCAAAATGTGGGAATTGCATGCGTGTGCTTTACCAGTTTTAATTAAAGCAATTAGATACAGTCATGTTTTTGTATTCCAGAATACTTAAATAAGGAGGAATGAACCTTACCTCAATGTCAGGATCAACTTGAGAAAATGTCCATAGAGCGCAGAGTCGCTAGGTTTGCAGGAGAAATAAATATATTTTTAGATCAGCTGACGCAGCTGGAAAAAGCAGACAGGCTTTTGGGTATGCAAGTTCTTCATCGGGTCTTGAAAGTTTTTCTGGTGTAAGATAAGATATTACTTCTCCCTGAATACACTGAGTCTTCTGTGTCTTCCTGTGCCCAGAGATGCAACAAAATTAGTGGAAGTGCATGAGTTCTGTGTGACCCATACAAAACATTTCTGAAAGACAGGGTTTTGTGACACAGTAGGTGAAAGGAAGCACTTGCTGCAGGGCAGGGAGCAAACGGCTGTTATGTTGTCCAGGGAGGTGGTGGAGGTAGATAGATAGTTTCATCAGATTCAAAAAGGAATTGCCCCGATTCACAGATATGTCCAAAACAGATGCTAAATGGAATAGGCAGGTGCAGACCTCGTAACATCTGTGGTGCTGTGATTGTGGATGCTGGCAGGAGGAATGGGCCACAGGGAGGGGCAGGCTAATATGTTCTCCTGAAATAGCGTTTCCTACTGTGTCTGTCAGAGTATGGTAATGGGTGAAGCATTGTTTTGACCCAACTTGGTATTATTTAACTAATTAAATTCAGCAAATCAGTTGGTCTTGCAGATCCTTAAGCGTTGTCTCAAACCAGCATTAAGGATTTAAACAAAATACCCAACTTGTGTATTTCATAGTCCCCAGCAAGCTTCTTTACACTCTTGAGAGTATTTCCATATTGATGAGAACAAATGAGATAGAAATCCTCCATAAAAAAAAAAAAAAAAGTTACATGTGATTGTAAGCTAAGCTTCATTTTGGATGCGTAAGCAGCAAATGCATGCTCCAAAGAGCCTTTTTATTCTCTAGGGGAGCGTGTTCTCTTATAGAGGAGGAGAGATATTTTAAGTGGCATCCTTCATTAGTAATTGTTTATAGAGTTGATATTCTCAACTTTGGACTGTTTGACGGAAAGCATGAAACTTTATTGTGGGAAGTAGGATCTCTAGTTATGGGCTTGGTATTGGTATATTTGCTCATATGCTTGTTGAGTATTTTTCTTGTTTACAGTAGGGTGCTTCTTGTTTTCATCGTGGAATTCTTTAAGTGCCATAAATTCCAGACTGAGTGTATGCTTTTTATATAAACCTAATTTTGGGGTATCTTTTGGGGCTGTTGACTCCATTCTTTTGGTGTTTCCTTGCTTTGGTTTACTGAAGAAGTTTGAGTCCAAACTTAAAGAAGGATATATTTTATGTATGTTTGATTATTTTGGGTTTGTGTTGTGGTTGTGAATCAGGGGAGTGTTTCTCTTTGTTTTGGGAAGAGGAACGTTTTGCTGAATAAAGCACAGTAGGCATGAGACTGCAGTGGCTGCTTAGTTTTCTCACCTGGCTGAGTGTATGAGATTTATGGTTATTCCCTCTCCACGGCATCCCTCCTCAGTACCGACAGTGAGTTAAGGGTTTAAGTGATTCTTGCACCCTGGCACATCTATACCTGTAGTGCTCCCTAAGCTGGGTGTCCTTGACAGAACTGGGTTTGTGTTGTGTTTTTCTTTAAAAAGCACACATAGAAAAACATAACCAGAACACTTCATCTCAGTGTTTATTTCAAACCACTATAGAGTCACAGTCAGAAACTACCGTAGGAAATTATTTACGCATGAAGTTACTTCAGTAGATCTCAGGGAACAAAGAAATCCCAAGGAGAAAAAGGAGACACACGGGGGGCAGTGGTCTCCTGAGACAGACCAGCTGGGGCTGGAGGAGCAGGTGCAAGGGCTGGTTTTGGCTCTGCCTGGAAGGTGCCAGGATCCTAGCCCAGCCGAAGCCAAGCAGGCAGCTTCTCTGGTTTTCCCATCCGTTGTTTTCCTAGCTCCTTTTGTAGCCTCTTTATCAATGCCATCTTCCCTTTTCTGCATAGCTCTTTAAGAAACTTCTATCGTTCCCGGTGCCAAGTGGTATTATAAAACTGGTTAGAGAAACAGTGCCATGTTATTGTAATAATTACTGCTAGCATTTTCCCCAACCTGTCAGAACATGTGCTTACCTCTTTTTCATAGATCACGGTACATAAAACTTCTGTGAGGCACTGCTAATGGGTGTCAAAGCAGGTTTTCTTATGATAAAAGCCAGCGTACAAGTGAGATTTTTCTTCTGAGAAGTTCGTAGACTGATTGCCTACACTTCTAGTCATAATAAAAGCATATATGCAGTATATTAATCCTGAACACAAGGTTTGCCGTTACTAGAAGAGCTCAGTAGCATCTCCCCAACGTTACATTTCTTTGTAGAGGAAGATGTAAAATCTCCGTAAGGTATCCAGTGCTCCAGTGGCTACTGAGAAGCTTTCCCTGATCCTATCTGGTAAAACCAGTAGGCTTTAATGGAGAATGTTAATAGCTTCTGATGTGCTTAGCCTAAATTTGTAAGTTTTATTAAATTCAGATAATTTTTATTTGCTTTGGCCTTCCCACAGGAATTTAAATCTAGAATGGCAGGCCTGGATAATTAATGGTGTGGGTACCAGTTGTCACTAACCACTTGATTTTTGAGTTATTTGATGTCAGCTTCCCTTCTGCTGATGTGGGGCTTGGCTTTAGAAGGAGGGGACTGAGTGTCCTGGTGTGGGCTGTGAACCACAGAGCAGGGACAGAGCCTGACAGTGGGAGCCTGGTGGCTCTTCTTGATTATCAGCACATCAGCTGAATATGCTGAATAAAGACGGTGATGACAGAACCTTGATAGCAGATAATCCGTGTTTTGTTTCCACTGTAGAAAAAAAGTCTCTTAAACGGTCTTTAAGGATTGTTTATTTTGCCCTAGTCTACCTGTTTGACTACCAAATTAAAATGGATAATGAAAGTGCATGCATTGTTATGAGGAATCTGCAAACAAAGGGAGTGAAGAGAAGATGCTGTGGGATAAAAAAATGTACAGCTAAATGTAAAATAAATTTTAAATATCACTAGCTACTTGCAGGTAATAACAAGAAAAACAGCTTTTTTTGAGGGTGTTACTTTTGAGAAACTTACAGTCCAGGCCTGAAATCTGAGGAGAAAAGTCAGTGCTGCTGGTACCAACACAGCAATTGCTTTTAATATTATCAGAAACCAGCACATCGAAATGTTTATATTTTGAAGTAACATGATTTTTAAAACCTACCAGTAAAAGAGAATTATTTATACACGTTATCCTTCTATTCCTAATAACTTTTTTTTTGAAGAAGAAGATGACAAGATCTTCATTATAACCAAAAGTAAACTTGAGTGTACATATGTCTGGAGGAAAAGCAAAAATTATTTGGAACATATGTCATGCTGCAGAAAACAGTAACTTAAACTTCTCTGGATCTCATGGACTTCCTTTTTGCATTTTTTTTTTTATTGTTTGAGGCAAGAGAATTGTTCTTCAGGTTCAGGGAATCTGTCCCTCCACCCTTCAGGAATAGCATACTGTATTTACCAGCTACTTTTGTTGCTGTACCTTCAAAGTTTTGCAAGTGTACATGATTACTAATTGATTTGGATGAAATTTATAGCTGTGTCATCGTCATTGTATTTCCTGCTAGGATTTTCCTTTTGAAAGGGTTGGAGAAGGGGGAGTGCCATGTGACAGCAATGCTTTGAGATCTTAATGTTGCTTTCATTATAGACTACTTCCTATTTTCCCCGATCTGTGCAGATTTAGTTTAGTCCATTGATTTTCCAGAAATGAACACCTCAGTGCAAAATGTAAGTTTAGTTATCAGGACTAAATTCTGATTCAGTGACTGAGTCCTCAAGAGGTCAATTGTGTCTTCATGACAGCCTTCCTGGAATAGTGAATTTAGTACTGAAATATGTGTGATTAAGCACTTGGCTTTGATAGGTATTCCTCTTTGATGTACTGAACTTCATTAGGGTTGAGGCATGCTTCTTACGAGCAGTGTTAACCAGATAAATGTGGTACTGTTTAGTCATTGGCTATGTTAGTGATTTTTTTTTTCTTTCTTTGGGGGTAAGGGATTTTTTTTGGGGGGGCAGGTGGGGTGGGGTGGGGTGGGGTGGTGAGGACAACTTCAAGGTTCCTGTTCAGAAACTTTTTAAGAGAAATATTAAATTGACAAAATACTGCAGTGTCCAAATAACATTTTAAAACATTTTTCGAACACACTAAGATTTGAATGCTTGAAATACATTTTAGGTATTGAAGGCATTATGTTTGTATTTCTGTGTTTAAAGAAAACTATGGTAACATTGGTAAAAATATCAGTGTTCAGACCCGAAGACTTTAGGAAGGATTTGGGTGTATCTAGATGCTGGGACCTTCTCCCTGTGGCTGTACTCCACTCTGGGAGCATCTTCTCTTTCCAGAGGGTCAGCTCAAATCACTGTCTATGTGCCTGGAAATACTTTATTTTGTATTGTTGAGTTAATTATTTTATAATGCTAGGGTAGTGCAATGAAACTGCATGAAAGACTTGCAGTGAATTTTTTGCTTAAGAAAACATATGTGGTATGTTGTCTTTTTCTTTCTTTTCTTGCAGGAATCTTTATGCAAGTCTTTGTCTTCGTGGCCTGATTTTCCAATAGCAGGAGGAATTTTCCCTAGTATTGGGGTGGTTTTCAGTCACACGGGTTTGTAATTTAGGCTGCTATACAACCTGAAATAAATTCATATATTATAAGAAGAAGATACATACTCTAGGACAATAAATGAATCTTGTAACAGTCTGGGAGAAGTATACCAAGCTTTTATCTTTTTTCTTTTTAACCAGAAAAAAATAGGAACTTTTTTGCTTTATTTATTTATTTGTTTGTTTGTTTTGACACATGCTCATGCAAATGTGTTTGAAATGTGCTGGTTTCATTTGTTTTGACATTGGAAAAGATTCTGTGGTCCAGTGCTTTCTTGTCACCTCCAAGGGAGAGAAATTAATTGGAAAACTGCATATTTCCAAAACCAAGTCCATCATTCTCGTATACAGTCCAGTTTTGAAAATGTTAGAAAAGTGTTATGAAATGAAAACAATTGTGAAGATCTCCAAAGTTGTCATGAAATAGAGTTTTTGTCTTCTGAGTGGCTTTGATTTATCTTTCATCTTCTTTCGAAGGGCTCTTGGTCGATAGAAAGAAGTGTTGAAGCAAGTTGACCTAGATAAGGTGCATGGCATTTTTTTTCCCGGAATTAGAAAAGCAGTAGTAAAAGATTTCTAATGTATCAAAGTTTATAAGTGCTACTTAAAAATAGATGTGGTTGAAGTTCCTGACATTCTCATTTTGCAAAGTCCAGCTGGGGCTGGGTGTGTTTGCGTGTATGAGGGGAGAAAGCTGGTGGTGGCAGCTGAGACAAGGCTGGCCTGGTGGGGGACAATTGCTGGTTGCTGGGCGAATCCCTCTGCTGCTTCCAGAAAGGCTTCGCGTGGTTCCTTGTGTCACTGTTTTGTACGGTCTAGCAAGTTACGGTGTGTTAAGCTCAGAGCACCCGCCATCCGTATGCGTTAAAAGAGCCATTTTGAGCGTAAATGCATTATCTGTTATGAAGTAAATGATAAACTGCATTATCGTTCATTTCCCATCAAAGCGGTGCGCGCTGCAGAAGGCAAAAATGTCATAGCTGTGCTGTTCCCATCGATCCCCGGTACAATACAAGGATGTCCTCGGCCTTCCTCCCGGTGACGGTGACGTTGTGCCAGGCGAGGCAGCGCAGTGAGGTGTCAGGAGGAGGCCGGGGCCCCGCAGGGCGCGCAGCCGCCTCCTTCGGCCTGCGCCCTCTCCCTATGGGTACATTTTCACAATCTCTAAGGGTTTCTTCTTTTGTTCCACGTTTGCTTTTTCCTGATTTCAGCATTCTTTCTACATATTTCCTGTTCCTCCAGAAGAGGGAAGCCAACTCGGCGTGTTTGTCACCTAATGCTGGCCTTGCTCCCCGCCTCCAGCTTGGGCCTCCCTGTCCCCACTTGCCGTTGACGCTACACGCTGCAGGTTCCTGATGCGTAACTTAAGAGAGTATCTCAGATGGGAATTGATGAAAGACCCATTTATGTGCTCAACAACAGCCTTTTCCTGTGGGTTATTTTCAGCATTGGCTCAGGAAATGTGTTTGTGAAGCTCCTTAGTACTCTGTTTTGTGTGGTGATATTTTAACTGCAGCAAGGACTAATTTAACTGTACATGTAAAACAGTAGGGGGTTTTGGCATAAAATAAGTGTTGGGAAAGAAAAGAGTCATAATATTAACTTCAGTTTTTATTTAAATGCCAACAGTGATATTATTATGCATCATTTACCCCACATTCATATTTGTTTCAATGAAAGTAGTTTTAATGAGTAGACTTACAGAACTGTATGCAGCTACGTTGTCTCAGTGCCCTAGACATTGAGGTTAAGGACTTTAGGTTAAGGAATGCAGGTTTGTTTTTAGATACTAGAATCTAAGAAGTTTCTTTTAAAAACTTAAAGTTTACACAAGTTTAAATTTTCCTTGAGATGATTATCTTTGTGCTTATGTGAAACTGTTTCACCCAATCAAGCAGAAGTGGACAAAAAAAAACCAACTCCTGTTTATGTGGGTAAACAAAAGGAATTTTATCAAAACCACCAATTCAATAACTACAACCTGAGCCAATGGCTTGGTGATTTCAACTGCACTGAATTCAGTTGATATATATCTATATTTCTACTGGCGTTCCTGGGGGTCAGATGTTCTGCATTGATTTTGAGATGAGCTGAAAAGTTCAGCAAAAGCGTCTAAATCCCATTCTTCGTCTAATTGATGCAAAATACCAGAGGAAGAGAGCACAAGTCCAGTCTTGAGAACTGCTCGATTACTCTTTGCAGTGAGCATGTGCTGCTTTCAACCAAGCTACTTCATCCACTGTTTTTCAGCAGACTGGCCAGGAAGCTCTGCCAGCTAACGTGCATGCAGACAGCCGTGTGTTTAAGAGTTAAGTCACTCTGTGTTTATTTTAGCTCTAAGTCACTAGCTTTTGAGTACTCTGATATTTAGCTTTCTTTCGTCATCTTCTAAGTATCTGACACATAAAAATTGCAGTGCGATGGGCTGTGCGTTATTTTTAAATTGCACAAGCAATGTTTTGAAGAAAACCATTACAGCCCTGATCTCAGGGATAAAGTCACCAAAAATTAATAAAAATAATGATCAGTCAATACATAAGGTTTTAGGCCCTTCCATTGACTTTGGTCTTAGTGGATGAAAAGTAGTTATACACTGGAATTTCACGGTAGTCCTGGCAAGGTAAAGTCAATTTTGCTTGAAATGGGTATTAATAGGAATTTTTGTTCTCACTTTGTTGAAGTTCCCCCTTTCCTAATTGCTAATGCATGGTTTGAGATTTTGTCATATAGTTTTCTAGAATTCTCTTCTGGTCTTGCTGTCCTTTCCCAGTAAACACTTCTCACTGGGGGGAGTGAAGAGTTAGAGTAGCAGGTCCTGATTGTAAATGAACACTGTTTGTTCGTGGTCCTTCTCCGTATTGTTTGTTAGCACTTCCATGCCAGTTTTTCCAAAGGTTTTGGCCATGAACATTCTGGATGTGCAGCTCTCCCTATGAAATAGGGCTGGAAACCAGCATTAATGATCAGGGAAGGCAAAAAGCTGTAAACTCTGCAAAGACTTTATACTTTTACCTACTTCTGAAGGTGTGAAATCCCTCACATTTTTGGGTGGCGTTGAGAAGAACTGGTAGAGTCCTTCCCCTTTGCAAGTTTCAAGGCAAGGGTTTAAATCCATGCAATTTGCTGCCGTGTTTCACTTTGCAGTACTAATGCAGAAGGCCAGCCCATGGCATCAGCTTGGATTCTGGCTTGTTAAACCCACATGAAGTCCTCTGGTGTGCAGCAGTAGCTCTGGCAGAGGCAGGGCAATGGGGCCGTGTGCTCTGCTCTTCGTGCCCATGCCATGGCGCTGGGCAGCTGAATCGATGTGCTTGCTGTACACCACCTGCGGCGTGGCAGAGGTTGCTTCAGTAAACATATTGACGTGATAAATAAATTGGGTCAGAGAACAGTTTTCTCTGAGACTTTTAGAACTGAGACCTCTTTTTTTATTATTATTATTTATTTTTTTTAAATAAGGCTTTTCTGTGGTGAGTGTGGAAGCATCTGAAGCATGCATGTGTGTTTATGCTGAACTTTCCAGGGAGCGGGGGAATTGTCAACAAACGGTCCAGCAGAGCAGAAACTGAGACAGGCTGCAGTGCCTGCGGGAGGCTGCCTGCGGCAGGAGCCGGTCTGGCAGCTGCTGACATCGGTGCTGGATGTGGCAGTGGCCTCCGAGCCACGCTTTTAAAGTTGTGCACTAATGTGCGTGCACAGTGAGCGGTAGAGAGCATAGCGTGCCTGAAGTAGGGTAGCTGAAGAATGGGTTGAATGGATCGGTTTTGTTTTTTTTTTAAAAAAAAAAAGTACAGAACTGTAACTGTGAAACACATAACAAATGCCTTGCTTATTTTTACTTAAAATGAAAATCAAATTATTTTTTTCATATTGTTGAGGAGAGCAATAATGACTGTCTTGACTTGAGGATAACAAACACAAAAATAAACACTTCAGGCTGCAAATGCTGGGATTGCCTGGTTCCAGCAAGTCAGGTGCTGCAGTTTGCCACGTGCCCAACCAAGTGCAGAACTGCTGGTGTCACAAGCTGAATGCAGTGCCAGCTGTCAGCAGGGCCTCTGAGAGCCCCTAGCCCAGAAAATCCAGGTGTGAGCAGGGGCAAATCCAAAGGTAAAGACCAGGACAAAGAGGGCGGTGCCTTGCATAAAACATTTTCCGTTTGAGTTGCTCAGCTGGAATCAGGTGGTTTCTGTTTGCTGGCTGTGCTAACTGAGGAGTGTTTATGTTGGTAATTCTATCCTTAAAGTTCCCTAACCAGCCTGGAGAGAATATCCCAGAGGAATTATAAGTGATGCAAATAATCATAAATTCATTGGTCTAGTTTGCCTGATATTTGTTTTGTGGTGCCTTTTTTTTTTTTTTTAATATATGTCTGATTTTTTTTCCCTCAGCGATGTCAACTATGGAAGGACAGCTCACAAAAATAACTAATGGATCTTAGAGGCACGGTCTGTTCAGTGGTCGTAAAAATAAAATAAATGAAAGAGAGATCAAGATTAGCTGTCTGTCACATTCCCTAGCATCGGACCCATGAAAACTCCCAGTCTGTTGTCTTTTTTTTTTCTTGCTCTTAGTCCCAGTAACACCGAGAGCTTATTGATATCATTGTGTTGTCCTTGTGGCAGAACTTTAAAGCCTTAAAAGCATAACTTTAAAGCTGCCTTGTAAAATGCTGTTTGAGAGGACATCTTGCCAAGTGGCTCTCACTGTAGAGAAGCACCGTTTTTGGCAGAGAAGGTGAAGCCCCGGTAGCTTGTCTGCAATAAGGCACCCAATGCCCAGCGCTGGCAGCCAAGCTGGCACCGCCAGAGCTGCAGCAAGACCCATGAATGTTTCTGACACTGCCCTCCGCACTGGAGAGGAAGGTTGTAGTCTCAGCTTGAGCTCTTCCAGCCGTGCACCTGTCATTAAACCCAAGATGTGACTGATGCTGTAGGAATAACTAAGAGAAGTAAGCCAACTGGTCCATGCTGCGTTTCATCCTCATATGCGGGTTGCTGGTCCGGTGTGTCTGAATGAGATATGGAAAGCAGGGAGATGTGAAGAGGACGATATGGGAGGGAAGTTCAGTAACAGCTAAAATGGTCAATAGTTGCTGGCATCAGAGAACCTGAAGTTTGAATAATGAGGTTATGATGGATTAGGGTCCAGAAAAGGAAATATAGGCTAATGTTGTCTTCTTCAAGATGGTTGTGGAGCTGAGGTATTGAAACAAAATGTAATGTGTCCAAAAAGCACATTAATTGATGCCTTTATTAATCTTGAGATGATCACTAATGCCTTCATAGATTTCCTTAAGACTTCCACAGGAGCTCATTAGTGATCTTGGCTAGTATTCATTATTATCTTTATGTTTTGCCAAGTATGCTTGCTTTCTACAGCTGATTTCCTTTTTTCAAAACAAAAAACAAAACACACCTGCAGCAAATAAATGTGAAAGACATTGAAGTATATTAAATAAAAAGTATCAAATTAAAACAAAAGGAAACTCACTAAACAAAATGCAGCAATTTTTAATTAAGCAATAATTTCCCTTCTGCTTTGGCATTCCGAGAGCGTCTTCTGCCGTCCTAAGTGCCCAGATCATATAATTGCTTCTTAAACTGTCAGAAGTGTACACCAAGGATCCAGTGAGGGGTCAGTCAGCGAGGCATGCTGCCATACCTACAGCTATTACAAGTATGAAGTGTTATGAAAAAATGTAACAGCCTTATCAGCTCTCTCCTCCGCAGGTCCACAGACAGTCAATATGCTTTTAGGTCATTAGAACAAACAAACAAACCACACTGCTGAACATTCCTTATTTGTTGAAATCGATTGCGTGGGCTGGAGGTATTTAAACTAGAAGTAGATAAAGAGCAATACGTGAGATGAAAACAACTGTGAAAGGCTTGTGAAATGGTATATCAGTAGAAAAAGGATTTGAGATGAAATATCCTACTAGCTATGATACTAAGCAATCATATCATATCATGATAGCTTATTTGCTCTCTTATGTTTTGATGTGTATTTTCTAGTTTAGTGTAAACTGAAGTTTGTGTAATTTTTGCCTGTATGTTGAAGGCTTCCTTAAAAATCAGATGAAACAACAACAAAGCAGGAAAAAAAAATACTGGGGAAAGAGACAGAAGTATAAATATGTGAGCCACTCCTGCAGAAAGCATGAGAGATAACTTTATGCTTTTAGCAGAGTGTTGTGTGCTAAGTTTGTTCATTCAGCATTCCTACATATTTGTGATTATTTACTAGAAATAGAGAAACCTCTTAAAATAAAGAAAATCCTAAGAAAATGTATATAAAGGAGCAGTGTGGATGAATCTATATGAAGAAATAATTTGGAGCTGTGGAAACTTGCTTTTATAGTTATGGTGATTCTGCATATGAAGTTAATTCCAAGGTACTGTTAACATACTTAATGTTGGGGACATTGCATGGCAAAGAATCTCTCTGAATCATCTCAGTTGAGCTTAAAATAACAATTGCTTTCTAAATGATTTGGGAACCAAGACTGAAATGTTTATTGTGACTTCAGGCTATAGTGTCCAATGCAGTGTCTAAATCAACAATGCCTGAAAGCAAAGCCTCAGGCTTGTTTGGGCATTCTATAGTAATACACATAAACAGAACAGCCATCAAGTTCTTCCAGCTAGAAAAATAAATCCTATCCTGATCAGCATAAAAAATGTGAATCTAGGGTTCCAGTCTGGCAGTTTAACCAATTTGCTGAAAAAAAAAATAATAAAAAATATGATGCTGGTGGTTCAGGTTTTGGAAGTTTTTTGCTTGTACAAGCCTCACTGAATACCTTAGTTTATAAAGCTGCAAACAGTGAAGTATTTTTTTACATGAAAGAAATACATGTGGAAATAAACATTTGCAGTTTTAAGTTACAGTATTTGAGCTAAGGTGTTTTGGTCATGTTTTGAATACAGTAAGGATTTTTGTGGTGCTCAGGATAGGATTTATTTTTCTGTCGGGAATAGCTTGATGGCAGTTCTTTATGTTATGAAAGTTTTATCTTGTTTGTCTGACTAGGACTGGCATGTTTAGTTTCATTAGTGTTCTGCTATTGCATTAGGAACATCCAGCACGATGTAAATGCTGCACCCCATAAACTGCTTCATTCCAAAGCAGATTGACACCCCTTTAGTTCTGTGTGTCGAAAAAGCCCCGCATCTATATTTAGGTAGGTTGCTCACATGGTATGACAGGGTATTCTTACTCAGTGGGCAGTAGGGTGAGCTGGCAGTGATGGTGTTTCACATGACTGATAATGCAGAAGTTTCTCTCAGCAGCGCAGTGGGTAGGACAAGGAATCGTGATGAAGAGGGAACAAGATAGAGGGAGGTATTTGTGGTATATTGTGCACTGTCAGAAGAGGTGCCAAAAAAAATAACCACTACTGCGTGCCTGTGGTATTTTGGAAAAGGAGAATTGATATGTGGGGAAAAAAAACCTTCTGTTTATTTTAAGATTTACTATTATTTCCAAACTCATTTAGAGGCTACGAGGAATTTCACTTAGTCTAGAGATAATTATAAGTGAACTATATATACATTTGTGATATAGATGGACTAAGAGGGAAAAGTACAGAGAGAGTGATCAGTATATACAAAACCGCTTTCTGTTTTGTCAGAAAAGCCGTGGTGTTTATGACGAAAGGTTGAGGCAAAAGGTGCGAGGAGAGTGACGTGTTCTCCCACGCGTGGCTGATAAAGGCCGGTCAGCGCAGGGACACTGTCACAGCCGCCTCTGAAGAGGAGTACAAACCCGCGGGTTTGCATCCCATCCCTGAACACGCGGCTTGTTTGGTTCTGGAAACTGGGCAGGTGTGATGTGACTTTTGATCATTAGCCATCTACTCATCCATCGTGGATCTGTTGTACGAAAAAGGAAAAGAAAACCAAAGACAAGCCCAGAACGCCCAAAAGCTAAACGCACCACGCGGAAGAACCTGAGGGATGCATTAGGCTGTGAGCTGAAGGAATACAGTATGAAGACGAGTAGCAGTTGCTCTGAGGTGCTTTGGCTGTGGGGGCAGATGCTGTAAGAAAGATTTGGTGGATCAGTTTCCTTTATGGGAATAGCACGTATAGCATGGGAATGTGCATACATACCATGAGTGCAAGAAAAGGAGCTCATTCCTTAAACATTAATGTAATTCACAGGAATAAAAAAATATACTGAACAGCTCTAATCTGCAGATACTTGCTAAACATCCTAAATCGATAGTAGTTAATTACTAAAAACTTCCATTTTTTCAACTAAATGTTTCTGGTAAATAAGCAGGTTAATCTTGCATTTAGAAAATTCTTCACTCAACACAGGCCAACTAATTTGTTCCTCATGCTTCAGTGCTGACTAGGTTATGTTTGTGCAAGCAGAATACAGCCTCACCTAGAAATATGCTTGTTTCTGACTTCAAAAAGAGCAGGTTTTCTACAAGTTCATGTGTTGGCACTTGTCTGGAAGCATTTAGATGGAAAATGGTAGCAAAATCTGAGAATATTCCTGTATCATGTGCTTAGGCAAAAGATCTATGATTTCACAAGTGTGAAAGTAATATTTTTGTGGTGCGAAGAGATCCTACTTAAAGTAAATTAAAGCACCAGTTAATACTAAGGATAGGAAAAAAGGCAAGAAGATGTCCGTTAACAAAGGTAAATATTAATGAATAGGAGACTAAAAAGTGAATTCTGATGTGGTTAGAGATAAAGCTCTTAATGCACTTTGCAATGGAAAAAGTCATTCCAGATCAGTATAGATTTAGTGCTTGATGTGAATGGTAAAACTATAAAAATAATTACATAGAAAAGAAAGAAACAGCAGTAATTAGTTCTTTAGATTCTCAACCTGCAAGCAAAGGGGTAGATCTACCCTGTGTAATGTCACAGATGAAATAAAGATGGCCGTCATCTATAAAATAAAAAGATAGGAGATGGCATCTGCTAAAATTAAACATTTTCAGGCCAACAGGTCGTTGGGCTGTGAATTAAATGGACTAGACGAGGAGTTTTCTGAATTGCTGAAGTTAACAAATAACTGTGGAAATATTAGAGCCCCGCTAGTGCAGCTGCAGGAGGGAAAGCCTCTTTTTCTGCTTTCCTGAAACTCGTGGAGCCTCTGCGGGAGCCGTCCCTGGCATCCTCAGTGCTCATCTGTTCTGCGTGAGGCTGATCGTCTCCAAACTGAAATACCTGGGTGTTTCCGTGCTCCCAGGGTGCCACAGCCTCATCTCAGTCTCTCGTCTGGACCCAGTGATGAGCCTGCAAGCTCTTCTCCCCCCCAACCCAATTCGGCTGTGGGAGACAATAAGTGCTTGGGTGTTTCCCTTGTCCTTCCTGTGTTGCTTTAACAGAACCAAGCTATTTTGGTCTTTTCTACGTCTTATGGCTGACCAAGGTCTGCCCACAGGCCAGCTTATCTTGTCTTCATCTCTAAATATCTTTCCGTTTGCGATCAGCATTTGTTTGCTGTTTTGTTTTTTCAGTCTCTGCCTTGAGCACTGAATAATCACACCTTGCCGTAGCTGCCAGAGCATCCTCACACAGTTGGTTTGGTATTCTTCATTTCAGCTATTCAAAAAAAGGTGACTGGCAGCTGCTTCCCATGGGATCCACACTGACATGTTTTCTTTCTGGTAGCTATCATGTTTGGAGGTGGTGGGTGTAAAGAATTGCCCTCCATCTCTGCTTGCTTGTGAGTCAAGGTTAGGAAAAATAAAAGATAAGTCCTAACCATCCCCTGTGTAGGGAGGCACAGGGCATCTGTGGAAAGAAATATGTAGCTGTGAGAGATATTAGCTGCACAAAACTAGGTGTTGGTCAGCACAGTAACATCTGTGCTGGCTACAACAGCTGTGGGGTAAGGGTTTCTGCATTTGCTTTTGGTTTTGTAGAACAGCTAATCACTTTTGTCTCATATTACAATAAGCTTGTGGCATCCTGGCATCTTTCTGTAGGCCTTGAGCACAGATTTTGTGAATTTAGACACTGCTTAAGTGTGATATGAAGTTATTAGATATTCTTAAGGATTAAAACTAGGAGCACAGGGATTTGCTATGTTTCTATATGACTTTATCAAAAGTTCAGGCTCTGCTTCCTCTAGTCATTTTGTTTTCTTCTTTAGCTTTCCCTAAACCACACCCCACCCCCATTTTATTTTCTAGAAATGCATTTCTTAGATCTGTTAAAGTTGTCAAGGCTAGTTAGAGAATGAAGGTCGTGTGCCTGTCTCATGCAATTTCTGTGCTGCAAATACAGCTGAAGCGAATGAAAAGAGACCTCTGTAATCTTTGCACAGCAGCAGAACACGGTTATATTTTCTGGCTGACAGCTACCTGGAAGGTGTCTGTCTCTGGGGGATAGGGGTTTTAAATCAAAAGATTCTGCTTTCTTGTTTTTAAGAAGTATTGGGCAGAACAGTTATAATATTGCCATCCCTGATGCGGTTGTTTAGCTAGCTTCAATAACATCGATAAATAGCCTTGTATATGCATCTAAAATTTCAGACGGAAAGCTCCAGTCTGAGCACTGCATCTGGAACAGGTCCTGTTGTTACGAGAGAGAGGGAAGCAAAAAAACCACGATGTTTCTTTATGTTTCTGGCACACAGTACAAATGTTATGCTATATGTGCGTGTAGCAATAGGGGAACAGAGTTATCATATTTGTTGTCAGGTAAACTCTGAAGGACAAGAATAACATAAATACTCCAAAGGTCCCAAGGCTTTTGGCTGCTGTCAGTGAGCGTTGTACAAGTACCAGCTTAGATAAAGCATTGCAGAGTTGTGGGTCCGCTGTAGAAAATCCTACTGCCGTCATCATGTTCAGATTACACACTACTGTTCTTGATGCTTCTGATACCAAGCACACCAGTTACTGTGGGGTAAAACAGAAAAATCTTTACTTAAAGTATGGTATGTTTATCGACTGTATATATTTTAATTTTAGGTCCTTAGAAGAGCACCATGATCATCCTGGCATGGTAATGGGAGATCTTCAGTCAGACGAAGAAGATATCGTGAACAGTTCCGATGAAGATGATGACACGAATTCTGATTCGAGCAAAGGGGAGCCTGATTCTCAAGATCAGGTATTTTTTACATCCTTATCTTTTGGAGCTATTCCTCCCTCCTGTGTGCGCTATTTAAAGAGACCCTGTTGGGATATTTTCAAATAAAAGGCATTGAGTCAATGTAACTTTATGTATTCCATACCTTCATTCTTATTGTTTAGTACATTTTTTCCAAAACTTTGACTTGTGAACATTATACTAATATTAATAGAGCAAGTTTAAAAATGTGCTATTAGAAAGTGCTGCTTGGCACATTTGTTCTTAGTCTTTCACTGAGTTGGTGAGCTGCAGACTTCCCTATCATGCTCGTTTAGTAGTTACACGCACAGATGTGTATTCAGAGATCTTCAGTTTTGAAACGGTCAGGCTTGAAAATAACTTGTTAATGAGGCTGTCTATTCCTCATGGATCCTAGAGTGCACAATGTGTCTGTCTCATGCCCATTTGATTTGTCAGCCTTGGTGAAACCCAAGGAAAGGGATCAGGTGAAGGTTGCAAGGTCTGAGGCGCTGCTTCTGGAAAATCTCTTGGAAGCTGTAGTTTTGCCTGGATAGTCCTGTTTCAGGGGGTTGGCCATGCAGTGTGGGCTGTGTTCCAGTAACCACGTTGTCTGTGCAAACGGCTTTCTTGCATTCACGTGGTCTGCTAACTAACATGTAAGTGGTCGCTGCATAACACTGCTTGGCACACAGGACATATATGACCAAACCAATTTTTAATTCTTCCTTTTCAATGGACTGAAAAACAGGAGTCTCCACCTGCTTTTCAGTATTTAGGTTCCTTAATTGACTCCTTTGGTGCTGAGGCCTGTCATTGTAAGGTTGCAGGACCACTTCTATGGCCCTTGGAGGGAGTGTGTGTCATGGTCAACTGTGTGAAGGTCAAGGTCTGCCTTTCTGTTAGCTTCTGTGAATGCCAGATAGGAACGATTTCCCCCTCTTTTAATCTTATTTCTTTCCTCTTCAGATGAGGAACAGGGGGACAGTGCTAACTATTTAAAATGAAAATCAGGGGTCCCATCCCTCTTCTCACAGAAAAAAACCACTTGCATCTCGAAGAAGGATGTTTTTTTTTAGTCCTGGGAGCCTTAACACCAGCATGCTCATAGAATATTGCCTCTCCTCAGTACCAGCTCTGGTGGCACTTACCTCCTTCCAAGTGGAGCTTTGTTTTCTTTGATGATAGACTTGGTTCCTTTCAAAAAAACAAGACAAAAAAAAAAAACCACCACCATGACCACCAACAAAAAAATACTGCAGTGAGACTTCTCAGTGCTGGAAGGGAAGATTAGATGGTGTTGTGTCAGGTCTGAATTTCACTTTACTAGATCTTCTGAGAGGAATAAATGTGGGGAGGGAAAAGCTTATGTCTGTGTTACTTAGCAGAATTGCATCTGTACAGAAGCTAGCTGACCTGTGTGCCCCTAAAAATGCCCTCAACCTTCTGTGACAGAAGTTTTGCAGGAAAAAAGTCCCTGTTAGGAGGGTTCTCAGACAGGTTTTGTGTGATGTGTGCTCGCCACCAAGTAATTCAGAGCTTGTTTTGAAGCATCTGCTTGTCAGCTTGCTCCAGCCAGCCTGTGGCACGTGCAGCCGGCAGCTGGGGATTAGCAGCGACCTGCTCTTGCTTAGAGCTTCCTCACGGCTCCTGCAGCTGTGGAAGGGAATGAAGCAATCAATGCATCGGTCCTCAGCTGGTTTTGTTTTTGTTTTTATTTTTCCCTACCACAAGCATCTGGCTGTTTTGATGCTTTTTGTCCATTAGTGGAGTCACAAGGCTTCTTTCCAAGAGAGCATCTGAGAGGGAGCCCAGTCCATATCCTTCACGTCTCCAATTTAGACTCTTTTAGGCCCGGAGGATCTTTTGGCTGAACAAATGCAAAGTGGCCTTTTCACTGCCATCTGGTACGTGAAAAGTCTTTCAAAGGGGGTTAAAAATGGACTGTGATGTTTCGTTTTGTAATTGTTTTGCATTAGCATCTTGTTCTCAAAATACTAATTTTCATCTGATTTGCAACTCTGAGATCCACCGTGATACCTTGCTTTGCATAATGGAAGCATTTGTGAGTTCAGTCTTGGAGTCAGTGTTATCAGCTGTGCTGTCTAAAAAGGCATCGAGGCCTGAGGATGGGTGTTACAACCTTGCCTGCATCTGATTGACCCTCACTGGGCGGATCTAAGTACTTTTTGGAAATTAGCTTAATTTTAGAAGTTAAATCCCAGCTCTGTGCATAGTTGTATATAAAATACATAATGTATTTTGAATGTGTGAAGTGCAACATTGAATTATTAAATTTAGAAAATAATTATTTTCTAAATTTAGTAATTTGGGACTGTCAATTGAATTAAAATTAAAATAATAATAATAATCTGAATTTATTGAATGTTACAATATAATTAAAACCAACCTATGAATCTCATCAATTCCACTGTTTGATTCCTAGCACTAGAGAATTGTTGATAGGTTGGGAGAAGAACTAAAACTGTAGATGAATTTTGCAGCATTAGTGCTCAAGATTCATATGTGCAATGGCACTGATACCTCATTTTCAAAATAAGCTGTTCAATGCCTATGCTTACTATATTCAATACAGTGTCCTCAGGGCTTCGATTGCATTTGTCTTCTTTATGATGTTTTATTCCTCTTCATCCATGCTTTTTCTTTGCAGCCCATTGAAATGGAAGCCTGAATATGTAATAGATGTAGTGACAGCTGGTAGCAGAGAGGCATATGGCAAACCATGAGAGCTGTTATGGAAAAAGGTGTATTTTAACTGAGGGAGATTATACATGGGAGTTACTGAGCAGAAAAAAAATATTTGCATCCTGACACCTACCCCCTTTTGCTTTGCTATATCTGTTCACTTCTATCTGGTGTTGAACAGTAGCCTTGACTTTTGGAAGCCATATGTGTGTACATAAAAAACCAACATCATCTAAACAGTGTCCCAGGTAGATTGTGAAGCTCACACTTGGGTAGCTTCACAGTATGGTTGCTATGTATTCCAGCAAATCTTTTAGTAGATTGTCAGAAGTTGACTTTTCTGTTCTGTGTCATATTTTTCTCCTTCCATCTTTTTCAATAAAGTCTCTGTTTCTTTTAAGATATTTATGAAAGCCATTTGAGTTTACTGCAAATACTACTGATGCTGTAATAATCAGGAGATAATGAATAATATACACACATTATCCACACTTCGCTACTTTCACTAACCAATAATAATCACTTCCTAACGCTTCATCCATTATGGGCACTGGTGCTTCCTGTAATAATTAAATAGAAAGGCTGATAGTTATATAAAAGGCTACTGTTCGCTATTAGTGTTATTTCTAGCTAGAAGCTATATTGATTTTCACACAGATCCTGGAAAGCCAGGAGATTTCAAAGCAATATAAAACACTTCTATTAGAAATAATTAGTGATTAATTACATTGGATTTGAGGAACTACTAGCCTGAAATGATCTTTACAAGAGTTTTATCGGGTGCATAGTATAACATATAGTTTTATTTGCAGAGCAAGGCATCTGGAAAGAAGACAAAAGTTTACCATATTGCCAAGGAGATCATGAGCTCAGAGAAAGTGTAAGTGTCAATACTAAACTTAAAAGCTACTCAGTTTATATTAATTGGGCAATTGAAATATAACTGTGCTTTTTCTTGCTTTTCTGATAGGTTTGTGGATGTGCTAAAGCTCTTGCACATTGTAAGTACAAAAAAAAAGCAAGTTTCCTCTTCTGTTTGTTTAATCGCTGTTAAAGTTCTATGTTTTGGTTTTATTGGAGTGAATGTGTTCTTTTTTTTCCTCTGCGTTTTCTGTGTATTCAAAATACAAAAGTTAATCTAATTCAGCAGAAATTTAAAGTTCCAGATTTTTCATAAAGGATATTTTGGTGGTTCCTTATGGGGCTCCTTTATTAATGTATGCAATCTTCCAGCTGAGATGGGGATACTGCTTGAATATTAAAAATGGATATATATCCATTTATGTTAATCGGCACCATATTTATAAACCAACTTGTACCATAGCAACCAAAATAAATCTTTGGTTAGAATAACTTTTAAAGTCGAGAGGAGAGGAAGGGATCAATTTACCATTAGAAATAGTAAATAATAATTAGCTCTTATGTTGCATCCATCACATGGCGTTATAGTTTTTTAGACTGCAGCTTTTTGACAGATGCTTGCTTTCTGATAACAGCTGTGACTGCAGTACACACAACATGATGTCCACAGCAAGGGTTAAGCATTTAGTCCTTGGTTATGCACACCAATCGTGTGTTACACGTGCTGTGTAGAAGATGATAAAATAGGAAATTAGTTAGCTTTGCTTTCTCTAGCTTAATTTGGTGGGATTTCTGTCAACTTCTAAGTGATATGCGTTTGTACCATTTTATCACTCTGTGAAGTGCAAACATAGTAATTTTCCCTTGGACAGTGAAGTAGCTCCATTGCAAACAGATGCATTTGTCCGTGTTGCTCTCTGGAGAAGCGTGTTCTGTGAAACCGGAAACAAAGACTCTTATGTATGGATGTATACAATGCTGTAATATGGAGATCTTCAAGGAAACAAAAATTCCCACACCACTTGCTGATTCCTCTTTTGCCCTCCATTTTAGTAATTGATTTTCTTACTTTGTTCAGGCTTGATTTTTAAATGCTAAATCAGGCAGTTGTGGCCAATATATAATTTATATTCAACATTGTTTCTGGTACAAAACTCAAGTGTAAATACTCATTAAAGGACGAGAATCATCCTAATGAGTATAAACAAGTTTTTAAGCTATATGACTTAAATTATCACATATTTCTGGCACCAGTTTATGTCTTAAAGGTGTCTTCACTTTTCAGTGTGCCAGTCCTTGAAAATATATCTTGAGATAACGTGTATGGTATTTACAGGTTCAGGCTTCCTAGCAAGGTGGTTGATGCCCCACGCCTGTCAGCGTACAAAAGGCATCTGGATAATGCCATTGGAAGCAAAGGCTGTCAAGTGCAGAGGTCGCAGGCAACCGGGAAAAATAGGGGAAAGGGAAGAGAGTAGGGAGTTTAGGAAGTTTCTGTCATAAGCTTAAGGTTGTCCACACATTGTAAATGTGCGGTGTTGTAGGATGTGTTTTGCTTTGTTTTAACGGGTAACTCACATAAAGCCATTATGTAAGTTTCTAGCAAACAGGTTACAAAAAGTTGTGTTGGCTGGCAGTAACAATCAGCACATCTTCAACGTAGTCTAAGAGGGGATGCTAGGCTGTTACCAGCTTTGCCATTGTTCTGTAAAGGTGAACCTCGGTAAGCATCTTTGCCAGAGTGGGCACCAGTTTCAGGCAGTGTGTGAGTGCGGTCTTCATGGAACAACATTGCTGTACCGGAGAAAGGTTACAGAAACTTTTTTTTTTTACAGTGTAGTGGGTCTAAGAGCTGTTGTTTGTTCATCACAGATGTTATTAAATTTGTTTATTTTGATCATATATTCTTTATGGATAAGATATAAATGTTGATAAAACAACCTATCAGACTTCATATGGACTGAATCACACTGGTTTACTAGCTTCAGTGACAGGATTACTAACTGTCAGTCAAGCAACCTGTGGCAGATTTATGAATTAAAAACGTAGACTCTCCCCGTACTGGGCTACTTCACCCATAGTAAAGACTGGGCTGATCAGATGACTCACCGTTACACCTTCTGAACACTCTGGCAATGGTTTTCCAGAGTAAATACCTGAAATGTAGTGACTAATTCAATTAGTGAAGATTTGAAGTTAATAGTACTCTGTCCAGTCTGCATTACCAAAGCCAGTTGTGCAACAAGAGTGTTGATGTAAGAGAAATGTTTTAAGTTGCTACTGATGAAATGGAGCCTAAAGCAGTTGAGATGGTGGAAATGTGGTTGTAAACTGGTTACAGTTTTTGGCGTTTTTTTCTTTTATGTTAACACAGTCAAGTTAGGTGGTGCGACTCCTCAAAGACATCAGGGTGTCTGCCTCTTTGGACACTGTCGCACTGTTTAAGTACGTCTGACTGCCTCTGCTGAGACAGATTACAAAAGATGTCTAGAAAATTCTAAACACTTGGAGACATTTCTATAGCATGAAATAAGCCAGTCACAGTAGAGATAATGTACTTTAACTGGCTTTGGACAATGGTGCTCTCTCAAATGGGTTTGCTTGAGGCAAATCAAACTTGAGATGCAATCTTGAATTCTCTGTATTTCTGTAACTATTGTAAATCTGTTTTAGTGGATAAGATTCCAGTAAAATGCTCTTAGAAACTCCTGAAAACAAAGGGGCTTACATCAAACCAGTTCCGTGTATGCATCTTTGTGAGATGGCCCGTGTATGGTTTCTACAGGGTAGATGAGGGTTGAGAAGATGTGAGAAATGGTATTTCTTCCCTAAGGGCACTTGGAGGAAAAAAAAATAAAAATGAGAAGGGGGGGAGCAGGACCTGTGAACTAGATGTGAAATGTCAGGGAACAAGGTATGTTCCTGGGCAGGAGTAAGGCAGGACTGGTGCCCTTTGTGGAGTCTTTGGACATGGTTTGCTTTGCACAAATGAGAGGGCCTCCTCAACAGCACCCCAGCACCCTCTCACTGTAAGAGTAAGCTGGGTAAGCTGCCTGGCTTAGTTGCTCTCAGTTCTTTTATCCATTTTTTTTTTTCTCACCACTCTGTTTTTTCTTCCTTCCTTTCTGATTTTTCTCCCCTTCTGCTGTGGTATGGACGATGAGGTTTCTGGTCCAGCAAAGGAACGTGCTTTTTTGGATGGTCTTTCTGCTTCGTGTGTGACTTTGTGCTGCACGAAAAAAGGAAAGGTTAGGCTTTTGCCTGAGCCTTAAGGTCTCCGCATCTGACTTACACCCCAGCTCTGTCCTTATTAGGACTCTGAGAGCCAGACAAAGTTGTCAGGAGGCACCTGCAACTTTTCTGCAGGCACAAGATCACCCTCTTATTGCAGAAGGCAGATCAGAGGTCAAACATTTTTCTTTTTTTCTGTTGTGTGTCCTTCCATAGGCACTTATAAGACTGGGAAATTCTGGCTTAATGTTTCTATTTTCAGAAGACATTTGCAAAATTGTGTATTAAAAAAAAGTAGGCCTTCTGTATATTAAATTGCGGTCAAATATTATGACAAATAAATTATTCATAATAGATTTGGGAAAAGAAAATGTAATGTGCATACAGAGAAATAAAATAGCTGTGGGTTTTGGAGTAAAGGAAGTCCTGACCTCTGGTTCTGGCTTACTACTTACCAACTGTTTGGCTGTGAAAAATTCTCTCAACCTCCCAAGTCCTTTTTCTCCAATTTTAAATGTCAAAATTTGACCAGTCTAAGGTAAAAAAGTAGATAAATTCTTAGTCTGTGAAGTGCTTTAGAATTTCTGATTTGAGGCACCTGACTATGAATCACAGTTGTCATTACCTTATTTAAAAGGCTAATGAAATAATTTTGGTTTGGAAGGAAGCATTGGTCTATGACCCACTCTATTGCTTGAAATAACATTCCCAGAATATATCACAGTCAAATAATTATTGTAAAAATTAACTATATTATGTTATTAAACACTTGTAAATGGTTTTACTGCCTGAAAAAAGGTGTGGAATTCCCTGTCAGTTTTCCAGAAGTGATTTCATGGGTTTGAAAAATGTCACAATCCGCATTTATTCGCGGTCTCTATTAACTGTAAAGTTATAGTCAAGACTGCCCATTTGATTTTTTGCTTGAAATAATGTATTTGTGAAATCTTCTGTAAGTGTATTCCTGGCAGCCTTGTTTACAGTTTGTCGCGGGCCGGCAGCCTGGCTGTTTCCTAGAATGTGCAGCTCTCCTCTTCTCCTCCCCCCATAGGATGTGTGTGTGTGTTCCTTGAAAGGAGGCCAAGCGCAAACATATTTTTCTCCTTAAATTAAACTGATATTTGAGCTATCTGCAGGTGTATTTAGCTGGGAGTTGTACCTCAGCGGAAGGGATTATGGCTTATTTTTGCTTTGCTGATGGTATGTTCTAGGAGAACGGATCCAAGATGAATATTGGTTGAAACCTTAGGAGTGAAATATGTGGCTACATTTAGATCGTGTCTTCCAGTTAAATGTGTGAGGAGGTTTAACTTCACCCATTCCAACTTGACTTCATTCAGCTCTTAGGTACCTGAAGGTGCCGTTAATCCAGTCAGCAGCTGAGTGAGCGTTCGGTCTAGTCAGGACCTTCTGTGGTGCACACCTAAACTTCTTCCTTTGCTCCCTAAACTGGGGTGGGGGCAAGCTGCTCGGCATTGCACCGGCAATCCTCCAGTGGAAAGAGAGGATTTGTGACTCAGGGCCTTTGCAGAGGGGAAGTGTGTGGGCTGAGCACGGATGATTCACGACGGGGTCAGAATTATTTCAGATATCACGGCCATTTGCTTGTTTAAGGAAACTGCATTAAAGGAGGGGTGGGGGCTGGGAAGGGAGAGCAGCAATGGTGGTAGCCGTCCTGAAATGCTGTTTAAAAACTGAACAGCCCTGGCGGGACTGTGTACTAATAGAATAAATAAAATTCCCTAAGGTATTTAAGTTGGGAATGTTTAATCAGGCATTAATTCAGCAACTGTTTGTACTCTGAGAAGCCTTTAAAACTGCTTGAACCAGATTTTGATATGGACAAGTACCCAGCGAGATGCTGTCTTAGTCTAGAATAAACTGAGACTCTTTCTGGCACGGAAAGAATGTGCTTTCCAGAGGTGGTGATGAGGCCGTCTTCAAGTCCCTGTGTAAAGGCAATTGTCTTTGCCTAAGCAGTAAAATGCGGTATCAGAAGATTACTGTTGGACCAGAATATAATGTAGAAACTGTAACCCAGCACTTCAGAAAGCAGTTTTCAGAAAGTATACAATAGCCTCTCTTCTTCTGATAGGAAAAATTATCCTGGTAAGAAACTGAGATGATTCAGTAGAGCATAATTTCTTGGTTTGTGTCACACAGCATATGAAACATTTTGTCTAGAGTTGCAAATGGTGGTTTTCAGTGAAATTAACATATTAATTCCAAAGCATGGCAAGTTTGTTTATTTCTTTGTGAGTATTTGAAAGACTAATTATAAAACCTCTCTTTAAAATCCACTGTGATGGATTGCTACATTGCTTTAAATACAGTATTTTGTAGGACAATTCAGGTGACCATTTCTGAACAGACTGAAGAAAGCAGTGCTTTTCGGCAGTGTTATATAGTACTGTATGCTAAACATCTTTGCGATATGACTCACTTTTTGCAGGTATTTATAGATATCAGAGCAATGTATATATTATTTGCAACAGGAGTTCTGGTTTTATTCAGCAGTGAACAGATTTAGTTTCAGAAGGAATTAGGTGCTGGTGCATTGAATTGGTATTACTGTAATTTCTAATTTCTAAGTCACTGCCCTAATTTTGTGTGTGTGTGTGTGTATATATATACGTATATAAATATATAAAAGTTCCTTGTCTGAATAGCTTCTGCTCTTTGGAGTAAAATTTCAGGTTTTACTTGTTAACATGCTTTACGTTTAGTGATTCAAATAGACCCATTCTAGGTTCTAGTCCTTTTAGATAAGGAATTCCTTTCTCAGAAGGCCAGTACCTTGAAGTGCAAGCTCTGTTAGCTGTAACCTTGCTCCATTTGTTTGGCTTTCCTTCCCCCAGTCCTCAGGCAAGGGCCCTCTGCCTTCACCTCCTAGTTTTATCTCAAGATGAACTTGGCATGACAGTTACTTCACATGCACTGCCGGGTTATAAATAAAGCTTAATATGATTACGGTGACAAATACGTTGCACTGCCTCTGTAGTGAAGACTTGATAATTCCAAAAAAGAAAGGGGAAAAAAAAAGCGCTGTAGTTTATCGCCTTTGTTGTTCAGCAGTCTGTTTTGCATCATTTGAAATCTTCACGTTATCTTTCTTCCCTCTGTTTCCTCTCTGCAGGGCTTCCTCCCTTTGCTCAGTTGTGGCAGGGGACGCAGGGGGCGATGAAATAAAGTTTGGGTTGGCTGCGTTTGTGGCCACTCTTTCATAGCGTGATCCAAAGCCCAGTGAGGCCGATGGACTTTGGATCAAGCCAGTAGAGAAACCAACCCCCCCTGCATTTGGAAAACATCCTGCAGGCTCTTTGAATGCTATATCTAGAAGTTAAATAAATGCTCTTAACTACAAGTGACATTCCTGTCTTATCTCCTGGTCCTTAAACCTGGCTCCCTGCTCTCCTTTCATTGTGTGGTCAGGGAAAAGCTGGGTTTGTTGATTACTTTACAGACAGCACTGCTGTTCTTTTCGTTGTACAAGTAGCTTTATTACACTCGGAGAAAATTCTTGTTTCATCCCATGGCAAAGCATATACTGTATATTGTGTGTGCATGAGATTTGGGGGGGGTATTATCATAATATGATGATGCATTTTGCATGAAGCTCTTCAAAAAGCCCCATTTGAGCTTTTGCCATTGTAATGCCATGTATCATTTCAGTGTTAAGCAATGCCCTAGGGTCAGGAAAACCCATAAGATGCAGCTGGTAGTTAACCTATGTGTCACTAGTCTGCACAGAGGATGTAAAACAGAGCATTTCCATATGAATAACGCCATCTGTTTTTTAACTCCCTTGCATTTAGTTCTCAGCCTCCCCCCATCGCAGCCATCGCCCTGTATCTCCTTTCAGTTTCTTGTCATAACTCTGCCCCGGCGCAGCCTTTGCGACCCAGGGTCACAGAGCAAGAAGCTGTCTGCAGCTCACTGATGTAATGAGGAGAGGGCAGGAGAAAGTTGAGACTGGAGTCTGACAAACCCTAAATAGTGCCAGATGCTGGGCTGATGAGACAGCCAGCGAGACCTGTAGTAGAAGACTTGTGAGTGTGTGAGCTTAATTTTTTTTCCCCACCTTTAACCTGTGGGCCCTACAAACTTTCAAAGGCAGGTGTGGACCCCATGCATATTTAAGATGTCTCATCATCCCACGTAGGAACATGCTGTTTGGTCACCTTTTTCAGGCCACCTACAGATTGTGCATTCATTATCAGGTTTCAGCAGACTGCAGACTAAAAAGAGCTGTTATTTGGTGCCTGCTTTATGCCCAAATTCAAGCAAGAGATGACAATACAGCTAATTTGGATTTTCTTTTTTTGCAGTTTAGGTAGTGCTATGTACTTGATTATTTTTCAAGGGAAATGCTAAATTACTAACCTTTTTGAAAATTTTGCTTGCATATGATCAGGGAAGATGCCTTGCCTAACACGTACCCAGCTTCCTTATGGGTGCAGTCCTGGCCATATTGACTTGTATGGGGACAAGGTTTTAATTCTAAATAGTTTAATGAGGACCAATTAGGTTGAGCCCTGTCCCGTTGAGAGCTGGTTATAACATAAAAATGCCACAAGATCCTTCAGCGATAAGTGCGGTTTTCCTCCTCCCTGTAAATGTTTTGAAGGTACCAGTGTTGTTTGGATGATCATTAACATTTGAAATCTCGTGGTTCCGATGTGTTGTTACAAAAGCTTTTCGTTAGATGGTCATTTTCCTGTAAGAGCTGCTACATACAGTAACTTTTTGTGACACTACATTTTTTTTTATCTATGCAGCATGTCTTCCTAGAAGGCACTTGTAAACCAGTGTGGTTTTAAAATACAGTATTATGATTGCATTAGCTGATACAACACTTTTGCTTTTTGACCCAAATCTTAGCAAGAAGATACTCAAGGCTACCAATACCTTTGCAGATAAGAGCTTTTTTCCCCCCCTGTAGTTTCCTTACGTATAGTATCAGCACATTTCTTAAGGGTGTGGTATAAAAATAACGAATGACTTCCACAGCGTGCATATGGAGCAAGAGAGCAAAGCTCCAGCATCAAACCAAGGGGATTAAGGCTGTCCCACAGGAGTAAGTTGAAGCTGCAGGGAAACATAACCCAGATGGCACCCTCCTCGCCTTCAGTAATAGGGAGCAGGGCCTGGGATGTCTGCAGAGAACGCGCTCTTGTCTGCGCTGCTGCTTTGAAGGCTGCTGGCTCATGGTGGGGGTTTCTGTCCTCTTTGTACTCCGGCAGGATTTCCGGGACGCGGTGGCACATGCCTCTAGGCAGCTTGGGAAGCCAGTGATTGAGGACAGAATCCTGAATCAGATCCTGTACTACCTACCTCAGCTGTACGAGCTCAACCGGGACCTGCTGAGGGAGCTGGAGGAGCGATTGTCTCACTGGTGACTATCAGTGAAGGAACACCACTCCTTTGATGTCGTTAAAATTTATCTGTGGGGCTTGAGGGACTCCGCGTGACCGCGGTTTGACTCTTGTTTGTTTTTCATGGGCCTTGTTAAATGGCAGGGCTGACTTTGCAGGCACAGGAGATAATTTTCTGTTTAGCTGTTTTATTTGGCATTTAGGTGCATCCAGAAGCTATGCCAGCACATGTTTTTAGCAACCACACTTTTTTTTGTCTAAAACTTCAGTTTTAATTGAAAGCTCTTGTTCCTACATGTGCACGGGCATGATAAATGGACTGCCTTCATTAAAGGAACAGGAGGCTGTTCTGAAGATTGGTTTGCATTTTAAAGGTAGCTGAGATCTATTAACCAGCCACAGCACTGATTGACAGCCACGGTCCCATTGAAGTCCAGTCTCAATTACGCTGGTGGGTGGATCTAAATCACCTAAAGAAAGCATACAGACAAAGGCACTGAAATGGGTAAATGCTCTAATCCCATGCTTCCTATTAAGGGATAAAGACTGCATTTTGAAGTTTGGAGATCCATTTCCTCAGAAGTCCAGCTCGTGTTAATGTGTTCAGATGGTTCAAGACCTTTTTAAACAGACTGTATATCAAGTGGTTGTAATCTAGCCTTAAACTAGTGTGTGGAGGTGTGCTGGTAAGATTTTTCAGAGTAGCTAAAGAGCCCAATGCCTATCTGCTGGGCTGTAAGCTTTTTGTTCAGAAATAAACTGGCACATCTTACTGCTAAGACCAATGTGGTGCTGTAAGGTTAGGATGTACACACTTCTGTGCTCTTACTGCTCTGTTCTCGTTTCTAGGCTTGAACATCAACGAATTGCTGATATATTCGTAAAAAAGGGTCCCTACTTGAAGATGTACTCAACTTACATCAAAGAATTTGATAAAAATGTTGCACTGTTAGATGAGCAGTGTAAGAAGAACACAGGTTTTGCTTCAGTAGTGAAAGACTTCGAGGTACTGTAATCTTTTTTTTAAAGATATGTTCCTTTCCAGCAGTTGTAATCTTCCATAAAGCTTTAGACAACATCCTCTATTTTCTCTGAGCCTTGGCTTGCGACTTAGGGTGAAAGTGGAAAGAAATTCAGATTTTGTAAAGTAACTAATGATGTTGGCTACCACTGTGAGATACAGTAAAGGACCTTGATTTTCAGAAAATTCATCACTTGCTACAATTATATCAAAGGCATATTAACAAAATCACTAGCTGCTTTTTTTTTTTTTGGTTTTGTCTTCTGATTATACTATGCAATGATTAACTATCTTATTTTAAGCAGGTTGATCTCTCCACCACATTATAGGGCAGTAGCTTACTCACGGCAATCATATTTCATTTCATTTGGAAATACAGAAAAAGGATTCTTCTACTCTGCATATTTCTTGAAGCTTTTAAGCCTAGTCCATGTAACAATCAGATGAAATCTGATTCATGTCACTAAAAGCATTGCCAGATTTTTACATAATTCCCTTAAATCAGAGGGGAGGTGCAAGCTTCCTCAGAACATGATCCACACAACCTGTGAATTTACTTCCTATAAGGCTAGTTTCCCCTTGGGTAATCCCTGCTCTGTTTGCTTACAAGTCCTTAAAAAGGCTACTTACAGTAGGCAAAGGAAGAGCTTTAGGTAGAGTGAGCAAGTACAGGAAGAAGAAAAGAGGTCTTTTTAAGGATTGTGTTTCTGATACCCATTATTTTGAATGCAAATTCAAGATAATTAAAAATTTTGAAGCGTGGGTCTTTTTATTCTGTGTTATCTTTAGAGGTTTGGATTAATTAAAACTTCTTGAGTGAACACTGCTCTATTCTCTGCTTATCTGTCTAATGGACATCAGCAGCGGCTACAAATGAGCGAAAAATGGCGTTTCCCTTATTTCTGGGAAGATTCACCCTTCTTCCTCATAAGCAAAAGAACCTGTTTTGAATCCACAGAAAATATGAATGCTTATTGATGTCTTTTAACTCATGATTAATTTTGCATGCATCTTCCACGCAGGGAAATGCTTGTTGTTTGGTGCAGTGTGACACTACAGTAGTCACACCTTTAAGATAAAGCTTATCTGATATTATCAGTAACTCTTTGTAGTGATGTTTTCTTTTACTGGAACCCTTGACTACCACAGGATTGTTGCTTATTTTGGATATTTCTTTCAGATGAGCCCCCGCTGTGCTAGTCTGGCCCTCAAGCACTATCTGCTCAAGCCAGTTCAGAGGATTCCCCAGTACAGACTCCTTTTGACAGGTAAAGTCAAACACATTTACACGCTTAAGCCAGTATTCATGTGTCCCAGGAAACGTGTTTTCAGGCAGTTGTATCCATCTGTAAAGCATGTTTATCTGACTTCAGATACGTGAAGCTTTTTTTAAAATATGTCGTGAGTTTAAAGCCTTTCTTTGTTAATACTGATTGCAACAAGGTACACAAGTGACATGCTAATATTCCCAACACTGGTGTGTGTTCTCTGATGGTACATTTGGCGCTACTTGGAAAACATGAAAGTGTTAGTGGTTATTTGTTTGTTTGTTTCTGTAGTAATAGAGCCAGTAATTTCCTTAGAGGGTTGGTTGGAAAGCTCCTCTTTTTATTTATTTTTTTAAAGAAGGAAAAAATAATATGGAAATCTAGAACTAGGAGAAGGAAGTGAAAGATACATCTACACAACTGTGAATTTCTCCTGAAAATAGCTTTTCCATTTTTCCACTGCTCAGGTGTTTAGTCTTTAAAAACAATTCTCTTGTAAAAGCAGAAAGTGTGGTTTTAGTATACCTTACGGGTAAGTGCTTGAGACTTGTTACAGGAGCATTGTAGGCTGAAGAGCTGGTTTGGGACTAGGAAATCTGGGCTGGCTCTATATCCTGCTTTGGCATTGGCGTGTTTGGGTGACCTTGAGCAAGTCATCTCCACGATGCACTACTTTCTTTTCTGTAAAAGAAAGGCAATGATACAGGCCTCCTTTGTGAAATATTTCGAGATGCGTTTGTTGGAAGAGGGGGATGGCTCCTGTAAGGATTTGGAAATACTTAAGGCATTGTTTTTGAAAGCCATTGCTTTTTGATGAGCTATTTAAAAATAGCCTCTGTTTGTGTAGTAACTGCAAAATAAAATGCTCTGTGACCCTTTGTTTGGCTCTAGCAGCTTGTTGGCATTTCCCCAGCAAGTACTTAGGCTAGTGATGCTGTGGGAGATACAGCCTGAAGTGTTATACAGAAGTTACTAAGTTATTAACCTGGACTGTTTTCTTTTTAATCATCTCATGAAAGTCTTAGGTGGGGGGAAAAAGGGTGAAGAGCCTTTATCAAATGGACTGTTTGTAGGGGAAAATCTTAATGCCTTTTAATTGATAAAATAAAACCATGAAAAGGCAATTGGTGAGTTGCTTTATTTTCAAAGGATACTGACTCAGGGCATTGTGTAGGCTTGTTATATATTCCTAAATCAGTGCAGATGCTTTGGATAAGTTCAAAGGCTTTAAATAAAAAGGCGGAACAACAGAGCAGGATGGAGTAAATGCCTATGTCAATATACAGAGCAAAGCAAGAGACGTCAGAGGTGAATGGCACTGAAACAAAACTATGAAGTAGAAGGGGAATTCTTCGTAACTAACTGTCATTGTGGCTGGAACCAACTGTTTTAGACAAGTGACAATACGCCTAAAAATCTCATCCTGTGTTGATGGTGGTTGTGTGGAAGACCGCAGTCCTGCAGCCCTGTTTGTGGAAGTCCGCAGTCCTGCAGACCTGGCTGTGGCTGCCCAGCTTTAAGTACATCTGTAAATACAAGTGCTATTGACATGAATTGGATTGCAATGCTGGCTGCTGATTTAGAGAAAATAATTTTGTCTTGTCCTGTAGGAGAAATAAAAGAGATCAGACTAAGAATTTAATTATGCTGGGCCAGGGGGCTATTATTTTGGATCTGCTTCATTTTCACTCTGTTCAATCTATCGTGCCATTTCATGTTGTCTTCTGTATTCCTTGAGATTCTCACTCTCCTATATCTCAGTGGACGACCTGTCTGTTTCGTTACCTTCAAGCAGCTCTGTGTAATATTGAGTAATCTCTGTATAAACTTGCACTGCAAAGCCTTTGGAGGATATACAAAATATTTGGATCTCTTGTTGGAGTGGGCGAGACAGCAAGTAGGCAAGCAAAACAAGAACGGGCAAGAATTGCAGTATTGCAGCAGCAGTCCCAGCCAAAGACAATGGGCGTCTGTGGGCAATCAAGCAGGGGGCAGTGGGTAAGAGTGGAGGAGTGAAAATAATCCAGGAAATGAAGCTGCAAGGCCTGAGTCAGCAGGGATTTCTTCCTATTTAGATGCTCTGTGTCAGTGGGACAGCTTTGTACTAGTAACCTGCTGCTACACAGTCACATCACAAGATGGTTGCTGTGCTTTGAAGTGTAGTTGCTTTTATGCTAACAAAAGCAGGAGCAGGTGGACTTATAAATCAGGCAAGGAGAGGCAGAGCTCAGCTGTATTTCTGTTTAATTATCCAGCTTCTCCATTCCAGCAAGCGAACTTCCACTGTTCCACATGCTAAGCCTGATCTCTTCTACAGCAAATATTAGATGGCTTGTTGGGGAGGTTAATAGAGGCCTCTGGTTTTTAACAGAAAGAAATGAAGGAGAAGTGATTCTCTTCTCCTGAAAATCACTGATTTGAGTTGAAGAGACTTGTACAATATGAGCAGGCTCTTCATTGTCATATGATAAGCCTCCTCTTTTTTGCAACGTAGGATTTGCAGAGAGAGATAGTGTCTTTTATTATCCTCGGCTGAGGTCTAGTGAAGGGAGGCTGAGGGAGGCTGAAAAATTAGCTTTTGAGCACACTGCTCTTTTGCAGCTCAGAAATAGAATTGTCAGACTTGAGGCCAATTACATGTTGAGAACAATCGCTTTGAGTTTAACTTAATTAATTCAGACGATTTGAGACAAGAAGTAGTTGGTGAGGCAGAATAGAATTTTTATCAAGAGTAGAAGTGATAGCCACTGGCCCCCAGCAAGAAGGAAAAGAGAATTATGGGCCTCCGTCAGGAGGAAGCATGGCAAAGGAACATTTTGTAATAAATCAGTTCTTGTGTGCTTGTGTGTTGATTTTTGCTGTGTTTTGGGGTATCTAGCAAAGTCATGAATTTTATTTTTTAAGTCTGCCTTTTTGAATATTTAAGGTCTGCCCTGGAAAAAAAAGGAGTAGTGGGTCAGACAAAAACTGGTCTGTTTTCTATTAAAAATCCTTCGTTTGGTAATGTGGTTCTTCTGTTTCTCTTGAAGTGGTTTGCGTGAATTAGTCCTGGTACACAGCAGCGTGCTTGTTTACGTGAAGCCAGTCATTGTGTTGCATGAAATGCATTATTTGGGTAACCAGTGGTTTTGGATGGGTTTTCTGTTATTGTGGAGATGAGTTGATAAGTTTTGTATTTGTTTCTCTGGGATGGCCTATTTGTTGTGTTGTGATCAATGAGAAACTCCTTTGATTGTCCTGCAGCTGGGAGGTTGCTATCAGTTGCTAAACAGAGACTGTGCCTTGCTTAGGTGTTAGACCTTTGTCTCATTTACAATGTTGTAACGCTCTTTCAGCACTCTCTAATTTTAAAAATCTTTCCACTTATTCTCCTGCACAATCTCAACTTTAATTTTAGCATTATAACGGTTGTACTGGTTTTTATTTATGGATCATCTCTTAGTTCTGTGTTATATTAAAGCAGATCCTTTCTTGTAGCCTGCTGTCATACTTGTCCCCCAGGCATACAGTTTATCTCCTTTATGTTTAAACCAACAGAAGGAAAACTCAGTGCTAAGGGTATGACAGTATCCTTAGCTTTATTATTATTATTATTACAGTCCTCGCTTTATTCTGCAGTTGTGGAAAGCTGTTGGCAGCATCTATGTATCTCATTTATGTTTTTTATTCCTTTTGCTAGACTCAAGTCAAATAGTAGGAAACAGGTGAAAAATTAAGGTTCTCTGTTATACATTTACACTACTTAAGTGGAATTTCTTTTACTGGTCACTTTTTTTTGTGTGTGTGTGTCCAAGAAACCAGTGTCTCTTGTAGAATAACTTTATCTTTGAGTAAAAAGTTTGAACAACTAAAGTACATTTCAGAGGAGGAAAAAAAAATTGGCAAAGACTGCAGATACCATTCCACCTTAATATTTGACTTCTGTATTTGTTTTATTAAGGAATATTTTTGCTAAATCTTTACTGTAATGCTATTCATGTCTGTGAAATCCTCTTGTCCACGTAGTTTAAGCCAGTACCTCCAGAAAGTTGTTGCAAGCATAGAATTTCCAGTGTGTGTATGCACAGAAGAGACTAAAATAATCTGTTCTGTTGCTTCTCTGAAACTGAGTTTTAGCTATGAACTGAGGTCAACTTACCAGATAAATAAAAAAATCAAAATTATGTATTTATCACTTTCAGGATTTTACAGTTGCAAGGTTGTTTATTTTTTCTTTTTTTTTTTTTTTTTCAGTCTTGTATACAAGAGCTGCCTTCCTTTTTGAATACAGAATTTTAAATGAATGCAGTTATGTTAAAATCTTTCTAATCTTCCCTGTATTATACACTGATGATATGATTTAAAGTGCTAATATATACCCATCGGGGGGAAAAAAAAAAAAAGGAAAGAAAAACTGAATGATGTAAAGCATTGTTCCTTTGGAGAATATGTCATAAGGCCTGAATATGCCAAGAAACAATTAGTTCTCGTGTTGGGTCTCTGATTTTAAGTTTCCAGTGCTGTTACTTTGGATATTAAATTGGATGTCTCCAAGTACTAGAGACAGTTTCTTGGGATACCAGAGGTACATTTGCAGATTAGTAAATTGTACCCTCCTGACCTCTTGTTCCCAGTTTGCAGAGAAGTGAGTTCGTGGTCGTCAGCTTTAAGAAGCTGTTTGTGTACAAGCTGTAGGGACTCATCCCTTTATACTGGGAGGTGTCTGCTGGAGTCCTTTCTTCTGGCCCTGATGATGATTGAGTTGCAATTGTAGAGCTTTAACTTGCCTGCTTTATGGAGGAGCCCCGAAGATGCTCTGCCCGGGTAGTAATGCGCAGCTCCTACCTGAGGGCACTATCGGCTGGCAGGGCAGGAGAGGGCAGCTGCTGGTGTGTGTGTGAAATGGGTTCCTCCAAGTTAAGCCAAGTTAAAAACAAGGTGAAGTCTTCTCAGTCCATTTTACAATACCTCCTGTTGATTCTTCTCTTATGCCAGTTTGTTACAAACATAACCTAAGGTGATAAAAGGTGAATTCTTTTTTAATGGAATATGTGTCCACCTAAATACCGCACTTGAAGGTCTGGTAGCTCCTACAGCAAAAGATTTGGAGACATGTGACAGATGCAATACTTACGGAGTGTAGAAAGGTTTTGTTGCCATGTCAGGCTTTTATGAAAGACCAGGCGTTGGCCGGTGTCTGATAATGATCAGCCAAGACTTGAAGTGGAGCAGCAAGCTGTGGGTGTTCCCATGGCCCAGCCAGGCAGACCTCCCAGCGCTCCCACCCCCTGCTTCCTTGCAGGAGACCCCAGCAAGGCCCTGCTCCTTCACCCCAACCTGTTCTTCGTGCTTCTCTTGGATCCTCCCTTAAGTCCTTGCCAAAAAATAAAACATCAGTGCCAAATACTTTTCTTCCTGTAGTTCTGTTTTTCTCAAAGCTTTCATTAGCTGACAAGATTTCTCACTCTTCGTAGTGTTTCTATGGCAGAAACATATTTCATAATTCCCTTTTTTGCATAAGGAAACCATTACAATATGCTGAGCAGTCTCTGAGGGGCATGCATTAAGCAAGACGTCTTATGAAGGCAGGAACAATTGGCTCCTGATCCTTCGTGAGCGAAAGGATGAATCTGGGTAGGGCAAGCAGATGGGATCGAATTATTTCCCTCCCACTTGAAACTTGTACAACTGCTAAGCTAGAATTGAAGGCTTCCTAGATCAAGTATGATCAGTTTTCTCTAGATCTGCCAGAATCTGAACACCACATTTAAAAGGTAATTATAAATTAGTATTTGTTGATATTATCAATCTAACATCTGAAATTACTTTGAAAGTTTCTGATTGTGTTTCTTTCAATTTTAAGTAGTTCAGAGCTATGGATTGAAGGGAATAGATTGACTTTTTACTGAGGATATATAGTCGCCTTTGACAGGATATGGTACTTTCTGATGAACCGGACACTGGGCCATGGAATGGAATCTCAAAGGGAATGTTTTCTCATACAGTCAGACATTTGGAGTTAATTTTAGATGCGTAAAGTAGATGGAAAAACTACCACGACTTGGGTGGATCGAGGGTGCCATCTCGTGGTTGAGGAACTAAATTTAGATTTGAAACCAAACAATGCCTATTTGAACATTTGAGGTGGGCTATAATACCTTTTTTATTGAGAAATATTGATCATAATCAGATTTGCTGTATTGGGCTACTTTTTTCAGCTCCTGTAGACGAGTTAAGGCTCAGGCAAATATCTATAATCTTTAAACTTTCTTGTGTCAGCTTAAATGTAAATGATTGCAAGTATGTACTTGTCTTTCACCTGGTTGTTTTGTTCTAGAATAATATGTGCAACATATCATTTGCCTTTGGAAGCAGGTCAGTGCTCCTGACTTCTCTTCCCTAGGCAAGATATCATTATATACTTTCAGTGTGGAAATGCTAGTTTTCCTCATGCTATTACTTGGACAAATTTAAAAGTTTAAGTATCATAGAACCATAGAAGACCTTTGTGGCATAGGTGTGTCTGAAAAGCAGATTGCTAGGAAAATGTTGGTTTTGACTGATTTCCATTGCAGTTTATTTCTTTTTTTTTCTTTTTACAGATTATTTAAAGAATCTTTTAGAAGAGTCTGCAGACTATAGAGATACTCAAGGTAAATGTCTCTTTAGATTAAAGAAATAACAGGTCATGTAAATATCTTAAAGTTTCTAAGTTTTAAATGTGTGCAAAACACTAAACTGATAAGTAGATATGTTTTCTGTTTAGTTCTAAGTTTCTCAGCAGAGATACTGAAAGATTTAAAACTTTTTTTTCAAAAATGTTTGGAGCTTACAGTGATAAGTGGTATCAGCTCAAAGCAAGAGATAAGAGTGAAGTTCCCGAAGCAGCTTAAGCAGGTATTTTGGGCAGCACTACTGAAGGAGACAGTCCTTGTATCCCTCGGCCTTTCATGACAGGCAGTCCGGTCCCCCAGCTGCTCTCCCGAGCCCTCTGAGCCTTTGTCTGTCCCCCTTTGCTTTTGTGCCAGGACAAGTGCTTGATAAAAAAGATCAGGGAGTTCCGCTGGCTTATGTTTAACTTGAGGAGTTCTCCAGTTTGACTTGTCACAAGTTGCACAAACACTTTTGCTTGCACGTGCAGGGAAAGATGATAGAAGGAAATGAGAAGGAACAGTTGGAGATGGAGGAGAATAAGTCTACATGATTCATGCTAATTTGGGGTTAAGCTGGTTTAACTCGATAGTAGCAACGCAGTGCACATTCATACTGTTTTCCGTCTTCCCTGTGTGCTCCTCAGCAGTACTAGAAATGCTCCCAATGTTTCCATTTCATTTGTGTGAGCCCCTGTCATTTCTGTCATTTATTTCATTCTTTTTGGTGACATTTGTGCAAACCCTTTATCTTCAGGAGGATTGCGCAGATCTAGCTGGTTGGACTGCACTAAGTGAGTGCCTTTGATGCACTGAGTTAGGTTCACTTTCTTACAGCTATCTCCTGACACAGTACCATAAAAATAATGAATAATGATTCTTCTTAAGACCTTTCCACATATTTGTTTATTAGATTGCAATGAAACTATAAGCTGAAAATGCTTTAAAAGGTAACTTCTTCACAGACATAAAAGTTTCTCTTGCACATCGTATGGCTGTGAACAAGGTAATGCTTGCGCTGCATGGTAAACAATTAACCACTTGAAAAGTGAGCAACTTAAATATGTTTACATCACATTTTCTTGTGCATTCTCCAGCATCTGTGTTTTTTATAGTGGTACTTTCCATATAATTTTTCTCTCTCTGCATATATTGAAGATAAAAGCAGAAACTTAGTTTTAACAATGACAACGTTAATTTTATGCATTTGACATGTTTGGTAGTCAATCTTTGAAACTGAGTAAGTAAATCGAATCTTTACTCACCAAAATCTTTCTTATGATAATTAAGTTCCTTCAGACTTTGCTTTGTTGTGTAATTCCATGGAGGGAACTTAAAAAAATAAAATAAAATAAAAAAAAGACAAAAGTTTGGTTATGATTAGCATTCTTGGAAAAAACAACACAATTCTTCCTGATGACCTTCATTTTAATACGTTACTCCAGCTAAGTGATATAAAAAGTGGAATGTTCTTCCCTTCCAAAAAGCAGTTTTGTTTATGGACTTTTTGACCCTATAGATTATTTTGTTTTGTTGTTTAGATTTGTTTAGAATCTTGGCTCTATTAGTAGCCCTGAGATCTTGTAACTTTCCCTTGAGTAACCAGCAAATTTCCTGTAACATTCTTCAGTCTTTTCGAAGTCAATGAGTACAATTTTAAGTTTTAATAGATATAATAGCTGACAGATGAAGGAAAGTATAACAACAACAATAAAAAATCAGGTACTCATTCCTATCTTGTGAATTTAGCTAAATTTCCCTTAACTTTATTTTCTTTCAAGCTGATGGGAACTGGAGACTGTTTTGGCTGGAGCAGCTCCAGCATTTCCTAATAGGAGACCACCAGCTATTTTTCAGCAGACTCAGTTAACATCATGACATCTATATCTAAACTTAATTTTTGATCAAATGCTTGATATGTGTTGTGGCTTTTTAACTATTTGACTCCTATATTTGCATTGTCTCATTTCATGAAAATCTTGAACAAAATTTCTACTTAGATTGACTTAGGAGGAGATTTTTATTCACGCTTTGGTTTATTTTTTTATATGGCTTCATGACCTGAACCCTTCAGTTCAGAAATCTGTATCTTTTAAACTAATTTCTTTCTTAATATGATCTCAACAGTAAGGGAAGTATGAACACTCTAAAGTACTAATACTGTAAAGATATTAAAAAAAAAAAAAGTGAGGCTTTGTTTTTAACTGGTTTGATAGGCTTCTCTGAGTACTTTAAAGTAAATGTACTTCCTTTTTTTGGGGTGTTTGCACTTGAATTACTCAGAAGGTGCTAAATGCTGTAGAAATTACATTTTATCAGAGCAGCTGTGCTTGCTTTCAATTAATTGAGTCTTTTTTTTTCCTACATAAACAAATTACAGGTTTTTGGATAAGATCCTTAGATGGGTTCTATGTAATATACACAGTTGCTGCTCAGTAGCTTACATAATCCTTTTATATAACCCCTTTTTGCAGTTGCACTTAAATATGTATTTCAGTTGAGTTGCTAGTTATTAAATATCAGTACTTAATAAAAATCCCTCGTCTTTCATAACTCTTCTATTTCTCTTTTGCTTCTGGTATTGAAAGTTTGAAGTTTAGAAATTTGAACTTTATCCTGTTACCTTGAAGTGCAACAAAACTAAAGGCAGATGAAAGAAATCACAATTTTTCTAGGTAGCTTCTTATGACTCGCACTGGAGGCAGTTGTGTAAAATGGAAAAAGCTTAGTTAACTTTTGTATAGTCTCAGTTAAAATGTTGTTTATGCTTCTGCTGTAAGCAGAGACACTGAAATTAAAATGATCCTTTGTGTGAGAAACTACAACTCGATTTTGCTTGTAGACTGTTTGGATGAGCTATAGGAAATGATTGACACTGTGACTGTTAGCTGAAGCAGTAACTTGCTAGGGCACACCTGTAAAACCATGATTGAAAGCTTCTGGGAAGTATGGGAAGTGTTCTTGAATGTAGTGACTTTTCAATCATGTCCTTGAATCTTGCCATAGTGTCGAAGGGGAATATTGTACTTTTCCATAATACCAATTCTAACTGATCTGTATAATAAAAACATTGTTTCTTCATCCTTCAGATGCTCTAGCTGTTGTCATAGAAGTTGCAAACCATGCCAATGACATCATGAAGCAGGGAGTAAGTATTTTGACTTGGGAAGCTGGCTGATTAAAGCTTTTTCTATTATTTAAAAAGAAGAAAAAAAAAAAACAACACATGAATTCAAGGGCAATTTCTTATCTTTTTGCCTTTCTTTTCTCCCTGCAGGATAACTTTCAGAAACTCATGCAGATTCAGTACAGTTTAAATGGACACCATGAGATTGTACAGCCAGGAAGGGTAGGTCCTCCAGATGACCTTAAAATGACTGTAATAAAAGTGCAGTACAGATGATATGCAAGCAAAGTACAGAAGCTGACACACATTGAGGAGAAAAATGGTCCATCATTTAATTATTTGATGTTGACAGTGAAATGATTACTGCCTCCCCATATGTATAATTTTATTTAGTTATTTTTGGGAAACATTTTTCTGATGAAAACTTATGATTTTTTGAATATGATTCTCTGCAAGATCTTGCAGGCATTTTTTTTCCCTGAAGCTTAATGTTTTATTTGTCGTGGTTTCAAGTACAGCATGGAAAACTAATGCAGCTAGTTGGTCTTTCTAGCTTTTAGAGAGACATAAAGATGAAGAGCCTTTTTCAGGAAGGGAACCATGAATCCCAAAAGTTCTGCAGCAGTTCAGGTGTAAAAATTAAAAATATATATAATAGTAATAATAAAAAAGAAATGCATCAGCTGATTTGGACAGCTTGTGCCTTGAAAAGATAGGTCTTGAATTGCTTGTTTTAATTTGCTAGGTATTTTTGAAAGAGGGAACACTGATGAAGCTGTCTCGGAAGGTCATGCAGCCACGAATGTTTTTTCTGGTAAGATGGTGTACATACTGCTCTGTGCCTAATGACGGTGTAATTTTAAGTGGTTGAAAGGTTGTACCGCAAAGATAAGTAACTAGCAACTTCAGATAGGGGAAAAAAAAGACCATTTGTTGCTGTTATACTTCTTCAGTCCAGTTTAGGGAGATCATCTGTTGCATATACGATAACGTTTTAATAGAAAACAAGTTTCTTAATAAAAAGTACTGTTTTGACCAATGCTTGTTTAAAATTTGAGCAGGTTGTGAGAAGGCGTTATCTGAGGTATTGGGAAAACTACAACTACTCTATCCCAGTTAGTTATACCAGATTGTAAAACCTACGGTTCAGCTGCTGATACTGCACCTTCCCTCCTTCCTCTTCTCCTTTGCTTGCATCCCAAGCGGAGCATAGCACTGAGCTGGAAATGAAGTGCTAGCTTCTTTTCCTGTCCCTGCTGCTGTTTTGTTTTGAAACCTTTGTGCCTCTGAAGTTTGTTTCCACTTCAACCTTTTGTTTTTCCTCTATTTAGATAGTAAAGCAACTGTTGCTGTATGTAACTTGTGGCATTATTGGCCCACAGTCTTGCCTGAAATCTGGCTTTTGGTTACTGTAGTACAAATATTTTCCTAGGCAGTCTCAAAGTATGTATTCTAAGCTTGGAAGTGTCTCTCTTATGCTCTGGAGATGACTTTGTAGCACACAGAGCACTGATATATTAAGCAGTGATTTTCATAGGTCATGTTGTGAAGATGTAGTAAGACTCATGAAACCTTTGATTATTTTGCAATGAAGCTCTTAGCAAAATCTCATGAGACAGTTCAGTCTTCAGGTCTGTGTTTATGTTCAGTAAATGAAGTCTGGATCCACGCATTGAACAACACAGGAAATAAAACATCTTAATAGCTGTTCAGTAAGTGTATCAAATAAAGCCAAGTCTGGTAGAACAGCAAATAAACAGTAGATGCACGCTTGAATTGTTTTCATTCATATGGATAAGTTTGTCCATATAATCATAAATTGCTAATTTTAATTCTGCCATCTCCTAGTTTCTGGAATGTTTTTCTTTGTTGGAAGGGTTAATTCTAATATACTTTAAAAGTAGTTTGTTATACAATATAGTTGTGTACACGAGAAACATTTCTGTCCTTTCTGACAGCCTGTTCTTTGACATCCGTGCACTGTTTACTCATTGCCAAATATATATTTACACAAGGAAGGATATAAATAGACACCTATTGTTATCTAAATTAATAACATGAAAATGTTTCTTGGGTTCTAAGTGGAATAATAGGATGTAGAAGATGCCCTCCTGGACAGTTGATATTAGTGCTGTATGAATTTTATATTTTCTGTAAAATGCATCTGAAATTATCAGTCTCTAAATAGTCTTTAGTCACTAAAATGTATTGCTTCTACATTACAGTTTAATGATGCCCTGTTGTATACTACTCCAGTTCAGTCAGGGATGTATAAACTCAACAACATGCTGTCCTTGGCTGGAATGAAGGTGAGTCGCTTGCTAAAATAAGTATTTTTCTAAATGTATTTAAACTGAGGTCTTAAATTTTTGAAAGGTAGCTATGTTTATTGTTGGAAAGTGGTGTTAAAAGATGCTTATGTTACAGAGCAGTCCTGCAGGCATAAAGTTTCTTGCATAATATCGTCTGTGGGATTATTGTCTGTGCTTCCCTAAACAACTCTGTTGTCACAGCATCATCTTACATGCCTTTCATCTGATGCTGGCCTACTCAGAAGTAGTCTTGCCTACTTCTGGTTTTGTATTAAACTGCTTAGCTTTTGCCTTGCAAATGCTTTTTCTTGTCCACGCCCAGAGATTAGGTATCTCTGTCTGATAACTTTGATCTGGTCAATCAAATCTCCATGGTTTATAGAGATCTGTTAACCGCAAGGGAAGATACGGCTTTTGTTTCTGAGCCTCTGTGAAAAGCACCAGAATTAAACCCCGAACCCCTCTGGGTAGTGACAAGGAGTATGCATGCCGCGTGTTGACATGGTCTCTGACATGACAGTTGCTGGGAGAAACAAACCATCGCCTCAGGAATCAAGCATCTCATGTATCTCATCTCTGGTCCTGTCAGGGAAGAGCACCAAATCCAGCAAGAGCACAGATCTGGCGCCCAGGCCTGAGCTTTCACAGGAGGAGCTGCAGCCTCTCTTCTGCCAGCAGATGTCTTGTGGTGGCTCAGATCCACTCTTAACTTTCCAAATCCTCTGTGTTTGAAATGTGGTAGCTCAAAAGGATCACCAGGGCAGTCTAGCCCATGGAGATATGGGGCAGATGCCCATCGTGGAGCACACCAGTGCCTATATTTTGTGGTGCGGTGTGCTTTTTTGCGTAGTTGTAGAAGAAACTTACAAGGCATGCTGAAGCACAATGGGAAGTGTCTGGTAGCTCCTGAGCTTCATTCCCCTGTACACCTCCAGTGTTCCTGTGGTGCCACAGTGAAATAAAATGGTGGGCTCTGTGTAATCGTACTGCAGCCGAGCACTACAGGCTGGTGTATGTTCTCCTCACTGCGAGATCTTCTCTCCAATTTACCCCTTCTACAGTAAAAATCGAAGAGACCTTGCAATAAATAAGTAAAAAATAAAGCAGCATAAACGTACCATGTCAGTTTGAATATAAATTTTTCTTTCTCAAATGAAGGTTAAAAAGCCAACCCAGGAAGCTTATCAGAACGAACTGAACATAGAAAGTGTAGAGAGATCCTTCATTCTTTCAGCAAGGTGAGTCTCGCAAATTAATGATTTTAAAAGTATGTGATTTCAAACAGGTCTCATAAGCTTTTTAATTAATATCTTCATAGCTTGTTTTGCACATACATGATGAAAAGTGACTCCTGGCTAGAGTTACTACAGAAGAATAGACTGACATATGGTTTTCTGGAAATAAAGTAGGCTTTGTTCCAATTTGCTGTTGTTCGTATTTAAAATTTGATTTTGAATATTTAGCCTTTTTTAATGGGCTGGCAGAAAGGAAGCCTGCTTGTATATAATCAGTTTCACAGATACCACGTGAATTTGTAGTCTGTAATACAGTTCACTCTGACCTGTAAGGAAGACTCCATGTTGTAAAGAGATGGATAGAATCACAAAATCTGTAGTAAATGTGTCTGCTATTTGAACAACTTGGGCTTAAGGCTGCATCTGATAGGAGTTTTGCTGTCATCAAGAGAGTTAACTGTTAATCAGATGGAACAAAAATGTTGATTTTTCTTCCTCTTCAGCTTAGCTACGCTTTTGAAAACCTTAAGTAAATTGAAATATTATACTTTTACTGCCTTTCTTTGAGAGGAACAAGAATTAAAATTAAGTTTCACTTCAATTAATTTTAGGCTTTGATTTTTCTCTATTTTTTTTTTCCAGAATTACTGATATTATCTGTCAGTGCATTAGCAGGACAGGATATGAGGCATAACAATAATACATTTTGACATTATTTTTAACTGATATAAATTGGAAAGAGTCATTGTGGTCAGTCATCTAGCTAAAATAACAGTGCAATTGAGATAAGAAATGGATCTCAGTGAAGTGCTGAATGGAACATGAAATTATAGAAACGTCATGAATTACAGAAATGATGTTTGTCTTTACCAGAACAAAAAATTCTCCCTGTAACATGCACTAAAATGGAGCAGTTCTGGTCTGCCTTCACTGAGCTGCCTCTAACAAAGACCTGGTTTTGTGGATTGTTGTTTTTACTGCATTTGAATTGGAGTTTGATATGGTCTGTCACTTGTGACAGTGCTGATATCAATGAATAAGGACATGTTTTCTCTTTTATTTAGCAAAGCTGAGCAAGGGCAGACTGCTGCTTTCTGTGTGACCTTGTAAATACTGACATTAGGATGTCTGCTCAGAGATAGCAGTATCGTTAGCTGAGGGGTAGACCAAGGTTAACCTTGTCAGAGTAGCCAGAGGAAGCAGCTCAATTGTGTCTGAGCAGTAGTTATTTATAACAGGCTTGAAAGGAATATTTATGTATTTTCAAAAACAAAACAAAAATGCTTCTTATGATTCTTTCGTATATTGGGAAAAAGATGCATTTTGTAATTTAGGGTATGGTTCTGTACTGCTATCATGTGAGCAGGTCTGTGCTGCTCAGGTGCCTTGGTGACTGGGTGTTGCACAAATACATAAAGATATTTGTGGGATTGTAGTAGCTAGTGTGTTTTTATCTTCACATGACTTGAAACAACAGTTCTCTTCTACTTCAGAGTTATTAAAAAAGTAATGTAAAAAGATTAGTTGGAACTTGTGAAAAGATTATCATCTTGAAATACAACCTACATATTTTCTACAAAACAGGATAACCTCTTCTTTCTGAGGAGCTGATTAATTGTTAGATTAAAAGTAACTCCTACAAAATACATGCTGGTGCATGGGGCAAAATCTGTTAACATTCCTATCCCTCTGAGTGTCATTTGTGACATGCTTTTGTCTTGTCCTTGAAATTACTGGAATTACCCTCACGTTACCAACTAAAGCTGCTCTGACTTGCTCGTTCTTTTTTAGTGTTGTTGACCTTGCATCTTTGGAGAACGTTCATCTCTATTATTTTTATACTTATTGGAAACGGTGTGTGCAAGAGCCCAAAGTTACACAACCGTGACAGAGAGAGGTTGCATTTGCTTGGGATGAAAGAGATGTTGGGGGATCCAGGTGTAAATGAAGATTTTTGTCTGTCTGAAAGCAAAACCTGGGTTTGCTGTGGTATAGGAGGGAAACAAGTGAAAAACCTACTAGCAGTAGGTTTCTGCATATGTTTCTGATGCTGTTCCTATTGATAAATAGTGCAGACAGAGAATCAGTATCTTGTTAATACAGACTGCATCTTCTCTTTGATACCCCATGCTAACAGCTCCTTTGCAGTAAAAATCTCAATTACAAAGCCATAGAAGAGATTTTGAAATGTTTCTGGGGGCAGAGTTGGGGGAGAGGAGCAATTACGCTGGTGAAAAATTGCTAGTAATAACATGTAAGCCAGTTAAAACCAGAAGCATAGATTAATGCCTAAACAACGTCTTTCTTGCTTCAGGTTTAGTTTTGCTGATTGCATTAGCATTCTGCTTTATCTAGTCTGGGTTGAGGCTTCAGTTTTCTTGGGTTGTCCGTAGGGATGTGGATTGTTTTGCATGGTACAATGTGGTATTGTACTGGAAATCTCTTAATTATAAAAGCAAGCTAGCGCATCTGCATGATAAAGCACTGTGCAGAAGTAAAGCTTAGGTCCTGAAAACAACAGCCATGTCAGCCTGATGTGGTCTGAGGCCAGCTGGCCTGTCTCCGGCAATAAGGCTGGCTAACGGCCACCCCAGGCAGGGAGCTGTATTCCCCTCTTAACACAAGGATAGCTCATGCAAGACTAGCTCAGCTGTGAGAGGTGCCCTGGGGCTCTGAGCCTGCAAACAGCAGGGCCGTCCTCCTCTGAGCCCTCCCGGGACCACCTAACAGCTCGGCTGCATTGAGCAGCTGCGACTGTGCTCCTCGCACACACGGCTGCCAGAAACAGACATTGCTGGGACTCTCTGCGGTCCATTTGAGATTTCTGCTGATTTATTAGCTAAAATCTTGTTGTGGTTTAACCCGGCTGGCAGCTAAACACCACACAGCCGTTCGCTCACCCTCCCCCCTCCCTCTCTGGGATGGGGGGAGAGAAACGGGAAAGTGAAGCCTGTGAGTTGAGATAAAGACGGTTTATTAAGACAGGAAAATAATAATAACAATAATAATAATAATAGTGATAATGGTAATAGTATTAACAATAATAATGTGTAAGAAAACAAGTGATGCACAATGCAATTGCTCACCACCCGCTGACCGATGCCCAGCCTATTCCCGAGCAGCCGGCCCCCCCACCCCGGCCAGCCACCCCTATATATTGTTTAGCATGACGTCAGATGGTATGGAATACCCCTTTGGCCAGTTTGGGTCAGCTGTCCTGGGTCTGTCCCCTCCCAGCTCCTGCTGCACCCCCAGCCTGCTCGCTGGCAGGACAGAGCAAGAAGCCGAAAAGTCCTTGGCCTGGTGTAAACACTGCTCTGCAACAATTAAAACATCAGCATGTTATCAGCGCTCTTCTCATCCTAATCCAAAACATAGCACCCTACCAGCTACTATGAGCTACTTAACTCTGTCCTAACTGGAACCAGGACAGATATCCACCCCTTATTCCATACCATTTATGTCATGCTCAGGTTACACTCTGTCCAATACATTCTAATTAATCACCATTTTCATCTATGATATATAGCAATCATGGTAGTGATGACATACATTATTATATAATAATTAACATACTACAATTCAACTCATGGGCTATTCTCACCCAGTATCAAATCCCCTTGAGGTACACACCGGACCTCCCCATTCTTTTGCATTACCCACCAAGTGCATCCAGGTCCCTGAGCAAAAGCAATTCCACGAATAGGTTTGCCTTTTCCTGAGGCAGGAGTAGCCCAGACTGTTTTACCCAGCATGTTTCTTACGTGCACTACAGGAACTTTATCCCCTTCTACAGTGCGTAACAGGTTTGATTGGGCAGGTCCAGCTCGGTTGGCAGACCCCCTGGTATTGACTAACCAGGTGGCCTTTGCCAAATGTGTATCCCAATTTTTGAATGTCCCAGCACCCATTGCTTTCAGTGTAGTCTTCAACAGTCCATTGTATCGTTCAACTTTTCCAGAGGCTGGTGCATGATAGGGGATGTGATACACCCACTCAATACCATGTTCTTTGGCCCAAGTGTCTATAAGGTTGTTTCGGAAATGAGTCCCGTTGTCTGACTCAATTCTCTCTGGGGTGCCATGTCGCCATAAGACTTGCTTTTCAAGGCCCAGGATAGTGTTCCGGGCGGTGGCATGGGGCACAGGATATGTTTCCAGCCATCCGGTGGTTGCTTCCACCATTGTAAGTACGTGGCGCTTGCCGTTGCGGGTTTGAGGGAGTGTGATGTAATCAATCTGCCAGGCCTCTCCATATTTATATTTCAGCCATCGTCCTCCATACCAAAGAGGTTTTGACCGTTTGGCTTGCTTGATTGCAGCACATGTTTCACAGTCATGAATAACCTGTGCTATAGTGTCCATGGTCAGGTCCACCCCTCGATCACGAGCCCATCTGTAGGTTGCATCTCTACCTTGATGGCCTGAGGTGTCATGGGCCCATCGGGCTATAAATAATTCACCTTTATGTTGCCAGTCCAGGTCCACCTGAGCCACTTCAATCTTAGCAGCCTGATCCACCTGCTGGTTGTTTTGGTGTTCTTCAGTAGCCCGATTCTTGGGCACATGAGCATCTACATGGCGTACCTTTACAACCAAGTTCTCTACCCGGGCAGCAATATCTTGCCACAATGCCGCAGCCCAGATGGGCTTGCCCCTGCGCTGCCAGTTGTTCTGCTTCCATTGCTGTAACCACCCCCACAGGGCATTTGCTACCATCCATGAATCAGTATAGAGATAGAGAACTGGCCACTTTTCTCGTTCAGCAATATCTAAAGCCAGCTGAATGGCTTTTACTTCTGCAAACTGACTCGATTCACCTTCTCCCTCAGCAGCTTCTGCAACTCGTCGTGTAGGACTCCATACAGCAGCTTTCCATCTCCGATGCTTTCCCACAATACGACAGGACCCGTCAGTGAACAAGGCATATTTCTTCTCATTTTCCGGTAGCTTGTTGTACAGGGGGGCTTCTTCAGCACGAACCACCTCCTCCTCTGGTGATATCCCAAAGTATTTGCCTTCTGGCCAGTCCATAATCACCTCCAAGATTCCTGGGCGACTGGGGTTTCCTATTCGAGCCCGCTGAGTAATCAGTGCAACCCACTTGCTCCATGTAGCATCAGTTGCATGATGCGTAGAGGGGACCCTTCCTTTGAACATCCAGCCTAGTACCGGCAGTCGGGGTGCCAGGAGGAGCTGCGCTTCAGTACCGACCACTTCCGAAGCAGATCGAACTCCTTCATATGCTGCCAATATCTCCTTTTCAGTTGGAGTATAGCGGGCTTCAGATCCTCTGTATCCCCGACTCCAAAACCCCAGGGGTCGACCTCGAGTTTCCCCAGGTTCTTTCTGCCAGAGGCTCCAGGTGGGACCATTCTCTCCGGCTGCGGTGTAGAGCACATTCTTTACATCTGGTCCTGTTCGGACTGGCCCGAGGGCTACTGCATGAACTATTTCCTGCTTAATTTGTTCAAAGGCTTGTCGTTGCTCAGGGCCCCATTCAAAAGCATTCTTCTTACGGGTTACTTGGTAGAGCGGGTTTACAATCAGACTGTAATTTGGAATATGCATTCTCCAAAACCCCACGACACCTAGGAAAGTTTGTGTTTCTTTTTTGCTAGTTGGTGGAGACATAGCTGTTATTTTGTTGATCACATCCATTGGGATTTGACGGCGTCCATCTTGCCATTTTATTCCTAAAAACTGGATCTCTCGTGCAGGTCCTTTAACTTTATTCTGTTTTATGGCAAAACCGGCCTTCAGAAGGATTTGGACTATTTTCTTCCCTTTCTCGAAAACTTCTTCTGCAGTGTCACCCCACACAATGATGTCATCGATGTACTGCAGGTGTTCAGGAGCTTCCCCCTGCTCCAGCGCAGACTGGATCAGTCCATGGCAAATGGTAGGGCTGTGTTTCCACCCCTGGGGCAGCCGATTCCAAGTATATTGGACTCCCCTCCAAGTGAAAGCAAACTGTGGCCTGCACTGTGCTGCTAGAGGGATGGAGAAAAATGCATTAGCGATATCAATTGTGGCATACCACTTGGCTGCCTTTGATTCCAGTTCATACTGGAGTTCTAGCATGTCCGGCACTGCAGCACTCAGTGGTGGCGTGACTTCGTTCAGGCCACGATAGTCCACTGTTAGTCTCCACTCACCATTAGACTTTCGCACTGGCCATATGGGACTATTAAAAGGTGAATGAGTCTTGCTGATCACTCCTTGGCTCTCCAGTTGACGAATTAGCTTATGGATGGGACTCAGGGAGTCTCGGTTGGTGCGATATTGCCGCCGGTGCACAGTTGTGGTAGCGATCGGCACTTGCTGTTCTTCAACCCTCAGCAACCCCACAACAGAAGGGTCCTCTGAGAGACCAGGCAAGGTAGACAACTGTTTAATGTCCTCTGTCTCCAAAGCAGCTATGCCAAAAGCCCAGCGGAACCCTTTTGGGTCCTTGAAATATCCTCTTCTAAGATAGTCTATGCCAAGGATGCACGGAGCATCTGGGCCAGTCACAATACGGTGCTTTTGCCACTCATTACCGGTTAGACTCACTTCAGCCTCCAATACAGTTAACTGCTGGGATCCCCCCGTCACACCATAAATACAGATGGGCTCTGGCCCTTTATAGCTTGATGGCATTAGAGTACATTGTGCACCGGTGTCTACCAAAGCCTTATACTTCTGTGCGTCTGACGTGCCAGGCCATCGAATCCACACAGTCCAATAAACTCGATTGTCCCTTTCCTCCCCCTGGCTGGAGGCAGGGCCCCTCTAGTCCTGGTCAGAATCTTCATTTCTGTGTTTAAAGGACTGCCTGCTGGAAGTTGGAGCAGCAAACCTTTCAGAGAACTCCTTTTTCCCAATTGTTTTCCTTTGCAATTCACGTACCCGTGCCTCTAGGGTCGCAGTAGATTTTCCATCCCATTTTCTCATGTCCTCTCCATGGTCACGTAGGTAAAACCACAGGGTGGCGCGGTGTGTGTGCCCACCATATTGTCTTCCTTGCATAGATGAACGTTTACCCCTAATAGCTGAGACACTGGTTTGTACAGGTGGGGAGAAAAATAAACTCTCTTTAAGTTGGTGGATCTCTTCAGAAAGTTTCTCCAAAGCATTCTCTTTTAGCTGGTGGACACTGGTTCGTTCAGGTGAAGGGGAAGATAATCTTTCTTCAAGTTGGTGGATCTTTTCAGAAAGTTTCTCCAAAGCATTCTCTTTTAGCTGGTGGACACTGGTTCGTTCAGGTGAAGGGGAAGATAATCTTTCTTCAAGTTGGTGGATCTTTTCAGAAAGTTTCTCTAAAGCATTCTCTTTTAGCTGGTGGACACTGGTTCGTTCAGGTGGAGGGGAAGATAAATTCTCTTTAAGTTGGTGGACCTCTTCAGAGAGTTTCTCCACAGCTGAGACACAGGCCTTTAGGGAAGAGGAGAGATTTCCTTCGTACTGCCGGAGTATTTTAGTCACTTCATTCACTGTGGGATTCTCCTCCGTTTTCCAGGCTAGTATTGCCAATGAGCTGGCATATGATGATGGGGCACTCCGTACAAACTTCCGCCACATGGGTGGTGTACACTGGACTGCATCTGGATCTGTGGATGTTTGTGCGTCATCTAGGTCCTTATAAATTACTTCCCGTACGGCCAATTCCCTCAGGTACTGAATTCCCTTCTCCATGGTGGTCCATTTGCTTGGTAAACATACAAGTTCTTCCTTGAAGAGATACCTTTCCTTCACAGCTGACAGGAGACGCCTCCAGAGGCTGCGAGATTGTGCTCCATCTCCAATTGCTTTGTCAATGCATGCGTCCCTAGCAAGGGATCCCAGCCGCCTGGCTTCCTTGCCCTCCAGTTCCACATAATTGGCTCCCGTGTCCCAGCACCGGAGCAGCCAGGTGACAAGCTGCTCGCCTATACAGCGACCAAAATCTTTTCGCACATCTCGTAGCTCACGCTGGTATAGAGTCCGGGTAATTACTGTTGATTTTCCGACATCCTCATCCTCATCTTCAGTCTCCTGCACCTTTGATGGCTGGTATGGAGTCCGGGTAGTTACTGTTGATTTTTCGCCATCCTCATCCTCATCTTCAGTCTCCTGCACCTTTGATGGCCCAGCCTCGTCTTCACTTCGCCCAGACTTAGCAGAAGACTGTCTGCGTTTTAAACGACCTGAGCCTCTATACCATTTTTTCACCTTGTCTACAGGGGCAACTTGCACTGCTACAGCTCGTTTCTCTGACCCAGCCACAGGGTCTGCCACAGGGGTTGGAATACCCTCTGCGGGGTCAACTTGCACTGCTACAGCTCGTTTCTCTGACCCAGACACAGGGTCTGCCACAGGGCTTGGAATACACTCTGCGGGGTCAACTTGCACTGCTACAGCTCGTTTCTCTGACCCAGACACAGGGTCTGCCACAGGGGTTGGGATACCCTCTGCGGGGTCAACTTGCACTGCTACAGCTCGTTTCTCTGACCCAGCCGCAGGAGTGGGAGCAGCTGCACGAGCTGGAGCTGGAGTAGCTGCAGGAGCTGGAGCTGGAGCGGCTGCAGGAGCTGGAGCGGCTGCAGGAGCTGGAACTGGAACGGCTGCAGGAGCTGGAGCTGGAGTAGCTGCAGGAGCTGGAACTGGAGCGGCTGCAGGAGCTGGAGCGGCTGCAGGAGCTGGAGCTGGAGTAGCTGCAGGAGCTGGAACTGGAGCGGCTGCAGGAGCTGGAGCTGGAGCTGGAGCGGCTGCAGGAGCTGGAGCTGGAGTAGCTGCAGGAGCTGGAACTGGAGCGGCTGCAGGAGCTGGAGCTGGAGCTGGAACGGCTGCAGGAGCTGGAGCTGGAGTAGCTGCAGGAGCTGGAACTGGAGCGGCTGCAGGAGCTGGAGCTGGAGCTGGAACGGCTGCAGGAGCTGGAGCTGGAGTAGCTGCAGGAGCTGGAACTGGAGCGGCTGCAGGAGCTGGAGCGGCTGCAGGAGCTGGAGCTGGAGTAGCTGCAGGAGCTGGAACTGGAGCGGCTGCAGGAGCTGCAGCTGGAGTAGCTGCAGGAGCTGGAACTGGAGCGGCTGCAGGAGCTAGGTTGCTAATAACATCAATTGCAGCTCGATAGGCACAAGCCAGACCCCAGCACGCTACAGTGATTTGTGTCACTTTGGAACTGCCAGAGTCATGACACCTTTTTTTCAAGCATTCTGCCAGCTTTTTAGGATTTTGCAGTTGTTCAGGGGTGAATGTCCAAAACACTGGAGGTGACCACTGCTCTAGAAACCTGCCCATATCCTCCCACACTCCCTGCCACTCGCAACTATCCCGCCTCAAGACAGATCTCCGGATGAGATTCCTAAGTAGTTGTTTAACCCTCCACAAAATCTGAAGCGCATTCAGGAGACATAACAACAAGAGCAGGCTGGTCTGAGTATCCCAAGGATATTCAACATCTCGGAGAACCACCGTAACTAACTCGGGGGATAAGAGGGTGGTGGTGAAGGAGAAAGGGAGAGTGAACAGGTAGGGAAACATGTCTTCCCCTGTCCCCTTCACAGATTGGCTCCCTAACGAAAACAGGCAATAGGTGTAATTGCTAATAGTTTCCGAGATATGGGTTCCAAAGTATAGAGTCGACGTCAGTGCTGAGTACAAATACCAGGTTAAAGTCGTGACCAGATATTTCATCATTTCATAAGCCATTGTTACACCGCACAGTACCATAACAATCTTAAACCAGGGCCCGGAAAGGATAAACAGTGCAACAGGGAGCACATACAGAAAGTAACGCACCATAAAACTCAATTTGGAATACAGGTACAGCAGACTGGAGATTAAGGCAATCAACATCGTGACTAGCAACTATTAAGCAGGTCCAATACTTATACCAATTTTAGTTTAACACACTCTGGTCAGATTTGTCGATATCTCAACCCTTCGGGCCCCACGTTGGGCGCCAAAAAGACTGTTGTGGTTTAACCCGGCTGGCAGCTAAACACCACACAGCCGTTCGCTCACCCTCCCCCCTCCCTCTCTGGGATGGGGGGAGAGAAACGGGAAAGTGAAGCCTGTGAGTTGAGATAAAGACGGTTTATTAAGACAGGAAAATAATAATAACAATAATAATAATAATAGTGATAATGGTAATAGTATTAACAATAATAATGTGTAAGAAAACAAGTGATGCACAATGCAATTGCTCACCACCCGCTGACCGATGCCCAGCCTATTCCCGAGCAGCCGGCCCCCCCACCCCGGCCAGCCACCCCTATATATTGTTTAGCATGACGTCAGATGGTATGGAATACCCCTTTGGCCAGTTTGGGTCAGCTGTCCTGGGTCTGTCCCCTCCCAGCTCCTGCTGCACCCCCAGCCTGCTCGCTGGCAGGACAGAGCAAGAAGCCGAAAAGTCCTTGGCCTGGTGTAAACACTGCTCTGCAACAATTAAAACATCAGCATGTTATCAGCGCTCTTCTCATCCTAATCCAAAACATAGCACCCTACCAGCTACTATGAGCTACTTAACTCTGTCCTAACTGGAACCAGGACAAATCTTAAACATAACTAGGTAAGCAAAGCTAAGAGAACTCTGTGATTTTGGTGAACAAAGCAGCTTTTGGAAGGATGCAACAGCCGCGGGACCTGCAGCAAGGGAAGTGGCAGAGCTGTGCAGCTGGGGGAGGGCTGGCAGGGACAGCAGAGGAAACGCTGCCTTCTTTTGCTGCTGGAAACCTTTACATCAGTTTGGTTGCTGATGGAACCACCTTTGCTCTCAGGCTCTGGAGGTCTGTAAACAACCCTAAAGGCTCGCACCAGCAGACCCACCAAGTGCAAGCTCCCTAGTAAAATGTGAGGGCCTAAGCCATGTAGCTCGCTGTGTGAGCAACCCCATCTGCAACAATCCCCACGTGACTGGGGGATGCTTAATCTCCAACACTGAACCAACTCTAATTATTTAATAATAGTTTTAGGAACTTAATTAAATGTAACCAGATTTTGAAAAAGCCAAAGGAGTTGATAGGAATTAAGAATGTTATGTAGCTAATGCAGACAGTCCTTCTTACCGGATGAGGAAGCAAGGGTAAATAAACTGAACAAAATGTTCCACTCAGAGTGTGAGATATTAGGACAGACAATAATACATTGCTTTGCCCTTGCTTGTATCTTATTTCCTCTCCTTTTGTTCTGATTTTATTGCTGTGTGTACTAGATCGTGTTTTCCTTTGTGCCTCACAGGCTTCTCCTGTGTTTGCTGTATCAGATTTGTCCACTCTGATTCTATCCAGTACCCAATTTCATCCAGTTCAAAATGTCAGCTCAAAATGTTTTCCTTAATGGTTCAGAAATGATCAAAGCTTCTAATTTCACCTACAATGGCCATTAAGTAATAACTGGTGTTGCACACCTCAATCATTGCTTTCTTTTTTTGCTAACTGTCCTTTTTATATATGCATCGTGTTAAATTCATTGGTTTAAAGAAGAAGAATAGTTTATGTGATACTATTAAAGAAGTGGGGAATAGAAAATATTGTTGGTAGCAACTTCTGGTTTAGATTTCAGCAGCCCTTTCTAAGCTGGCGTTGCATCTTAAACAAGCAGTCTAGCAATTCCTCTACCGCAAACTGCTCCTTCCTCCCTCCAGGCTCCCTCTCCTTTGTGCTGGCACAAGTCATTGTTTAGCTGCATGATGAGCCCAGTCGTAAATTGATCCTGAGGAAGGGCTGGTCGATTCATCTCTTCAGTACGAATTTGTTTCCAGGTCCAGTTCACTGCACATAGAGCCCACTCTGTGGCCACGTGTGTGTTCTGGCACAAGGCAGAAAATAAGACCCAGGGTCTGAAAGGTAACGCACACTTTGCCGCAGCAAAAAGGGGTTTGTATTATATGCAAGTGGTCTGCCCACAGCCTCAGGAAGTACTGCAGGGTAAAGAGATGCAGTAAGCTCATTGGACAGAGAACCATTTCTCTCTTTGGGCTAGCTAATCCGATGGAAAATTTTGGCAAATATATTTTTTATATATATATTTTTTAAACAGCATAATTATTAGACTTCATAGGAACAAACTGTCAGGAGAACGAAGCTGGGGAATAAACTGCATTTTTGGGAGAAGAACGTTGGGGTTTTACAGGACTACATATAACATACTGCACCAGGGGGGAATGCTTGCTGAAATTTCAGATTCCTTCTTATGTGGAAGGGCCCGTGCCTGTGTTCTTGGGAGTACCGTTTACATGGGTGGTAGTCAAGCATTTCATGGGTCTGAGGAGGAGGTGGAAGTAACAACATCAAACCTTGAAACAATCATACGCTACTTGGGGAGGAGGAAAAGGAAAGAAGGAATCCATGTTATGACAACAGATGCAGAATCCTTTTTTAATATTAATCAACGCAAGTAACTGACACCATGCAGTGTATATAATTTATGAAGGGTAATACAAGTTTCAACAGGAACTAGAGACAGTCTGTAAAACTGAAAAACTGCAAGAGTTAAATCAATGTGTAATAAAGCTAATGGAATCTGAATCAACACTCACTTCTTAGTTTTAAATGCTAATAATATATTGATTTTTTTAATTATTTTTTTTACCCCAACAGTTCTGCCACAGAAAGAGATGAATGGTTAGAAGCTATCTCCAGGTCAATTGAAGAATATACAAAAAAGAGAATTACATTTAATCCTAGCAAAAGTCTTGAAGAGGTATATCACACTGTTATTATTGTTTTGTTTTCTTTTTAAATATAAAGTTTCTTAGCAGATGTCTAGAGACACAAGAGGCATTTCATGATGAATAGCAAAACAGAATAGTAATTGATAAGAGAATAGGTGATGATAGAATACAATGATGTTTCATAACATTATCTACTTCAGAAATTTAAAATTACTTCCAAAAAATCCAAACCAATTTTCTCAATTCTCTCGGTTACCCTGAGAATAGAAGGATAATATGAGAAGATTTTAAAACATAGCAGCTATCTATATAAATAGGTTGGTAAAGCTTGGTAGTCACACAGCTTTTTTTGAACTAATTAAATACAGCTCTGTCATTAGGCTTGCATTATAATGATCACTGGTGAAATAGAAGATGACATTTAAGACCATGACAATTTATCAGAGGGCTTTCCAACATTATTAGAGTTAACGTATAATCACTGATAAGTGTTTACCTTATTTTTCATCTCTGAATATAATGGTATTCTGCCTGTGTTCTCTTAGGCAGATCCAGAGAAGCAGGAAGAAGATAGCCCGCTAGGATCAAAAGCTCCTATCTGGATTCCTGATACTAGAGCCACTATGTGCATGATCTGTACGAGTGAATTCACGTTGACGTGGAGAAGACATCACTGCAGGGCATGTGGAAAGGTTGGGCGATTTTGTAATTACCTTTTATGTTAGTCATTCCGGTTCTTTGTATGACAAATACAGACAGCCTGGTTGCACCACAGCTACTGTTTCAGGGAACACTGTACTATGAAACAATTGTATTGGTCAAAAGCAGCATGCTTTTTAGAGTAAAGTGTTATGAGCGGCCAATTAACCTGGTGTATGTTACTTATTTTGCATTTGGGGATATTATTTATGTTTGTCTCCTGCTTCTGCAGTTGTATAGTACAAACCAAGAACGTTAGTTGAAATGTTCTAAATATCTTCCTCACTAATTTTTTAAGATAAATAATAAACTTTTTTTTAAGTTAGTACCAAACTTATTTTATATTTTACTGTTATGAAATGCAGATATATCTGATGATCCTTTGTTTTCTTGCGTTAACGAAACGGGAATACAGAATTGAATGTAGTTCAGATACCTGTGTTGCAGAGAAATTTTCAAAAGAGCAAGGACTAGTTTTAGTTATTCCTTTAAAAGCTTTTGAATGTAATAGTTAAGTAACACAGTATGCTTAGTCCACTTTTCATGGATTATTAACAATGACTTATGATTTGTGTAATTGAGTGTTTTTTTCCTAAATTTTCGTAGTTTAGAGGAGGAAAGAGCAGCATGTTGAACAAAAGAACAAGCCAAGGCATTAAACCATTTTCAGTGTAAAACAGTGCCTGTTTGAGGTTCTGTTATGGGCTTAACTACTGAAGCAAACATCTTCGAGCATTTACAGGTGATTTAGAGGTGCATATCATGTACAGTAATGGGCTGTAATGCATTTATTTGTTTCCAGATTGTCTGTCAAGCTTGCTCATCAAATAAACATGGTTTAGACTATATGAAAAACCAGCCAGCAAGAGTATGTGATCATTGCTTCAGAGAGCTACAAAAACAAGGTAAAGAAAATCTGCACAAACTGTCTCATCTCTATGCCCCATTTTAACATAATATGAGCGTGCCTCATCTTTACTGCTGGATTTAGGTGCCTAGTTCTTCTAGGGCCTGAAAGGCTATCGCCATCTGAGGTTAGAGGTTACAGTAGCCCAAACAAGTTTCTGCAGAGTAAGCTAGGAAATGAATTTGCAGTACATTGGTTCTTCCTTTCTTTTTTGAGGGAACTTGTGCTACGTTGTTTTTCATTTACCACAGGATACAAGTTCACGTTGAAGTCCTTGCAATATATCATGGCCTCCCAGTGGATTTGCATGTACTTTTGCCCTCTGTAACTTGTATGCCGTAAACTTCTTTTTGGAAGCAAAGCTGCTAAGATAGCTGAAGTTCTGTGGCTGTACAAAGACTTCATCCTACCAAAGCTGAATCTCTTCAGCCTCAAGCCTCAGCTTATCTCAAATTCAAGAAGCTGGCATGTCTGCACCTCAGTTCTGAGGGCAAACTCTTATGAATGACCCCAAGCATGCCTACAGCACACCATCAACATAAAACACCACACCTAGAGCTATTTTAACTGAAGCACTTTCAGGGAACATGGTACTGTTGATGCATGCTTGCAAGCAAGGGGGTTGGCTAGCCTGGTGGTAATAACACTCAGAGAAGAGGTCCGGGATCACTTTCTTTCTCATCATGAGTGAACTCAAATCCATCTCTTTGAAGGAGCTTCAAATCATTATGCCAAAACGAATATAAAATCAGTGTGGGCACCTCCCAGTGAGGTGGGTACCCAGTCCCATCTCTCTTTTGAGATAAATTATTGTATTCAAAACAATTCTGTCCAAAGACTCCAGTATAGGTTACACAAATCAGGCATGAACAGGGACTGGAACAGCTTGCTGCCCACCCCTCTGGCAGAAGCCCCAGGTCAACGCAAGCTTTCTGGGGTGTCTGAGGAAATCAATGATGCCCTGGTGAAATAACCAAGCCATGGTTTCCAGCACGCTGGCAGTGTCAGTTGTCACGGGGAAGTGGGAAGCAGCATCAGCAGCCCTCGGGGCGGTGGTGGTGGGAGCCTGTGAAGGTGGATGGGGCAGGTGGATTGCCAGGGCCGCGTGCAGGTCTTTGCATTGGGCGCTAGGGGCTGCTGTGCTGCAGGCAATTACAGGTCCTTCTGTCCGGGAAAACTGCTGCTGAGCAGGTGCAGTACAGCTGGCAATGCAATCACTTTTCTGTTCTGCTTGTTGAGAGCCTGGCCACGTTCAGGGACAACTCAAGAAGGGGGATTAATGAAGCTTAGGGCAGCCCTCCTCCCTCCAGGCTGGGCTGGAAAGTAGTGGTGTGTGTCCGTAGAAAGAGGGGTTTTAAAAGAGTGAAGTGTTGTAGAAGTCTTCCGAGAGAAGTGGAGGAACTGCCAGCTGCTGTGGAGAAAAACACAGCACATGTTCTGGAGATGGCAATGAGCTAGAAATGTGTGTGTGTGTGAGAGATAGCATAACGCTGGAAGAGAAGCCCTACAGCATCCATATCATCTATACTGGGGGAAGAAAAAAAAAAAAAGCAGAGGACGATACCAGGTGTAGAGAATTGGAAGACAAAGAGCTGGGGAACAGAGGTAAAACACGGACTTAGCTGCAAAGGACATCCCTTAAAAACTTGGTGTGTTTTTTAAGACCTGAACTTTTACTCTGCATGTGGGCAAAGGCATTTCAACATCAACAAAACAGACTTTGAAAACAAGCAAGACCAATCTGTTTAGTTTTAATTTTCTTTTTTTTCTTTTTTTTCTTCCTGATGTGGCTTTGGGGATTCTAACTCGTGTTGATGATAACAGTGAAAAGTTAATTCAACACTGAATTTAATGTGATTAGGTGTTACATTTGAAACACTATGATCAGAATAAAAATATCAGCTGATTTTTTAGAAAATAGTCATTGCTTCTGTTCATTCATCTCTGATATGGAAGCAATATATTCATCCTATGCATTTCAGACAACCAATGCACTCCTAAAAGCGGATCCCCAGTCAACCATAAATCTCCATCAAGTGCCTTGTCTACAGTATTACAAAGTATTCCCTCTGGAAGAAAGCAGAAAAAAATTCCTGCAGCCCTCAAAGAAGTAAGTGCTTTATTGATCAAAAGTAATTATATCTAAAATGTTAACAACAGAAAATAATCCCATATTTTAACTGGCTTTAGAATCCAAAGTCAAAAGTCACCTGTAACAGTGATTTGGGCCTTAATTTTACACAGACAGGATCCTGAGCTATGGAGCAGTGCATAAACTGCATAAGACTGTGATTTAGATAGTCTGGAATTGTAATTTCTTTCTTGCTTCCCTGTGTTTCAAAGAACTGTGATTTATCTCTGCACCAAGAGTAATTTAGAAGACTCCCACACCAACTCATCTGTCAGCTTACAATTAGAAAAGATAGAGCTAAACTGCCAGCCTACTTCAGAGGTCTTGGGAATGGGAGGAAGTAATTTGCCTCCTTATATAGGAATGTGTGTTCTGCAGATGTATGTGGGTCTCAGTGTTTCAGCCCTCTCATCCTGTTGCATCCAATTTAAGTTCCAGTTCTTAGTGACTGCAGAAAGCTCTCTTCCAGGCTGAGAGATGGTGGCCGACAAAATTGCTTTTCTTTCAGCCATCTGAATTAATTACCAATATTAACTTGAGATGAGGATAGAATTTGTGTCTTCAACAGGACAGGGTTCTGAAGATCTGTTTTTAAAAAATCTCTACTGGAAAAACCTGGACAAATGTATACATCCTCTTGAGGTTTCTTTTCATTTCAGGTTTCAGCAAATACAGAAGATTCTACAATGAGTGGCTACTTACACAGATCTAAGGGCAGTAAGAAACCATGGAAACACCTATGGTTTGTTATAAAAAACAAGGTGCTATACACATATGCTGCTAGTGAGGTAAGAGATGACCTCTTAGAAATCAAATATCCAGTGATAATACTGTATTTGTAACAATCAGTTATTTTTATCATCTAGAAACAGGCTATAAAGTTAGGTCGCCTAATAGTAATTGATCTGATTGCAATATAGTATTTTGAAGAGGCCCATTGAGCTTGGTACAATAATAAACTAGTAAAGCTGTGCTGTTTCTGATTCAAGACTTAGCTTTGAGTACCTCTGCACTGCACACCGTTGCTCGGTTATAGGTATGTTCTGAGTCAGTTGAATACATGGGAGCCTGTTTAGATGCATCACACTGGAAGAGTGGCAAAGCCAATATTATAAAACATTATAAAAGCATCTGGAAATAGCTTGTTTTGTAGTTCTATGAGGTATTTTGGATGCATGGAAAATGAGCAAACTAAACCTCTTGACCTGAAACCGTCTCCTCCAGCCTGAAGTTATTTTCTACTGCAGCACTGTATATTAAATAAGAAACGCATCTTGTCTAATGGCATTTGCTTATTTATTTAGAATGTGCAGTTCTACTACAGTACGGAATAATGGAATAATCTAACCAATATATATAAGCTCTGCACATCCCAGCTTGTGCTGAGGGTGCTGTAGTTTTGTCACATCTTATAATGCTTTACAACCATATATGGATGTATTGTATAGCTGGAAGATCTTGTTGGTTTTTTTTTTTTTTTTGTATTATAAGGGATAGCTTGATTTTGCTCTTGAAAGCTGTAATATACAAACCACCTGTTTAAAGGTATTGCTGTCCCTCACTTTTGTTAAAAATGGTAAGGCCCAACCTATTCTGACCACGTAAAGAATTACTCTTCACCCCCACTCCAGCCCTACTCTGTATTTTTTCTGGTTTGAGCAGGCATTTGTGTTCAGACTTGCTACTGGGTTGCAGTGCTCCAGTGCAAACCTTTTTTTAGCATTTCTGAACTATGTTACTCCCACCAGAATATTAGCAATAGTAAATAATCAAGTAGTTCTAAAAATATCTTAATTATGTACAAAGTAATTACTTTTGCACAGATTTGAAAAAAATATTTTGGAGCATTGTCTCACTTCTGGCAGTTAAAAAGGAAACCTCAGCAACTGTGAAGACAGGCATATTAGTCCGTGACAGTCATCTTAAAACATTTTTTGCTTGACTTCCCCTGAGACACCAGCCTTCCAGAGTTGCTTCAATTTGCAGCTAACAATCATAAAGTTAGCTCTTTCCAATTTTCTTTAAACTGAGAAATATCCGTCCTTTTTCTTCATTCATTCCAGCAAGGCGGTTATTTGGAGAGTCTGAAGGGCCGGTGTGGTGGCTGGTCCAACATAGTCTTAGCCAGGAAATCCCACTTAAGCCACTTTCAGTGATTCCAAGTGATACAACAATTAGTGGTAAAAAGATCACTTTTCAGTGGTATAAGGATATAGATAGGAAAATAGATTGCCTTACTTGACTGTTTTCCAGCTTCAAGAAATGCTGCTTTCATAGGATACTGCTGTTTTAGTGTAAAGGCCATTACCACAGTCTTCACCTGATGTATCAGCATCTGTGCACATTCTTTGTGTATTTTCTCTATAAATTACAGGTAGAGAAAGGTCCTGCAGAAACATTGCAGGACCTTGCCTAGTTACAAAAGAGTATTTTGGAATTTGCACGGGATGAAAATATTTCTTTTCCCCAAAATGCTGTGCAGTGTCTTTATTAATTAAAAGATAAGAGTATTAAAAAATGAAGTATTTGAGACGAATGAGGAAGGCAAAAGGCTGCATTTTAGCCATGTTTTGAAATTAAAGGAAGAGTAGCTAAAAGGAATAGCTTCTGTTCTTACTCTTTCCTAGCCAATCACTTTTGAACACTGAGCAACTTCTTTTTTTCCATCCTTTTAATTTTCAGCATCAGAAAGCAAAATAAGTTTAGCCATCAAAACCATCTGGAGTGAGACTACAGTACTTGAGATCATAAGTTACATCCGTTGCTCCTCCATCTAGCATGCTCCGTGCAGCTAAGAGCACCTCATGTCCCTCTTAAGACGTGAAAACTTACTAAGGTTGTTGGTGGAGTGAGTATTAGGCTAGATGGACTTTTGGTCTGCAGCCAGATGGTGCCCGATCTTTTGATATAAGAGGTCCTTACCGGGCAGAATAATGAGAGTATACAGTGACAGACAAGGTAGATGGTATCAGAAAAAAAATGAGGAACAGCAGTATTGCAGTCTGGGAGGTTTTGTTATTTTCCTGCCTGGAGACTATTCAAAAAAAAGCAGCATTTTGTGCATGAGTATTTGTAACAACTTGTTTGCTGTATAATCTGTTGCAATGGTAGGGTGCATGAATATTGTCTAAATGCATTGTTTAATATATCTTACCAGCTCTAATTTTGTCTTGTTCAATTTTTTTCCTCCATAAACTAGGATGTGGCAGCGCTAGAGAGCCAGCCTTTACTGGGATTCACAGTCAGTGAAGTCCGAGATGAAAACTCAGAGTCTAGAGTGTTCCATCTATTGCACAAAAACACTTTATTTTACATATTCAAAGCAGATGATCCCCATTCAGCTCAAAAGTAAGAAATTATTTGAATTAATTCCTCTTACGTTTTCCAGGAAAAAAATGTTTTAAAAATCATAAATGTTAATATTAATGGATTAAGCATATGTACAGTAGGTGCATATTATATAAGCAGATTAAAAAAAAATAAAAATTATTTAAACACAGGTCCTGGTTTCATTAGCACTTCTGAAAAGGCAATCAAAATGGAGTGGAACTGGGCAAAACATTGTGTTTTGTTTTTGTTTTTCTTTAAATGAAGATGCAGGCTTCTTAGACCCAGAAAAGTCCAAGATAAAATACAAAGTCTTTCTTTTTCATAGCCTATTCCATGATCTCTTTACCTGGTCTGCTCAAGTGAAAATGGAATGCGTTACCTTTGTAGAAATCTTCAAAATGTGTTCAAAAAGCTAACTGGTCTGTCCCTGTTTTTATTTTATTTCCAGCTCTAAATTTTGGTTATTTTTAGTGAATATATACCTAAATATAATATACCTAAAAAGTAAGGTACAGAAGTGTGAACTGTGTATGCAGATGTGCATGAGCATCTAGGCTTGCTTAACATGCTCAGATGAAAAGCCTGAATGCAGAGAACATTCACACAAGCTGCTTTAAGTTCTGCTGCTGTGTCTGAATTTGGACTCATATTTATCAATTTATATACTGTGTTTATTTTATATAAAATAACCTTGAAATGTGGTCATTAATTAGTAAAAATAAAACAAAACAAAAAACCCCCACACTATTTGCTATATGAATCATGGAGTAAACTAGAAATGAGCACGCAAGCAATACATTTGTCTTGCCTACATACCTAGTGTATCTGATGGATTTCAATGCAGCTTTCCCAAGTGAATTTTACATTAATAAAATAGATTTCATTGGCCAACTAGTCCATTATTACTACTTAAGCATTCAAATTGCTGTAGGTATAGTTTTGTGCAAATAGGGATGTTCAAAAAAAAACAAAGTACCCATGACAACTGGAAATTTTGAACAGCGGAGAACATACTTAATGGTACTTCTCTATACACGGTCTTCATTAGATTGTTGGGGGAGTATTTTGTCTTGCAGATGCATGCAAATGTTTCCTTTTCCATTAAGGCAGTATTTTCTTGTTTCCACTGTCCTCATTTGCACTATACAAAACAAAAGTTGTTTTTTTTTTAAAAAAAAGAAAAAAAAAATCCCAAGGCCTCCAATAGCTTTGTTTTCCAAATCAGACGATGGCTTTTGCAATCAGAAGGAAAAATTGTAATTGAACGTGGTCTATTTTACTGAGGCTAGGAATAACATTACCTTACATTGCAAACTCTCTCCAAGTAGACTTAGTAGATTTATGCTGAACTTGCAAAATAAATGCTGTTTTGATAGCATTAAAAGAACAAACAGCACTCTGTTGGCCTGTTTTCATTAGGGGACACTATGTTTTTTTCTCTAAGAAATATCTAATGTATTTTTTTAAGTGCAGTAATAAATTTTAATGGATGTTTATTTTTGCTAGGCTTTGAATTTTTTTAGTCCAGTACTACGTTCAATGCTGAAACTGTTTATGAATTTGTTGTACTTTTATTCCATGGAGCATTTTAGTTATTTTTAATGAATATATGACAGTGGAAAACATAGTGAGCCCTAAAAAGTAACGGATAGCGATTTGAGCTATCAGCATTTGTTCTATCATCAGTATGTGGGCCCCTTAACTTCACATGCACACAATTCAGCCCTCACTCAAAAGACAGAATTATTAAGTTTTTTACTGTATTTGTCAGTGTAGTATCAGAGTGCTTCAGAAACATTGATTTTTCCATCAGAAACATTGATTTTTTGCAGATTGTGCAGAAGGTGAGGACATCTATCACCCTTGTAATCAAGCAGGAACAGCCAGCATATCTGTAAAATAGATAACATTCAGACACTTTTACTTTACTTTTAACTTGGAAGTTCCAGGTTGAGGCACCTGGCATCAGCAGTCTGGGACATCCCTCCCTTACACACACTGGTATTTTCACAGATAAAATGTGCAGAGTATCTGTTAATATGTGGTTTAGTCGTAGTACATATTGTGTGTGTGAATACAGGGGAAGTTGCTTAGAAACTCTGTCATCGTGCGAAGGCAGCGTGCCTCCACTCAGCCCATGTTCCCCGCAGCTTCCTCCCTCAGCCCCAGTAGTCCTTCAGGATTGTCCTTGTACCGGGGGCAAAAGCAGCAGGCCTGGGCGATGCAGGCAGCTACCTCAGCTCCTGTAGTGCCCTGATTCATCCTAGATCATGTTTGAAGTGATATCACAGAAGGGTATATTGCCTTTTTTTTAAAAAAAAGGTATATGTTATGAAAGCCATGTTATTAAAGTTGATGTAACCTTGGCTTTTCCTGCTTTTTGAACACTTGATTCCCCAGCTTCGTTTGTTCTTTATGCATGTAACTTCAGTGTGGGAAAAAAAAAAGTCATCTGGCCTTGTACTGATACTTAATGTTTTTAGCAAGCCCTGTGGTAGGTTTGAACTCATTGGATAGATTTCTGTCATTTGCACTAACAACAACCGGTAATGGAAGTAGGATGTTACTTGCTGTGTGAATCTGTAGGGGATGGGCAGCGTGATTTGCGGTTTTACCAGCAACTTCATAACACTGTTTAATTTTCCAATAGGTGGATAGAAGCTTTTCAAGAAGGCACAATATTATAGCAGTGTCAGCAAGACTGAACCAAAATGTCCAGGGATGATGGTAAAACAGAGTACAGCAACTGTTGCAAGAAAGTGAATCCTGCCATGTCAACCTAAAAAAAAAAAATGTATATTTGTCAGCATTAGGGTTTGATGCATTTTTAGCGTAAGGTAATATTTTTTAAAAGAATTGTGTGTATTTCTATGTTGTTACAAAATGTGTTATTTATTAAATTCCGATGTTTACTTTAATGGTCAAAATTGTTTGTGAGGTTTGCATTGAGGTCCAAACTTCCCTTGTTTTCAGAATGACAGGTTGGTGAGTCAACATACTCCTAAAGTTTGTGCTTTTTACTTTTTTTTAAAAACAACAATTCATTTATTGCAATTGTGTAGTTCCTCGTGATTTGTATATAGGTTTTGAGTTTCTGATACTCAGCTTGCAATTTAACAAAAACAGATCAGAATAGGAATTTAAAAGATTTTGGATATTTGTTGGCTATGTAAACTCCTTTATGAGAGGTTGTATGATAAAATGCTGCTCCTTTTCTTGAATGGTAGTTGAAATCATGCATACTGATTAAAACAGTACAATAAATTCTGTATCGCAGAAGCAATTACCTAGTACAGTTCAATTATGAAAAAATAGAAAATGGACAAACATTTTAAAACAGACTTTGCAATTACAAAGAGAAAGCAGTAGAGCTTTTACAGTACTACAGATGCCAAAGAGACTAAATGAGCTACTTTCAAACAATTTCAGGGTATATTTTCTTGTATGTTTCCATTAGTAATTTAAAGCAGAGTAAAAAAAATACATTTTTGGCGTACAGGGAAAAGATTAAATACATTGTTTCAAAATTGTGTTGAATGAGTTCTGTATGCCCTATGAAAGACTGTGTAAACTATTGTTCAAAGAACACTAAACAAATATATATGGACCCCATCTCCCAGAAACTTAAACTATTGTATATTTAAATAATATGCTTGAACTGGAATTGCCATACCCAGAAAACACAGCTTCTTTTTTCTTTTTTTAGTGCAGATGGCAATGAAATTGTATACCATTCTTTGAAATACCTTTTGTTTACACTATGATTTGTTCTGTTTGACACTTTACAACACAGTTCAGTTTTAGTTTTTTTTTTTTTTTTTCTTTAAGAAAATTGTCAGTATACCTCATTAGGAAATACTTGCTGATGATTCTGGTGCGTTTATTCTATTTAAGTTTTGGAAAAGATGTTATCACTGTAATAGCATAAATGGAACTAGAACTATGAATGACACATGAAAGCAAGCCATTTTTATGTCAAAAGCGATGCACATGTAGCCAGTTAATTTTACTGTATGCAACATTTTTTGGTAGTCCTCTTAATCAAACTAGTTGTGGAAATGGGATTAAAAGCAATTAAGTACATGTTAATAACTTTATTAAGGCCTGACAAAGGAAAGAAAATGATGATAGAATAGTAGTCATCACATAAAGACCATGAATGAAAATGCAAGCCAAAATTCTTGTATGCCCTCAAATACCTCAAGGTCTAAATACTAACATAGACAGCTCTGAAGAGACTTGATTTTCCTGAGCTGCTGTTAGGTTAGTAGTAGGCTTTGGAGCCTAATGCTTAACATTGAGTATCTGAGTATAATTTCATTGACTTCAAGCATTTCAGTAAAGAACCTTTCTGAATCAGGGACTTCAGGCTGTAGATCCGGCTTTTCTGATGAATGCTAGAGATTTGACCAGTGTTTGAAATTCAGTGGGAGTTGGATCAAAGCCTTTATTCACTCTTTCTTTTAATGCAAACATGATAAATAAATATTCCTTTGTTATATATAAAGGGCTTTTACTTAGTTTTTCAAAACCAGCTGCTGACTGAAGCCAAGTAAGCTATTAATTTGTCTCTTCAGGGTGATTTCTGACATGGTTTTTACTGTATCCAAAATAAATCTGATACTAGTGTAACATAGATGTGCCGTAGCTGTTCCAGTTGATGTTATCAAGGAGAAGAGCTCCTTAATATTTTTATATGGACTGCACACCAACTAAGATGGGAAGCCATGAACTGGCAAATAAATAAGAAATTTGAGTAGGAGCAAGTTTCATTTAGTTTTAATTTATGGTCTGATATTGATCTCTGTGCTGCAAAACTGAAACAGAGCAATAAAAGTCAAAACACAGGCTGAGTAAGGTGCCCAAATTCTGCCTCCTGTGTGGCGACAAACTACCTCTCAGTGATTAGTTGCAGAGCAAGAAAATAGTGTAGAAGTCAGAGGACTTCTTCCAGAAGCAGAGATCAATCAACAGATTGTCTGTGACAGGAATGGATTTGAACAGAGCCTTAAAAACAATAGAGCACATATTGCTGTCTGTGTGTGAAACAAATGAAATAGTCTTTATGAGCATGTTTGAATATTTCTTTTCCCCCCTTCTCCAGCACCAGTGCTTTTTATCACGTGAAGAGCCCCAAACATAGTTTCTTTCATAACATTTTCAGATGGTTGCTTTTCAAAGTGTTACTTTATTTCTCCACCTTGCCTCCCATTTTAATTCTTTACCATCGGAAGTAAAGTCGCTTCTTGATTTGACCCTTACATTAGAAAATTCACTAAACAACCAGTAGTTATTAAACACCTGGCTACCTCTTGTTATATGCATCTATTGTTGTTAATTTAAGATTGGTTAGTAGAGTATGAGACGAACATTAGCATTGAAGATTAGTTCTAGCATCTTTGTTCTAGGATAACTGAAAAGTCTAGGATCCTGAATTGCTTTTAAGAAATCTTTGACTTAAAACTTTCTTTTATCCCCAACGGACTTGAAACAAAGGGATAGCTGAGCAACTTTGGAAAACATTTTACTACATATTTTTTGTGTGTGAAAGTCGATTGCCAAATTATGTTTATTGCATCATAATGTTGTTGCGGTTTAATCGAAACCAGGACAAATGTAAGGAGAATGTTTGGAAAGATACATTCAATGCATGTTTGCCATAACTGCTGTCCCCTGTTTTTTACCATCTAAATATGCTTTTATTTGGAGCAGTCACAAATTGTACTGTCTAAATGAAAGAATGGAATCTTTATTTTGTAAATGAAAACAACTTAAAGTTGTTGTAAATATTCCTGTGGATATGTATCATTTTTGTATAAATAAATTCACGTTAGTTGAGTCTGTGTTTGTTTTTGAAATATTTTCAGGCTTTTGTGTGTTGTGTAACTCATTCATTCACTGCTTTCCAGGCAGCAGAATTTGCTGCCATTATCCTGCACATCTGTCTTACTTGGAAGTCCATGCTATGCTTTGCCCTTACAAACAGAAAAAAGTACGAAAAGGTGTAAGCTGTGCACACAGACCGACAGCTTGCTGCTGGATCTGACCACCTGATACAGCGGTTTTAAGTGGTCCTGCTCACGTCAGCCAAGACACTGCTCACACTTACTACAAAGATGATGTGTTTGCCGTGAAAATTATTTCCACCTTCCTGCCCTGCTGTCTTTCCTTAGCTACCTCTTGCCGTGTAGTTCTTGGCTTACTGTTCCTTCTTCCCCAGCCCCTCGAACTAAAATCCCGCGAGTTCATGATGTTTGTTTTCTATTGAGGCCAGTTTGCAGGCAAAATGCAACAATCCAAAAATTTGCTCCTGCGCAGTCCCACCTTGTAGGACACCAAGTAGTGGAGCTTTGTCTCCTGAAGCCACCCCCAGCCCTGGGGAATGACAGCCCTGAGCTTCATCAGCCCAAGGCTGAGCGAGGCTCCCTCTGCCCATGTGCTGCAATGCAGTGTGATTTACAGGGATGTGAGCAGAACCTGCAGCTGCAGCAACAGCTGACGAGGATACATCAATCCAAAGAGAAAGCACTTCATTAATGGAATTGTCTTGAATGTTTATTGGTGGAGATAAGTCAGTTCTGGACCACAGGATGCTAAATAAAAGGGCTATTCTCCTGTCTTACGTTGAAAATTGCTCAGAAATCATTTTGTCTCTTACTTTTGTGAGGACATAGGATTTTTGTCTCCCCCTCTTCAGTCACAACTATGTGAATTTTTCCTGGTGCTGTGGTCATGTTTATTTTTTGCAAAAGAAAGTAATTCCATCATCCTACTTTTCTTGCTGGTTACTGCATCTGATACTTGAGCTTTGTTTTGAATTTGTTGAAATTAATTCTTCAGCACATCGTTATGAATAGACATACTGCTGGCAAAGAAAGGATCCTAAGAAACAAGCATCCTAAAGAACTAGGAGATTTGCATCTATATAGATGAAGGGTGTTGCATTAAAAAATGCAAAATCCAAATTTGCAAAATCCAATTCTGCTGCATCTATTAAAGTATGCCTGAATCAGTTTCTGTTCGCACAAGAATTGCAGCAGGGCCTGTAAGGGAGAGATTTTTCTGTCAGGTTAGTTATGCTGCCTCCTTGTACATCTCTGACGGATGTTTGAAAGCAGTTCTTTTGGTAACTTGCAGTAACAGCATAAAGGATTTTGCTTCTACATATTTTTGATAGGGATGTCTCATAATCCTGGCTGACGCAGCTGCATGGGCATGCCTTTCTAATACGGACCAAGCATGAATTGGGTCACTTGCTAAAAAAAAATCAAAACATTTTTCACTGCTTAGTGACATTTCTGCTCTATTGAGAGTATTAGAATGCTTGTATGAAATGAGCTTTGGTGCAAGCTCCTTGGCATTAAATTAAACTCCTGTAAGCCTCATTTAGAAGGTGGACGTGCGAGTCAGGCTAGCATGGGAATTGACAGGTACCATAAATTGAGAGTGGTGTAATATTCTACACTTTCAGGAAATGCTTAGCAAATTAATTGCTCTAATTTAACATTTTTCCATAAAAATTTTGGCTTTTGTGATGTGTTTGATCAAAAAGCGAAATATGATGCTTGCAAATACTGAATTAGCAATCTTGAACTGGAGTTGCTAGATGCAACTGTAGCTGTGGGACGTTGGAAGGAAAAGCAGTGAAGGAACTGGCAAGGTAAGAGTGTGAATGATGACCTTATTGCCCTCTACAGCTACCTGAAAGGAAGGTGCAGGGAGCTGGGGGTTGGCCTCTTCTTGCAGATAACTAGTGATAGGACTAGAGGGAATGGCCTCAAGTTGTGCCAGGGGAGGTTCAGGTTGGAAATGAAGAGACATTTCTTCTCAGAAAGAGCAGTCAGGCGTTGGGACGGGTTGCCCAGGGAGGCGGTGGAGTCACCGTCCCTGGGGGTGTTCAAGGAAAGGTTGGGCCTGGTGCTTAGGGCATGGGTTAGTGGGTGACATTGGTGGTAGGGGAGTGGCTGGACAGATGATCTTGGAGGTCTTTTCCAACCTTTATGAGTCTATGACTCTGTATCAAATTAGAAGTTACGTGGTGTCTGATCATATATTTCTGCTTTGGTTGATGTTTATGTCATCTGATTCGGTAGAAACCGTGTAAAACGGTTTGAATGCATAAATGAGTTTCAGAACCTGAAGCTGTGCATACAGCCTCTGTGATCCTTAGGTTCCAGCCGCTCTGTTAGCACAGCTATACAGTCTTCATTAAACAGATGGAAAAGGAAGAAGAAAAAAAAGGTTCATTTAAAAAATAAGGCTCTTTAAATCGAGGTTACTAAAGTAATTGGCGAAAATTAAGCAATTAGCTGTCTCCAGGCCAGGCCCCAAGAAGGCAGACACCCGCAGAAGAGCAGCGCTATGCTCCTCCAGCGCCCCTGCGGAAGCCTTGGGGCGCTCGCCGCCTCCCCAGAGCCCACCCGGAGCAGCGCCCCCCTTCCGCAAGCCCCTCGCTTTGTGAGGGCCGGGGGCGGCCCTCAAGCACCGAGGGCTCCTCACGGCGCCACGAGGCGCCCCCTCCCCGCCCAACGGCCGCCCGCGGCCCTGAGGCGCCGTTAACGGCCGCCGGGGGCGGGGCGAGGACCGCCCCGTCCCGGGGGGCTCTCTCCGTGCGCAGCCGCGGCGGCGGGGCGGGGCGGGGCCGCGAACTCTGACCCCCGGCTCGGGAGCCGCCGCCGCCAAATAAAGCCGCCGGAGCGCCGCCGGGCCCCGCAGGTGAGGCGCCTCCCCCGGCGGCCGCGCGGTAACGGCCGCCAACGGCCATTAACGGCCGCCGCCCTCCTTCCCCGCGGCGCCGCCGCCGCCGTCCCGGTGCCGTCCCGTTCCGCGCCCCCCGACCTTTCACCTACAGGAACCGCTTGTGCCGCCCGCATCCGGGCAGCGCGGCCCCGCGGCGGGGAGAGGCGGCCCCGGGAGGGGGGAGCGGGCGGCCGGGTGCTGCCCTGCCCTGCCCGCCCCGGCCCGGCCCCGCGCAGCCATTTTGTGCGCGGCGTGACGGGGCGGCCGGCCCCGGGCGCCGCTCCGCGCCTCGCGCCCTCGCTTCGTGCCCGGCGGGTGCCGCAAGGCCCCGAGGCACCGCCCGGGGCCTCGGGGTGGAGCTGGGGAGGGGGAGGTGGGCGAGCGCTGCAGCCCGGGGGGGAGGCTTTTTGTTAGCGGTGTTACCGCGTGTGCGGGCACGGCTCTCAGCTGAGTGGGGTCCTCTTCGTGCGTAAAAGCCCTGATCTGGAGCTGCTAGTAAATGACAGGGTGGATTTGGAAGGGTGGTGTGGTAGGCAGAGCTGCTTCCCTGCCTGTCATGGAGAACTCAGGTGGGCAACAATTCCCATAGCCTGGTGTTGGAGAGCCTCCTGTGTTTTAAATCAGCCTGGTGTAAAGAGAAATAAAAGTATTCAGTGGGGCTGTGGGGGAAGCAAAGCACCACATTGCTGTGCTGGGGAGGCAGTGTGTGCCTGCAGGCTCTTGTTTCTCTACTTTATAATTTTGGATGCTTTTTTTCCTATAACAGTATTTTGTGAATGAAAATAACTCTATAGATTTTTTTTTTTTTGCCTGTTAGTCCATGGAGGCCAGTTGTGCCATGAGATGTCCTACTCCCACAGAGCAGTTAGCCTGCAGCTTGCTCCTTGCTGTGCAGCTATCCTTGGGGATACTTGGTTGAGGGAAGTATTAAAATCTGAAGTGCTTGACTGCTTCTGTCTGTAATTCTTCACCAAGAGACATTGCAGACCCTCTTTTATCACAGGACCAGATATTTTCGTGTGGTGGTGGTCAACTGCATTTCTGGCAATGTAAGGAGCATAACCAGCATTTGACGGGGTGCACAGTCCTCAGCTGCTTCTGTACCCCAGAAGTGGGGAGCTCAGCTATGTACGAAGGGATAGAGCAGGGTCAGGTTGTTAACTTGTACGTGTTTGTTCTACTGGCAGGAGTAATGGGTTTCAGCTGTCAGCACTATAGCTGGCAGAGGGTACGCATCCCTTTCCTCCTTCATCCTGGCTTAAGCAGTTTTTCTTAGTAAGCTTTGTCAACCTGAGTTATTTTGGTTGAAATGGGTCGGGGAGCTCTCATGTGAGTATCTGCTTTCACAGAGCAGAGGGGATGTTAACATCCACCGTGAGGAAGTGGTGAGCAGCATCAGTGAGGCACCACGAGGCAGTGGTGAGCAGGGCGTGGGTATGGGGGTGGCTGTTTGTGATGGGCACAACGTTTTTGTGTGCCCCTGCTTTTTCAGTGTACACACACAGGCTGTAGCATGCAACTCACCAAGGACCATCAAGAAAACTGAAAAATACCGAACCTAGGTGCTGGTGATACAAAACGTCCTTTTTTTTTTTTTAAACAGTTAAATGTACTGGTTTTTTCTTCAGTGCTGTTGAAAGCTGCTTTTGGCATTTTAAACTTGTGCCAATGCCTTACTGGTGTAAGGTAAGCTGCCACAAAAGAGAGCTTTATAAGCATGAAAAATGACGGATGAAATTGCAGAGGCGCAGTTAATCAAATTCTTGCTCTGTCCATATTCATACCTCCCAGTCATCAGCCTTTTATTCCAGGGATGCTGCATTAAATTCTACCAGCCACAGTCTCAAAGCAACAAAGGATTTATCTTCTGAAGAATTACTCTTCATTTCCAGTTCTTGGAGATTAGAAGGACTTGAGCAAGACCCATGTATCTTGTGATACAGTACTGCAGACTTTGTAAGGAAGGATGAGCCTTTCTGAAAATCATGGTGTAAAAATTGCCTTTCTGTATCAATACTTAAATTGATTTTATTGGTTTGGCTGGGCCTTCTGTGAAAGGCTGTTCAGATTTTAACTTGAAATGAATTTCTTCAGCTTAACATCAAGACAGGCCGGGCTAAGCTAAGTATTTGCCTTTGTAGGAAGTTAAACCAGTAACTTGAAAAATGCAAAGCACCAAAAACTAAAGCCAAACCATCTTGTTTTGTCATATTAGCTTTAATTAGCAGTTATTTCTTTCCCAATAAGTTGAGGTTGCTAATCATAGCTTGGAAGTAAATTTGTGGTGTGAAAGCTGCCCCATTTATTTTGGTAATGATTATTCTGGAGTATGAGTAGGACAGTGTAAGTGTCAACGTGACTAATGCTTTCACTCGTCGCTGCTTAGTCTGAATGTATTTCCCAGAGCGCTTGACATACGTGTTCATAGGAATTTAAAAAAAAAAAAAAGCCTGCTAACAAAATCTAATCCTGTGATCCTGTAGAATTGATGAAGAAAAAGAAACAGCTCAGGAAGAAAGTGATGATATTTATGATATTTATAAAGGGTTGTTTTTTTTCTGAGGCTGTCAACACCGATTTACTGGAAGGATAAATTCAGTCCTTTTTTTTTTTTCCCTGAAGGAAGGTTCTGCAGGCAGGAACGTGTGCAAGTTGTGAGGGGGGGAGTAAGTGGTACTACTGCTAAATAGGTTTGCAAGTCCTTTCTGTAGCGTGCCTTCGTTTATCAGCTACCTGTCTGTAGTTGTGTGGATGCTCCAAGCAGGCATGTCACATCACATTTCATGACATGCTGCTGTCACACTGTGGTGGGCGTGTTTTGAAAGAAGGATTTGTGCTTGCTGTGTGGTGGTAGCACAGTCTTTGCATGCCAGGTAGGAGAAGTGACCGGGCTGAAACTAACCCAGTGAAAGGGGCGGAAGCGTTCAGCCAGATGCACTTCCTGATGGGGTTTGTTGTGCGGCTCCAGCCACTGAGCCAGCGCCTTTGTTTTTCTTCCTGTGACAGCACAGGGTTTTGCCAGCCTCGGGGGAGATGCAGTCCGTGGTGGGAGGTGTGCCAGGCAGCTTGGCCAGCTGAAATGGCCGTCCTGCACCTAGCTCTGGTGCTTGGCCAGTGCCAGGTGAGCTGGATCTGCTTGCAGACAGCCCCTCGCCTCCCCTGCTCCGTCCCATGAGCTGCTTCAGCTCTCGGGTGCTCGGGCTGCTTCTGGAGGTGGTGCACAGGCCTGCAAGTGAGACTGTCCCCTTTCGGTGGCCTAACCTGGAGGAGGGACTCTGCAATCTCCTTAAAATTCAGCCTAGCGATGCTCTTTCCTCCCACTCTAACTCTTGCTTACATGAAAAATTAAACATAGCAATTTTAAAGCAGCAAGAGCAATAATTCTAAATGAATTGCACAGGCACGGCTGCCAGTGCATCTTTTTCTCTATTGCAGTGTGCCTTCTAATTATTCCCTCGAGCATGTACAAGCACCTCATCTTCCCTTGCCTACAGGTTTAGCTGCTGCAGTTTCCTGTGGTTCCGTCTCTTACATACGTGCTTGCTAAGTCCTGATGTCTTGCAAATTCAATAAACGCTATCTGACTGGGTGTCAAGAGCCACATAAATATTCCTCAGCTCATCGACGAGGAGAATATTACTCCTTTGAGCCTGCCAACTGTTGTACCATCTTGAGCAATATGGCTTATAGTGTGATAATCCAAGAACAGATCATTTAGGTTCATGTGTTCATTGAGCTTTTTCACATGTGAAGCATCAAGCAGAGTAGTGTCGTGTGTCTTACAAATGTGTTTGGATTCCTTGGCTTAGCCGACGATCCGCAGAGCATTGCAGAACGCTGTTCCAGAGTATCACGAACTCGGTTCAAAACAAGTAACAGAACCTCCTGGCTCTGCCACATTTAATCACAGAGGGATTAAGTGCTTTCCATTTTATGTGCAGATATTTATTAAACAAGCTTGGCATCGGTTGTGCTGAATTCTTAATTAGCATGTGATGGGAAGGGCAGTGAGGCCTCGTTTCCATTTTGAGGTACGGAGCAGCTGTGAGCCCGGTGTGATGACCTGGGCTAAACCAGTATATCCTTAGTTTGTTTTCTGAGGTTTGTTGAAATCATTTATTACTGAAGCAGTATGACTACAGAAAGAGATTAAGGCAGTTTCTTCTAAGAGGGAATTATTTTCTAGCTTGCTTTCCATTCTATTAACCTTTTGAGCTTTTCAAGACCAGGAAGTAAATTTCACATTGCCTTCTGCAGTCATACCTCGTTAGCATGCCTGTACAAAGCTCTTCTGTAGCTATTAGTTCAAATGTGCATCTGATCTTTTACAGGTGTATCTTTCTCAGGTGCATTTGATCCAGAAAAGACCCCTGTATTAACACCTTCCACATGTCTGTGGAGTCATTACTGCAATCATTATGCATTCCATATATATATTTTAATATACGGAGTCAAACTGGTTTGACAGTGCCAGGAAGATAGTTAAACCATTTCAAATTTTATAAGCATTGTGTTTGCAGCAGTAAAATGACTCTGGGTCAGGCTTATGAGTATTTTTTGGAAGTAATCTGGAGATCTCTGGGCTGAATGCATTTTTCACGTGCTGTATCTTCATACCAAATGCAGTCTGTTCTCGTTCATCTGAAGGGTGCTAAAGCAGAATCAAGATAATTTATAGTGGGGCAACTATACCAGTAATAAAATGTAACTGAACAAGAGATGTTACCATTTATACTAAGTGGAGAGTCCAAACATCAAAAAATATTCTTACTGCAATTGCTTTTGACGTCCTTAGTCTACCCTGGTATAATATTTTGGTGTGCTATTAGTCGGAAACTTCCTGCTAAGATAATTAAGGTCGTGTAACTTTTGTCCCAGGAGAAGGATATGAGTTACCCTTTGATGTCTTCTGGGTGTAGCTGTACCAGCAGAGGGATTAGAGGCTGTCAGATCTGCTGGCTGGTCTCATGGGAGTGTTTCCTACCCATTTTTGTAGGAGTAAGCCAAAAGCAAGCAGTTTAAATAGTTCTTTCCTGAGTTATTTTGACAAGAACATTGAGGAAACTACAGCACATACAAGCTGAGGAAGTGGAGAAGAAGAGTGGCTGAGTTTTAGTGCAAGATAATGAACATCTTCCACCGACGCTGTGGTGCATGGAGTACTTAACTAAAGTAGTGATGGAAAACCATGGGTTGTGATGCCAGCTTCAGTGCTGACAAGTTTGGGCTGACACTGAAGACAGTGATGTATTCAAAAGTAATTTTGATTCCTCCTGCCAGGAAGGTTTGCCAGCTTATTTACTAGGGACATAAAGTAATAATAATTTTGTAGGATTTACACACAGAAAGAGATTAAAGTTGCATTTCATTTGTGAGTCTGAAGATTAGAGAGATGCAATAAATGCCACGTAACTAGTAGAAAAGCGGTCTGATGCCTGTCTTCTGTCAAAATGCCTGCTTTTTAGAGGCTTTAATAAATGGGGCTGGTGGACTGAGATTTTAAAAAGAAAATAGTTGGATATATTATCTCTCTGTGGGTTAGTTTCCTAGATTTTTGGAAGTGTTTCCCTCTTTGGTTTTAATTATATGGAAAATATTGTCAAGCACTAGAGAAATAACTTCAAAAACAAATGCAAGGGTTTTACTTGTAAGGTAGATCTAATCAGTGTAAGTACAGCTGCTAATACTTCTGTTACTCTGTACCTAGATGAAGAGAAGAGTCTTCCTGTGTTGGGTATCTACCCTTAAGCAAATGATTTGTCCCTGGCCTCAGAAATTTACTACTAATGACAAAATGTGCAGACAGATCATCATAGATTGAGGGTACAAGGGTACAAAAAGAAAGAAAATAGAGGGTATTAAAGAGAGGTAGTGATCTAGTCATGTTGACAGTCTAAATGTCAGTTTTCCTTAAGCAACACATTTCCTTTAAGGAAAGCTGAAGGAAAGTTACATATTCGTTTCAGGGAGTTTTAGACTGTCTCCAATCTTAATGCTAGATCTGTAAGAAGTTAAAAGAGGTCATTTGGGAGCTTCAGCAGAGAAGTTATTTAAATAAATGGTCGTGGGGCAAAGCATTTCTTACCATTTCTTTTATACCTTGAAGGTTCTGAAAAATGAAGGCAAGAATCCTAAGTCTGATGTGAAAAAGGGAACCCAGTAGAGCAATGAAGCAGTAATTGCAATATTCACTAGTTGAATCGGTGAGTAAAGAAAGTAATTTTTGCAAGAATGTTCAGAAGGAGATATGAATGAGGTAAAAAGTAATCGGTCCGTGTTTGCAAGCAGCTTTTCTTAGTGTCTGATGTATTGGCAGGAGTCTTGGCTCTACTGCTTCCCCATCTTTGACTAATGCTATTAGAGTTTGCAGTTCACTTTTGGATATATTTAATTGAGAAAGGCATTTTAAAGAGGATTCCAAAAGTATTTGCAGCTTTTTTTGTTGTCTTGTAATCTCTTAGAATCCCGGATCTCATCTTTCCTAGTTAGATTGCTCATCACGTTTATATTTCTTTCCTAAAGCTGTCTTTAACTAGTATCTGGATAAAGTTTGGTTTATCTTGATCTGTCTCATTCCCTTTGCAAAACACTCTCAATCAAGAACCCGTCAATTATTTGAATCAATTTACTTTTCTATCTGAATAATAAAAAACATTTCTCATGCTGCCTGATGTGTGCTTTGAAAGTGTGTGGTATAATTTGGACGGGAATGGAACAAAGTATTTTTGAAATCAGGAGGATTTATATTAGATGAAAACACCCTGGATTTTATTTCCAGTTACTGAAGATCGAATCTCAGACTGAGAGACCTATTTTGAATCTTCTGTACTGGAAAAGTAATATTTGTATTAAAGTCCTTAAAGAACATGTCCCAGTTTTGGATAGCTCTGAGTTTAGAATACTTGTTATTTTACATGAATCAGTTCAGCCTCTTGGATTTGTTTGCTGGAGCAATTTCAGGAAAGCTTTCAAAAGGATGAAAGCTGTGCTAAACTTGTAAGTTTATATAATAAAAGGAAAAACAGCTAAAGCATTTTTTCTGTTCAGTTGCTTGCAGGGATCTCTAAAGAGTGATTGTGCACACCTGATGTGAAGTATAACATAGGTACCTTAGGTAAGCGAAAGATGAAGTACAAAGCGCTTCACATCTGACCCAACTTCAGCTTAGAACTTGTCGGTAGCTGCTTCTCCGTGACCTGTCCCGACTCCCCTGTCTCCAGTGTCAAGGTGCACAGCCTGCCAGGTGGTTACTGATCAAAGAGGTAGTCCTGCAGCTTCGCAGGGCTGGGAATGGTGCGTGTCTGATGCCACAGTGAGCTGCATCGGACAGCCGAGCAGGCCAAAACCGAAGGGTACAGTTTCACGGTGCAGATGAACTGAATTAACAGTTCTCTGTCACCAAAAGTGGGAAGGGAGTTCTTCCTCCTTCCTCATCTTCCTTTTTTCTCCCTCTCCTGACTACGAACCACGTGTCCTCTTGCCTGCTGTGGAATGAATCCAATTGCAAACTAAATTAGTTGAGTGTGCTTGCATAACAGATGTTTGGTGCTTTTCTGCTATTTTTCTGTCTTTTTAATGAGTTGAATTGCTTTATCACAGTCAGCAACGCCAGAGCTTGGTCAGGACCGTTTCCCCTGCGTGAGCTGTAATTCTGTTCAAACTGCCTTTGAAACTATACCCTGACTTCACAAATAAGAAAGAGGCTTCTGCCAGTCCAGTTCTTTAAACTGACTGCTCAGAGCATTAGGTGTATACCAGTGTGTAAGCACAAGAAAGAGATTAAATAAAGCAAAAGTGGGGCAGTGGGGTCGGAATGGGTTTCAGCTAGCAATTTTCACAGTTGTGCTGTGACATTAAATGGGGCCTGACAGCTCATAATTTAAGCACTGAAGCTTGTGGACCTTTTGCTAGTGTAGATGCTCAGAATAAAGTCATGTAGTTCATTGGAGGTGATTTAAGATAACACATTTCAGCACAGAGTACAGTCGTTAAAGGTACTGGATTGGTCAGTTAGGTCCCTGGTGGTTAGGATCACTAAGTTGAGGGGGGAAGGAGGGTTGGCAAGACAAAACAAACCAACCCCAAAACACCCATTGCTAAATAATTACACAACGTAAAATGGTATCAAAATACAAGCATAGATTAATCTGTAAATTCTCAAAAATACTCCTTAATTTCACATTTAAAAAAAAAACATACCAAAAACATACAGGAATAATCCTGTAAAATGTATCACTTTTACATTGTATGTAATTAAAGATCGCACTGATTACAAAGGATGTTTGCAGTGGAGGAGGTTGTACACCAGTGTGAGCCATAGCTTGGCTTATGTCACATCAGGTAAGTGAGGGAGGAACCTGATTTTCATTAGCTTATATTGTAGGATGCAGTTGAGGGTGACACTTGCAAATCACGTTTTTTTCTTAATGTTCAGCTCCTCAGTCCAAAATTCAGTTTCCGTTCTGAAGAGCTGTGATGCATAATCAAGGACATCAGTGCAACTCCTGACAAAGTACTCCTAGCTCTCATCCCACCTATAATACACAGATGGGCAAGGTACAGCTGAGCAGTTGCTGAGCATTGCTGTTTGCTGCATGGTGTTTTAACACAAACTTCAGGAAAATGCGTTACTCTTTGGTCATTCAGTGAATTCAGAAGTAGCTCATCCACACGTACACCTGGAGTGAGGAGATGATATGGAAGATTAATTCACTAGGGCATTCCAAGCTATGGGGTGTCTGCTTATAAGAGCTGTTAAAGTGTTTCAAGACTGGTCACTTGCTTCTGAGAATTTGAATCGGTGCTTTACTGGCAAGAGCTGTAGTGGGACTGAGATACTGATGACTAAGGAAGACTAGTCTGCAGGTTGTTCTTGTGTACACAAAGACATTCCACCTGCTGAAGTGGAGCCAGAATAAGATTGTACCTTCATTATCAATGTAGCTTCACAGATCAGGCCTCATGTACATCAGTCTTAAGTCACAGTTTAAAAAAAAAATCCCTATAGGGATATAGTGACATTTATCCATTTTAGACAGTCTTCGATTGTTTACAAGCTTGTTTCTAGCACAAAAGTTTAAAAGTGCAGTGTTACAACAACATAAGTGCACCAGTACACTTACTGCTGTGATAGGACTGTCTTTAACTTTGAGCTTTGGAACTTAATAATTTGCAACTCAAAGCAATTAGTTTCACAGCTTTTCCATAACTGATGCAGCATTTATAAATCAAGCACTTGACAATTCTGCAGTATACCCTCAAAAACATGCGATTACAAGCTCAATACTCTCAGAAACTGAATATGCAATGAAATAAGTAAATAAGTCTTTACCAGAAGGATGGTGCTTCATCCTGGAAAACTCATTTATGTATTTTTTCTTATTTAGCAATGGCTTTGAATGGCAAAATGTCAACATAAAAATGTTAACAGCTAATAAACCATTCTTCTTGCTCAAGTGACAGGTTTTCTAAAAGAACAAGTTCAAGAGGATGATGGTTGCATCAAAAGAGGCTTCAAACTGTTGAGTTCTTATAAGTGCATGAAAATGCAGAAAAACTCAATATATTTTACCAATGCATAAATTATAGTTGTAAATACTAATTAAAAAAATGATTGCCTAGCTCTTTCATGATGTAAGTCATCACTTGGTACTATTTTGAAATGTATCTAGAAATGAACCCACTTAGTGTGTTGAGGATTTTTTATAATTGTGAAGGTACGCCAAGAAATTGTCACCTCAGTAATCCCACCTAACCCCCCAGAATACAAGAAATATATATGCACGTGTATGCACTCACCTCATGCTCTTGCAATTGTAGCTGTTGTATTTTCATGTAATGTTTTCTAGGCAACTGATCTCTGTGTGTGGATTATAACCACTACATGTCAAAGGTGGTTTACTTGATATTTTTACTGATTACCTACATACATTTCAGGGCTGTCATCTGCTCTAAGTTGCCAAGAGCCAACCTCTATTGAGAATTTTTCTATTGCTACTAGAAACACAGTTGCAACAAGAAGGATACTAATGGCTATTAAAATTTCTATTTAAGCAGTAGTGTGAGCTAAGGGAACAACAGATTGTCTAAGCAAACTCAATTTTACGTAGCAACTCTGAGAACAGTAGCATTTGGTTTAAAGGAACTAACTAGCTGCAAAGCAACTCTTTAAACACACACCTCTTGATTCTAGAGGTCATTCTTTTTGTTTCCTACTGCAGAAGTATCCATCTGAGCTGCGGGATGATTTAACTAGCAGCACAGAATCACTGGATGAGTAATTTAAAAGCTTTTATTTCTGTGTCTCAGCAGGTTGGGGATGTTGTTGTAGTTTAGCCCCAGCAGGCAGCTCAGCCCCACACAGCTGCTTGCTCACTCTCCCCAGGTGGGATGGGGGATGCAACTCAAATCGTGGGTTACAACAATTTAAGGGTATATCCATCGCAGTCTCCACCCCTCATCCCTTCAGACCAGGCTACAGGGTTTAACGTTGCAGTGAAGTCCTTCTCTTGCCCGTGGCTTGGCTAGCAGCAAGGGGTTCCTGCTGTAGCGTTTCCTGTAACATGCAACTCAAATCAGGGGTTACAACAGTTTAAAGGCCATCACAGTCTTCACCCCTTGTCCTCTTGGACCAGGCCACAGCGTTTAGCATTGCAATGAACTCCTTCCCTTGCCCCTGTTGCAGCCCGGGCTTGTCCATTGGCCACAGTCCCTTAGCGGTGTACCTGCTGCAGCACGGCCTTACCTGCGAGCCTCAGGCCCTTCAGAGGTTTAGCTGCTGTGTTGTGGACTTATCCATGGCCACAGATTCTTCGAGCTCCGCCTGTTCTAGTGTGGACTAATTAGTGGGCCACAGCCTCTTCAGAGGTGTATCTGCTGCTGCATGGTGTGATCCACAGCCACAATCACACAGTACACAAGGTGTACCTGCTCTGGTGCGGCCTTTTCCATTGCCCACAGCCCCTTCAGACACCTGCTGTGTTGTGGTCTTATTCACGGCCACAGACGCTACGAGGTACTGTGGCATGGCCTTGTTCACAGACATGGAGACCACAAGGTGTACCTGCTGCAGCATGGACTTCTCCATGGCCACAGATGCTTCAAGGTGTACTTTGCTCTAGAGTGGACTTACCTGTGGCCACAGATGCTTCAGGGTGTACGTACTCCCGTGTGAATTCATTCACAGGTCACAGTCCCTCTCGACTCGTCCCAGACTCGAGTTCAGTCTGGAGTTGCCGCCTGTCCACTACAGCAGCACAGGAACAGCAGCGATGTTCTGGCCGTGGGCCAGCCCAGGCTCATGGCCGTAGCTGTTATCAAAATGTTCCTAGCACAGCAAAGCAAAATGATAAGGAGCAGAGCAAATGGTAGAAGCAAAAGCAGCCACTAATAAGCACTGGATTCTGGCATACAGGAAGGCAGGCACGCCCCATAGCAAGCACAGGAGCCTGCCAATTAGCAGCTAAGCAGCTATAACGTATATAAATTTGATCTAGCGCACTCCACACTGAAATCAAATCTGTCAGTCATCTCAAACCCTTTGGGGCCTACATCGGGTGCTGTTGTGGTTTAACCCGGCTGGCAGCTAAACACCACACAGCCGTTCGCTCACCCTCCCCCCTCCCTCTCTGGGATGGGGGAGAGAAACGGGAAAGTGAAGCCTGTGAGTTGAGATAAAGACAGTTTATTAAGACAGGAAAATAATAATAACAATAATAATAATAATAGTGATAATGGTAATAGTATTAACAATAATAATGTGTAAGAAAACAAGTGATGCACAATGCAATTGCTCACCACCCGCTGACCGATGCCCAGCCTATTCCCGAGCAGCCGGCCCCCCCACCCCGGCCAGCCACCCCTATATATTGTTTAGCATGACGTCAGATGGTATGGAATACCCCTTTGGCCAGTTTGGGTCAGCTGTCCTGGGTCTGTCCCCTCCCAGCTCCTGCTGCACCCCCAGCCTGCTCGCTGGCAGGACAGAGCAAGAAGCCGAAAAGTCCTTGGCCTGGTGTAAACACTGCTCTGCAACAATTAAAACATCAGCATGTTATCAGCGCTCTTCTCATCCTAATCCAAAACATAGCACCCTACCAGCTACTATGAGCTACTTAACTCTGTCCTAACTGGAACCAGGACAGGTGCCAAGAAGGACTGGTGCGGTTTAGCCCTGGCAAGCAGCTCAGCCCCACACAGCCACTTGCTCACTCTCCCCAGGTGGGATGGGGGAGAGAATCAGGAAGGTAAAAGTGTAAGAACTCACGGGTTGAGGTGAGGACAGCTTAGTGGGTAAAGCAGAAGCCGTGCAGAAGCAAAGCAAACCAAGGAACCCATTCGCTGCTTCCCATCGGCAGGCAGGTGCTCAGCCACTTCCAGGAAAGCAGGGCTCGTCACGCAGAGCGGTTCCTTGGGAAGACAAACGCCATCACTCCCAGCGTCGCCCCTTCCTCCTTCTTTACCCCAGCTGTATTGCTGAGCATGGCGCCACACGGTGTGGGACATCCCTCTGGTCAGCCTGGGCCAGCTGTCCTGGCTGTGTCCCCTCCCAGCTCCTGGTGCACCCCCAGCCCCTCGCTGGCAGGGCAGCGCAAGGAGCAGGAACGGCCTTGGCTCTGTGCGAGCACTGCTCCGCAACAACTGAAACCATCCGTGTGTTATCACCACTGTTTTCATCAAAAATCCAAAACACAGTGCTCTCTCAGTCTCTATGAAGAAAATTAACTCAATCCTGGCCAAAACCATGACAGATGTATGTAAGATGTATACTTCAAGCTCACAGCTGGTGAATTCATGACTCTAATCAAGAATTTATGTAGTTTCAAGATGAGTTTCCTTCTTATTTTTGCAATATTTATAATCACTTGTAGGTAAAAGAATATATGGATGAGTTTGGTTTTTTTTTTTGAGATGCACTATAAGGTGCACGAGGAAGCATTAATATTAAAACCAACATTCTTAAAAGCTGTCCTCATGTGGTGGTTGAAACCCATAATTATGGACACTTAAGTGTTTGTTAGGCTTTTTTGATTTTTCTTTTTTTTCTGAGAGCTGTACCATGTGCAAGTCATTCTCTAAAGATTATAGTTGTTGAGAAAAACCTTGAAAGTTTTGAATGGAGAGATGACATTCTTGAAGTCTAGAAAAAGCTGTGTTTGAAAACTCTTGTAAACACAGATTTCTCTTTCTTTGTTCTGAAGAATCACATCACAAATAAAATCTTTTGGACCATTAAAATTCTTCTGAGTGGGGAAAGGTAGTAGCATCAGTTGTGTAAGGAATAGTAATCTAGTCAGGCTTATAGAGTCCATTGTAATTTCATTAGGTTTTTGTTTAAAAATCATCACCTTTAAAGCAGTTTGGTTTTTAAACAGTTTGTCAAAGGATTTTCTTAACCACTGTCCCTTGGCTTTTCTTCAATTTTGCTCATTTTTAGGGCATTTAGACTGTATTGCTACAGTTGAGTACATCGTGGTGGTTGTGATTGCATAACACACAATTCTGTTCCAAATTACTTCCTACTTTTTTATCATCTGCAATTTAGAATTCCTGCCAAAATAATGTGTCAAGACAGAATCTCTTTAAGAGAACCTCTTCCCCTGCTCTTAAGAGTAAAACAGAGTATACTTATGTTGCTTATAGTGCCAGGAATAAAGGAAGTCTATGGCCACTTCTGGATTTGGGAGAGCTGAATATTTTCAATATTTTATTAGCTCTGTTTGATAACACTGAATTAATAATGTAAAAATACCTCTCTCTTACAGCCTTTCATCTTGCTCACAAGAGAGGGATCCTGTTACAGACAGGTGTTAGCCCCAGTACAGAATTCTGTCGTAACTGGTGCAAATTCTCGCCATGCTGTTGGTGAGTATTTGACAGTATGGCCAAAAACATGAAGTCCACGCTTCACATTATCTGAGGTGACATATCTTTAAATAGAGACATCCACACCAAATCATCACCTTTGCTTATCAAGTACTTCAAATGCTCTCTTCTTGGAACTCAGTCAACAAAGAGAAATTGATACGAACTCCTACCACCCTCCCAAAGAGTGTGCTACCCTGAAGACATGTCTTTTTCAGGATACAGTCAACACCTCTTATGTTAAATACAGCCTTTAACACTAGTGGGAGTTCTCCTCACAAGTATATAACATTTTGCATATACATAGCTCAGTAATTATGCTGCTTTTTCAGAGCATGCAGGTGTGGTGGTCTAACACCAGTAGGTAGCTAAGACCACAGCACCACTCTCTACCTCCCCCTCCTCAAAAACACAGGCGAAGAAAATATGAAGAAAGCTCACGGGTGAAGATAAGGACAGGGAGATCACTCACTGGTTATTGTCATAAGCAAAACATACTGGAGCACTGAGAACTAAAGCACACTAAAAATACCTTCCTCCCCATCCCCTGCTCCTGCGTGGGCTCCTCTCCACGGGCTGCAGCTCCGGCCCGGGGCCTGCTCCTGCGGGGGCTCTCCATGGGCCGCAGCCTCCTCCAGGCCACATCCACCTGCTCCACCGGGGGCTCCTCCACGGGCTGCAGCGTGGAGATCTGCTCCGTGTGGGACCCCTGGGCTGCAGGGGGACAGCCTGCTCCACCAGGGGCCTCTGCACAGGCCGCAGGGGAACTGCTGCTGTGTGCCTGGAGCACCTCCTGCCCTGCTGCTGCACTTCATTTGGGGTCTGCAGGGCAGCTTCTCACTCCTCTCTGTCCCCGCTGCTGTAGCACAGCATTTTTTCCCTTTTGTTAAATCTGCTGTCAGAGGTGCAACCAGCATGGCTCACTGGCTCAGCTTTGGTCATTGGTGGTTCACTTTTGGAGCTGTCTGAAGCTGGCTCTTATGTGACATGGGGCAGCTGCTGGGCTCTGCTCACAGAGGCCACCCCTGCAGTCCCACACTACCAAAACCCTGCCACTTAAACCTGATACAGCAGGTCAGTCTGCTTGTCAGCCTATAGAACATTATATTGGCCATGAAAGCACAGTTTTTTTCTGGGTGTCAGCTTCCCTGGACTTTCTGTTGCAGAGCCATTTATTTTCCCGAGCCTTGAGATTACCAGAAAACTCTGAATATTCTCAGTTATTTGGCCATGCAGATTGAGCATACCAGTTCTGGTTTTGGTATCTGATAAGCTTCCTTGTTAGAAACCAGATCCATTTATCTTTCTGGGAGAGAATGTTCTCCCAGCTGAGCTTTCCTGTATTTGGCCGGCCAAATGGTGGCAGGTGAATAGTACTTAAGAGAAGCTATGCTACAGAAGTGCAGAATATACTAATGTGTACTAGGAATGACCTCAAATTCTTTGCCAAGTTAATGATTTTTTGTGTGTCCTCAACAGTGGCATGTATTTCATTTTAAATAATTCCTGCACATTGGACTTTTTGGACACATTGGACTGTGAGAAATCTCAGACTCGAGTTCATGGAAGAACTCCAGTTTATGGTTTGCTCAGGAGTCTGCCCTGTGAGTGCTTCAGCAAACTTTATGGAAGTCGATGAAGGAAGCAATCATAATTCAAAAATAACAAGTAAGACAAGTCAAAAATTGATTAAATTCAGGTCGCCTTGTTAAGGTGAGAACAAAGTAAATGGAGAAATTCCAGTTACTTCAAAAATCTGAAAAGAGAAGGACACTATGGCTGTAGCTACATGAGGTGAGCTGGGGGCTGAGGGGGACAGTGGGACAGGCAGGGTCATGCTGTCACCAACACGGACAGAGCCCTTCAGCACCACCAGCACCACCAGCAGGGGACGGTGGCAGCGACTGGAGGCAGTTACAGATCAGGGATCGCGAGGCAGGTCTGCGGGGGTACAGCTGGGTGGGGGTAAAGCTGGGAGGCTGAGGCTGTGGGTGAGGATCATCGAGGTGCTTGCCTACCTGCAGCACGGCTCATACACGGGCCCAGGGTATGAGGTTAGGTGCAGTCTCCAAGCCAAGTGGGGGGGCCACGTCAGGCTTGTCACCAGTCTGGCTCACGCCACAGCAGTTCCCCAGCAGTTGGTCCAGGGCTGCTCGAGGGGGCTCCATCTTAGGGCTGGCAGTGGGCACCGGCAGCCAGGCCCCTCAGGTGAGGGGAGGAGATTGCAGAGTTTCTTGAGGCAGTTGCAGTCCTGACACATGGGGGATAAGCTTATGGTTCTAGTCGGTATCCAACTGTAAAGTCCAACATTAAAGTTGATTTTAAGGATATCAGTGACTGAAGAGAATAAAGTTTTGTTCACTTTGCATTGTACAGAGTGAAAAATAGCTCCTACAACATTGAATAATTGATGATCATTTGATAAAGATATTACAGTGCTTTAATAGTTACATTCTTCTTTGAACCAGGATGACAGACTTCTCACCACTTTTAGCAGTGTTGCATCATGTTTGATTCAGTTGCCCGGAATCTTAAGAGTATTTCTTCTATGCATATGAAAGTAGTGAGCATGGTCAACTGAAGTTTGCAACACACAAAATGACTAAATAAGAGCGCTTTATTTTTTAATTTGGTAATTTCAGACTTTATAAAATAGAACTTTTCTGTGTATATATGTTCCAGGGCAGACAGCCCTTAACACTGTATGATTCTGTGACTGTAAAGTAAACCGAGCAAATACTTGCATTAAGAAGTAACACTGAAGCTGCAAAAATGTGGAGCAAAACTTAGGTTCCGAACAAAGATGAGCCACTGGTTAGTTCTGTGTTGGGACTTAAAAGGTCAGTATCTACTAACTGGAGGAATAACACCTACTAAGAGGTTTAAAAAAGTCTGTGCAAAAGAGTATTTCACTGGCAGAATAAGAGGGTTAGCTGTAAATAAACTCACCTCTGAAACTTTATAAATGCAGTGCTTTCCTTGCCTTGTTTTTAAGTAGCTTTGACTATTACAGTTCTCATGATTATGAAATATTATCCTTGCTAGAAAAAAGGAGTGGGGCAAGAAGGTAGATCTCTGTCAGTCTCCTGATCCTACAGTACTTTATGTAACTTGTGTACTACGAGTCTCTGCTAGACCACTTCACCATCCTAAGTGTTGCCTTTTTTGTCCTTGGGGATGTATGTTGCTTCTTTTCATCCTCTGTTTCTTGTTTCTTCACCAGGTTCATCCATAGGATCGAAAAATAAAAACTCCAAGGCTCATCTCACAACAGTTTATAGAGCTGTGGGAAAATATGGGAGACTTCGGATGGCTTAAGTGGATGTAAATTCTCTTGCTGTGGAAAACGGTGACCCTACAATTTCACTCCACCACTGGTGCAGGAGTAGCATTTGTATGGTAATGTAACAAGTCAAGTCATTCACTGGGCTGCAGACTAACACAGAATAAAATAAAACTTTGTTGTTGGCTGTGAGGTCACAGATGTACCAGTGCTGGCACCAGGGGGAGGCAGGAGGCTCAGGCCAAGAGGTAGTTAGGGCTAGCCCTTTTGGTGACAAAAAGGATTTGCAGAGGCCAGTAATGAGTCTGCGACATTATAAAGAAAAGACCTTTCCACCTTGTCAAGGCGGTGGACGAAGTAATCATGGAGGCTTGGAGATAATAGATCTCTCCATTTTAAATTTACTCAGTTAGTGACAAAAATATTAATGTGTTGCTAATTTAACTTAAAGTAATTGTATGACAGAGAATCTTTAACTATAATTTTGAAGTGCCACAGATACAGTAGGTAGGATTTTTTTTCTTACTGTCTGAGTCAATTTCTGTAAAATATATTTTTCCAGATACTGCTTCCTGTGCAAGTTCATTATGACTACAAGTTTTTCACAAGACAAACAATAAATTAAGCTTTTCCATTCACTCTGCAGTGTTGTTGATTTCCATGTGCTGCTGATTTGGTGCACCAGCTGTAGCAGTAATTAGTATTCAGTATTCTTGTTAGAACATGCAAATTCTGCAGGCCAAAACACGAAGAGCTACAGAAAAGCATTAAGAAAACTTAAAGTAACCGTAGGCTCTGTTGGTAGATGTGACAAAAATTGAGAATGTCATAAATCATGCTTTGTTACGGGAAGGATTGTAGACCTAGCTTTTCTGATGGGAAAATGATATTGATGTAGTCGAATTTCCTTCAGGAAAACAATGCAGAGAATGCTGTAGACAATGACTGTAGAATGGAAAATGTTACTGCGATCTCAAAAGGCTAACGTAGGGGAAAATGTATTTTCCACTTGTACTTAACCTTTGTAATTACTATTGGTGGATAAAATTGGTTTAAACTGTTCAAGATAAGCTTTCTTGTGCATAGCTATTTAAACTAGACACTCAGTGGAATAAAACTTTAAAAGGAGGTAATCTTATATTGTGTCCTTGAAAACACCTGCACAGTGGACCTCCACCAAGGTAGTCAAAAGATTCTTCACTTAGTTAAGGGGGAATAATTAATGTTCAAACCAAACTGCTTTCAAAATATTTTGAGGTTTTTTTTTTTCCTAATTGCAATCAACTCTTACTGTGCCCATAACTAAGAAATTAGTATGTTTTTTAATTGTAGAATATTGCAGGCAGGAACAGGCCTCAGGAGGTGTCTATTCCAAACCACCACTCAAACCAGGGTCAGCTATGAAATCAGAATTTCAGATTTTTATTTGCTCTTAATTTTTTATTTAATTTTTGGCAAAATATTGTCATATGCGTAACAGTTCTGGTATGTCAAATTGTCACAAAACAGTAAATTCTTCCTCTGAAATAACTCTGCAAACAGTCCATCCGTCCTACCCAAATGTGTCTTTCTTACTCATTGGTTCTCTAATATGCTTTTAAGACTTTTTTCTTTTTTTTAGTAGTACTAATTTCTGGTACAGTGTGCATAAGCAGTGCAATATTTTGTTGCTAGAATTTTACATAGAAGAAGAAGACTTCTGATACATTGTGTTAGCTGACTTGAAAATGTTTCAGTAGTGATTGTGCTGCAGCTCACAGTATGCAGAAGTGGGTTAACAGAGTACTACTGCAAAGATGCTGATACTTGTTAGATCTAAGGAGAGAATACTTTTCAACATAAGTTTCACTCATGTTTTTTGTGAATGTCTGTCATCTTTTGTTTTAATTTAACTAACAATGCAGTATGCTAGTGGACGAGAAAGAATTGTCTACAGGGACCAAATGTTTCTGTACTCTTCCCATCCACATCATCCACTTCCAAAGACTGTGGTTCTTGCCTTAGTCAAAAGATACCTCTTTTTCCAATTATAAGAGCAGACAGGACTTCAAAATGATTTACATTTTTATTTGCAAAATTGATTGAGAAAGGTTAGAGATCACTGGGGTAGGAGACAGTTCCTAGAAGTTCTAGGAAAGTAAAAGAGTGAAAATCAATTCATTTTGTTTGCTATATATTCAGTTTTACTACATATATAACAACTTTCATCAACACTTTTTATATGGTTAAACAGCACTATTCATGCACATAAAATAAATAAATCTTCTATGTTGTGTAAAAAATCCTTTATACTGGCACCATTTATTCATATGTTCATACAGTATGTATGTATGTTGGTATTAAACATGTTCATCCTTCTGTCTGCAATGAGAAAGCTGTATAACCCAAGTATACGGCATATTTGAAGCAAAGTAAATTGTGTATATAGACAAATCCTTTAATGTAAGAGTACAGTCCTGTATTTGTATACAGGTTTGTGTAAGATAATGTTCTTATTACAGCTTTTGTCAGAAAAGTAAGTATAGTGCTTCATAGTTTGTGTCTGTTCCTTTTACAGACTGCCTGGCAAATATTTCTGTATAGATACCCAAACAAATAAACAAGGCATACATCTGAATACTTAATCCTGCTTTAAAGCAGTGTCTGTAAAATCATACAGAATTCTTCTCATGAAGATTCGGACTTCTTACACTGTAACTACAGTATTGATGGGAAACCAAATCTGTTTTTAGGAATAAATATTTTTTGCCTCCCAAGTAGGGCCTCACACAAATTACAAAATTGACCTTCAAGCGCTCCTGTTATACTAAAGGATTAGTATGCATTCAGAAGAAGTTATGGTTTTTGCCCTTGCTTTGCATCAACAAAATTCCAGTTTTTAAGATGTTAATTATGTCTCCGCTGATGTCAGGGCCAATTAGACACTTATATTCCCACAAGGAGCTTATTATTTTGTTGCTCTTTGTGAAAGCAGCAGGGGAAAAACACATCTCTGTGAGTTGAGTTTAAAGACACAGAAGTTTGCAAATAAAAAATAAATTATTAATTTATAGTATAATTAAGCTTTAAATTCTGCAGGGATGTCACCTTCATACAACTAGGAATGTGCTTTACTTACCTGGAATATATTTTCCCCAAGATACTCTTACTATTAGAGATGTTAAGCATCTTCTTTCTTTTTTTTGACAGGAAATTCTGGTGATTAAAGATCATGGCAACCATAGAGGAACTGGCCCATCAAATTATTGAGCAGCAAATGGGAGAGGTACATACATTTTGAGACATATTTAAGAAACTTTGAATATTAAAATGTACAGACTGATAAGTAAAAACCAAAGTTACAAGAGAAAATAAGTTTTAGTACACCCAAAGCTTCAGGAGACCCTCCCATGGAAGACTAGAAGATCTTACTGTGTCCATCTTAAAGTTATACAGCAAAATCTTTCTTGGCCAAAGTTTGCCCCACAGAAATGAAGCTAAAGAAAATCTAGCAGTATTTCCAGTAAGTAACTAGCTGTTCAGCTGTGCCTTTTGGGCCTGTAGTGGTCTTCAGAGAGCTGTCTGGTTGAGCAAATTGCTTTGCTCACTTTCACTTACAAAAAGTGCAATCAAGGGAATTGTCATTATATAGCTTTTACTTCCCAACTAAGCAATTACTTCACTTGTTGTCATTTGTTTTTGTAAGTAAAGGTTTGCCATGCTCATCACTGTAAAATATTTGTTGGTGTTTAGTGTATGTCAGGGGGAAGATCGAATTCTTGTTTCTGCAGACTTCTGTTTTTCTTTTTTTTTTTTTTTTTTGGTACACCTGTGTACAGAATCTGTGTGCTGCAGCAAGACAACTTCCAGAGACGCACAGATAGTTTGCGAGTGTGGATAACTCTATACATACATGCTTATCTAGAAAGTTCCATCAGTAGCACTTCTCTAAATAAGATAGGAGCAGAACAATTATATCTTTTAGCTTGAAATACCCACACTCGGTTTCTTGTCAATATCATACATAGAATCACTTTTCAAGTAATTTTTGTTCCTCTACATCTTGAATTGAAGTAGAAAGGTTGGGGGGCAGGATGGTTAATCTATCCTGTATAAATTCGTGTGGGTTTTGTTATTGTAGCATCTGAGAATTGCTAAGGCTATATCACAAAGGACACTGGTGGTGTATGTGATGTATCATTTTTTTCTTTCTCCCTGTGTTTACAGGTGGGAATGGTGTACCTAGCATAGTTTTGTTCTGTTAATATAATTCCCTGGGGAGGCCTAAGTAGGGCTGTATTACCTGTTTCTTTGTTTGGAAACTGTGGGTTAGTCAAAGCTAGATGATGTGTATGTTCCACTCGGAAAAGAGGATGATGCATTCAAGTGATGGTGTTAGCCTCTGTGAGAGTTGTTCTCAATTTCCTAATGTGATTTCCATGAGACAGTGAGCTTATCTGGTGTCTCACTGCAACGGGAAAGGGAAGGTCCTTTTTCTGTTTCTTACTTTGTAATCAGCTAACTCAGTTTCTCCACCAGCCGATACAAATGGAAGTTTTTCTGCTGGGTTAATGAGTTGAGTAGGATCAGAGAAGCATGAAGCCTAAAGGAGGTGACTGGTAGCCAAAGGAAGAGAGGCAGAGGAGGAGGCAGAGGGAGTGGAGGTGTGATAATGCTGAATCTGTACGCAGGGAGCTGTTGGGCTGTTTCTTTCTTTGTGAAACTGCAGCCTTACAGTTTTCATGGAGATCCTTCTGTCAGCATGTAGGTTAGGATTTGTCCTTTAGTGGGTTTAGTGTTTTACTGTGCCTGAGACTGTCGTTTCTTATTTTGCGATGGTGTGTCTTAAGCATTCCCCAGTCCTCACTTAGCCACTTATTCTCATGCTATGATAAGACTATCATAGACATGTTCATGTGAGTTCTCTTTGTCCTTGTGTGACACAAAGGTAGACAAAACTGGAAAAAAAAATTACAAAAATGGGATAGTGGAGGACTCTTTTTCCCCTGGGTTGTGGTCAGTCTGCTTATCTGGTACAAGGTGCAGCCCAGCCTTGCACAATGCAGATGTATTTAAAAAAACTAAAAAGAATAACCTAGAGCTGTGCAAGGTGGGATTACATAAGTGAAAATTACTGTCAAAGAAGCACACTGCCTGAAAGGTGCGGTCAGCAAGGAAAGTCCGTCTCACAGGGGCTTTCATGTAGTATTTCACATCCCTACCCACCACTGATCTACTAGCTGTAATCTGCTTGGTGATGTGCATACTGGATATGAGCTTTGAAAACCATATTTAAGCTCTATGGAACTTCAGTCTTTTAGCTAGCATTTGTAATTCTCTGAAATGAATGAATAGTTTAAATTGAATTTAAAAGAAAAATTTACATTAGTAGAACATAAGGAAAAACAACAGGTGTTCCCATTCTGAAGAAAATGTAAAGTGCTCCTGTGTTTTATTGCAATATAATAGTCAGGAGAGTTCTATGGTGTGTTTTGATTTCTTTGTAATGTTAATTCTTGATATGGAACATTTTAAAATACAAAATTATCATAAATGATTTTATGATGGCTTTCACAAAAATGTGTTTTTGCCAGTTGGGGACTTTCTTTGCATAAAACCAAAACATTAAAAAAAGAAGGTATAGCCTTGCCTAAGTGGAGCATTGTGCAATGTCTATCTTTTCATACTTCTCATCAGATTTTGCTAAGTGTGAGATAATTCATATTTCTACATGAGAGTCATATTACTTAATTCACGTAGGGAATTTGTTTGTCAAGAACTTACAACAATCTTCTTTCTTTTGTCTGTGGTTCCGTACGCTAGATATGTGGCAGTTTGTTTCCACAGATCTGGCAGGTACCAGCAACAGAGGAAAGTTACACATTTTTCTAAACAGAATCTATCATATACGTACAAAATGTATTTTTTAAACAAATTCTGTGGTTATTCTGATCAGTATTTTTTTTAAACTGCAATAAAAACCTTTATTCTGTATAGAAGCAAAACTGTCAAGCTGACAATATTTTGTGGGGATGATGAGCAGTTTTACTTTATACCACATGTAGATTGCGACACTGTAACTGTAAAGCAGTCCTGGAATACATAGCTTATTTTGTGTAGTTAATACAAGTTCGCATAAAAATCTGATTGCCTGTAAGTCACCCATCGTGCATGTCATTTGACAGAGTATTGCAGAATTTTTGTGCAGCAAAGTACCTCTTTCAAGCTCTTAATGTTGATGTATAGTGGACACTTCTTTCTCCTTTACTTAAGCAAAGTGAATGAATCGTTTAACTACTGAAACTGTTCACATTCTTGAAAAATCCAGTATTTTTGGAAAGCAGTGTTCCAAATGTCTTGGTTTGACAACGATTTCTTTTGATGGTGCAGGCGGCTCTAGTAGTCATCATGTCACCTTCCCCCCCCCCAGCAGCTTAATCCTGCTGTCTCATTTACTCTGATGCATTTGCTTCTGAGCATTGTGGAAATCTGGATTGAAGGTTTGATCTATGCCAAGAACAGCCTATGTTTCTCTTTTGCTGGACTATTTTTTGACCTGCATCAATATCCTATTCCAGATCACTGGATGACTAAACAACCAGGCTTACCTACCAAGCTGAAGGGACAGAATCAAGTAGGTTATAAGAGCTGAGACCGGTGCCAAAAGTAATGCAGTTTGGGGTGAAGTTTCAAAAGCAGTTTAGGTTGATTGGAGTTTGTATTCCTGCTGTAAGGGAAAGTCTTGCCTAGCACTCCTTCCTCCTTCTCTTGCTCACCTCCAGCTGTGTCTTCTTGCCTTTCTTGTGCTGGCGTTACCACTTACATGGTGGTGTGGTTGCAAAGTCAGGAAGCAGATCCAGGAGGAAGAAAAAAGCTCTCGACCAGTCATGAAACAGTATCTTTATGGCACATAGAAGTATATATTACTTAATTTAATCCTTGGGAAAAAGACACAGTTGAATAGTAGCATTTTTAAATGGTGTAGAAGCTAGGAATTATTATTAGTACAGAAACTGCAGGATGAAACATTTTTTGATCTGTATAGTCATGCTGCAAAACGTTTGGGAAGTTCCTGGGGAATGTAAGACAAAAAATTTAGTCTGAAGGTTTCTAAACACTGTGAAGACAAATGACCTTTGTACTACAAAAAGTCCTGCATTTTGGACCAAGCCTCTGTACATAGCAGCTGTACTTCTCATTTTTTGTGAACAAATAATCGAGTGAATAATACCTATATACGTTTGGTGATAGTATGTTAAATTTTTTTAAAATAGTGATAATTATTAAAGCACTTCCACAAACTATCTGAGAGCAGAGGCTTCAATTTGTTTTCAGATACAATGCTTGCTGAATTTGTCCATTTCATTGATCTGCTCTAAGATTCTTGGTAGTTCCCTGGTAGAGAGTTCTTTGGTTTTGGTTTTATTTCTTTGAGGTTCAACAGAACAAAAAAGGCCAATTGCTGTGTTTTCACACCAAAAATTCTCTTGTCACTTTATTTAAGCCGTTAAGGTAAAAATAATGTTAGTTTAAATGTAACACAACTATAATGAAAGGTATCATGTTTAGTTTATGAACGTGAACATCAGCAGTAATAATTCAGAAAATAGTCTAATTGACTGAAGTGGATTTGCCAACAATTGATTGTTTTACTTAGTGTTTCTAAATTTCTAAGTGAATTTCTAAGTGACATGTCATGAACAGAATTTTCTAACTAGCAAAATTAAGCTATTAAATTAGATCGCAAGCATTTGAATTCCTTATACAGCAAGTGTGTCACACTTTTCATAACCTTGTGTAGAGAAGTCAGAAGTTGGTAAAACTTTACAGGAGTTCATCCATTGAATTGGTATATCAGTCCTTAAGGTAATATATCCATTGTCAATCCATTACATTTGTTTATTCTTTCTAGATTACCCATTCCCAAGGAGCTGTTACACAAACACTAATGGATGGGACAGCACAACGAATACAGATTGTACCTTCAGATTCAGGCCTCTCTTTACCACAGCGTATACAGGTATGCTTCATCCAATATATTTTAAAAGCAGTGATGAGCTATTTATTTCCACCAATTTTCATGTATTGTTCTTTTTCATTTGCCTCATGTTATTTGCTAGAATGTAAATATTCAATCCTGGGTGCCAGGGGTTGTTTTTATATAAATAGAAATAAAACATTATTCCAATGCTTTCTTTTTTTGTTTTTACTCCAAAGAATTTTAAGATGTACAAAAATTATAACTGCTGAATAGAATAAAGGTTCCCCCCAATACCGTAATGATACTGCTCTTTAAAAACTGTTTTAAACTTTTGAGATTTGTTAATTCAACTAAGTTGTTGGAGCATTTCTACAATTTGGAGCGGGGATGAGGGAAAATACTGCATTATATTGTTGATACAAGTCTGAGAAGTGTGTTAAAGGATGCTGGGTTTGGGCCATTTCAACCAGTGTTATACGTCTCAGTAAGCTAATTTATAGCCTAGCCAGGTAATAATCTCCAACTCAAGTGAATGCTCTATTTTAAAATTTCCTCTTGGAGAAAAATATTAACCACAGCAGAAATTTTAAAAATATTCTCATACACATGTAGTTGCACACAAAAACACTCCAGTTTGTGAGCCAACTGCTAGTATAATCTTGGTTGCTTTTTTCTTTTCACTCTTCAGTATTTTTCACTGTTTTTTTTCCGTTTCAGTGTATTGCATTCAAGCTTTGTCCTACCTTCCAAGATTCTTCACTAGTGCCCCCATACATGATGTTTTGTTTTGTTTTACCACTGCCTGTATTCCAGTCCTGGTGTCAGCCTTATCTATGCAGTAGATCTTTATTCTTTCAGCTACCTCCACTCCTTTTCTATGCTTTCTGTACAGCTGTAACTTTAATTAATTTGTATTAATCAGTTAACTCATGTCTCTTTATCCTGTTTTCTTCATCAATATCTGTATGCTGTAGTGGGAAGCCATTTAATATAATTTCAGTATCAGGGTCTGAATGTAGGACAACATATATGACCACAAGCCTTTGAACAGCAAGACAGTTGTGTTGATTCAGAGCCAGTGGCAGATGTCTAAACCCCTTTGGAGGGGGTATAGGGGGGAAGAGAGAACTAATTTCAGATAAGGACTGTAGCTACTGCAAATATGAAGAACATAGAAGAACTGTATTTCTAGGGGTAGTTTTGTTCCAATGACCTTTATATAGTTTTTCATCATCTCAGGTAGCTGAAGTACCACTTGTTTCTGTTCCACGTCCTTCGCCCCTTGTCTTTTTTCACCACACTCATCGATTCTTGCTTCAAAATGGATGGTGAGTGCTTTCAGATAGTGGTTGTCTCTTGTTTGAGACAGTGCTCAGAACGGCATCCTTCCTGCAACAGGCATCTACAAACATGGCAGCAATATAAGTAATAGTAACAAATTAGATGTGGGATAGATGTTAGTAATGAAAACTTTCCACAAAGAAGAATTCATAGTGGGAAAATAAAATAGATTGTATGAACAAATACATTTCAGTGAAATGTTCAAAAAATATAGTAGATTGGTTCATTTTCAGCTTATCATTTCAGTTAATATTTTTTGCTTTGTTTGTTATTATTAAGTGCACATAAAGAATTTTCTGAAATCTTGAAATACAAAATCCTGATTAAAAATTGTAAATGTTAAATTTAAAATGTTCTTTAAAACATATTTCACTAGTCACCCTTTTTAGGGAAAGTTAACATTTCGTCTCTGTGGTGGTTTCATGCCAGTAGGCAGTTCAGCACTACCACACTGTGCTTTCACTCCCCTCTCCTCAGAAGGACAGGGGGAGAAAATAAGATGAAAAAAAGCTCATGGGTTGAGATAAGGACAGGGAGATCTCTCTCCAGTTACCATCACAGGAAAAACAGACTCAACATAAGGGAGTTTAATGTAATTTATTGCCTATCACTGGCAGACTAGAGCAGAAAGAAACTAAAGCAAACTAAAAACACCTTCCTATCCATCCACCCTCTTCTACCTCCTCCCCCCAAACAACACAGGGGAGCAGGGGCTGTGGTCAGTCCCTAACGCTTCATCTCCTTCACTCTTTCTTGGTCACTCTCTGCCCCTGCTCCACGTGGGGTCCCTTCCATGGGATGCCTTCCTTCCCGAACTGATCCTGCAGGGGCTCCTCTCCATCCCCCAGGAGCAAACTGCTCCAGCACGGGTCCCCCACGGGCGGCAGCTCCCCCCAGACCCCCTGCTCCTGCGTGGGCTCCTCTCCACGGGCTGCAGCTCCGGCCCGGGGCCTGCTCCTGCGGGGGCTCTCCATGGGCCGCAGCCTCCTCCAGGCCACATCCACCTGCTCCACCGGGGGCTCCTCCACGGGCTGCAGCATGGAGATCTGCTCCGTGTGGGACCCATGGGCTGCAGGGGGACAGCCTGCTCCACCAGGGGCCTCTCCACAGGCCGCAGGGGAACTGCTGCTGCGTGCCTGGAGCACCTCCTGCCCTGCTGCTGCACTTCATTTGGGGTCTGCAGGGCAGCTTCTCACTCTTCTCTGTCCCCGCTGCTGTAGCACAGCATTTTTTCCCTTTTGTTAAATCTGCTGTCAGAGGTGCAACCAGCATGGCTCACTGGCCCAGCTTTGGTCATTGGTGGTTCCCTTTTGGAGCTGTCTGGAGCTGGCTGTTACGTGACACAGGTCAGCTGCTGGGCTCTGCTCACAGAGGCCACCCCTGCAGTCCCACACTACCAAAACTCCCCACACTACCAAAACCCTGCCACCTAAAGCCAGTACAGTTTCTATAAAAGTTGAATGTCACATTGTTAAATGACATTTCTGTTCAAAACCAGCAGGTAGACTCATCCTTTTATGTTTAAACGTGCCTTTTTTTCCTAAAAGAGGAAATGAGAATTATTGAGATATTTAATTTATTGAAATGATATTGAAATGAAAGTCAAAACTTGTTAACAGACAAATCAATAAATGAAATGAAAGAAAATACTATCCTCTGTTATCATCAGGACACTTAAATACGTGGGAGAAATACATTTTTAGGCAGACAATCCTGAATTAATATATTCCTGCTTTACAGCATGATCTCTTTGGCAACACTGAATTTCAGATTATTCAGAAACACAAATTGTTGTCTTTGAGCCCTGATGTGTTTTCTTGAGAAGATAAGTGGTTTTCTCTTTCCTTCTGATTATTTTCTCTTATCTCAATATTTCGGTACTGGAAGTTGTTATAAAGTTGTTATACTTTGATGGAATGCTCCACTTCCAAAGTCCCTTTGAGATTTAGGTGGAGCTTTTGCAGCCATCTGCCCATAAGGATTTAGCTGCAGACAGACTGCTCTTAATTGTTTGAATTGCTTTCTGTTACGCCTGTGTTGTCAAACGCTTGAGAGCTGCAGAGAACATTTCTGCAGATTGAATAGCTTTGTATGGATATTAACATTACATTGTACCCACTATGTCATGCAGTGAAAATACCTACCTTTTAAAAATAAGTGTCTGGACTATGATAATAAGTAGATAATTTAGCATACATATCCAAAAAATAATTCCAACCTTAGCTCAAATTTGTATTGTCACTGGAAAAATGTCAGGTTTTGAGTTAGCTTTATATTATACTTCGTATAAACCTAACTAGATAAAGTATATGCCTTCTTTTGATGTATACAGTTGCACTTTTAAGTTTTGATAGTGACACAGATTTTAGATTAGTATCTGTTAAAGAATAAGTCTGGGTATTCAAGAAACTGCACAGTATTCTGTGTTTGGCTTTTGTATCTTTATGCACCCAGTTGAGGATCAGATGCATTGGATTTCTTCTAATCCCAGTGAAGTAGAGGTGCTTGGAGAGGGGAAGGGGAAGGGAACGTCAGCTACTTTGGAAATAGCCAGAAAGGAGACAAGAAAAATAAAGATTGTAAAATGAAGACAAATGGAATCTAAGGAGAAAGTTAAGGGAAGAAGGGATGTAAAATGGCAAGGAAGTTTTGCCTTTTAAGGAATCATAAAGGAAATGAAAGAAGAAATAAAGGACTGCTGTAGTCATTTGTGGTCCTGGGTATGTGGATATGTTAGAAAACTGAATGGAAAATACTGTATTTATCGTCTTGGTAACTTCTCTGGGGTTTTTGTCCTACCTTCCTACCCTGCCCCCCAGATCTCATGGTAGTTGATGTTTGCTTTGTATTTTTAGCCTCTGATATTCTATAATTACCTGGCCTTCTAGCCTAAATAGGTCTTAATTGTGCTTTGCAGAGAGAAAAAAAAAAAAGTTAGATGCCTGAAAGTTAACAGCAAAATTAATTGATCTGTAATTCAAAAATAGTTTGCAGGAAATAGTCATTGTATAATGGTGGTCCTTAATCTCTAGAATAAACCAGGCAGTTCTTGGTATAAGCTTTTGGAAAGAAAGGCAAGAAGTGACTAAAAGTGTTATGGTGGAAGACAGATGGAGTCTTGATTATTTACTCCAAGAATTATAATCTTCTGACAAAGTTGGCAAAAAATGAGTTTACTGGAGGGCTTTTTAATAAAAGTCTGCTGTGTTTGTGCTTGAAAATAGGAAAAAAAAATGGAAAAAACAACCTGTAGGTCTCACTTTGTTTAAGTAATGAAACATGAAAATCATTCTTTTCCTTAAAAAAAAAAGAAAAAGAAAAAATGGCAGAGGCAGAGAAAACAAAATTTTAACTTATTTTATTTAGGAACATACATGTAAAAAACAGACCGAAAAAATGAAGTATAAAATGTTTGTACAGTTGTGTGAAAATATTATTGCTTTTCTTGCTGTTTGATGCTTTCTTTTTTCACTTTGAAGTCTATGGTTGTTGTTTTAGGATGTTTCTTTTTAAGCATACAAATACAGGAGGTGCTAAGCACTTTGCATGGTGTGCAGCAAATTCAAAAGTTAAAGATTTCTCAGAAACTTATGGGCCCTAGGGCTGAGTTACAGACACCTCAAATTCTGGATGCTAGAATTGTCAGGGGGTTTTGGTAGTTTTGTAAAAGCATGGGCCATTTGTAAAAAATAAAAGAGAGAATTCAGGTTTTGACTTCAAACACAAAGGTGATTCAAGTGCGTTAAAAAGAAAGTGAAAATCCAAGGTTTTGCCTGAGTTTACTTAACTCTTGTGTGACAGAGGGGAGGACAATCCTACTTCACAGTTGTCAAAGGCAAAATTCCCGTTTTCTTCGAGAGCCCAGATTGGGCCCCAAGGGTGATTACATTACCATAACAATTTGAGATAAATGTATTATTAGATTGTCACAGATCAGCAGACGGGCCAGAAGATTCAGATTGTTACAGCACTTGATCAGAGCTCAGCAGGCAAGCAGTTCATCTTAACAAATCATGATGGCTCTACCCCAAGCAAGGTGATCCTTGCCAGACAAGATTCCACTCCAGGAAAAGTAATCCTAGCAACTCCAGATGCTGCAGGTGTCAACCAACTGTTTTTTGCATCCCCTGATATATCTGCACAACACATCCAGGTAGATAATCCACTTTATTTCATACTTTTCGTTCAAATGGGATAAGAAGAGATGTTTTATTTCCAAGTATGTCTGTCTGGGTTCTCCTTTTTCAAGTTCTTTTTTTTTTTTTTAATGCTATACTTTTTCTTGCATTAGGACTCATTGTGGATACTTAGAAATTATGAAGAACACATTTTTTTTGTGAACTTACTGCTTTCAAAATTTATATCCATTTATATCCTGGCTCATGAGATTAGAAAGAAAAGTGTAACTTTTATTGTCATTTCCAGATGTACCAACAGTCCTTCTCTATTGCTACTTCATTGATTCTCCCTCTGTTTTCATATATTGTTGAAAAAATAATATTTTCTCCCTTGTCCTCATAACTTAACATTTCCTTCTCCTTATTTTCCTTTTCATACACTTGTCGTAACTACTGTTCACTGCTGTGTGAATTGTACTCCAAGACAATTTCTTAGAGAGACTGTTAGTAAGGAATGGCGGTGGGAAAGTAGCACTAAAGATTCTGCATTTACAAAACCCAAAATGATGTGAGATTGTTAGTAGTGAGGGTTGTAACTCCCTAAACCGGTCCCCAGTGCTCTTTACTCCACCACACATTGTATGTGCCACTTAGTCCTTATGCTCCAACTTCCAAGCCTTCTGTCCCATATCCTCCACAGATGAGCATGTGATAGCACTGATTCCAAGAGTGCAAAGAACATGCCCGGAAGACCTGGGAGATACAAGATCCTTCTACATGAAGGAGGAGATTACTGCACTTCAGCTAAACCACAGTTATCACGTGTTGATTTACCCGTGTACATTTATTCTCCTATTAAATTACACCAATGTGGCAGTCCAGGCAACATTAGGATAGCTACAGTCCATTTAGTCCAGTATCTTACACCTAAAAAATGGCCAGAAACAGGCCTTTCTTGTGATTTGTGATAGACCATTTATGTTTTGGCTGGTATAATAACCTATGGCAGTAAAAACTGTATAGTAAAAATAGTAAAAATTGATTCTTTTTTTTTTACAAATCACTATCATATCCTTCTTCAAATAATCTATTTTCCCAAATGAAGACTCCTGATCTTTTTAGTTTCTGCTTTTCTAGGAGCCAGGCCACTACTCTGATTTACTACCCACACGTGCAAGCAGTAGCAAAAGTCAATCCAACTGAGAGGAATTTCAGCATGTGTGGTGGTATCATACATTTCATATTTTAGGTAGGCCTCAACAGACATATAAAGCAGTGGGATATGATTTGAAGTAATCCTAATAGAAAGGTTTTTTTCAGAAGACAGTTTAAAAGATGAAAAGTGTCCCACACTGGTTTAAAGAACAAGATTCGGGCATAGGGGAAGTCTGGACAAAAAATTAAAAGCTCTAGTTGTGCTTAGGCAGTTTGGGCAATGTAGCTGAGTTTGAGAGGCAACAACATACTCTCTTACTTGAGTTAGATTGTTCTATTGTCAGCAAGTATGTAGTGGCAGAGACTGTTTTTGTTCTCCACTGAGAGTCGGTGAAATACAGCGTACCATTCATTTGTTGTTTAACTTCATATTCTTTGGCCTCTTTCATGTTTTCTCTCCTAAATGATCTTTCATCTGCAGTTTTGTCTTTTTTGTCGTTCTTCTGTAGCCTTCACTTGAAATGCCTGTTCATTTGCTACACAGAAAATCTCTCCTTTATTACATCTGATTTTTACATTGATACATTTTGCAAAACCCTTTCTCCCATCGTCTGCTTCACCTTCAGTGGCTCTTCTTCATTCTAATAATCAATTTTTATTCTACATATTCAAGGTCAGTTGATGAGTTCTCTGAGTCTGGGATTTTAATCTCCTCCTGGGCCAAATTCTGTCGTCCTTCCTTATGTGGAACTTCCAGTTTCGGTGCAGGTTTCATCTATGGAAGGACTTAAAATTTGTTCGTGTATATTTTATATCATGTCATGAATATGCATAATGGTGATGATAGAAATTAGGAAGGAATGAAAAGTTAACATTCTTTTAACCCGTCAAGATTATTTTTCTTAAAAGGATGCTATATTAAAAGAAAACTTAATAGGCAAGTCTCTGAGACAGTGCTGTTAACAGAGACTGACTAGAAAGAAATGGACTTCTTAAACATTCCCATATGTAAGTCTGTACTAGTTTCCAAACTTTGAAAAATGTGATTTTTAAATTTTCTCTGTAGAAGATAGGGTACTTTCTTCTTTCAGTAAGTTATCTTTCTTCTTATCAAAGGTCCTTTTTTGAATATGCAAAACAAGAAAGAGAGTGTCTGAATTCCTATTAAGACATTGCAGAAGTCAGAAACTTGTAAAACTTCTAAATTATATCACTTTTTAGTGGAAAGAATAATTTTCTCTTTTCTTCTTTACATTATTGTCAAGATGGTGTTTGGTTGTTACTTACGTGATCCTTTGGGTTCTTTCTTTCTTTGTTTATTTATTTTAATATATGTCATTTATCTTAGTGGGTTAGAGTTCTTAAAGATCAAATAGAAGGCTGTAGTGCCAGCATTGTAGTGCTGTGGTTCTAACATGTGCTTAACGAAACTTTACAGGTTACAGAAATAAATTAATAAGACAAGACACGAATGCAGAAATAATGTCAAACTTACTGAAAGCCGAACTATATACCACTTGATAATTAATGATACTGTTCAGAATATGTTTTCTGTTGGTCCTCCATTTTATTGTTAAAAATGTGTATTGTAAAAAATGAATCAACAATTATGAATGTAGAAATAATAGCCCTTTCAAGGCTTTTTTTCTTCTGTTTAATGCTTTTGCCTCTTTTGTACTATGATCAAGTCATTAAACTGTAAATCCAAAATTCAACAAAAGGTATGTATTCAACAAAATGAGTATGCAGATGATAAATGTTTTTCAAAACGTCAGTCTATTCTGCAGAGGTAATACTTAGATAAAATGAAATCTTGAAATCTCACTGGAAGTATTACAAGAAAAACTTTCATTGCATCCTGATTAGGAGCTCAGTGGCATGGCAGGTAGCTCAGCTCCTTTTTGTCTATGAGGACTGTAAAATGTACTCAAGAAAACTTCATACTTTGTAGATTTAGTCCCTTGTCTTAGAGGAAATCCACAAGCATGAGATTTATTTTAATCTTTCTTAATGGTAAGAAAAAGAAAAATGAAACTATTTCCTATTTTTTTCCAGATTTTAACAGACAACTCTCCCAATGAACAGGCCCTAAATAAAGTGTTTGATCTGTGTGTTGTATGTGGAGACAAGGCATCAGGTATTTAACTTTTTTTAAGGTAGTACAATTTTATAAAAGAAGTTTAAAATTCTTCTTAAGCTATGTAACACTTGGAATATGTATAGATATATGTAATACACAAACAGGAAACATACACTCTTTTTCATAGCAGAGAGTTACACTAAATATTACTCTAGGTTCTGTGGGCGGAACTTGTTTATTGCTGTTTTACATCAAAAATTGAATATGTTTCCTACCGGATAATTTTTGCCCTTCTTTCTTAGACTAACGCATTTTAATTTCGATTATGAATATTGGCTGATAGAATAACTTAAGTGACTTGCTCTTAAGATTTTTTTCTTAAGGTCATGCAGTGAACTGACTATGTTATTGTCAGATTCTCTTAAAATAGATGAAAAAGCTGTTTGTTATTTAAAATATGAAACCAGTAGGCAAGGAAGACACTGTAGGTATCTGAAAAAAAAACCTACTGGCCTTATGTTTATGTGGGACAGTTAGTTATTTGAAGAAGCATGATTAAAACTGTACAAACGCAGTATAGTTCCAGTTAAAAATAAACTTAAGAACAGTAGAGTTAGTTAGCTAAAATTAGACTAAGTAGGGAAATGATTGCTCCTTCAGAAGATTCTTGTGGTTTGTCTGATTGAAATCTGTGTGATGGATCTCCAATAACATCAAAATATGGGAATTGCAATTAAATACTCCTTTTTGAAGGTGATAGAAATAGAGTGTATGAAAATGCAGGGCAGGGGAGGGAAGTAGTTAACATTAGGATTTCATCATGAAAGGTAGTAGGATGTAGAGCAAACTGCCTAGAAAATGAAATCACCTAACATTTCTACTGCAGCCAAATTTAGCATAAGAATTATAGTTCCTAGAACTCTAAATGTATGTCAGATTTCACCCACATCAAAGGAAATTTATGCCAAACAAACGTAAGGTGATCTAGTTGGTCTGCTCCAACCGGGAGGACAACTTTGGGTCCCCGGTGGAGGACCGGAGCATACCTTGAGAGGCTGGTGATCCCAGGCGCTGTTCATCCCGGCCTGCCCATGGATACTGAGCCCTGGTAGTGAATGTGGGGACAGTGCCATATTTCCCTGTGCAGCTGTAGGTGCTGCGGAGCCTCCCATCTGGCAAGAAGTGGTGTGCCAGCTGCTTTGCGGACACCTCCAAACTGAAGTGCGAGAAGCTGCATCAAAGAGCAGGGGAAGAAGCAGCCCGAGTGCTTTGCTGGATTAGGTATTCATAAGCCCAGCTGCTATTAAAATGTTATACTTAGTGATACTTAATAGGTACGATGCTCTGTAAATTTCACATTTGGTAGTGTGGTAACGTGGTTGTGATAATGGACTCTAGAAAACCTAGAAATCAGAATTTCTAGAAATTTCAGGCAGACAAGATTGATGTATCTAAAAAGAGTTTGAGAAGAATGAGGAAAGAATCTAAAAATATATTTTCCCTTCAATTAGTTCATATTTGAGATTTATTTCCGTAATATGCCCTACTTAGTTCAAAGAGGAGCCTTGGTGCCTCTGCAGTATGTATGTTGAGTGTTTGTCAGTGATCTTGGGTTTAATTATTTTTTCATCACAGGTTGGAATTGCCAAGTATAACTTAATCAGAGGTAGTACTTTTTAGTAATATTTTTATTTTGTGCTATAGAAGAATCAAAACAATTTACTTCAGAAAAAATAATTAAACTTTTTTCTGTAGTACATCCAAGCAATTTTTATATGTTAGTATTAGAAATTTCACAGAACAGATTTTTAAAAATCTGTTCTATTTTAGTTTAGTTCTCTCATTTAAGGTTTTTACTGAAAGAACTAATGATATAGCATTATTCTGTTAGGAAAATGAAAGGTGAAAGTAGAAGCCATACGTACTGCTGACAAATGTGATATTTGCAGTTTCCATTAGATACAATGCATAGAATTTCTACAGCTGAATTTGTAATCAGCAATAACAGGATTTGACTCACTACAAGTCAATTATTATTATTATTTTTATTTTAAATGTTGCTAAAGAATTTGTAACTTAAGAGTTTCTTCTGCGTTCCTGATAACCTGTTTTCTTAGCTTTTTTAACATCGCTGTCAACAGATTCAGCAAGAAATTAATAAGCTCTTGGTTAATTGCCTGTTTGAAAAATGTATCCTGTTGAAGTGCTCTAAACCAGAAATGTGTTTCAATTACATTTTTATGTTGTTCTGTAGCCACATGATATATTTTAAGATCTGTAACCTATGGGGAAAAATAAGAGTAAAGAAAAACTGTAAAGAAGAGGTATTAGAGTGTAAAACTAATGTCATGATTTCTGTTGTTTTGTAAATAGGGCGTCACTATGGAGCAGTAACTTGTGAGGGATGCAAAGGATTCTTTAAAAGGAGTATACGCAAGAATTTGGTTTATTCATGTCGAGGAACAAAAGACTGTGTTATCAACAAACACCACCGGAATCGATGTCAGTACTGTAGGCTGCAGAGATGCATAGCATTTGGAATGAAACAAGATTGTAAGTCTGAATAAGTGTAAATCATTTTAGCTGGCAACTGTGTTAAAGTTTGTGCTACAAGATATATACTTTATAATATTACAAGATTGTTATCTCAGTTTTATATTTTTATATCGTATCTTTTTCCTTCAAAGAATTATGCAAGTTTGGTGTGATCAGAAGTCTGAAATGCTTCAAGCATATTTATTGCTTGACAAACTTAATAAACCCATTACATGAGGTAAAAGAGAATGACTTGTTGCTCCTAGGCTGCAAATGTCAAGCACGTCTGCACTTTTTGGGCACATGCAATTCAATTTTTCTATGTGTAGTTTAAGCTACTGAACTTCTTAAATCCCTCCACCTTCTTGTCACTTTTGCCACAACTTGGGTTGCTGGCAAAGCTCTGCAGAGACAGTTATTCACAAGGCAGAGATCCATAGTGATCTAGAGTGCAGTCCTTACCAGTTCCTACAGATTCCAAGTTACTTTTTAGGTTTCCTTACATTGGACATAATGATACCCTAACACCACCGTAGTATCAGAATACTAAATATGCCAAAAGTAAAGCAATACAAGAATACTTCAGTGCAAATACTACCACACTGCTGCTATACTCATGGTATTAGTCCTGTGCTCTGCTCTGTGCTATCCGCCTGTGTTTTGCTGACCCTTTTGAACCTCTGTGGACGTTGTCCACCTTGCAGCCCCTCATCTGCCAGCAGAAGCCAGTAATGTTTTTCCAGCACAGGGGAAATGACTTCAGAAAGGGAGGAAAAGCTGAGGGCATGAAGTGTATCTCCCCGTTACACTCGAGTTCAGCTGGCAGGACTTTGTCCCTCCACGGAGTCCTCAAGCAGAACAAAATAGCTAGGGCTGGGGGTCAGAAGGCACAAAAGGGAACTCTGGGTCCTGGCGGAAGACTGCGTGGAGGAGAGGATTGTTCTAGGACATGAAGTCCTAGGTCTCGCCTAGGAATGGGGAGAGGAAAGAAAACTCAGTACTGTCTGGTGCTGTAGCTTCCTCAGTGTGGTTATTTGTCCCTTGAAGAAGGCTTGGCCCTTTTTCAGCAAACTCGGATCCAGCTAGGGAGTACAGGGTTAGCAAAGGAAGAGCAAGACTTTTGCCCACCCTTTCAAAGCACCATTCACGTATTACAGGGTAGGTTTAATGGCATTGTAAATACATGATGATACTGTGATGGTTGTTTTTGTGATAATTATCACTATAAAAATTGAAATAGTATCATAGTCTACTACTAACTTGAAAGTTTTTAAAATTATTTTTCTGTATACATTTTCCAAAACAGCATAACTTAAGAAAGTTGTTTTTTTTTGTCTTTGTTTTAAAAAATAATCAACATTCAGGGTTCTCTCTGTAGGTTTAAACTATTTCTATGTGCAATACAATGTTAAAGAGGCTCTGCTAGTCATTAGCCAGTGCTTATCAGGTTGGTGAATTGATGCATATTTAAAATTATGTACAGACCAGGTTTATAATTTTTCCAGGATCTTAATTCATTCTATAAAATTACTTGTACCATTTTAAAATTTGTAGAAGAAAAAATCCTTTTTAAAAAATAAATTGCCTCTTTGAAAATACCTTTTATTAATTAAATTCTACAGTAACAACATTGTATTAGTTTGTTATTTTTCCAGAAATTTGGTTTTCCTTTTACTGAGTTTACAGTTTGATTTTACAAGCTTTCCCTCAGCTTTATTCCTGAGAGCTGGAGAATTCACCATGGGGTATTATACTTTAAATTTCACTTTAATATTCTCTAATTCATCCAAGACAAGGTGATGTTTCTATAGGCTAAAGCACAGATTCATTCCACCTAATTTCACTGAGCTATTCAAATTAAAAATATGTTTGTTTTATTACATAATTGATTTTGGGTCAAGGTCTCACCCAGATCTTGAATGGTCTGAATTGGACTTTGCGAATGTCCCTTTCCCCGTCTATTTTATAAGCTCCGAACTTGGTAGGCTTCCATAAGTGTACGAAGTCATGTGGTTCAATGACCTGCTGTCCTTTAAAAATGAACTGAGAGCGTGGCTAGTGAAATTGAGAGAGAGAAGCAGTAAGCCTCCCCTTAAAGACCCAAATTGAACATAAGGTATAACGGGATTTCTGTCTTAACTGTAACTTGAAAAATTTTTCAGTTTGTATATGTTTGATATCAGACTTTGACTACTACATCATTTCATTAAGAACAAATCAAGTGCATTTGTTGTTTTTTACTCGAGATACTAGTTTACTGGTTATATATATATTTTAAGTTATGATCTCTGTACATACTCAGAATTGTTATTAAAATTGAAGAGTAAGTAAAGAAAAAAGGATTATTTCTTAGACTGTAATTTGTGATGTAACATAATAGTTTCATACTGTTTTATTAGCTGTGCAGTGTGAAAGGAAACCTATTGAAGTGTCAAGAGAAAAGTCTTCAAACTGTGCAGCTTCTACAGAAAAGATCTACATTCGGAAAGATCTTCGCAGTCCATTAGCTGCAACTCCAACTTTTGTAACAGACAATGAAACAGCAAGGTATGTAAATTCTACTCCAAAAGCAGCTGTCTCTGTTTCTGGAAATGACCCCAAAATTAAAATGCATGCTGTTTTGTGTCAGGTCGACAGGTCTGCTGGAATCAGGAATGTTTGTTAACATTCATCAGTCTGGGATAAAAAGTGAGCCTACTGTGTTGATGACTCCAGATAAGGTATGTGATGATACGACTGCTATGCTAGGTGCTGATTCATATACTTTTTGTTTGCTATAATGGTGCATGTAGGGATGGAAGGTTGTTCTGTTTTGTTGTACCGTTGTTTTAATAAATTCATGTTTAAAACATTCATTTACAATATTGCCCAGTGCTGTAGATGCCTTCTCTTCAAAAGAATGCTTCTAGCTCTGCGTAGTAAAAATGCTAAAAACTCTGCAAAGCAAATGCCTTCCTCCCCCATTTTTGGAGAGCCTTAAGGGCCACCTTATTTTACTTTGTCTGTGGTAATCCGGACACTTGGAGATTGCTTTTCTTCCCATACAGTGAGGTGTTTGTAAAACCTCACATGGCTATGGCATTATCACAGTGCATTTCAAAAATACTGTTAGTTTTTCTTTTTTTTTTCCCTTCATTGCTAATATTTTTTCAAAGCTAGTAAGAGCTGTCTGAGCAACAGTTTTTGTTTCTGATATATTTCTGAGCTGGTTTTCATTTGTTTCCATTTCGTTATGCATACCAATCCACTAAATTGATGTGATAATGTCCCTACACATGCACAGTAGGAAGCTTCTGTATTTTTCTAGCTGATATTAAATTACCTCACACTGTTTATGTGCATTTTTCCTCGCTCCGTCTGCAAAAGGCCCCACCAAATGTTGTTTCTTCCATTTAATTTTTCTGGCACTATCTCTATGACTAAGTGGGTTAAATGACATGTAGCATGCTGGTTTTAGTAGCAGCTTACTTGCCTGTAAACGTGCATTTTCCTTATTATTTATTTATTTATTTATTGTGGAGTAGGGTGGGAAACATGGCTTAACTGCCTGCTTGAAGTACTGGTCACTACTGAAACAGCTTGTTCCCTTGCAATTAAATAAAGTTATAACAAAAAAGGCTGCAGCAGAGTTATTTTCCTGCTTGCTTGAAGGTGACTTTTTGTATGTTCCTCCTCTTCAAACATTCTCCTATTACTATGATATTGTTTACATGAGGAAGGAAGGGAAGAAGGGAGGAAGGAAGGAAGGAAGGAAGGGAGGGAGGGAGGGAGGGAGGGAGGGAGGGGAGGAAGGGAAGGAGGGAGGGAGGGAGGAAGAGAAGGAAGGAACGAAGGAACGAAGATAAAAATGCAATCTAGTTCAGCCTCACAGTCCCAGTTACTGACCAGTGAGTGGATATGCTGAAACTTCTGCCTGCGCTTGCTTGCCATCTGTAGCATTCTTTCTGAAAGAAATAGATACCTATTACTTGTAAAAGTAAATGTCCAAATATTTCATATTTTAGAAGCAGTGCAGGGTCTAATTACTACATTATGATTACACATTTAATGAATACAATAATTTTCTTACAGGTCTATTCACAAGCTCAGTTCATTAGTGTGGAAGTTAGATTCTGATATTACAAGTTATCTGCTGCCAATATGAAAGAATTAAAAGCTATAATATTCCCTTAGGTTGAAGCCTGTCAGGGAGATTTAAGTACACTGGCAAATGTGGTGACATCACTAGCAAACCTCGGTAAATCCAAAGACATGTCACAAAGCAGTACAGAGCTATCTATGATTGAGAGTTTAAGTAATGGAGATGCGTCATTATCTGAACTCCAGCAAGAAGAACAAGCTAGTAGTGATGTTACAAGGTAAGGTGCATTAGACTTGAAAATATTACACTTTTCAAGAATGTCTCTGTTCATTCAGAGCATTAATTAAGTCATCACAATGTAAGTAATTTATCTGCATCTAAAATAATAGCAATAAGAGCATGAGCTCATGTTGAAGATCAAGCTTGTAAGATTATTCCAAATTAAATCATAAGTTAGGTATGAGAAATAAATACAGTTATTTGTTCTTGGAATTAATTTCAATGTAAATCAGCTGATTTTCATACTTTTTTGTTTGTCCTTAATAACGTGTGTTAGATCTTCTACTATATTCATAGTACTTTGTATCATCCTGGAAAACTGTTTCTTAACGATCGCATACGTGTAAGTAGTTTAATGCCCATAGCTGTTAATTGCCTTAAAAGCTTGAAAAGCATTTTCTTTCTAGATGGGAGAACTCAAAGAATGCTCACTGTCAGTACAAATGCATTCATTATATATCTTACGAACTTGTGTCCTGCACTGGTTTTAACTGAGCCATTTTGGTGAGCATACATGTGAGGTATTCTGTGTAGTAGTTATTCCTTCAGTCAGAATCATGTTCTTCCTTGATTGTCATTCCATGCAGGCTTCTGACAATTGTCCCAGCAATATTTCTTTACACCCCATCTATATTATACATGCTGTTTTGAAAATGCATACGTAGAGTAAATCGATCAAGAAAAAAAGATTGGTATATAGTAAAGTAGTTTGTACTGACTCAAATACATGATTTCCCCTATACTCCACCCTACTACTCAGTATAATTGCAAGCAGAATGCATTTGTTCTGCTTCTTTCTTCGTATGTACTACTTAGAAAGTCAGTGTGACCTTTGCTGTGTTCTCCTAGGTAAAGAACATGAAGTGTAAGGAGTGTTGTATATGCTGACAAACATCAGTCAGTGATATGGCTGTTCAATAAGATGCAGTAATAAGGTTGCATGATTACCTGTTACTTGTTTATTTCCTGGCACTTTCAGATGCTTGCTTTTGCCAACTTCAGTGTTTCTGTTCAGTTTTAAAAATCTTCTACAGAAATCCATCAAGTTCTCAGCCAGCGAGCTTGAAAGAGCTCTGACTCAGGTTAACGTGTACTCATGTCTAGCAGGTCACCTAACAGATCCCCAGTAGGGAGTTTCAAAGAAAATATTCCTGCGAAAGGGAAGTTGTTACTCAAACAGAAACTAAAATTTCTGTTGAAATCTTTGATTTCCATGCCAGACCTTGTGCCAGCTTGATCGTATGGACACAGGTGTTCACTGAGGAAAATGATTTTAAGGGGTTTCCATTAGCAGGTTTTATCTATCAGTGTTTTTCATGTATTTTATTATATTCCACTGCTTGCAGCTACAGAAGTTAAGCTTTCAATTTTGCTGACACAAGTTTAGCGTATAACTTTGTTGCTAGTATTCCACTGCTTTTATATTGTAATGTTACATGCTTTGTCCTCTAATGGCTTCATTATCTATGTTCATATTTTACAGCTAATCAGGAGTCCTGTTATATATCTGTTAGTGGCTGAGCTCGACGAAAAGAGAACCAAAGTTGTTTCTAACAAAGGGTATCAATATGATGTATTTAATGTTGATAATACATTTTTTCTTACTTTGTGAGCTGGTTTTTGTAACTTCAAGGCAAGCTCTGGTCTGGATTCTCTTTTCCTTGGTGTTTTAACTTGCAACCATTGCTCATGTTGAGACACAATACATGAAAAGGACCTACAGTGTAGAGCCATTAAGAAGCAGAACTTCTGCTTACTTTTGCAGGCTTTCTTCTGCAGATTTATGATATAGGAGGCAAAAGATTTATTTGAAAGCAGACATCCAAGAATAAGTTGGAAACAAAGTACCATGGGAAGACATGGTTAGCAGGGTACCTGCCCAACATTATGTAAAAAGGATGCTGTAACCTAAGCTAGAATAAAAACAGAGTTGTAGCAGAGGCATATAACGTTACCTGTTGGAGAAAGGGGAGATCTTGTTCCTGGGTTACATTTCTGTCCCTGCTACATGCGAGAGCTCTGAAAAGATCCTATTTTCCTAAGCAGCTGCCATTGAGCTACAGATTTTGCCTTATTATACCTAAGGCAACCAAGAGGGAGCCACACAGGACCTGAAACTCAGATTTGCCAGCAGGAGAAGGACAATATAACTTCAGAGCTTGCCTCTTGCAGAGAGTGCACTCTGTTTCTGTTCACTTTCCATATATTTGAGACGAAAACTTCCCAGGTACATCTGTGTAGTCCACTTGTGCACTCCCCAGTCACTCTCCTGTGTACACAAAAAGGTGTGCAGGCTAGATCCTGGGCTAGGATCCAAAACTGTTCTGGCTAATTTACCGTCTGAAGCCTAAGGCAGTGTCAGCAGCTAGTTTATTGTGTTGTTTCTTTTGGTTGTAAATGGTTATGTTGAACACAGCATGCACTTAGGGTGTTTTTTTTTAGTATATTAATATATGTAGGTAGCAAAGGAGTATGGAAGAAAAGGTAGGCAGAGTTCTACTTCAGACTTGGACATTAAATCAGTAATTTTAGATATTGTGGCAGTAAACACGTCTGTACAAATTGAGAATCACGTCCACGTAATCATCTTCTGTAAAGTTTTCAGATCTCTGCGTGAGTTTTTCATGTGACTTTGTACAAATGATACTGTTCTCAGGATATGTCATCTGTCTGTAGGTAGTAATCAAGCCTGTATATTTGTGACTGTAGATGTATCAGTTTTGGTTCTCAGGTGTGTTCGTGCACACAATGGATGTGTTATCAAGCAGGAAAATAAAGAGTAATACATCTGTGCTCCTCCTGGCATCTCCCCAGTAATGTTAGTGCACATGCCTTGGTCTTCACAGGAGTCGCTGCCCCACCTCAAGGGATACTAAGGATGGTATTGAAAGCATGTGAGTGCTTTCTCTTACGTATTTAGAAGCTGTCTTCTCAAATTAAGCTGAATAAACTAACCACAACTCATTGCTTATAGAAGCTTATTCCTTCTGTTTGTGCTTGTTAGCAGCAAAAATCTGTAAAATTTACACGTGCAGTAAGTTGTTTTAACAGCAGCCTGATGATCATGTGCTCAAAATGCTTATGCCAGCACTCTCAGTAAACATCACTAAAGAGATCTTGAAAGGCAAACTGTGATTCAGCAGCACAATCAGTATGTCAAAACTGTGAATTTGTTGGCAACTAGTGCGAACAGGATCTGCTGCTAATTTTTTGCTTCAGAGACACTGTAAGTTTGAGTTTTCAGGGATTTTGTTTTGTATAGTGGCAGGAAAAGCATGTTAATGACTTTTATTTTCCAAGTCTTTGTTTTTATTTTCCTTTGGTTATTTGAAACAGACGTCTGAATACAGGTTTCAGACATGTGCAGATTCCTCCTAAATTGAAATGGTCTCTTAAGATGATTTTTTTTTCGTTTTATATTTTCGTGATCATACAGGGCATTTGATACCCTTGCAAAAGCATTAAATCCAGGAGAGAGTGCAGCGTGCCAGAACTCTGACAGCGTTGAAGGCAGCGTCCAGCTGATCGGGGGAGAAACAAGCATGAATATCGTTGAAATAGAGGGGCCACTGCTCAGTGATGCCCATGTAGCATTCAGGGTACTTAATACTCTTTATTGTTGGCTGTTTATAAACATTTTAATTTGGTGGTACAACATAATTAATGATCTGATTACATTTTCTTTTGGATTTCTTTGAAGAGGAATTATTCAGGTATCAGCATTCATTTCCGATGAATGCACTGCTTTTGTTCACTGGTTAGCTGTTTGCTTGGTAAAAATTAACAGCTCTCAGTTGTTTACTTGAACTGTTTGTTTTACTGTTTTTTACCTGAAAAATAGTAGGTAATCAGAGCAAAGGGATTTACACGGAAAACTTTAACAGCTAAGGGAACATATAGTTGCTTTTTTAGAGAGGCAAATATTTTCTGACTTCATTTCTCTTTTTATGAGCATGTAAAAATTACTCTTTTTTTTTTCATCATATTGTTATTCATGGACAAATCAAAAATCTTGCTCATCTTTTAGATTGCATTAAATGTTGCCTCTCTCAACAACACAGTTTGGTCACTAAAATAAACATATCTCTAATGTAAATGTCAGTTTTGTTTTAAATTGTCTTAGCCAAACCATTTTATTACAAAATTTTGATTTCTGAGGATAAAACTAATATGCTATAATTAGGAATTTCGGGTCAATTCCCAATTTCTTTACATACACAGGTGAAAGTTACATATTTGTCTATATGTAAGCATAAGCAACATCATTCTAATTACAGTGGTTCTTCTAAAACTTCTGTTCTTTACATAATGCCTCCAAAGTTGAGTTTTATTTGGGATTTTTCATCCCCAGGGTTCCCAGACATAAATCTTTATCTAAGCTAAGATTCAAAATTGTCATCATTTTTGTTGCTTTGTAGTCACTGTGGGATATACACAGTGTGGCTAGTAAGCCAAAAAACAGTCATTCAGTTTTATTTCAGGATTATCTCACGTTTATTTTAAAAATAATGTTACTTTCTTCTCTTAAAACCCTGGAAGGATTTTTTCATATTATGTTTTATATGGAGAAAGTAAAATAATTGACTTGCACTTATTTTTTTTATTATTTATTTTATTTTCTGGCAGCTCACCATGCCTTCTCCTATGCCTGAATATCTTAATGTTCACTATATCTGCGAGTCTGCCTCCAGGTTGCTGTTCTTGTCCATGCACTGGGCACGTTCCATTCCGTGTTTCCAAGCTTTAGGGTAAGTGTTCAATTACTCTATTTGCTCATGTTGTGAATACACGCTTTTAAATTTATTATTTGTACTGTAGTCTTCAGGGACACTTAAAAATATAAACCAAGTTTATTAAAACTGTTCTATAAATCTTCAATATGAAGGTAAATATGCTGAATCAAAACTACTCACAGCTTCAGTTCAGTTCAAGTATTTGGTTGGGTTTCGAAGAAAAAAAGCAGTAGATTCATAACGATCAAATGCCTGCTCGGTGCCTCTTCTTACATAAATTTTCAGTAAGTAGGACTTGCTATCATTTTTGAATATCTCCCTCCAAAACTTAAGAAGCTTATCAGGCAGTTGCCAAAAAGAAGCCCCTTTCTGAAGCTTCAAATACTGCTATCTTTATAAGTGAGGTAGTAGTATTTTTGCCTTCAATAAACTATGTGAAGAACATGCTTAGCTAGGTTCAGCAAGCTTTAGGATTAATTTGTTGAGTTGTAGAGGATTTTCCAAAAACAAATGGTTGCAGTAGCCAGAAAGTAATTTTTATTATACTCTGTAAAGTTTGTGTAACATCCTGTTTTTCCAGCAAAATTCAGTGTATCGCTTAACATTCTCAAGCTAAATGTAGTAGTACATTGCTGATCATCGTGAGAAAACAACTCAAAACGACACTGGGAAAAGTGATGTATGTTACTATCAGAAACCAAGATTGTGAAGACAAATCAAATAAATCAGCTGTGTTAAAATATGATACAAATCTATCGGCTGTGATACAAATGGAGTATAAAATCATGTTTGTTCCTCATCCAGTGTTTTTTTCTTGTAATTCAGTATCAGAATAGTAGTAGCAAAGAGAATTCCTGTTTATAGTGAGGGATTGTCTCCTTTCTTGTCAGAAGCGTTGATGATCTGTGTTTACTCAAATGTTTAAGCCGAATTACTCTACATTGTTTAAGACTGTGCACTGTGTGTAATTAAAGCCTGTGTTTTGAAGAAGGAAAAAGTAACATTTTGTAAAACTAAACAATAGCAAGGAGGGAAAAGTGGGTAAATGTGATATTTTAGTAGAAATTGTTGTCCTGCAGGATTTCAAAATACTTAGCAAATTAACATAGTGAACTGCGTCCTTGTACATTTTAAAAAGTTTTTTGCAACAGAGAGACAATGCAAAGTATTGTTACAACAACAAATAGGAATTGTTTTCTTAAAATAAAATCTGCAAAAGACCTGCCTATCTAAAAAGATTTAACAAAAATGTGTATAGAAGATCTGCATTTTTTGAAATGTGTCACTTCCCAATATATTTGTCTGTTTGAATAAGAAAATGGAGGAGTAGGCTTTCTGAAAGTTGTTAATACTCGCCTGTGCTGACATTTGCAGTCCCAGTCAAGATCATGAGCAACAGTGGAAGCTTATTTGATATTAATGAAGCTTTTTAAAGTTGAGGACATTATGTGCTGTATAATTTTAACTTTTAGAAGGGTGACTCATATTTCATTTTTAAAATGAAGAGAAATTCATGGTATTAGCAGTTGAGAGGAGTTGATGAGCCAGAGCAAAGTGCTAATTGTTTGGTAAAATAATTGTATCCAAGTGGTTCCCTCCCCAAGCGCTGTTTTCCTTAGTCTCGGCAAGATAGTTGGCTTAGACATACTAATTTAGGTAACGATATCAAGATACTGCTTAGTTCATTTTCCTGCACAAGAATCTCTGTAGGCAAAAGGGATTCCTACTGAAATGTTAATCAGGCTGGTTACAGCCACTTAGTTTTTTGGGGCTACATAAGTGTGATCAGCTAATTCTGGTATAAGTTTGATCATCCATAAAGTAATGTATTAGCTTTAATATGGAGAGCTTTAAATATGCTTTTCTTCTTTGAAAATCCTGTGGTTCTTTTTAACTTTCATGTGGTCATGTGGTTCTTTTAACTTTCCATTATTTATATTTACTGGCTCAAACTGTGAAACATGGTACTTGAATTTGACTCCTCAGTGGTAGGATTTCCTTTTTATAAGGTACTGAGCTCTTGTTAAGCCCTACAAGTTAGAGATGCTTGGCATCACGGGAAGTTAGGTTACTAATATGGAAGGGCTGAATATTAATAGGCCTAATTTTAAGCTTCAGCATTAAAAAAAATTTAAAAAGACTTAGAAATTGCACCAAACTGTCAGATTTCAAGTTAAAAAAATAAAATTAAAGACTTTTGAGTCTATTCTGCAACCACAATACAGCAACAATGCAAACTTTTTTTTGGCCCATGCATATAAATCTTACCTAAAAATGAGTGTGAATCCTAGGAAAACTAGCGTGATGGAAATGATGGAATATACTTAGACAGTTGTCATTTACTGTAACTTCAGCTTGCTTTTCTGGTAGAGATCTGTTGCCTTTTTGATCATTAAAACAAAAATGATTTCTTTACGAATGTCACTTTAAAACGTGTTTTAATCCTAGCGTTTTAAAATAATTTAGTGTTTTAATTTGTTCTGGTACTGGCTGCAGTGATTGAATTAGATGGATGTTTTATGAAGCGTTCTTCAAACTAAAAAAATGTAAAGCCAAGTGGCTGGTTTTATTAAGTGAAATTAATGTACTTTTTTTTAATAGACAGGATAACAGCATATCATTAGTAAAAGCCTGCTGGAACGAACTTTTTACGCTTGGTCTTGCACAATGTTCACAAGTTATGAACGTGGCGAATATGTTAGCTGCATTTGTTAATCACCTTCATAGCAGTTTACAGCAAGGTAAGGTGAATATTGTGCACGTTTGCAGACTTGGGGAATTACATCATGGTTTTTAAGTTTTGAATTGAGCAGTTTATTACTTATCTGTCAATTGTTAATGAAAATTTACTGTTCATAAAATTTAACAATTGGTATTGACTCAAAATAATACTAGAAAATACAGTTCTCAAGATGACAATTTTTGGCAATTTTTCCAAAGTCAGCTGTCAACTATGCTAATGCTTCCTTTCCCCCAAATTAAAAAAAAAAAACACAACTATATATATATATTTGCCCATCTTTGTAATGCAGGTTAGCTTTTACTGTTTGTTTTGGTTTTTAATCATGTTTGATATCTGTGTGAACTCTAATAGTGTTCTGCTGTTCTGTTGGTGTACATCAGCTCAAAATAGGAATATTTCAGGCAGCCTCAACTTTAAGAACACAAGTGTACTGTGAATATGATTCCTCTCTACCAAGGGTGTAAAGAAGAACCCAACTGTCCTTGCTGTTCATAGCTGTGAAACAAAGCAGCCGAATGCCACCTTCGTGATGTACTTCCTGTACATAACTTGGCTTGTATATTAGTTTTAGACTCCATACAAGTCTTCCAAGCAGATTTACACTAAGTATGCCTCCTTCCTTTTTATCCTATGTCCTGCATCTTTTGCATGTTTTACATTAAATGAAGTTGGCCTTCTCTTTCATTTAGTCTACAGTGAAGGAAATGTTCTTGAGTGATATTCAAACTGAAGTAGGGGAGTCTTTTAGTTAAAATAAAAATCTTTATCTGTTCATAGTCTAGCACATTTTTTAAGTTAGATGTACATACAAAAATGTTAGCATTTTCAGGTTTAACTAGATTTAGGATTATTTGCTGTTACTCTCTTTAATGCTATGCAAAAAGAGATCGGTAAACCATAGAAAAATAAGTCTAAATTATAAGTTTTTCCTCTCCTTTTATGATGAAGAGATTAAAGAATTCATTCCTAGGGGTTTTCAGGTTTAAACAAATATCCAAAAGATCCTGCTTTAAATAAACAATAGTTTGTAATAAAAACAAATTGATTAAACCACTAAACATAACGGATCAGCTAAATATGAACAAATTGTGAATATCTTTAGGAAGGATGCAAATGGAATTTGGGGACTTACGTCAGTCTACATAATTTATAAGCGTGTTCACCAAAAACTTTAATAATCAATGATGGTTTTACCTTTACTATAAATGTATATTCTTATTAATTTGGGAATTCAGTTTGAATGTACAAATCAGAAATTTATATCCAATGTCTTCCAGTTACTGAAGGGGAACAGCTCTGCACCAACATTCCCAGGAAAGGTGTATAGTGTACCTTCTTTTTCAGCAGTGGCATGGTCTTTGACCAACTAAAGTAACCCATCAATATAAATACTGCACCTGACTCTTAGATGTACACTGTAGATCTGCAATAGCAATGTTGCCTTTAGTTATAAATAGTCTTTCCTTGATTTAGTCCACCTCTGGTTATTGGAAACTTCAGTGACAGAAACTGTTGTGTAAAGATTATTTAGACCTAGTATGTAAGTTTATAGATGGCATAGATTCCCCACTGTTTGATCTAATACAAATGATTAATGTTTTTAAAAATCCAGTGTGAATACATTTTTGCACGTGTGTTGACATTGGGGTTTTTATATTTTATGTATGTGTCAACTCAGATAAGCTGCCAACAGACAGAGGAAAACTAGTAATGGAGCATATCTTCAAATTGCAAGAGTTCTGTAACAGTATGGTTAAGCTTTGCCTGGATGGATATGAATATGCATATTTGAAAGCAATCGTACTCTTCAGTCCCGGTATGTAATTATTCTTAATGTAAACATTTATTCTTTTTCTACAACTATAGAGACTTAAGGTGTTAAAAGTCAGTTTAAAAATTCATAGAATCATTTCAGTTGGAAAAGACCTCTAAGATCATCAACCTTTAAAAGAATTTTCTGTGTTTTCCACAAGGGTATATTTCAGGTAAGCTATGGCGGAGGGGTGGAACTAGATGATCTTTGAGGTCCCTTCCAACCCAGGCCATTCTATGATTCTATGATTCTGCAGGTTTTAGGAAACAAATAGTTCATATTTTTTTATTTGCTTTTTCGTCTGATGCTATTATTTTTTTCCCACAAATGATATTTATGCATACAATATTCCAATAAATATCAGTGTATTGGAACAATGCTGTTCCATGCAACACAAAGAACAGAGATATATCATAAGGAATGATGTAAACATTGCAAGTACTGCATTTATTTGAACTCTTCAGAATGTCTGGTTGTATTATAAACAATGAAGTAAAACACCAACGTAGAGGAAAAAAATAAAGAGGTAAAGCAGCATCCTTCATTAAAACTGTTGGAAAACTTGAAGTTGCTACAGCTATCAAATAATCATTTCAGCATGCTTACAAGTAGATAATCTGTATGGATTTTAAAGCATATTATATGGAACAGATATAACAATATAGGGTGTCTTTCAGATCACTCAGGTCTAGAAAATGTGGTACAGATAGAGAAATTTCAAGAAAAGGCTTACATGGAGTTCCAAGACTATGTAACAAAAGCATATCCAGATGACACTTACAGGTATGTAAACTTACATGCTTACTTGATTGATTCTCTTTTCAGAGCACCAACAATATTGATATGTACAGTATTTCTTGTAATAAATATGTGCATTTTATTCTTCTTAAATGTAAAAAATTACCTTTAGGGCACTTAAAATAGTATGTATATATTCATACATATTATGAATATAATGTATCTACTTATTCATTATTATTTTCCAAAAAGAAATATTGTAAATAAAATAAATGAAGTATTTTTTTTCTTTTTGAATTGCACCTATGTAGAGTATTTTGCCATTTAGTCTAAGTCCAAACATTGTACAGCCCATGCACATAGACTTACATATTTGCATTTTTGTACTGTTGAAGGCATGACTAACTATATACTCCACTGATTTAAATATCTAAGCCTATCATGAACTAGATATAGCAAATTTTGACCAGTATTGTTCCTAGTTAATTTTTTCTGTTCTCTTACTGCTACTTGAACAACACCGAATTGTGTGACCAAGTAACACTTTTTACCAAACTTACTTTCCAGACTGTCTAGACTCCTTCTCCGATTGCCTGCTCTTAGGCTGATGAGTGCTGCCATCACCGAAGAGCTGTTCTTTGCAGGACTAATTGGAAACGTTCAGATTGATAGCATCATCCCATATATCCTGCGAATGGAGACAGCGGACTATAACACTCAAATAATTGGTCATGCCGTATAAAAGTAGCAATCAAGGATTCTGCACCATGGCAGTCATGGTGATGTAAATGCATACCCTGTCTCCAAGAGATGGCAATAAGCCTTCACATGCACCTATCTAAAGAAGGCTAATATTCCTCCTTTCCAGTACACTTGGGAAATGTGGTGGAGTGTCTGAAGGAATATAGGATCGCTTCCTATTTTTCATCTGATCTTCAAGGACTTGTAAATTAACTTGATATCTGAAGAAAGTCAAGAATTGTCCATCCTATTTTTGTAGATAGATGAACTTGGAATATTTGTTTATGAAGTCCAGGCTTGTGAAGAAATTGAAGAAGCTTTGACTGAACTAAGGTATCTCAACTTAGTTTGATGTTTTAGGCAAATAAATTAACTTTCCTCTCTGAGCTGTGTTTTCAGTCTTTTGCTGCTAGTTCCTTCTCACTGAATAAATGGAAAATACATGATCAAACATTTTGAAAAGGCCAGTATTTCCATGGAAATGAGACCTTTATAACCAAACTTAGATTTTTGCTGTTGTTTTGAAGAAAAAATAATTTCTTGTTGAATGAAACAGTGGATACCATTACAAGTGAAGGGAAGGTAGAGGAATTTCACATTTTAAAAATATTCTGCTGACATTTTGATGCAGTTGATCAAAAGTGAAGCTGCAAAGGGTCAGTACTGACTGCTGTGTAGATGCAAGGAATACTGTGCTGTAGTAGTATGTATTGGTAGATGTCAGCTGTTTTATACTATGAAAAACGACGAAGTATTTACTGCAGGTATTCAAAGAGCAGCCTCCTGCTTTTTCTGGTCTCACAAGTTCAAGCTTTTTCACGCTACCCCGCCCCCTTTCATATTCAGCACCCAAGGATGGAGGCATTCGAGATGCCTCTTAACTTTATTTCGGCCATCGCTCTAAAAAACAAATTGTGTTTTGAGTTCTGTGCATGTGTTCGTGTCGTTATTCCTGCATAGGATTTGGAAATTAATTTTTGTTGTTAGCCTTTAGCTGTCTAGCTGCCTTTTTCCAACCAGTCTCATATGATTATTTTTAAAATTTGAATTAGACAAATTCAAGTATAACAGGCTCCCTGTAGGAGCCTGGCCTCTGCTGCTTTTCCTTTCCTTGTTAGAAATGGGTCTAGATACTTTATATGTGTTGACTGAATCATACTCCATGGCTCCATCTAAGGGTGGATTCAAATGCTTTTCCCTCTTGAGGCATGTGCCTCATTGTCAAGTAACGCTCTAACATACGGTTGCTCCTTGCTTCCTTTTGCTGCAGGAAGCTGTACATCCCTAGCACATTTAATATCTGTTGGTTAAAATTAGAGAAGGATCCTAGTAAAAGTGATAGTCTACTGCTGACACTTGGGATTATCTAAATCTTGGATCAAGGCCCAGTTCTATTTACCCAGAACTTTTCTTTCTCTGGCAGCACTGGGTGAAGAAGAGCCTCACCCAACTGCTTAGCCAAAAGATCACCTTAAAGGGAGGCCTTTGTCCAGCCTGTACCAGCCGCTCCAAGACCACCCTAGCATTGAAGGACTACTAGATGAGGCTTTGGGTGAGTTCCGTGTTTTTTCTCAGCATCTGAGGATCTCAGCCATCCAAAAAGAATCAGAGAGCAGTCACTGACACTGAATTATTGTGATCTTTTTAATTCCACTAACTGATTTGTTTGGCTCTTCCTCTGCCCAAGCTCTATAATCAGAGGCTGTTCTACAGGCTCAGCCATGTACAGTACCACAGACCATAACACTTGGTGCTGAGGACCCCTGACGGGGTGGAACCATCTCCCCTGCTCGCACGTGGCACATGACAAATTCTTGGAGGACAGCCTTCAGTGCTGGAGCTGGCCATGGTGCCTGACCCTTCCCACGTTCCACCTTTCGAAAGGCGCGGGATTAGGCTCTCCTTTCGTGTTCCCTGGAGTTCATGAAGAAGGAAGACGTCTTTTCTGTATCCCAGGAAACGTGCCTCACTGTCTATGAAAATGTGAACGACAACTGCCAATACGCTGTGCTTGTTCTTGTCCCAGCGGTTACAGGCTCACCTTGCCATCTGTAGGACCAAGTTGCAGATGGGACGTACATCATTCTTCACTTCAGCTTGTAGAAATTTGGACGCTGTTTTCCAGCCCCATGTTATCCCTAACCCACTCCTGGCCCTAACAGGGACAGATTTACCTCTGTCAAGCCTTTTAAGGAGGCTGACAGGAGTTTACTCCTGAATACTTTGGAGGTGTTTTCCTGGGCATTCCAAATCTTGGAAGAGTTTTATGGCAGTTTCCTCCAGCTTTGTGTAGCCCAGATAACAGCAAGATAGAAATAAAAGCTTGTTTTCCTTCTAAATGCAGTAGACTGCAAATATCTCTCAGATCCTTGCAGATTTTTTTACTCCAGAGCTTGAGCCTCAGGCATGACAAGCAGTTCCTTGTCTACAGCTGCCCAGAAGAGTCGGCTGATGTGGCCTCTTGCATGATATTGTCTTGCTGCAGAAACAGCTGAGAAAATACCAGTGTTTATATAGGTGTAAATCTTAAGGGATTGAATTCCTCATCATGTATATCTTTAACAGAGCAGTGTCTTGGAGAACATGGCCACAGAACCTTATTTTCTCTGGATTTCTGTTCTTGCTTCGTCTGTGGCCCCGTGTGCCCTAGTAGACAAGTTAGCCCTACTTCACCAAAATGCAGACTGCCATCACCACCGACTGCTGGTTCCTTAGGCTGTCTTACCTCAAAAGCACGAGAACCTCAGTCATGTTTTACATCGGACTTTCAGGGGTTTGACATGTGCCCTTGATGTTCTTTTTTGATGCCTGTCACCTCTGCCTGGCAGCAGAAGATCCAGATCCCAGTGGCTGACTTTTTCCCCTCCCACATCTCTTTTAGTTATGTTCCTGGCAAATTCCAGGGCTTCATCTAGGATTTTTAATAAGTAACTTAAATCAGGAATTCAACCCCTTTGTTTTTCTTCTTAAATCCTGTCTTTCCAGATCTGAGTCTACCCTTCCTTCACATGTTGGGTAGCAAGGGATTGTCGTCAGTCATCTTGCTTGCATGTGACAAGAGACTTTCATGTATCTTGAATCTAGTTATCTTGACCAGATGAGAAATCAAACAGGATGGCCATCTCCAAACCCGGTAACAGACGTTATTACTTCAGTGTGAGAACAGTACAGTCATGTCACCATCAGCAATCAGGGTATCGCAAACTACAGTGGGGGCTTTGCTCAACAATACCTGTATGCATCGTTATAAAAAGGACAGTGAGTTCAAGAAATCCTCAACCAAATTGCCAAGAAGTGTCTGCCAGCCACCTTGTTCTGAGAATGTGGGTAGAGTTAATTATGTGTTGTGTGGCCCCGTATATATGCACGTAAAGAAAAGCTGCTTATCCAAAAGAGAGTCCAGTTACTTCTGTTGTCCACACGTGCGATAACCATACACCCTCTTCCTTGCTATGTGAGGCTGACAAAATACGTAAGCTCTGTACTTACTGCCAAGTGAAACAAAAGGGGGAGATCTGATTACACACCTGCAGTATTGTGAGGGCCCCAAAAAAATATTTTATGATCTTGGATACCTGATCTGATGTTTGGACCTCTGTAGAGATAATGTGCACATATGCAAGGCGTTGCAAAGGGCTCTGGCTACTGGTAAGTAACTTGTTTTTTCCCCCAAAGTTTCTTAAATTTTTTCATCATAAGCTATCATCAGAAGTTCAGTACTGGTTTAAACATAGGGTGCAGGCTGGTCATTGCTGCCTAGCAAGTAATCTCTCCTTTTTTTGTGATGATCAAGAAGCTGAATAGTGCTGGTTGTTGCTTCAGCATTATTCACTTTTCTTATCAAGATTTTTTATGTAATCCTTTTGGATTCTTAAACTATGAGTTCATGCTTTTGATAAGGAATGAAACATAACCGGGATTTCTTAGAAATAAGAGCTATAAAAAAATGAATACAATATGAAGATGCATTTTTCTTATTTCTGGCTCTTAACCATTGCAGTTATCTCTGAGAATAGCGTGGCATCTTACAGAAAGTCTAAACAATGAAGTTCTCGTTTGGTTTGGTTTGTCTGAAGATAACTGTTGCTCAGTTAAATGGAGCATATTAAGTTACCTTCAGCTCAGGCTGTGAACATTTCGAACAGCTATTTTTTATGATGACAGGATCTCACATTACCACCTGTGTGATTTATTATTTTTAGTCCTGCGAATAAATGTTCTGTGCTACTGAACGAAAGGCTGGCAAATATTACTGGTTTCTCATGCTGTTAGTAAGATTGTTGTTCAGCTAACAAAAATGTAGCCAATGAATCTCACTTCACCGTGTATGTTAAAATATCTCATTATTTTTGTGGCCTCCTCCTTTCTCCCTTTTTTTTTTTTTAACTTTTTGATCTTCAGCATTCTGACAATGTTCATACCTATTCAGGATTCAACCGAACTGTGGCATTTACTAGCCATAAAAATAATGAATTTCTTTGCCAATGAAATAACAAGTTTAGTTTCAATAGCTTTAAAATTTTCAATGTTAAGAGCAAGAAAATTCATTTTAGTATAAATCACATGAATTGAAGAACTATTTTATACATTTTAGAACCCTGTCACTTCAGATGGGAGCAACGTTACACATAATGAATTGACTAGTTCGAAACATTTTCCTTGAAAATGTATGTTGTAAATGTACACATGGGTTTAGGTTATTTATTTCATACTGGTGGCGTTCCTGGTACAAGTAATTGTTATATTTTCACTTCTTTTTTTTCTTTCTCCAAAAGTACTTTAATTGCAATACTTTCTGCAGTTACAAACTTAACCTGTCCATACATTTTGTCTCTTCTGTGATTGTCAGGGTCCGCAAAAGTCAGTCACTGGTCTGTTATTTTGTTCAGCTTCTATGGTTTCTAGCACATCAGTTTCATTGTAAGCATTAGAATGTAATTGTCTGCTGTAGTGTAACAAAATCACTGTAAATGTCTTGAAACCTGACTAAATTTTGAAAATTCTATTTTGGGTGTATTTTTTAAAATAAATTGTAACTTTCTATTATAGAAAACAATTGTAATAACCTATCACTTTGTTAGTGTTTTATACAGATTCTCTTATAGACCTAAAGCAGTGTATGATTACAAAGAGTTTGTGGATATTTCACTTCTGTTATACAACGTAGTATTGTCAATTATATTCAGTCTCTGGGATTTGTGATAGCTGCGATATCTTGCTGTTTTCTAGCTCTTGTTCCTATTATCTCTGTTTCTGTGCTTACTATTTTCTGCCCAATGCATTTGAGTATTTGAAAATGTAATAATTTATTATAAAATTTAATTCGCCATCATTTTTTGCTTTTAAAACACTACATACAAATGTGCTGTAATGAATTCTGATCACAGGTCTTTGTGTCATATAATGCAATAACCTATATTTGGAAATGTTTACTCAATTCATTATGGATCAGTTTTAGGTTGGAAGTTAAAATATGGTTGAATACATTTTTTTTTATTTTAACATAAATACAGACTTCAGGTGTTTAGGTTTAATTACCTCAGTTTTAAATATTATTGGATAAATAGTGAATTTGTTCTTGTTCAAATTTGTGAAAATACCACAAGTTTTGGTTCATTCCAGAATTGATTTCTCAGTGATAATTGAAAAAGTGTGATTTTTTTCAGTCTTCTTTTATAAATGATTGTGGTATTTGCATAAATGTGCATATAACCTATAAGCGCATTCCAAATGAGAAAAGAGCTACCATTCTTTCCATGGTTCAATTCTGAAATGTCTTTATCATGCAGTAAATGGAGTATCATGGAGAAAATGAATTACCCACTGATACTGATGAAAGATAAAGCTTGGATAATGCAGGGAACAGATGACTTACAAGAAGTAAACATTTAGACTGCCTTCCCCATTAGCATTTACTCCAGGATCTCTCTTGCTTCTGTTTAAAAACTTACCTTTCTCAGCACTCCTACAGTGTCCTGTTCTCCAGTCAGACTGCAAAGTATTCCCTCCTTCTCATACCAGTAACTTCCCGCAGCCTTTTGGTCACCTCTGAAGGAAAAGGGAAGAGGAAAAGTGCTCTGGTGACAAGTGCTCTTCCGGTAAATAGCACAAAGTCTGGGAACTCTCCAGCTTGGTTACTCTGGGGCACCTCCTTTTCTTCTTTCTGCTCAACAAACATCCCTAACAGTCCTGCCATTCCTCCTCTTACTTCTGTACGAAATAACCCCAAAGAACATTTATATTTCATCATACGAATGCTTCTCTCCTGAGCTCCTCCGTTTTTCCTCGTATACGTATAAAGTTGTGTTAACACATGGAACAGCCCCGTTCAGCCACCTCAGTCTTCCTTTTACCCTCTGAGCTCTCAGGTGCCACCCTCACTCTGGTATGTGGCTGCTAACATATAATATGATTTTCTAGTACATTAATCTTTTATGGGAAATCAGGGTTGTGTCTTTTGGCTTGAGTGTAGGAACTGAATGTGTCTTCCAAGTCACTGCGGTGGAGTTGAAGGCAGGTCATGTGGACCGCTAGAGTACCACTGTGTTCAATACCATTACCTCTGGACACGTAAGGTTTTTGTGGCTGTTGATGCATTTCCTGACTTATTTATTTATTTATTTGTTGCAATTGGATCTTGTAGCAATGCTTGCTCAAAAACATTTTCAAGTGAATTAGGCTGGGGTTAGGGGAAGGTGGATGAGGTGCTAATAAGGAGGGAAGAATATTTTGTGGCTTGGTTGGAGTGACGGTGGAAAAGAGTATAGCACAGGAGCAATGTTCTGGGCACCCTTATCTAAACTTCTGTGGTGGAGTGTCTGTGATAACAGAGACGCTAGACGGACCTGCTCCCCCATAGGTTCGTCTGAATTAACACAGCGCACTTCACTCAGCAGAACCGTTCACTGGACACCCAGAGGACCAAACTGCCATGCGCTGAGCCTCCAGGTAATATCGGGTTGCTAAACACAAAAGTTTGTTGGCAGGAGACTGACCAGCAGCCAGCACTGTGGCTTTGGTCCTGCCCGTTTCTGGCGCTCTGCAGACTGGCAGTCTGTTCCCTGAGGTGCTGTAAGAAGCTGTTCGTGGGTTGTCTCGAGCTCCTGTACAACAAGGAGCTTCAGTCCTGCTTCATCTTAGAGTTAGAGGCAGATTGTGGGGCAGATTTTCAAAAGCTACATAGTCTGGTCTTATTTGTTTGTCTTATTTGTTAGGCTTTCATGTGTTGGATTTGCTTTATGTTTTAATTACAAGAGCAATTCCAATTAATTATGCAGATGTATGTTCCGTAGTTGTGAAGTCATTGCAGCACAGATCTGTGTGACTTTCCATACAAAGAATAGAGGGAATAGCAGAGGAATAGACAATAAAAACAGTTCTAAGGTAAAATTGGTTTACTCTGTAGGTTGGTTGATTTTTGCACTTTCTGAGAAATATTTGAATTTAGGTTTTTCAAGATCAATTGTATCACTGAATAAAGCTCTTTAAATAAAAACTATAATATGTAGGATTCGGGGAGACTTCTGTGCTATCATTGAGTCATTTGGGAAATGGATTTATCTTCAAAAAACCATGTTCTTATTTTACTGTGACTCTGTATTAGAAAAAAAGCAATTAACGTATTCAGACTTCAGCATTTTTATGCCTGAATTACATTCTGTCACTAAGTCTGTGCAATTTACTTGGACCACAAGAAAAAAAAACACAAGACAGCATTAAATGTGTTTAGCAAAAGCTTTTAAGTCAACAAGGTTCAATATACTAAACTTTTGGGGCACAAAAACAATATATAATGGAGTCGTAGTTTAAAATCTTAAAACTGGGAATTAAAAATTACTCATGGGACTTATAAGTTTTACAGTCAAGTGAATGCTGTCTCCCAGAGATACCCCAAGAAGTTCTTAGGAAGACGCTATACTTGTGTTTGTACTCCACATTATTCAATTGTGACATCTGCACTGAGTTCAGGGAGAATTTTGAGCAGAGTAGCAAGACAAATTTTTCATGCTTAGTGACCAGACATTAGCAAAAACAGTGTAAGCAGATGTGATAGTGACGCGCGGAAAAGACTCCACAACCACAGGGTTGTACAGTAGGTATACTCTATTGCGGTGCACCGGGCGCACTGGGAATAGCTTCCCTCAAAAAGTGCGCACCTTCCTGGTCGTCTCCCATAGTTTTATACATGAATACTGTTACATATTACATGAGTTCTAATACATATTCATTCTTTTCCCCAAAAAGGCGGACCTCTTCCAAGTACTCATTTCCATACTCCCTGCCCTTAGCTCCTCCCAGTTGCGCCTGTGCAATGGTTGTCCAAAGCCTGGTGGTTGCGGGCAGGGGTCTTTCAGGATGAAGGCAACGAGGAAGAGGAGGTTAAACTTTTTACCTTTCTGGACTTTGACCTTCTGTTGGACAGTATTCAGAAGTTTTTTGTTTATCTTTGCCTTGTTTCCTGCCAACAAGTTGTTCATCCTTCCCTAATGAGTTGTTTGTCCTTCCCTCATCCGTTGGCCTTGAGCAATATCTTCCTTTTTACATCTGCTTCTCATAAGGTTCTCATCTACATCCCCGATAATTAGGATATTTTACCATATATGTAGCTAAATATTAATTCAGACAAGTTTTAGCATCTTCCCCATCTCAATAGGACTAGAGCAGTTAAGAGCTAATGACAATGAAATTCTCAGTGGAGATCTTACTTGACCCAATCAATGGAGAAAAATAGTAAAAGGAGAAATCAAAATGTAAAGATGCTGTAAGATTCCTGCTACTAAGAGTGTAGTTCCATAAAATCTTCTATAGGATGAAAGTCACATTAAGTTAATCACTTCTCTCGGCTTTGTATTACAAAACCCTACCTTCTACAGTTGTCTCAACCTAACTGCAAGAACCATGGTGTCACGTGGATCAGTGACGTGATCCAGAGTTTGTTCATTTTAACCCTTTGAAAATGAATAAATAAATAAATAACCCAGGTTATATCACTGCCAGCAGAAAATATGTTCATGGAATTATAGTCTTAGCCAATGAAGGTGATCCCAGTTACATGAATAGGCTTAGAAATTGGTTCAGGAGTTGAACCTATTTAATGCTTCAAAAATTGGCAGACCTCATTTAAACTATTTTTCTTTCATAGTTTTCTTTGGTAGTTTATACCAAAATAAAGGTTTACATATATAAAGTTGCAACAAAACAAGTTAAATTTAACAATGAATGTGCCTCCCCTGTTTTTCTGCCTGCTACACGAAAAATTGTCAGAGCATATTTCAATAATTTAATAAATGTTATAAGAGTTTTGATCGTGAAAATGCAAATAACCTGTTGCAGGTGTGCTGAAGCCTGAGACATTCCATGGAATAAATGCTGTGGTGACATGACAGAGCACTGGATCAATCATTTGTGTTGAAATTAAGTAAGTAAATAAATAACAGGACCATTTTCACAAGGATTTACAACAGCACGATAGTTTTTCTCTCCTCAGTATGAAGCAGCTGAAAAGCACAGACTGGCATATAGGGAGAGCTACAGTAGGATTGTACAGGAGCTGTACCTAGCAAAGGTCTACCTGGGACACCAGGATTCTGCTCAGGCAGGTTGTCACGATGGCCATGGACATGTGCAGTTGGAAGGCCAGGCTGGGAGGGAGCTGGGCACATACAGCCTGGTTAAAGGTGGGCAGGGGCGCGAGCTCCAGGGCCGATGATCAACTTGGTGGTGACATGGACAGTGGGATTGAGAGCACCCTCAGCACGTTTGCTGATGACACCGAGCTGTGTGGTGCAGTTGACATGCTGGAGGGAAGGGATGCCAACCAGGGGGGGCCTGGACAGGCTCAAGAAGCAGGCTTGTGTGAACCTCGTGAAGTTCAACAAAGCCAAGTGCAACGTCCTGCATTTGGGTCAGGGCAACCCCAAAGAAGAGTGTAGGCTGGGCAATGAGTGGATTGAGAGCAGCCCTGAGGAGAAGGTCTTAGGGGTGTTGGAGGACGGAAGAACTTGACACGAGGCAGCAATGTGTATTGGCAGCCCAGAAAGCCAACCGTATCTTGGGCTGCATGAAAAGCAGTGTGGCCAGCAGGGTGAGGGAGGTGATTGTTCCCCTTTACTCGACCCTCATGAGACCCCACCTGGGGTGCTGCATTCAGCTCTGGGGCCTCTAGCACAAGGACACGGAAGAATTAGAATGAGCCCAGAGGAGGGCCACGAGGCTGATCAGAGGGCTGGAGCATCTCTCCTGTGAAGACAGGCTGAGGGAGTTGGGGTTGTTCAGCCTGGAGAAGAGAAGGCCTCGGGGAGACCTGACAGCGGCCTGCCAGTGCCTAACGGGTGAGTCCCTTCCCCCCACACCACTCTGTGAAGCTGTAACGCCCGGCCCACGCCACGCCCGGTGCCCCACAGCAGCCGCGGGGAGCTGCCCCAAGCTGTCGGACGGCCGCACCGGCCCTTCCCCGCCCTCCTCGGGACGCGGCCGGGACGCGGCGCGGGGCGGGCTCGGGGCCGGCACCGCCCCAAGATGGCGGAGTACGTGCAGCTGGTGAAGCGGGCCTTCAAGCACCTCGGCGGCCACGGCGGCGTCCGCGGCGCCTTTTGGCAGCTGCTGAGGTAACGGCGAGCCCGCGGCGCCCGGCGGGGGCGGCTCCCGGCTCCCCGCTCCCCGCTCCTGCCCCGCCGCCCCTGCGGGGTCACCTTGGCGGAGGGCCGGGCCCCGGGGCGCCGTGCCCGCGGGGCGGGGAGGGACGGGACGGGACGGGACGGGACGGGGTCGTGGGGACAGGGTCGGCTTTGTAGCGGGGGCACGGAGCAGAGGGAGTGTTACGGGTCTAACCGCACGGCCAGAAAGCTGCTGCTGCTCCCTTGTCAGCAGCGGGGACGTAGGAGTGCAGGGTCGTGGGGATTGCCGGAGGTAGAGTTCCCTGCTACGCGTCAAGGACTCATGCTAGGACAAGCCAAGCTGTATGAGCCTCCCCCCAGTCATCATAATAGCTCTTTTTCTGTTGTTTCTTGTAGCTTAAACTGGTTGTTCTGAGCAGTTACAACACTTTCTACAATTTCTGATTAGGCCTCATCAGTGTTTTGGTACTGTGGGTTTTGTACATGCTTGGTTTGCGCACTGAAGGTGCCTTACCTGATAAATCCTAGCATCAGCGTGTGGGTTTTTTTCTTCCTCCATGTCACTTAATTGGCAGCTCGTTACTGCTCTGTGACGTCCAGATGCTCATCTTGTCCTTACAATCACAGTGCTTCTGATTTTATTAGTCTCCACGTGCCATGACCTTGTATGACTATCACACCACTGAATTTCCTTCTGGTGGCAAAAGAAAAAAAAATGTTTAAAAGTTGGAGCAGGTTTCAAGTGAGTGCCTTCCTTAAACTCATCTTAATGTCTTGTCAGGGAGCTTTTGTGAATCAAAGGTGTCAGCACAGCCTGCAGTCTATCTGCTAAGCAGAAAAAGGGAGTAGGCAGCGCAGGAGGCAGCACTGTTTCTTTTTCTTTTGGAAGAATGAGGTTAGAAGAGAGGTGTGCTGGGTGCAGAATCATACTTGTTCTTCACAACTGCACCAGCTACAAATGTTTTTGCTGCCTCTCCATCAAGTCATTGAATCCTCAATCCCAGCTCATTGAATACTCAATCCCATCTCCTTTCAAGTCATTGAATCCTCAATCCCAGTTCAAGGAATAGAGTTGACACGTACTGGAGGAGTAATCAAGATGCATCTTTCTTGCAACAATTATTATGTATAAGAAGTAACAGCTGGTAACTGCGAAAATGATTTACCAAAGTCAGAAGAATCTTTCTCTGCAGGGGTTTTATGCTGAATTTCCCTGCTTTTCTTTATAGGCATCCCACTGAGGAAAGTAGATCAAATTGTATGCAGTAGAAGTTGAATTATTAAGGGGTTTTGTGGCTGGAAACATTCTCCTTACTCAGGGCTCAGGGAAATTGGCTGGGAAAGCCATTTTCTGCTCTGGAAGCCATAACTACTGCTTAGTGTTTGATAACAGTATTGAGGGCATGAAGTTGGGACAAGGGTGTAAGAGCTCTCCCAAGTTAGAGAAGGGAAGAAGGAAGGGAGAGCAGTATCGAAATGTCCGTTCTTTTTCTGAAGGTAAAAGCTCAGGCTTGAATAATGTAGAGACCGCTGAGTGTTTCCTTGGAGAGGAGAGCAGTGGCAGAGGATAATTCTTTCTGGGAGCACAGAAATTTAAAACAAGTCCTGGGTAGGCTGATGATTGCTTGCATGTACTCTGGGAGAAAAGGCAATGGACAGCTTTCTCAGGGGGATGCAGTGGGTTATACAATAGTTAAACTTCCAACTAAGGAAACACGTGTGTGCGCGTATGTTTTGTCACCTGGAACTGAACTGAGAGTGCCTCTAACACTACAAGCAGCTAAAACTTTCGAGTCAATTTTACCTTGTGTGATTCTGCCTGGGATAAATGTTAGTAAAAAGGAAGAAAAATGTGGATCGAGGGGTGAGAACTTTAAAGATTGTATCAAGAGAATACAAATCACAGGTTCAATTTAATTTTCAATATGCGTGGTGATTCTAAAATATGTTGTACATAAAGAGTTGAAGCCAGAATATACCTTATCTGGGTCATGGAAAGTCTCAGGGAGTGGCAGGGTAAATTCTTGCTTTTTTTCATAGTTATCTGATAGCTAGAAAGTAACTATTGTAATTTTGGGCTTTAGCATGTATTTGTTAGGCAAGCAGCAACACTGGAGGTCAGTGCCCACACAAAGGTTCTCTTCTGCTACTTGATGCTGACCACTTAAACTCCAGGGCAGTTTAAGCTGAATTTGTAGTAAAAAAAAAAAAAAAAAAAAGTACTTGAGGACTATGATAACATCTTCAGCTAAGTAAATTTGCGTGTGTCTGTGGTACTTCCTTCACACGTTATTTTAAGATTTTGTGGGTGTTAAAACAGCTCTACCATACAGCACAATTTATCTTTTGCTATAACAAGCTTCTAAATAGCCCCCTGAGCCTTTCGGTATGACTTCTATTATTCTGTCAGTGGGACACGCGGTTAGGGCATGCTGGTATTAGTTGCAGGAATTGGTGATTGTTTTGCAGTTCTTAAGCCTGAATAGGCTGGTGGATTTTTTTTTTTGCTTTGCATACATGTATTTGAGTTTTAATTACAGATTTTTAATCAACCTCTTGGTAAAAATAATACTCCAATTTCATTCTAGGACAAAGTCAATTAAAGTTGTTGTTTTGGGAATTCACAGGGTCAATGATTTGAAGACTGGTACGCTGGTAGGAGTTGACAAATATGGAAACAAATACTACGAAGACAAAAGAAACTTCTTTGGTACGTGTGGTAACGTGAACACCTCCTGAATGGCCATCCAACGTTGTACGGGTTGCTAGCGAATTAGAATTTATTGCCTGCCCAACTTCCGTGCATTTACTTGTGTAAGTCTTAGAGAGGGGACTTGTAGAAATGCCTTGACATCCTCTGCTTCGCTACTGCTTCCCTCAGTTCTTTTGCAAACATATTCAATCTAACTTTATAACTATTGAATATATCTAAGCCGGTCAGGTGCTTTACATGCAGGTATGTCTTTATAATAACGTGACTGAGAGCTGGATTTGATCCCTGACCTAAAAGCTGGAAGCTTACCAGGTGGGGGAAGAAAGAGAACTGCCTTTAAAACCGCCTCACAGCTGGGCTTGCTTGGATGATCACTTCAGGGCAAAGAAGCACAGGTTAGCTTGAACTTCCTATTACCTTAAGCAAGGGGTTCCTAAATAACATTTGAAGAGTTCTTCAAAAGTTGGCACCAGCAGCAACTGAGGTGGCATGTAAGCAATTGATACTGGTTAGGCACAGCTCTGCCTACTGCAGGGGTAACTGGGGAAAGCAGAGCTGCTGGTAAATGTTGCTATGCAGTTTTGTGTGGCTGAAACTTTAATCTTAGGTTACCAATGGCAATCAATATCCTTTTGGAAAAGGCTTTTAATGGGACAAAAAATACCTAACACACACACCAAAAGCTTTCTCTGTCTGAAACTCTTATAAGCTCCTATTTCCACTTACTTACACAATAGCTATATTTGCGTTGCTGTGCGAGCATTACGTTCAGCCATATAAGAATACCGTGACAGTAGAAATACAGAGAACTCAGAGGGGAAAAAAAAAAAAAAAGCCTGATCTGCTTTATGGTCATAGCTGTGCTAATCTTGAAATGAGTGCCCATAATGGTAGATATTTTTAGGCAAAATACTTTGCCATCCATTTTCATGAATTCTCTGCTTTATATGAAAATAATTTATTTTCTTAAGCTAATACAGCATTTGTTTGTTTAATTAAGGTCGACACAGATGGGTCATATATACTACTGAAATGAACGGCAAAAATACGTTTTGGGAAGTTGATGGAAGCATGGTGCCCCCTGAGTGGTAAGCCATTTAACTTAATGTGGGCAAATTGTGTAACTGCCTGTATGTTTTCTTGTATTACAGAGCAGAAGATAAGAAAATACCATTTTTTGATAATAAGTTTTCGTGGATGCCATTATCATTATGTATGAAAAGAAGGCTGCAGACTGGTTAATTTTAATTTAGAAGGGATTTTCTTGGATGTTTAAAGTTGTGGAAGGAAGGTACCATTCAATAGGGTGCTTCCATAGATGAAGAGGTTCTTCCTTGATTAAAACAAATATTGGTGTAGATATTCTGCGATTAAACCATTTATTGGTTAATGAGTGATAGGAGAAAGCTAAAACCTACAATGCTGTTAGCTACTGTGTCCAGGAGTGCTCTGTGCAGGTGCCTGTTCTTGTAGCTTGTTACGTCAGCACAATTTCTAACAGCTTTCTTGAAAAGGGGATGTTCAGTATTCAGAAATGGCTGTTGCAACAGGCACTGGATGCTGCCATGGGTAGGTTATGCTCTAGAAACTGGCAAGCAACACAGCCCAGACTTTTGATTTATTTTGTACTCCAACAAAAGCAACAGAAACAGTGCAGCTTTGAGACGCTGTAACTGAACTGCAAAAAGTTCCATATATGTACAAATGTCTGGAATAGTTGGATTTAAATGATGTGGGCAGGAGAAAAGAAATGATGTGGGTCTCCTTAGAGCATTTGAGAAGTGCATGGGTAGGCTGGCAAGGTAGTCAGTTTTGTTTCAAACTCTGTCTTTAAATTATGTTTAATGCTGTTAACACTTTCTCTTTCATCTCCAGTGAGAGTTTGATGACTTTTTTTTTTTTTTAAAGGTGACATTAAAATCTAAAATCATCACAACTAGCAAGTTCATGCCAGTCCATGCTGGTCCATATTGACTGCATAATAACTGTTTTTAGGATCAAGTTTTTATCCTTCAAACTATAAGACTGTGCCTGTTCTCAAGTTTATCCTAATCTTGACGTGCTGTTAGTTTTTGTTCTATCTTGTGTTTGTGTGTTGCTACTTGTATCCTCACAAAGCACAACAAAGCATTTCTTCCCGAGTATCAGTCATGTTTCTAGGGTAAGCAGTCCTCCATTCCAAGATATTTTTGTCGGGTTCCGCAGGACCTCTTAAAAATTGATGATAAATTCATATATCCCATGGCAACCTTGGATATTTATTCTTATGTAGGAATCCTAGCTTTGTGGTGCATGTAAATCGCTGGCCTGTAATTCTACACTTTTTAGATAAGTTTTTCAAAATTGAAGTACTTTAACTCGTAATAAACATCTTTTAAATTGTATTTTTTTTTCCATCTGATATTATACTACCATAGGCTTTTAACATGGCACAGATGTCTAATTTGAGACTTAATTCATTGTAGGAGTTGCTGTGCAGGGAGCTCTGGTGTTGTACAACTGCACAGGAAACTGGCTTTTTTTTTTGAACCCCCAGATTTGTTGGAGATTGGACTGTGTGAAATTACTTCTATTAATACTTTCACTTGGTCCTTAGTATAATATCTGTTCTGCCAGTTTTAAAAATGTTTGTTTCTCCAAGTGTTAGCACTTCCCTTCAACAGATGGAAAATTGAACGTTTGTCACCCTTGGGTCAACGAGGAAGTACATCGAGTACGATCCTAACAGTTGGGCTGTGATCTGAACGCTGCTTCTAAACACTGATTTTTGACTCTACGTTTTAGTTAATTCATCTTGGTGGAGCATTGCGTGGGTTTGCTGTTGTACCCTCTGCGGGTGGAAGCAGGTTTTATTGCGTTGTTTATGCTAGTGTTACTTTCAGAAAATATTTTGCAATTGTCGTGACTAAAGATGGCACTTCTAACAAAAATCCTGGTTTAGGACCAAGGCTAACCTAGAGATTTCAGATTTTCCTTTCTTTAGTGGTAATGCTAGCTAGTTTATAACGATTTTTCAGCATTCTTATAAAAATCCTACTGTATGCCTATGTATAGCCATGCTGTTTTATTGGGAAGAATAGAGTGCACAGTAGATATGCAGGAAAAACATTTTCTTCTTTTATTCAACGTAGGTCATACTACAGGTAGTTTTTCTCCATGTTTCTGGTTGTTGAGACACCATGCCGTCCTAAAGGCTGGTTTTGTGGTCAGTGATGTGCCTTCAGGATTATGGAACATGAACAACTGTTGAGATACAGCCAGGTGAACCTTGCATTTTATGCATGATGAGTTGGGAAGAAGAAAAAAAAAGAAAACACGTTGGTATATTGGAAAACTGTGAAAACAGCTGTCTTGGAAAAAATAAAATAGAAGTTAATTAAGCCAGCATTTACATTCCGTCAGGTATTGGAGAAAAGGAAAAAGCAGCAAGAAGCATCATCTCATATGTAATGTAGTGTGGCACCGTTTTTGTGAACTACTGAATGTTTTCAGTATTCTGAAATAATTGGTGTACGATCTTTTGACAATGGATGCATTGAAATCACAGTGTGAAGGAAATCAAGAGTTGTTTTGACATGATTTCTGTACAGGGAATTGGGACTGCAGCTGTTCTAAAGTTGCCTTGTGGTTTATTTTGATTTAATTTATCTTATTTAGCCTCTTCTTTTACTCTGGGTTTTCTTATCAAAATCAAGATGACAGTATCTACTTTGTTGGAGACAAGTTAATTAGATTTTTTTTTTAAATCCTTTCAGTACTCGTGGAATGATTAGTATTAAACTTCTCGTAGTGCTGTGCAGCATATTGGGCATTTTTTTCCCTGAATAAAGATGTCTTTTATGCAGTTAGGCAGCTTTGAAAACTAAAGTCTTCATCTCCTAATGGACAGAGCATGTTGTTTGCTGGAACTCCATTTTTTTAACATGCTGTTCATGTGTTGTGTTCTGTGAACATACAACGATAAAGTTGTATCTGCTCATGCCAGTGCACAGAGGCGCTGTATTTAGTGCTTTCATAGATGGTGCCATTAAGAATTGCTCTAATTGTTGTCCTGTGTATTGAGCTCATTTCCATTTCATTTCTTTGTGATGATAATCCAGCTTGCTCTTTTCTAAGGCAAGGGTTATCATCTCTGCTAATTCCATCCACCCCCAGCAGAAGCTGGCTTGGATCAGAGGCAAGCTGAGGCCTGGGTGAAATCTGCTGCGAAGAGCTGTTAGTAAGGAGGTGTGCTTGAAGCAGTGTTAGCTTTTCCTCTTTCTCCATTAATCAAGGGCTGCACAGAGGGGTGAAATAGTAGGGATGTAAAATACAGGTGAACGAATCAAAGAGCTCAGTGCTGCTTTTTTATGGATGTTATTACCGGCTGCAGGTTATCTGCACTTGTAAGTTTGGCAGAGTAGCAAGTGGCGTTGTCTCACTCTGTGATCACAAGGGTGATATTTTTCGAAGGTATGAAATCATGTGGTCGGGTGCAGGGACAGAGGGCAAGACCCTGCTCTCCTGGCGCCAGCAGCCACTTACTTTATGGCATGCAGGAGAGCAGCTGGCAGTGCTGCAGGATGATCGAGTGTTGGAGGGATGGCAGGTTGAGTAAATCCCCATTATCATACTGCTGAGAAAGAAGTGTGCCTTCCTGAGGAGCAGAAAGACTTACTGCCTGCCCTCATGCAAAACGACTCTTCCGTTCTGCTTAGTACCTGGAAGACTTTGTGTAGGATGTGGTGTTCAGCTCTGGGTACCGTGCTCTTCTGGGGAGGAGGCAGGATAGGGGTTTATTTGTTTGAAAATACACATAATTTTTTAAAAAGATTTTATTAACCTAAGCCGCAAACAAGCAAACTGTGGACCAGTGGAAGAAGCTTAGGGAAGAGCAGCGAGTACAATCAGACCTCCAAGGACAGTTGGAAAGAATTCTTTGCTTAAGAAGGAGAGAAATGACCATGGATGTAACCTTTAAGCATTTAATCTTTTGCAGAGGGGAAAGGCACAGGCTGTCTTCCAAAGATAAATGGGTAGAGTAGGAAGTAGTAGGTTTAAATTGCAGAAGAAGAGGTACAGATTGGTCACTGCTATCCTTACCACTAAAAACTTCTGCTTATCTTCACTGGTATAACTTGGTTTGGGAAGATCAGTAAGCCAGCGTCACATCAGTTTTGTAACAACTTCAGTAGGTATCTGCTGCGAGCAATGTGGGTGCAGCTGATACTTCCCTGGATCTAGAGTGTGTGCACAGTGTTTAAATCCCTTCCAGGCTTGTACTTCTTGATTCTTTAATTCTCACAAATAAGACATTTTTGGTTATTTCCACTGAAACAAGGTGAGGGGAGAGGATCAAGTATCTCACTGTCCTTAATCTGTTTGGGATCAAAGAAGAGAGTACCATTATTAATCTCCTCCCACAAATTCTCTGCATCACTCCTGATTTTCAGGCTATGTTCACGTCTCATGCAGAAGTTCCCTGCGTGTCTGCTTGTTCCTGTGATGGATAGCTATTAACTGTTCAGCGATCAGCATACTCCTGTAGCTCTGGCTGGAATTTGGAGGAGCACAAGTTTGCATTTAGGGAATTCTGGAAGGCTCAGATTGAGCTCGCTGAGGGGCAACTTAGAACCCAGTTTTCCAGTTTCAACAGGGTTATGTTGTCAAATGAGGCTTCTTTTTAAGAGTCTATAAGGTCCATGCAAGCTGAGGCCTGCTATCCTGCTGGATGCTGGAGGTTTGATTCCTTTGTATCATATTCAAAGTGTTTCATGACTGGCTGCATGCTTTTTTTAAACCATTTTCCTGGTTAATGTAATTTGAATTGTGTTGGATTTATTCTTTCAATATAAGTTGTGCTGTGGAAAAAGCAGCATCTCAATTGCAGAATAGTTTTCTCCTTTCTCGGGAGCGCTTTGTTTTGCCAGCATCGTTCGTTGTGTGTGTTCGTCCAGTTCTTTGATGCTTGTTTCCTCATAGTGCAAATCTGACATCTCTGGAAGGAGCTATAGGAGTACTAACTTCATACAATGAAACTTCAAATTTAACTTCATTTTAATAATCTACATCCTCTTTGTTAGCTGATCTGACAGCTGAAGGAGGGAGGGATGTAGCATCTCAGTGCTAGCACACCAAGAAATGTAAAAGAGTGTGCTACTCTCTTGTAAAACTGCTGTTGTTCAAGAGTGCCTGCAAGGAAAACAAAAAAAGATTGATCAGGAAAGGAAGGAGGGGAGAGGGAAAATAAGATTTTCATCCCTTCAGTAGATTTACAATAAACTTCTGGATTTTATAACTAGATTAAATGCTGGTGTAGTGGTTTTTAGGTAAATGGGTTAGTCACATTATTGTCCAATGGTATCTTAGGGTAGCTTGCCTGAGAAATCAGCTATCTCCCATATGTATACAAACAAAAACGTTCCTTGTCCTTTTTTCCTCCCCTTCCAATACATGGAGTTGGAAGAATAAGCGAGGACCCTCTTTAATTTAAAAGAGCCTCTTATGATGCGTATAATAGAGTTAAACCCCTAGTTTCTTGCTCACTTAAAGTACTTGGGAAAGCACTAAAATACTTCTGCCGTTTGACCATAACACACATCTTCGCTTCTCTTTTGTCTTAATGCAACACAGTTAACTTGCTGGAGAAGAAGTAGATGCTAACAAGTTGGCAAGCTTCCTGAACTTACGTAGACAGTGCCTGAACTTTGCAGATGCACATATGGTAGTAGCTACGCAGTTTGTGTAGCATCGGTTCTTGTTTGACAGCTTGTACATCAGATAATTGGCTCCGGTCCCTTGTAGCTTCAGTTTGAAATCTCCTTGCTTTTAAATATTTGTCTAAGACTTGGGAGAAGATTCTGCACAGAGCATTTGAAGGTATGTTGATGGGCGTCTCATCTGTTTACCCAAGCAAAAGCCCAGAGGCTTTACTAGCCTCAGACTGCTTGGTAGTTACTCTGCTCTGAGGCTCAGGAAGCTGCTCCAGCCTCCCCAGAGCTTTATCCTCCTTATTTTCTTTGCTCTAAGTCATCTGCTTCTTTTGTAGGTTTTAAGTCATTAGTTGCTTTTGAATGCTATTTTTCCACGTGTGGATTTATGGGTAAAGTTTGTATAGAAATCTGGCCATCTGCAAGACGTCAAATCTCTTCATTCATGCTGTTCTGTGGAGTGCATGAAAAGCTTTTCTTGAGCATCTGGGAGTAGAGTCTATGAGACACCAGGGCTTCAAAGGACTCTTTGAGGGAAGTTGTCAAGGGGAAAGTCTTCCCAAAATAAAGCTTTCAGTTCTTGTTTTGCTTAAATGAGGAGTGGGCAACAACAAAAATCTCTTCTGGAGATAAGTGTTTCAGTACCTGTGACTATACTGCTGTTTCTCACAGGTAAGCAATTTTGTTTCTACTTTCCAGTGAGAAAGTGGGATTTTAAGGGGGCTTCTTTTGCAGATCCTATTAAACCTGAGGTCAATTTCCTGTTGATGTTTTAGTGTCAGAAAATCCTGAAAGCTAATGTAGTAATATTTGGACTACTCCAAAATACTGTGTGTTAAGAGACTTCATTGATTTAGTCTTAGAAAAACTGCAAAGCAAAGTTTAAATTACAGAATAATACTACTCTGTCATCCGGTTTAAATGGGTAAATAAACTCAGTATTACAATAATTACTTTCCCATTTCAAGGAGTGAATGTATGCTGTATATACCCTTGAAATGAAAGAAGTGCTAGGCATCAAGTAAGCTTGAAATCTAATCAATTTAAACTAAGCTTTCATACGTTTCTTGTGCTCCACCTGCCCCAGCCTATCTTTCAGGGCCTTTGTAACTGCATTTCTAGCCAAGAAAACAATTTTCTTTTTTGTCCTGGTGATTTGTATGGCTCTCGAGGGAGTGGGAGGCTTGGGAGGATGGTGAGGCTTGGTGACAGGTGCAAAAATAGGTTTTTGCTTGCAGGATTCCTATCTGCTATTACCAGAAATGTCAGTAGGTGAAGGTGTACGTGGTTGTCTCCACATGTTACGGTAAGCGAGTTTGAAAAGCTGAGTGGAGTGATGCAAAGCATTTTGATATGCAGTCAATAGTCAGTGCTGGCAGGATGTATATGGGCACTTGGATCTTGTCCCTACATCCTGTGCCACAGGTCTGTTTCTTTGTATTATCAGTGGAGAGCTGGCCTATAGGGTCTATGATCTCACCTCTTTCAAATTAGCTGTTTTACAGTGCTTTTGCTGACTTTGGTGCTGGTCATCATGGGACAAGTGACGTCCCGCACAGTGGGAAGCCTGCTAGCATGCAGAATTCTTTTAATGGATTTGATCTGGTAGAGTGCCTTTACACAAAGCTCTGACCTTACGTAAGGTGGCCAGGGCACCCTCGGAGGCATGCAATACCAGATCTAAAATCAAGCAAGGCCTGATCCTATATCCTCAGGCCATAGCATGGTTGCTGGAGATGCTGTGGGGCCTCCTCCTTCCAGACAGAAATCATTACGCCCGATCTTTATTTTAATAGAAGCAGTGGGACAAATGTAGTTCAAATCATACCAGATTTACAAAGGGGAGTTGGGGAAGAGAGGGATCCTCCTCCTATCCATGTTGCATTGGGTCACTTTACCTGAAATTGTGTATAATCTTCAAACTCATAAGTGGATGATTTTTTCCCATGGGAGGTGGTTCTTTACCTCTGAACAAGCTTTTATCTTATTTTCAAAGGATCTTATGGTTCCATCCAGTTTTGTGTTCAAGTCAGTTTCCTGGCAGTTGTTAGCCCTACAGTGTGTGCCTTTCATTTGAGGTTTTTGTTTGTTTTTTTTTTCTTATAGAATGAACATATGGCTGACATTTTTTTTACGTGAAATTTTGTACTAAAGTTATATCCAAAGTTGGGATTTTTTTCTAAATAAATGTTTAGAAGCTACTTGACTGAAAATTATTCAGCCTTCTGTAGAGCTCTTCAGATTAAGAATATACTTGTCAGTCAAGCACATGCATCTATTTCATGTTACTTTTATTGTGGTTTTGTATTGATGTATCAATGAAAAGTTTGCAGGAATGGTTGTTAAAGGCTGAAGATGTAATTTTTAGGCTTTCTAATACCTGAAATTAGAGGGCTGCTTATTTTTAGATTGTCTTTGGCAAAAGCTGATTAGCAGAAGCTTCTTTTAATTCCACTTCAGTAAAAATATAGATATGCTTGCAAAAAACTCACTTCTGTCATTACGTGTACTTCATGCTGCGTGCATAGTTAACTGGCGTATAATAAAAGTGATTCAGGTTTGAAAGTTGCTTTGGTCACTGAAATAGAAATGAGGTGAAATCAATTCCTGCTGTTTTGTTTTAGTAAATTATTATGGAAAATACTTAGTTTGATCATTAATGTTATTTGCACAGGGAAGGGTTGACCTTTAGCTCATAGGTAAAGGATAATGGCTGTAATCACTTCGTAATTACCCCATTGGTATTACACACTTCATTGTGGAGTCAGTAAACATTTACATGATTGCTTTCGGTGAATTTGCATCATTAGTCCATATATCCCGAGTGGCAGCCTCATGAAGGCTTTGGAGATGGGTATTGAAACTGTTGTACAGAATAGTCTTCTGCTAAAAAAAAGTTTTGGTTTTGCCCTTTGTAGTGCCTGCCTTGCACTAGCTGGCTTGTTAAGGCTATACAGACATGTAACAACAAAATACTCCCTGCCCAGAGACCTTTTGATCTAAGCCTACAAGGGAACAGGAAATTCAAATTCAGGTGTACTTTCACTTCCTTTGAAGCAGAACTGTTATTTGTCAGTTATATTTATGTAATTATTTTACATCATTATTCTGTAGCATCGTTCAAAGTTATACTAGAATGAAATCAGCTCCCTCCGGCTCCCATGAAAATAAATGTTACTTTTCAGCGGAGAGAACCCTTGGGAGTCAGGAGGAAGGCTTGTTGTAGATCATGTAATGCTCCTTAATGTGTCTTAACAATGTTTCTTTTTCCTCTTAAGGCACCGTTGGCTTCACTCAATGACGGATGACCCTCCAACTACTCATCCACCAGTTGCTCGTAAATTTATCTGGGAGAACCATAAATTCAATCTGAGTGGTACTCCTGGACAGTATGTACCTTACTCTACTACTCGCAAGAAGATACATGAGTGGATCCCACCCACAACAGCCAGCAAATAACAGCAAAAAAAGGAAGTCATTTGCCTCAACTTTGGCTTTCAGTGTAAATTGTATCTTCATTGGTTTTGTTTAAAATAAAAACCTCCTATAACTGCTATGGTTTAGTTTATTGAGCTGGGGGGGAAATCAAATGAGAAAATACTGGGAAGATGTAGAGGACAGAATACATGGCAAGTCTTAATTTCAACAAGATACTGGGCTTTTTGTCATATTATCAGTGGCTCTTGTCTTTACAAGTGGTTCTCAAACTTTTTTTAGCATACTAATCATTCCTGTGGCAGTTAGTTCTCATATTTGTACCATTCAAAAGAATACAAATATAAATTTGAAATACATGATTTTAGTCTTTAGCCTTATCCTATTACATTCTTTGCATGGCATATAAATGTATCATTCCTGTACTATTTTAGGAAGTAGTCTGTTTAAATATTTGCAAGTCAAGTTAGATTAAGGCCGATCAAGGATTATAGCTTTTATTCACAAATTCTTTGTGCATGGGTATGTGTTGCTGTATTTTAACATGGTGTGTTAGGTAGTATGAAATGTGTAAGGCTACAGTAACCAAATGATATCTCATTCCTCAAGAAAACTCAACTATAAGCAGGCACAAAAGCTGTTCCCTGCTTCTGAGCATCATCCCTGACCACTCAGTGCACTGGTTTTGGACTAAGACCCACGAGCATTGTCAGTAGAGAACTTGCTTAAAACTGCCTGTCAGGTAGACTTGTAGGGGGGTTTGATTTGTTGCTGTATGATTAGCTGGTGTCCAACCAGCAATCCTGCTGACTCAAGCAGGTGCAAAGATTGGATCCCTGTCACAAAGATCTTATTGGTTGCTTCTGTGTCATCGGGTTTCGTTAGAAGATGTTCTCACAGGGGTGTGGGATGGGATGTATGTCCTGCTGTGACAGGACCTTAAGGGCCTGTGGAAGCTTAGGACTACATACTGTGGGAGATTGAGAAGCAAAGTATACCAGAACCTATTCTCAGAAAATAAGCAATTGGCAAGTTAAAGAAATTTGGGACTGTGGCTTTTTCCTGCATCTCATAGTTTGATTCTTATGCTAGCTCTGCTAGTATTCTTCAGCAGAGCTGCCATCACTGCAAGGTTTCCTCTATCTAATGACCAGGCCTGTAGGTCACTGACTGGTGACCAGCCCCTGCCTCCCTCTCCTCAGAAGGATGGAGGGAACAAAATGAACGAGCACGTGTGCCTAGATAAAGGCAGGGATATCACCCACCAGTTACTGTCACAGGCAAAACAGAGTTGAATTTAGTTTATTGCCAGTTAATATCTATTTGAAATGAGAAAACAGAAGTGAAGGCAAAAAATATATATCAAAACACCATCTTCCCTCCTGCCCCTGCTTGATAGGCTTAACTTCACTCCTTCGTTCCTCCACCATTTCCTGCCCTGAGGAACATCTGGGGAATGCCTGGTTATGGTCATTTTGCAGGTTTGTCTCTGATAATACTTTCTCCTCGTGCTTTGCCCCTGTGCTGTGTGGGCTCTCTACGGGCTTCACAGGAATCTCCTTCACTGTCTGGAGCACCTCCTCGCCTACTTTCTGACCTTGTTCACATTGCTGCTTCTCACCGTTTTTCCTCTCTCTCTGCGCACTGTTTTCCCTTTCTTTCCTGTGCTGTCACTGAGGCGCCGCCATCTTGGCTGCTGGGCCCGGCCCTGCCCTGTGGTGGGGCCGGCAGAGCCTGGCCCTGGCCTCACCTCACAGGGGAGCCCTGCGGCCCCCTGACAGCCAACACAGTCACTTCTTTTATTGCTGTAACTGGTCTTTATAGAAACCACTATTTCTATTAGTGGGAAGTAGCATTTTGAGATCTCCTAACGTAATTGAAAAGGATAATGTTTAGTTTATGTTAAAAGCACAGAGCACAACTGAGAAGCAAATCATGCTGTACTAGGAAGGACTCGTTCAATACTTTCACCTTGGGAAATTAGTTGACCTCAAGAACCAAATTTCTCCCAGAGTTGTCTAAGACCTTCATTACCAACATTCATCTCTATTTGTCCTACAGGCACATGCCTGGGTAGAGCAATTAACTCTTAATAGTTTTAGCTCTACTCTTTTAATGCGTTTTTACCTATTTCATGCCTCTTCCTTCTCTTGTGGGTTTTTCTGATTGCAACCTCAACACATACCAGCATGTGCAGCTGGGAATATTTTTCTGCATTTAGGGAACAGACAGTAATGTAGTAACTTTCTACACCTTCTCTTCTGAAGAGACAGACTCAGAGGTGGTACAGGTGTTTGCTGTCATCTGGAACTGAAATGTTAAGGGAGTGCAATTTTTATAATTTTACACGGCTTCGTGTGAAGCAATGTTCTAACAGAAAGGAACAGCAGGAAAACAGCTTTCCCTCCTGCCCTGTGGAGCTGAACTAAGCCCAGGATTTGGCTGTTCAGTCTCGAAAATGCCATCAGTCACGTTTCTGAAGAGCACAGAAACCTGCTGGTCCTGCTTTAACCCACAGGGACCATATCTGTGGGACTTCAGAAGCAGAATTTCACTGGTAGTGCCTGTAACATTGCTTCCTCAAGGTAGATTGCAGAAAATATGTACAGGAAATAGAGTGAACATATGAAGGAACAATAGCAGTCCTTCACAGGACTCTCTGTAAACACTCCTGTGATTGAGCCTTTTTATCAGCAACCTCCTTCATTTGTGGAAGTTCACCTTTGCTGATGACATCTGTCTCAGTAGGTGGAGGATGCTCAATTGCTTTCTGGTTTAAATGACATTTTAAATGCCAAGCTGGCTGAGTGCTGCAGCAGATGGTGTCTTCAGTCAAGTGCAACTGAAGCAATGACAGGAACATTCCCCTTACACTAAATGTGACTTTAAAAGAGGCAACGTTTTGACTCACAAACCACGTCCCATTAAGAAGACAAGTACCTCCTTCAGGAGCAGCAGAGTGTTGAAACTTGCTTTTATTTTGAAGCTGTGTCTTTACGAGTACCTTTGTGCGTCCCCACAGTCCTGGCCAGCCTCCCATGTGCCATGGCAAGCCAGCAGGTGCTGTACGTAGGACACCTCCCCTGTCCCTTTCCACCGCAGCGACTTGTGGAGTTGACCATGGCCCTGTTAGTGCAACAGGCCAGGCCAGCACTGCGTTCCCATTAAAGAGTTGCTCCATTGACAGCATCCACCAGCAGCACACTGCTCACTGGGCCTCTGGATTTTCATCTTAAGGACCAAAAATCGCCCTGGCTGCGCAGCTTTGGAGCAGGTGGAGGTTGCCTTGCAGACAGAGGTCCTGTGCTGTGGGTGAGTACCAGCAACACTGTCCGGTGCTCTCCTGGGACTTGATATTGGCTCTGATGCTGGAAGCAGATAATGAATCTGCAGTAGCCCTGTTTGGCAAAATGTGTCCTCAATAGCAGGGAGGCTAATGGCAGCTCAGGTGTCCAGATGTGCCTCAGCGAGCGGTTAGGGAAGGGAAGCGCTCTGCTGCTCGGCCCTGCTCAACCTGTGCAGGGGCTGGGGTCCCCGGGGGCCTTCCTGATGCTGAACAGCTGGCACCAGAGCCAGGCCTGGCCATGTCCTTCCCCTATGGTTTTGAGTGCCTTGAACCCACCTAATGTCATGGCCCAGAGCAATGGATTTTGTAAATGCTCAGGAACGCTTCTTGGCTTTGTTTACATGTGACAAATACCAAGGGCATGTTTTGAGAAAAAGGCAGTGGTTTTTTTAAATTTATATATGAAATAATTACCTTTTATTTGTTATTATTATTATTTTTAAATAGCCCTGTAAGACTTACATTTATTATTTCCTATATGTGTTTTACTAAGAGGTTTTGGTTCAGGATTTTCCTCCTGTTAAATTTCAACAGACTGAAAAAAAAAATCAGAGCACAGCTACAGGTGTGCTAATCAATATGTGTATACATAAATATGCATAGATATATTTTTACTAGGAAAAAATAATACCAGACTTAGCATAAAGATGATATTTAGTTGTAAATTTGTACTAAAAGTTTCTAACAAAGCTAAACTTTATGAAATTATGAAGCTATGTAAAACAAGTTAAAAGCTGATATTTGAATCAAACCTTCTTTCTTGTTAATTAAAACCACAAATCACTTAAATTTATAGAATCATAGAATCATCTAGGTTGGAAAAGACCTTTAAGATCATCAAGTTCAACCATCCACCTAACACTACAAGTCCACTGCTAACCCATATCCCTTAGTGCCATGTCCACACATCTCTTCAGTACCTTCGGGGTTGTTGACTCCACCAGTTCCCTGGGCAGCCCGTTTCAATGCTTGACCACCCTCTCCATGAAGAAATTCCTCCTGATCTCTAAGCCTCCCTTGGTGCAACTTGAGGCCGTTGCCTCGCATCCTATCACTTGTCACCTGTGAAAAAAGCCCAACACCCTCACTGCAACCTCCTTTCAGGTAGTTGTAGACAGTGATGTCTCCCCTCACCCTCCTTTTCTCCAGACTAAACAACCCCAGTTCCCTCAGTTGCTCCTCATCTATCTTGTTTTAGATCAGTTTATCCCGCACTACAAACCTGGTAAGGCAGAAGACATTGATGCTGCAATGAAAATTTTCTTTTGTGTTCAAATGAGTGAAAATAGGAGTTATGTGAAGCGCTTGTTAATTTTTTTAAGTAGGTATTTAGAGCAGGAGCAATGATTAAAGGACAGCTTCACACACTGTTTCTAAAATCCAAAATGTTTTAGAATTTGTGCTGATTAAGAAAGATATGCAGCAAATTAAAATTTTAGGAGCTTATCTTTTACTTTATGTAAATTACCCACAAACAACTGCATTAAGTACTTAGTGTAATCTAATCTCTGTAATAACAGCAGTGGATACAGAATCTATTTAAATGATCTGTACTACTGTCAGCACCACTTACGCAAATTGTAAATCAAGAGACTTCTGTTTTACATTGATTTATGTTGCTGGAATATTATACCTATTTGTTTCTCTTTGTCTGTGGGGTAATTTATTTTCCATTCCTCTAATGGACTGCTTCATTTTTACCTAAGATATATATTTTAAATATTAGTTTTAGATCAAGTGGTTGCGGGACTGTTCTATTTCCTTCATAGCCCAAAGGATTTTTAGTTGATGGAACAGCAATCCATCAAAACACAGCCTGTATTTAACAGATGAAGTCTCATGCGGTTGAGCATTCAGACACAGGCCTATTAATAGTTTGTTTTTTGAGGGTAACCATCCATAAAAATTCAATGAGGCAAAACCAAATTCAGCAATATCTGTCTGTGTGGCGCTTCCCTCATGCCTTGCAGCAAAACAATGTCCAGAGAAAGCAAGAAAACACTAATGTGTTTTAATTTGAGGCAGCCGAGTTAAAAAAGAAAAGAGCATTTGTTTACCCTGGGTATTTGGGAGTTTGTGGGGCTGCTTAGCTTTTTTCTGTGGAAAGTAAAGTGCAAGCGTTGTAGAGCATGAGCCTCAGGTACATGTCACTTGTCCACCATGCAACTGTAAGAGCATGGTTGGCACAAGCAGCAAGTTTCTGTTTTGTGGCACCTCTTGACTTAACCTTGAGCATCTCCAGCCTGAGCTCCAGGTCTCTCTGGGCCCCAGCTGAGGGGTGCTTTGGCCGTTTGGCACAAAGCCACGCTGGGACAGAGCCCCCTCTGCCTCTGCTGGGGGAGGTCACCTCCAAACCTCAAAGTGAGCCTCATCAATGCAGGTCTGCATAAGGTGCTGAATACCAACAGCCCTCCTGGCCTTCTGGATATATTAATTTCTGGATGTCTGTGCCCGGAAAGTCCATTAACGTGAATCTATTCAGAAGGGCAATTCTGAAAATAGAAAATTCAGCAAGGGAGTGGTGCTATCTCCAATGTCATGGGCGTGAGGTGACACCAAGAGCTCTGCCCGGCATCTGGGAGCCGTGGTGGCTTCAGAAGTCTCTCCAGCTGGAGCCTGGCCAGGCAGTCAGAAAACAATTTGCTCCATTCAAAAATTCTCTATTTGCTGTGAATAGCTATTAAAAGGGAGAAAAACCCACATCCGCTAAAATAAGCCTGTTACAGATCCCACAGAGGGAGCATGTACATTGAGGGATAAAGTGATGTTTGCATAGTTAGATAGCAAGAAATTAAATCACAAAAAGTGAAGCAACATTTAGATTTCTTACACTGGGGTGTGAAAAACTCAGAGCTTTTACACATTTAAAAGAGGAAGAGTAAGGGAAACACCTGGCTTTATTTCTGCTGCCTTAGAGAAAACTTTCTGGACTGACCCAGTCTCAGCTGTGAGAGTTAAAGCCCTGACCTGGCAGATTCATACGGAGCTGATACCAACTCAGACACAGAGATGAGATAAAAGCCATGGGCTGTGGATCAGGACACAATCGTAGGCAATCTGGAAGAGCTCAGCCTGAAGGTGTTCATACTATTTTTTAAAAACAACAACAACAACAAACTGTCAGATTGAAAGCTATTTGGCTTTCCTATAATTCTCGTTGTTTAGCTTGCATCCTCCTCCAGCAGGACCTGGTTTCATCTTTGCAAACGAGCGGTTTCAGTTTGGGGCTCTCTGGCCTGCTGTGCTGTTGCTGTAAATGCTATCAGGGAATGGTAATTTGGCTTTTATGATCTTCAGAAGATTTCTGAGGGACTTCAAATGGTGGACTTCAAATGACTTCTGATGGATATTTTCTGATTTTTTTTTTCTCTTCAAAATAATGTCTTACCATCTGTTGGTCTTTGGGTTTTAAAGCGCGGTTTGGCCATTACAGTTTACATTTGAAAAACAGCAGCAGAGGCAAATGCATGCTGTCAGAATCACTTCAAACAGTGAAAAAAAGAATCCATGATTAATTTAGTTCTTCAGTCATTTCTGCTAATTGGTAGCAGCAAGACATAATTTGGCACTGGATGAATTCCTGCCCTTTTCAGCTCCGTGCTGTCCCACGCATCACAAGCTCGCTTTGGCCGGTGCCGGGCATGGGGCCGTGACTGCTGGCGGTGCCCCTATCACCCACCCGTGCTACAGGACAACATAAACTGGTTCCAGAAAATGAACACGGAAACAGCCACATCTCCCTTGTGGCCAAGCACAGATCGGATTGTCCAAATCCAAGCTGCGAGCGCAATTGTGTACCTACAAAAGCAAAGCGGTGAGCAGTAATCAATTTGCACTACAGCAGTTGTCAGATTGCATTGAGTAAGCTTTTCTTTCTTCTAAAAGCCAAGTGGGATCTTACCCGGTTTTGTAGCTCCTATTAGAGGGGATTGTAATTGCTGTTGGTACTGGCAATAGGAAAGCACGAGTCGTAGCTGACAGTGTGCCAGCTCAGGCCTGATTGCGGTGACGGCTCTTCTGCCCGCTTGTCTAACTCCACACTGGGCAAAATGATGCACAGCTACTCGTGCCCTCATGTCACAACACATAATCATACAGTATAATTAACTTCGTGCGCTGCAATTAACAAAATAGCATCTTGATACAGAAATACATCAAGGAAACAGACAACTTTTATCACCCACCATATGCTGCCTAGAGTCAGACATGTAAGAGTTGCTGCAGATTAGCAGTTGCACATTATAATTCACGTAGGTCTTTCGGAGAGGATGATGCTTCACAGGCATACAGACAATATCGTTCCTGAGGCAGCTTGCCAGTACTAACAGGGAGCTGTGAGTGAATTTGTACCACCATCCTGCCCTCCTTTCTGCTGTTCCCTTTCTGCCCTTCCTCTGTGCCTCAGTTAAAAAACATGAGCAAACTCTCCTAGAAGAGACTGACCTCCTAAACAGAGATGAATAAACATGCATACCTTTATGTACACAGGGAATGTGTGTGCCTATCCCCTGAGCTGCTTGAGCCTTCAATTGTCTTTTGGTAGCTGTACATTTCATCTACGGGGGACCTGATCTCACCTCCAACTTACCTGCATCTCCACTTCCCCCCCAAAAAACATGCCAGGGTCAAGGGAGCTGAAGCCGGGGGGGAACATAAATGTTTTGCCCCTATATTTTAGTGAAACTGTGAAGAGCACTGAAAAGCTTTTCACTTGCTGTGCTGGATTGCTCGAGGAGCGGCTGAGAGCACTGCGGCAATGGCTGGTGGCACCCAGGAGCAGCCTCTCGGTGCACCTTGTGCCCCAGCAGGGCACACCGCTCTTGCAGGGATGGCTTTAGCAGGCTGTGGGGGGCTGGTAGCACTTGTGCTTGTAGTCACTTCTGAGATGAAAGCAGGGGAAAACTACAGTTAACTGTTTTGTTTCTCTCCAAGCAGTAGATGAGCTGCTGTGCTATTGCTCTGAGGTGGGTCCGTGCATCTTTCCAGCTTCCCTCTCGTTTCCTGCATGCTGTCGTGAAACTTCCCTCCCGCTCAGGGCAGCTCCTCTACCATCCTGCCTCGCTCCACAGGCCGGAGCTGGAGGTCTGTGTGCTGCCTCAGAGCCATCCCCCCCCATCCACAGCCAAGGGCTTTCGTGTCACCCCTTGCTTCCCGCATCAGACTCTGCCCTCCCTTTTCATGCCAGTGGCTGTGTGCCTTTTTTGTTTTGTTCTGTTTAAACAAAGTGATCATTCGGTCTCTCCTCCTGGAAATGATTAACTTGCATTTATTTTCTCGGGGCAGTATGAAACGTCCCAGGTTTGACTGAAGAATACCTACCTGCAGAGCATCCTGTCTTGTTCTATAGAACCGTCTCTCCGTGGTCATGTGTTGTAATGACCAGTTGCCTCCACTGTTATAAAACTGGACTGAATTTCGAACTTAATTTGCCTGTGTCCAGCTTTCAGCCACTGGATCCTGTTGTTGTCTTTCCCTGCAAGCTGAGAGAAGGGATGACTGCCTAGCATTTTCTGCCTGGGAAAGCACTTGAATGCTGTAATCAAGTCACCTCTCACTTTTCTTGTTGACAAGCTGAACAGCTGGAACTCTACATCTGTGACTGAAAAGCAATTTTCCCTTGCCATTTTTGCGGTTCTCTACCCTCCCCAATTTTTCATCAGCCTTTTCAGAATGAGGATTATCTATCATACCAGTCCTGCACACAAAGTGTAAAAAATCATCTTTCTTCTGGTGCTTGATTTATTCCCTCATGTGCAGCAAGAAGTCAGGGACGTATTAGCCCCTTTTTTGCTGCAGGATTGTGCAGGGAGCTGTGTTTGGATTACTCTTCCGCCAAAACCCCCCAGGCCCCTCCCGGAGTCACCACTTGCCGGTCTCTGTTTTGCAGCACAGCCTGCACCCTCCCTAGAGGGACACATTTACTTCTGACCGTTCAAAGATGGGTATTCTGTACACAGAACCCAGTTTACAGGGTATTTCAGACAAAGCCACCAGGTGGCTCATAAGAAACCTCTCCCTTTGGCAGCGACTCTCCCCCTGTGCAATTACACTTCGAAGTCTGTCAGTTTGTCCACTTGTTTCCGAGCTGGGAAGCAGCGAGCGTGCCCTGAAGGCAGTGGGTGAGCGGGTCACACCTGAGAAACTTTGCTGTGGTTTGGCAGTTCCAGCAGCCACGGGCTCCTCCGGCTCCAGCGCCCTGCACTGCCCACCCTGCGCCCCAGATCTGCCTTACATCCTGCCGATCCCCTCTCACCCCTGTCCTGCTGGTTGTCTGCTCTCAGACACATCCCCCTGGGTTAAGAGTTGCTGAATTATACATTAGCAAACCCTGAGAGGGAGGACACGATGGGACATACTGTTGAGTCATAGGGGGAAGAGCCAAATAGAAAATAAATTCACGGGAGCTGCTGAAGTAACCAGTTCTTAAACCAAGTAAGTGCTTTCAGACGTGGTATAGTGCTAACTTTCCATCAGGTTTCACACAGTACAAAATTCAGCCCCTAGGTGCCTTACGTCTCCATGTTTACCTGTACAAACCTGTAATCTGAAATGAGGAACTAAGATCTCTCTGGCAATTCTCAGAAAGTCACGGTAAGACGCTCTGTGCCTACCATCGGTTCTTTGAGTGCTGTCACCCCCTGTTGTCCCAGCGGTATGTTTTTCCACACTCCTGGTCAGTGTTAGGGTGTGTTTATGGTTATCTATTTTATATACTAGCACAACATAAATAATATTCCAGTCTCCTGCAGTTTCCCCAGTGCCTCCAAAATCAAGACCGCTGAAAAAGAAGGATCCTCAGCCAACTCTTTCACCGCTCTCGGGGTTCACTTAGTAGCGTTCATCCCAAACATCCTCCTCAGTTACCAACAAAGAACAATTTCTCTCTACTTGATATAAATACATAATCCTACTTCTTTCCAGACACAAAGTAAATAATTAGCACTTGTTAAATTAGCACTTAGTAAATTATTAGCACTTCTGACATCCAAATCTGAACCATCTAGTCCCCGAGATGTTTTGCTCTTCATGTCCTTCTGTATTGGCCTTAGCCTCACAGCTGGCATGCAGTCCTCAGCGGGGACTGTGAGACCTTTCGGTGTGACAGTGAGGAGAGAAGCACCTGCAGTGCTCGCGTTGCCACACCTGAGGAGAGGGGAAGACGCTCTGTCAGAGGTGCCACAGGGCTGATGACACCTGTGGGGAAGAGCAGGCTATGGAGCAGCCTTCAGTTCGCTGCCCATTGCTGATGTCTGTTAATATCTCCAGCTGATGATAACCTGCTCACAGGCTAATGCAGGTTTTAAAATGATCGATGACCAGCAGTGCTCTACCTGGTAAGGACAAGCACTTTTTATTGGGGCGAGTAGAGTCTGCCCCACACTCAGATCGGTGGGGCTTGCCTTTCCAGATGATTGCTGGGTGCCTGATGTGCTTCAGCTGCTGTTGCTGTGCTCTGCCTTGGTCTAAGCTTAGCCCCACGAGCAACATTTAGTCCCTGCTGACCAAAGAGCTCTGTCAGGCTTTCGGGGAGCAGTGTGACCTACGAGAGTGCACGCACCTTCTGAAACAGGCAGGACCCACAGGTAAAGGTATAACCAGCCCCGGGCTTGCACCCTTTCGCTCAGATCTTGGTGCTGACCTGCGGGGCTGGGAGATGCCTGCCTGAGCCAGCTTTGCTTCAGGCCTCCAGAACTGCGTACTGACTGGGTTTTTGTACACACCCTGCAGGCAGCGGGCTCCTAAGGAACAGTGGGAACTCCTGCTTTGCTTTTAGTCACTGAGCGTTCCCTCTTTTCTCTATTTCTACCAACACAAGAGCTACGCAGGGACAATGTTCCCTGATCACCAGGGAGGACTGCGATCGCTCTGGTCACCATCCATTTAAAATCAAACAGGAAATTAGAATTACAATGAAATAAGAAAAGATCAAAGCCGGGATTCTCATTAGGTTCTGTTTCCTGTGATATTTTCCATATTTCAGGTTTTATTTAAAAAGAGTTTTTTTCTCCTGTTGCATTTTTTTTGTGGTAATCTTTTTAGAAGGTTTACTTCTAACTGGCATCAGCAAAAACTTAAGGGGATTGCGGGTCTATTTTTCTTCTGTGTTGCAAGGCTGTAGCAAAGCCAGAGCGTAGGAAGCAGCGAATGCTAAAATTACACCTTGTTTGTATACTTAGCGAAAAATTACCCTGCAGGCTCCAGACACCCGGAGCGTGAGCACTGCTTCTGGAGGCAGGACCGGCGCTGGCGGCCTCCCCGTGCCCAGCCATCCCCAAAATGACGGGGGGGGGTTGCACCTGCTGTTTAGCATTTGGGGGGCCCTGAGAACATGGTGCTTTATAGCTGTTTGTCGAAATTCCCAGCTAGGTGACGCTGCCAAGCCCTGTGCGTCTTACGCGGTGTGTTAGGCCGCGCTGCCTCAGTGGCACCAGCTCCCTGTCGGTCCTGTTACTCTAGGTGCGGCCCGTCGTTCCGGAGTTTCTGAAGGAAACCAAGCCACCCTTCCCCAGTTTCTGTCTGGCTAGGCTACACATTAGGAAATTTTTATCACCACCAGTGCTTCCTGAAATATCGGCTTCCTGACACGTGCGCCCTATGAAGAATTTGGTGCCGCTGCAAGGCTGTGTTTTTTTTTTTTTTGTTTGTTTTTTTTTGCTTTGAGGATACCATGGCTGCTGCTAATGGTTTCACATAGAAAAGTATGCTGCCAAGCAGAAAGCGAGGTGTGAAGGTGCCAGGGATGCCTAGCCCCTGCAAGGTTTGTACACAGTAGCAGCTGGGTGAAGGAGAACTAATTAAATTAATTACTCCTTGTGCTTCTCTACAGCGCTTCTGCAACAGGGTTTGTGTTCACCTACGTTTAACAGCTGACCTATGGAAAATAAACCAAACCACAAAGTGAAAGGTTGCCTTACCATTACCAGTTCTCCATGCTGTCCAAGATCCCACCTATTTTTTTCTATTTAGAAATTAAGGACCTTCTATGGCTTGACTGAATGTCACTGCAGTAGGCACGTGTCCTTTCCCTTCCCTTTTCCTTCCAGCCTACAAGAGCCAAATCAGTTTAATATGTGCTGCCACAGAAGATTTATTTAAATTTGTTCGAAACAAGAAACCATTGGGTATAGTAATTGCTAAAAAAACAAGCAAAGAAAAAATCCTATGTCAGGATACATTATATATTGAACTTGCAGTTCTAGCATTAGATTTACCATTCAACAGCCAAAATATATACAAACATCTGCTGTGATATGAAATGATTTTTGTATGATGGGTTTTATGAAGGAGGAAACATTATAGTACTTGCCTTCCTTGGCTAATTCAAAGCAGCCATTCATGGCTTTCCGTATTGCTCTGCACAGCCCAAATGCCACTCATGACATTCTGGGTTGAGTTACAAGACAGGAAAATGCCAACTAATAAAAGTCATCTTTCCAATGTCTCAGTTTTGAGTGCACTAGCTCTTGCGGTCTTCAAGCTGGTCACAGTTTACATTGCTCAGCTTTAAATGGAGATTATCTTGGTGAAAGCCTTTTTAAGTCCGAGATTCCATTTTTGTATTGAAATACCAGATGTCATCCTGAGATTTAATATATTCTTTCCCTCTAATCTACAGCAGACAAACTGTTTGATCTGACACTGCGTGCTGAAGTTATATTTTTTTCCATGCTGTGTGCTAAAGATCACTTAAAAAACCTGTCAGTGAATGCCTGACAGCTTTATTTGTACTTGCTAATTAAGGGGCCCAATTTGATATCCAAATGGCTCTGGAAAACATTACATTTTCTTTGTCAGATTTGTATTTTATACTCTCATTACTGCTATTGTCTGAAGTATTGTTTTCTCTGTTCTGCAGGAAGGGAACTGGCTCTAATTATTGGCTTGGGGTGGGCAGTTGAGTGGAGGGGACATTCACACTACCTATTTTAAGTAAATTTACCTAATTTGCCATTTAAAGAGCCTCCTCTAGGCAAGGTAGAGGTAAACAACTTCCCAGCAGCTGAGCTAGACTCTGAGCATCTGTTGTGTGAATACCCACCAGAAGATACACAAACTGGGAAAAGCAGAGAAATACTTCTCGATTCAGCCTGACTTGCTATGTTCACAAGGCCTTGCTGCTAACAAAAGTAGGCTGCTGTTACAACTTTGAAGTGGAGCACGATGCTTTACGTACACCAAGTTATCCCATACTTAGAGTTTTGTGCAGACGTACACACCTGCTCAGCTCTATATCCTTTATCATTATTACCAAGAGAGGATCTCTTCCTCAGAATATCCTCCACGTAGTGAAGGTAATGGTAGTGGATTGTGAAGGAAGGCAGTGCGGGAATATTTCTAAAACAATGTGTCTTCTACAGAGGCAGTGGAAAGCAGTGTTGAGGAAGACATAAAGTAATTTCAGGAGACTCTAGTGCTGTATAACATAAGCTCAGGAAATTGTTTCAATGCATACTAAACTTTAAGCACTTTAAGCAAGTGCTTAAGGGACTCAAGTATATTATTAAATGCTTTCCTGAGTCAGAACCAATATCTTATCATTTAAATAAAATTTAGAAAACTGTAAGCGGAGGCAGAATGCAAAATCAAAGTCAAAACCCAGCTTGATAAATGATGTGCAGCCCAGACAGCCTTCCAGAGTGCAGGCACTCTCAAATGTCAGTGTCAGTTAAGAGATGCAAAATATTTCCTTGTTAGAGTGTGCAGCAGCACCATATCTGACTTAGGCTTGGACTTATTTTTATAGCAGTTGGGGGAGAACTACTTTATCTATAGAGTAAGTAAGGCCCTGTGCAAATGTATTTTTATATATTTTAGAAAGTCTACAGGCTAGAATCAGAATGGCAATTATTGAAATTGTTGCCAGTGCAGCTGATGTGCTGAGTTCAACTAAATTACATTTAGATAAACTTGCAAACAGTAGGGTTAGCTACCTGCCATGTTGCTGGAGAAGAAGGTGCTGGAGAAGAGCAAAAATTCTGGCTGAGCTTGTTTCCTTAGCCACAGGATAAAGTATTTCCATTAATTCTGACCTGTCCCACCTGACTAGAATATTTTGTTTCTTTCAGTAGGTTTTTAGTCCTTGAGACTACCCAAGTGCCTCAAAATACTGACTTATGTGGCTTGGTTGGTCTGTATTTGCTTTAATAACAACCAGCTGGATGCTGGTACTAATGCTATCACTATAATAATTTTCATCTCAGGACTGGGTGATGATATTGAAATAGTGATATTGAATGTATGTCTTTGTTATTACTCCTTTGTCTTTTTCTGTTTTGGGGGAAGTTATCCTTTTATATCAGCTATCTTACATATCTAGATCTGTCTATCTATCTGTTTTTAAAAATATATCAAAACAACAACACCGTAACCAGTTATTTAGCTACAACCTTTTAATATTTATTTCTCCTGTGAGTAGGCTTGTATTTTAAATGCGGTGCTTATTTCACAAAGCTGATCTCTTTCATCTTACATTATTAGCTCAAATGAAAATATTCCCACGTAAAATTTTCTAATCCCTTATAACTCTCTGTGGAGGAAGAAGAGCAAGGGCAGATTCAAAATCTCTGCTGGACTGAAGAACTCAATTCCTGACTGTTAGGCAGTTGGCTAACTCATCTAATTCAAGTACGCGAAAGGGTGAGTAAGCAATAAACCATTTCAAATCAATCCATCTGGCAGTAGGTAAAATAGCTCTAATGAACAACATGTTTACAGAGCACATTTCCTACTCAGTCTAGTCATTTGCAGGATTCAGGCCACAGATGTCACAGGTTGTCTGAGAAGCATTAGATGCAAGGAGATGACTGCATGTGAAAGGGGAGTTTGAGGATAATTTATGGTGATGGATGTTTGCTGTTTATGCTCACTTCATTAGCTAAGTCAGTCTGGATAGCAGTCATGGGACTACTCTGCTTCCCCTACTGCTTGCTGATGGCCATTTGCTCTGGAGTTCATAGGTGAGTGCACACAAGCATATGTTTTTGGCTAGATGATTTGCTTTATGATGACTAAGGAATGCACATGGCATCTGTTCTGGAGTTGTTAGAAGTTGCCCTGCCCTTTGGTACAGAAGCTGGGAAGAATATACTGTCGTATTTCCCTCTTCTTCAGACAGAGGAAAGGCACAATCTCTAAAGTTTCTGTTTAAAATAAAGCAATTGCATTCTGACTTCAGATGCTCTAGGAACTAACAAGATCCTAAGTCCAATCTTAACGTGAGAAGCTTTGTATCTGCCTCAGCCAATGCTATCAGCATAATGTCTTGGCATTATGAATCTTTGGATTGCCTTAGGTGGGAACACGTGTTCATAAATAATAGCAGGATTTGGCTTTTTGTACATAAAATTATTAGGCAAATCAGTAGGAGCAGCAAAACCAACCAAATAGCTGTCTGAAAAGCGAGAACATGAAGTGCTCTATAATGAGCCTGAGCACAAGACAGCTAAATTCACAGCGAGTTAAAAGTTACACTGCAATTGTGGTAGCATACTGTTTAGCAAGGATGAGCCAATTCTTTTGTCTTGTGAATGAGGAATACCACTAAATTTTTCAGTCATAATCAGATTCCTGGTGGATAAATGGACATATGGAAGCATTTATTTGGGCAGGAACAGTTATTTGATTAACATCAGATACCTTCCAGATTTCTAGGAACAAAGGGCACTGCAAATAAATACATATTTGGAATTGTATCTCTCCATTCTGAGTGACAGCTCCCAGGAAATCCTGCAAAGGACAGCACTGAACAGTTAACCCACTCAGGTTGCTTTGCACAGCTTGAAAAGTGCAAATAGCGAGAGCTGAGAATATTACAGTAAGATGAAATATTGTAAGTGACAAAGCAAGCCCCCTTTATAAATTCAAATTGCTGTTCCACCATTTAACACTGTCATCAAGGCACCTCTGCAGGTGACGCCAGATAACCAGTATGCATCAGAAGGAGCTGAGGCTGCATGCCCATGGCACAAGCAGTTCAGTAGTAAAACCACTTTAAAAAACGTGCTCCCACTTCCTTCCCAACCCTCCTTCCCCCACATGTTTTTTCCTTCAGTTATGCTGCACATAATTACATCAGCTTAACAAATTCAGCAAAAGAACTGAACTGACAAAATGCTCCGAGCTTAAGCACAATCCAAGTGCTTACATTGGAAATACTTGTCCTTGAAAAGAAAATTAACTATCCTGGTATAATTGTCCTTTACCAAATAGCTTCCTTATTGTACCTGCATTTTTTAAGCTCGGATAGCTGCAATAGAAAGTGCTCATACTCCTAACTGAGAAACAGAGCTAATAAAACTGTGATGCATAGAAAAGGCCTCCAGACCTCCTTCTATGTTTATTTGGAAACATCTTCTTTCTCCTTGCTAGAGTGGTATGATTCACACTCTGCAGTACTGGGCATCTCTTCATACCAAAGTGGGAAACTGGTGAGGCAGCAGCCCTGGTTGGTCCTCAGCATGCCGAGCACTTGAGTGCTCCAAGCCCTCCTCAAGCTCTTAAGGACCACTCCCTCAGACTTCATGATATCCAAACGTTTGGGGCTGAAGTCTGCTCAAGAAACTCCTTGTGCTTCTCTGGCTATTTACGTCATGTGCATGAGCAAACCTGTTGCATCTCTCCTGTTCCTAGGATTTGCACTTCCCACAGGACAGAATTTCTTAATGTCTCTGCAGGATGGACTGAGCCCAGGATCTGCCCCCCTGATCCTGAGTTATTACCGCATGTGACACCACCCTGACTAGCATGAGAGACACTGAGGTGTTGCCATAACACAGGCCATCACTGTTTCCTGCTTTAAAATTATTGAACAAGGTTTGGCTAATTTTAAAAAGTTTAGTTAAATAATGCTTGTGTGAGACCTGAATGTAGGCTGATCTGTAACTGAATAATTTATGTCACTATAATTTCCTATACGCCTGTAAGAACCACAAAGCACAGATCATTCCTCTATATTAGATATGAAGAAAATAACTAGGGCGATACTCAAATTTTAGTTCGTATTTATGCATATGTTGTTATTTTATTTTTATCATGGATCTTATGAACGCATTGTTACTTCCTTTCTCCTATGGACTGTCTCATAGTTTTAAATTGACAGCTCCTGGAGGAGAGAGACAGCGTGTGACATGTGAACAGAACCGAAGATTGATAAGGGTATGCATTCATTCATTATAATGATGAAGAAGGAATGAAGATTGACAGTTCAATCATTCATTAATAAAGACTTACGGTATTCTCATTCATGAATGTGTTAGTCAAATTATAAAACATTTAAAAAAGATATTATTATTATTATTAAAGTTTGACTTAGTGCTTTGTCCTTACTTGACAGTGTAGAAAAATCCCTATCGATAAACAGAATTTTAATTAGTCTGAAAAATACCACAAAATTACTGATTTTTTTTTTTCATTTTTGGAAATACCTTTTCTATTACAGATTGACATGAGGCAGGACTTAAATACTTGATTATTGTAGTTTAACAGACTGCTAAACCTCAGCTGAGCCAGAGGACTAACGCACCATTCCAGACAAGACAGGCACAAGCTAAGTTACTTTATTTTGAATCTGCCCTGGTCAGAGGTCTCAGACTCCCAATGACTGAATTAAAACCTCAATGACAGAGACTGATGACAGAGTCCACTGTGAAGGACTTGGCAGAACAGGGTGCAAGCCTTGTCTCACAGAGCATCTCTGTCTGCAGCCCCCTTTCTAGGGGCTGCTGCTGGATCTCGGGCTGGTCCGTGTTCCTGTGGGGCAGCCGCACACGGCCCCGCTCCCTGGGGGAATCCAGTGGCGACCTCGTCTCCCATGACATACTTGGTTGGAGTTTGTGTGAGAGCAGCCTGGCCACCCTGCAGTGCGATGGGAAGCAGAGCTGCTGTCTCAGGGTATGTGGTGCCAGCTCAGGGAAAAGCTCACGGACACATAAAAACAGTCTCAGTACAGACGCGGGTAAGGGAGGCAACCAGAGAACCACGTTAAATCTCGTCCTGTTACAACTATTCCTCTTCCAAATTCTTTGAGCACCTCTTCAAGCAAATGCTTCCTCTCCCAAGTTAAGACTTAGATTTGTACAATTCACATTTTAACAGCTTCACACCCATTTGTTTCCTTGAATTCATTGCCAAATGGCATTGATTTTTCAGTTTGTGTTATTGTCTGTTTGTGTTCTACAATAAGATGGCAATCTCCTTTCCCTAAAAAGACCTTCCCCCCCCTAAACCCCCCTTTTTTTTTTTCTTTTGGCAGTGAACAAGTCATATTTTTTCACTGTTTGCCTGTGAAAATGATTATTCTCTGTTTCATGTTGACTGATTAAGTGAAGTGCAGATATAGACCATCTATGATTTAAAAGAAAATATCCTCTTGGTTCAGCTGATCGGGTGGAGAGAAGGTTTTGTTCCCATGGCAACATTTTGCATTTGAGCCTGCAGAAATGAAGCTGCCTAGAGGCATTTCAAACATGCTGCATTCAAAGAGCTGCTTGCACTCTACAGTGTGTTTTCATTTTTTGTGTACGACAATTGCTTAGCAAACACCAGCGAGACAAAAGGAAAAATCTTTGCATCCCAATACGCTAAACTCGAGCCTGCTGATACGAGGTACGCAGCATTGTACTGAGACAAGCATTGCTCGAACTGCTCCTGTAATATGCACACAGCGAAGCAACCTTGAAGCTTTACTATCAGCTGTCTGAGCAGACGCCACAACTTCAGGTAAAAATCCGTCCAAAGCTCAGGTGTCACTTTCGTAAGAGTTCTTCTCCCACCTTCATCTGAGACAATGCTGAGACATGGCGTTGTGAAAAATAGCTTGGGAACTGGCTAGTAGGCTGGGAAACAAAAACCCCGTGCAGGAGATTGTGTCTCAGAGACACGGGGCTGGAGCACGGGAAGGGCGGTAGAATGCTTGAAGAACGGTGAGATGGGGTGGGAGAAAAAAAGCCTTTCCTAGCACAGGGAGGTGCCGAAGGAAGGCATCAGTGGAAAAAGAGTGGAGGACAAATCCAGTTTAGGTTCAGGTCTTTGCACTTCATACTGTAAAATTTGACCATACACTAGCAGGGGTGATTTTTGTGGATACAGAAGAATGAATTAGACTTCAGTGGTGACAGAGGGACAAGACAAGGAACAGATTTCACCTCAGGACTTTTGGTTTATTTGTAAAATACTAGGAAAGAAGGACAGGACACAAGAAATTCAAAGAAGTCTTTAAGGGGGGTGGTAGACATTAGCCCTTCCTCTTTGGCTACTGTCTGTCTGTGTTTCACCAACCAAACCCTCCCACTCTGTACAAATCTTGTTCAGGCAGAACTGGAAAATTCCATGTTCTTATCCAAGATTGAACAAGATTGTCTGGGAGGGACACAGACCAGTGACACAGAAGCACGTCAGCACAGAAGCACAGTAATTTTTTCCAGGAAAAAAATGATGGAAAGTCACCCAGGAGCACAGAACTGCAAATGAAATGCACACATAGAATCAATGTTATGGTATTTTCTGAATTATATTGTTAATAGAGAGTGATACTTTAATGGGAAATTCATTCACCTTTTGTGTCTGTCTTTGGACACCAGTAAGCAAAGTAGTGACATTAGCAATATTGGTGTTATTGATAAATACTTTAGAGGGAACAGGTTGACAGAGCACTGAGGTGTCGTAGCACCATTTGGTTGGTAACATAAAACTGTAAAATATCCCCAGTATCAGAAGGCAGTAAATTGTTACCTAAAGCTTTTTTGGGGGAAGGAAATAAAAGCAGAGTGGTTTCGGAAGTCTTGTGGAAGGAAGACACCTCAAACCAGGAAATGTGAGTGAGACAGAGGAAAGAAGAAGACAAGAGTATGAAGAAGGCAGACAAGGTTACGCTGAATGCTGGTTGTTCAGTTACTCTCAACCCGAGTTCATCTGAGCTGACCAGTAGGGCTGGAGTAGCTAGCTGTAATGCTGTGATCAAGTGGTACTATCGTGCGTGAGTAAAGCTCTTTGAAGACCAGCAAACTAACATGGCTTTTTCAAACCACGCTTGAAAGTAACAGTACAATATGAATTTTGGAGAAGGAAGTACATCTGTGTAAAGATAAACCGATCAAGGGTCTGTTCGTGGAGCTCACAGATCAAACCCACCAAATCATGCATTGCTTCATGCCCAGACTTCCTCTGAAGAGGCCTCGTATTGCACGAGCAAGATAAATGGGCTAAAACTGTAGGAGAAAACTGGCACACGGGGTGACATAACGGGGAGTGTGCTATGGAGGAACGCAGAGATAGCTTACGGTAACACGGGCAGGAGAAAGGGTGGGTGCCAAGAGCCATGCGGAGTCAGAACAACTGATGAAGATCACAAAAAAAGAAGATAGTGATGGGATGAAAGAGTGGAAACATAAGCAGTGCTGAAGCCTTGAAATGATATTATCTCAGACAAGACAAGACAAGTCAGCAAAGGTAATTATTTACTGCTGGTTGGCCAGATGGTCCTGGAGTTGTATCAAGAATCCCTGCCCACCACATTTCTCTACAGGTCTGGAATCCAAACTTTTCATCTACCCTAAAATGTGTGCGTTTTCAAAATGAAAGGATGGACTCAAACTTCTATAGCTCCAGGGGAAAAAAAAAAAAAAAGCAGAGGTCTACAGTGCGAGTAGTGCAAGATGGGGGCAGCAGTATTCCTGCTGTTATGAGAAGACAAATAAAAAACACACCCTGAGGTGAGAGATCTAATACAGCTTTTGAAAGGTATGGGCGTAGGGGTCTATCTCCAGGGCAAATGGCTCAGCTTTTCACTTTCAGAGGACAAAAGCTCTGGCTTTGAAGAGGAGAAACAGCTTTCCAACAACCTGTTGTTAGAGATTGGGAGGAGGCTGCTCTATGGAAACCCATGGACGGGAGCCAGCTTTCAATGGGTTTTGTCTCATCAGGAAGGTAGATTGCTATGAAACCTGTTCTAAGACATTGAACACTCCTAATGGATAAAAAGCAGAGGTACTGAGGACTGGGGTTTAGGGTACTCTAAGAGCCACACACATGGATTTTAAGCATTACAACACTCACATCTTTGGGTTCCAACCGTCTTTAAAGTAGCCTCAGAAATCTCCTTCAGAAAAGAAGTAATTTGAGAGTGTATGTCTGTTAATGAGTGTAACTACAGAGAAAACAACCCAAATACAAATACAGAGAAAACAATCCCAAATGGATTCCCAAATACCTATATGGCCATGGTCCAGGATGATTGCTCATGTTCTTATTCCTCTTGACTACCCAGTTTCATTTATAGGTAAACTAGTAATTTTATCAAGCTTACACAATCAGTCCTCGTGCAAGAAGGACACTTGCACTTCAATGAGAAAATGTCTGGAAGAAAGGAAAGCACAGACCGGGATGACAGCACACACATTGAGAGGGGTTTGTCCCTTGCTGTTTTACACTGGGCAGTGGATGAGAACAGTCAATGACTGTAGCAGGTAGTGTTGTTGGAAATGCCACAGACTTTGGTGAATAATCACCATAAACTCTGTATTAACCTGCCAGCAAATATTCAGCCACTTAAGCTAGACATCTCCTGTCCAACTACAAGTGTAAACGTAATGACAGTTTGATCTAGCTTCTTTGCTTTCTACTTACTAAACAGCTTGCTGAAAATTAATTTACCATGGATCACTATGCGCTGACTGAAGTTTCATGCGTGTGTGAAATCTGTTACTTGAAAACTTAACAGGGCACAGGGCAGAGCTGGAACAATGGGTTGCCATGAGGTAAGGCACCAAGAGTAACACCCGAAAGGATGGGGAGCGCCTGGTTGTGTCCCCCCGAGGCCCAGCACAGCCTGGCCAGCCGCCGGGCACGCAGCTCGCCCCAGGGTGCGCGGCTGCATAGGTGCAGGTTCAGGGTGCTGAGCCGTGATTCACCTCCACGCTGGGCAGCAGGAGCCTGGGGTGCTTGTGCTTAGCGTTAATACAGAGGGTGCGTTATAATTAGCGCTGAGTACCCCTCGGGATCAGCTTCTATTTTAGCTCGAGAACAGCTTGTAACTCCGACAGCGTACTACAGCTTGCAGGGAGAGTGAACTGCTGCTGGAACAGGTGTAGTTTGCTTTGGGTGAGACTCGTTTTGCTGCCGGACCAGCACCAGGATCCTGCCAGCAGAACGAAGCCCTCAGCCCACCCCCGCCCGGCGAAGCCCCTCCTCAGCGGCTGCCTCCTGCGGCCCAAACCACGCAGCCGGGACCGCGGGGCGCCCAGGGGCTGAAGGGACCCCGGGTGGTGGTGGTGGTGGGGGGCTGAAGGGACCCCGGGAGGCTCGGGGCTCCCCCCGCGGTGCCCGGGGAGGGCTGCGGCTGCCGGCCGGGCGGGAAGGGGCCGGGCGGAGGGGGCGGGTGGGCCCGCGTGGGCCCGGCCCCCTCACGGCCGCGCTGCCTCGTGCCGGCCGCCAGCCGCGGCGCCGCCGCCGCTCCGTGAGGGCGAGCAGCGAGGGGCCGGGGGGTGGGGGGGGGGCTCCGGGGGCCGCGCCGTGAGGGACGGGCAGCGCCCGGCGCCGCCTGCCCGGCATGCAGCGGAAGGTAAGCGCCCCGCCGAGCTGCCCGCCGCCGCGGGGGGCCCCCGGAGCCGGGGGGCGACGCCCCGAGGGGCCGCCAGGGGGCGCGGCGGGACGCGGTTGTGCCCCGGGCGGGGGCTGAGGGGCGAAGCTTGAGCCCCCGGGGGGGGGGGGGCGCGGCGGTCCGGGGGTCGGAGCCCCCGGGGGGAGCAGAGCCGGCCGAGGGGGCAGCAGCTCCCCGTCTGCACGCTCGTGCCGCGAAGGCGCTGCTGGAAGCCCTCAGGAAATCAGCCACAGGTCTGAGCCGGGAGGGGGAGGTCGGCACGGCAGCGCCGGAGCTGCCCTGGGGGCCGAGGGCCGCTGAAGTCGGGCGGAATGCTGCTCCCGGCGGAGCGGGGCGTGCGGGCAGACCTCCCAGCTCCCCCCCCCCGGCAGCCCTCCGTAACCACGAGCTGCAGGTGTGTGCGGAGCGGGGCCGCAGCCACGCGAGCTGGCCGTAACGGGGAGCTGGCGGAGACACGCCGCGGGGGACCGCTCAGCCCCCCTGTCCCGCCGCCGTGCCTGCCCTGCGCTCCTTCCGCCTCGTTTCCACAAACGTCGCCGCCGCAGGCTTAGCGCTGCTCGCCCGGATCCGCAGTAGCTACGACAGCTGGGGTAGCGAGGCGTCCCACCGGACTGCCGCTGAAACACGTGCGGTGTCTCTGGCTGCTCTCCGTGGCGAGCGCAGCGGTGACAGCCCGGTGTGCCCGGTGTGCCCGGTGTGCCCGGCACGCTGACGCGGGGTGTGGTGGCTGCACCTCGCCTGGCGGAGCCTGAGCCGTGCAGCACGAACAGGGAGAGCTAGGGTCGCTTGCCTTTGTCGTGGAGAAGAGCCCTCCGCTGAGCCAGGCTGCCAAAACCCGGCGTTACTAATCTCTTTACAAATGTTCCCGGAGCGCTGTGTTGTACTGTTGGTGTTAATTATTACGGAGTTATTACACGGTGTGGGCAGACTGGGGAAGAGGAAACTGATGAATTCTGTCCCAGCATTGTGAATAACGTGGAATGGATGCTTCATGTGAATTTTCCTTCTTCCACTGCCCACCACACTCCTTTGCCTGCTAGGAGGAGGAGTGCAGAAATCATCGAGATCTGAAATTGAGGGCTTTGTAAAGGTCAAAATGACCTCAGGAACCGTGGATATGAGATATCTGAGCCCTGTTTCTTTTTCATACTTAATTCGTAGGCTGCCCAAGGGCTGATTCGCAGTTGGAGGGTTGCTCTGCCCGGTGCCCTCCTGCTCTGTGCTGCATACTCAGCCAGTCGCCCGTCCCAGGACAACCTCTGGGTGAATTCAGGGCTGCCTGTGCTGAATCCCTCTGCTGTATCAGAAGAGCAATACAAAGAGAAGTTACACTAAGCTAACTTTAGGTCAGAAACGATAAAAATAGTAATTCCTAATTCTTAGGGAACACCTTGGGCTAGTGAAGGCTGGATGAAGAATCTTCAAAGAGAGGGAGGCTTCTAAGAGGGAATCTTCTAAGAGAGGGAGGAAAAAGTAGCAAGAAATAAGAACAACAATTGCAGACCTCACTTTGGATCACAAGTGCCCAGATCCTGTTTTAGGCATCCAAATGGAGAACTTTCTTACTGGTTTGTGGATCAGGTCCTTGGCATGTCTTGGTAAACCAGTAATCGTGTTGGCAGCCAACAGATAAAATTAATTTTGTGCCACGGCTGAGGCGTGAAACCACAGTGTCACACTCTTTATTCTCTGCAGTTCCAGGAGGTTCTTTCATCTGTGACATGGGGTCCTCATTCTGCATTTTATCTGTTGGGAAGGGGAGGTAAAACAGGGAGAAGCCCTGGTTTTGTTGTTCCTCTGTTGCTTGGTTTTGCGGTAAGAAGAGGAAGCCTCGCATTTGGGACCTCTCTGACTGTGCTGTCACTAAATGCACTCGGTGTTTCATTGATTGCTTCAAAAATAAATTAAGCTGGAGAGAACTGGGCCACTGAGTAACAAAGCTGAAATGCTTGCGCGGGGTTTAGTGCGGGTCAGCGGCTCAGTGTTAAATCCACACTTTCAGTTTAGATCGAGTTTTCCACTGCCATCTGTGCTCGTACTGGAGCAATAAATAGAAAAGTTGTTTCGAACGTCTCGGAAGCATAGTGAAAAACCATGCTTCTGCAGCTGAGCTGTGTGTGGGGTGACCTCTCCGTGGGGCCACCCCTGGCTCCTGGGGCGAGCCGATCTGCCTGGGGAGCCTGCCTGCTCCCCGTGCTTCAGCCACCGCAGCGGGGCAGGGGGACCCGAACCCTGCAGCGCTAGGCAGGTGCTGGCCGGCACCTGGCTTCCAGGCTGAGGTCTGGTGCTGCGTGCGGTGGAGAGCTGTGCGGTAGGGACGGGAGGACACCACGGGGAAGGAGAGGCAGTAGCGTGACGCTGTTAGTCTGCTGCTTTTAGGGCTTTCTGCTGAACCTGGAGCCTAGCCGAAGCAGCTCTTGCTGTGTGCTCCTGCTAGGGAGCAGCTGAGATGCCTCTGCCTGCCACCTATCTCCTTCTGCACCGCCAGCTACACCAGCTTAACGTGTTCTCCACGAAGGTTGTGCTTTCCGGATCCTCTGGGTGTGCGTGAGGTCAAGGTTTCCTAATTCTCCTAGTGTCTTATTTGAGGTGCTTTACGGGAGTCTCACCTTTCCAGAGAACGTGTCTCGTATATTGCCTCTACGCAGTCCCTTTTTAGGCTTGAGAGACACGATGTACAGAGCTCCCAGGCCAACACTGCTTTTCCTCCCTCCTCAGGTGGACCAAAATAGTTAAAGATGCCCTAGGCATTTCTTCATACTTTCTTGCTTATACGAATACACATTTTTAAGAGCTCCATTGCTTGGCATCTAGCTGCAGCAGCAGGATTTATAGCTTAGGTTGGTCTACTTGATTTCGTTCCTAGTGGAAAGCCTGTTGCTTTTTCTCCCGTGTGCCCCTCACTTCTCACTCCGTTCTGTATTAGTATGGAAATACCAATGCAAATATAAGCAGGAAGAAAATCCCTGAGGTTTTCTCCTGTTTTTACAGACCTCCCCCTCCCCACCGTTCAAATAAAATAGATTAGTGCTCCTGTTAACAGAGGCAAGCTGCTGTTAGACGGCGCAGGGAGGCGGTAACAGGTAGGAGAGGAGATGAGAGACTGCATTTCCAAGCAACGAATGGAAAACCAGTCCCTCAAACCTCAGCATTCTTACCTCTTTGAACTTGTTTCTCTTTCAGCTTCTTTTACCAGATGTACCTGTCTTAATTTATCATATTAGGAGGTAATTTATTCAGCCTAGGCAGTCTTTTACCAGATCACTGAAGTACATATTAGATACAAATTTGCATTTGATGCTTTTATTCTCTGTTTGAATATCACCACTGTGTATCTTGTTCGTTTTCACTGGGGAAAACATAAGCCCAATTCACCTGTCAAATTCCGCTGGAGCTGCTTTTTCAGGCATGATGTACCTGCCACTGGAAATTAGTGGAAGTCTAACACATCAACAAGAAATTAGTATTTAGGGACAGCGAAAGGAAGTCATTAGCGCAGTGAGAATATACTGAAAATCCGAGCTAAATAAAATGTGTAACGAAGGTGAATTTGTCTGTCACTTTTGTTTTTATTAGGTGTAATTTAACGTTCTTAGATTTTTTTCCTTTTTTACCTCTGACCCTCAGTAATCATGTGTAGCTGTGCTTGTAGGTACGGATGAGGGGGGGAGGAGAACAGGCTGCTTGGTGATGCTGTTTAATTCATAAGGCGGTTAGGAGGGATATACATATCTTGGCAGGTACAGATCAGCGCTGCATCTTGCTATAGGTTTTAGTCACTGGATATTTGAGCAGAATGAAAGTCTTATTTTTAACCGAGTTGTCATTATCTTTTCTCAACAACCTGTGCAAAGCTGTACGTGCTGGGACAACTTGGGATAATGGGAGTGGGTGGCTCTGTAGCTCTGTAGCTGTAGGGGAAAGAAGTGTCCTTTTGGTGGTTTTAGTTGCTCAGAGATTGTCTTCAGAGCACTGCCAGTCAAAAACGACACTTCAGGGTTGAGGTAATAATGAGGTTTTCCTTATTCAGCTGTTTTGGAGGTTCTGCTATGTTGGTCGCCCTCGGGGAATGCAAAATGTTCTGCCAGATAAATCCATGACAACAGGTAACTTGCTTAAGCATTAGGTTTATCCCAGCTAACATGCAGGCCGTTCGACTGGGTAGGATGCAGGGCATCCCGGACTGAGGGAGCACCGAGTACATTCGTGCTCCAAGCGCAGCAGTGGGGATTTCAGCACAGGTCTCCTCCTGCCTTCTTGCTGGGCTGCTGGGGGAAACGGGGCAAATGGGCGATCTGAGATTTCCCCTGGAGCTTGGGCAGGCTGTCACTGGGAGGGTTTCAGTGTACTTTGGCAATTCTCACAGTGAAAACGGAGCTGCCCGGAGGAGTTTAAGTGCCTAAAAGACTGCAGGATTTGTGTGTGAGGATTTCAGTGGGACATCAGTGTTGGTTTTGAAGGACTAAAGACAAAAAGATTCCCTACCTTTACCTCCAGTACCTCTGCTAGCTAAAGAGTTCAGCTTTCCCATCGCTGGTTCGTTTTCTTTTTTTTTTCCTTTCTTTTTTTTTTTCCTTTCTTTTTTTTTTTTTCCGTGACTCAACTGATTAGCAGCTCTGCCTCTCTACCAACAGTGAACCAACAGTGAACATGATGCAAATATGGACGTGTTTGCATGCATTGGGAAATTCTTGCCTGAAAAAGCAAAGGCTTGAAGCAGGAACAAGGCAATAAGGGGGACCAAGGCAGTGAAGCTGAGGCTTCAGGTTCTGCAGTAGTGTGTGCTGTGGCGGGCAGCAGGCGAGAGAAAGGCGATTCGTTCTGCGCTGCAACGTGAGTGGGGTGTTTGAAGGGTAGGCTGGTATTTCTGCCAGTGTCAGGGACCTGAAGTTGGAAGTGTCATAGTGGTATACGTAAAAGTTGCTGGGCTGTCTCAAAAGTATCTGCCATCTATTTAAAATGCTTAAAATTATTTTCTTAAGATTCTAGAGTAAAATTCTTAAAAGTTGGGCAAAAAGGAGCCACTGTCTGATGGAATGACAGTGAGGTTTACGTATTGTAGTCCCCAAGTTTGCTTTTGAAAATGAGATTTAAATGAGTGGCATGCTTTTCATTGTCGTCTTACTGGCCATACTGTTATCTGCCACCTTTGTTGGGAAGCAGAGGGGAGAGCAAGGAGTAAATGGCTTGGAGAGGAAGAATTCAGGAGTGATTCAGTACTGTTTCTTTCTTTCGGTAGAAGTTCCGGGGGCACCAAATGAAACTGTCAGGCACCAGGTTCAGAGCAGAAGGTATAGCTGTGGAGCTCCTTCCCGCTGGGTGTTGTGGAGGGCGTGAGTTGCCCTAGATTAAAAAACAAAGCCAAATATATTCAGAAAGAAGAGTACTTCAAAACTCTCTGAGTACAAAGTTAACACTTCTGGCTCAGAAAGCCCTCGGCCTGCAGATCCCTAGCAGCTGGCAGGTATTCTAGGGAGCATCATCACACCGTTACCCTGGGCCGGGAGCCTTCCCTAAGTGTCTGATGTTGGCCACTGTTTCAGCCAAGATACAGGTACGGATTTAATGTGAGCCAGCGCCACAAAACTGAGCTTTGTTTTCCCCAAGGGTTGTTTGTGAGATGCTGAACCCATTGGAGTCATACTGTTGGTTAAGCAGGTCAGCTGGGAAATGCTTTATGGGTCTAAGTTGAGAATGTGTGCATGACTTAGGGCTGAGGTGGTGGGAAAACAAACAGAGGAAGATTAAAATCTTTTATGCATATCAGCTTAATTAAGCTAAAAACAGTAGGATTTTTTAAAAGTCATTTCTTGTGTTAGTGGCCTGGACCTGACTCCTATTCAGGGGGATGGAAGTCAGAGTGTCTGGTTCCGGGTTTCTCTATAGGCTACCCACACCAGGACCAAGATTTTCCTGGCTTCATGTTCTGAGCTTGTGACAAAGCAGAATTTAGCATGAAAGGTACCAAAAAGGGCAGTTAATACCTTTTTTTTGTAGAAGTTCCCCAGTGCTGGAGTGTTGTCCTGGTGAGAAAACAATAAAATATTAACTTTTAAAAATATTTATGAAAAAAAAATCTCCAGACATGGAAGAAAATAAAAAAGGGACAGATGTGTTGATTTACCTTTTTGTTTGTGAGGGTGGGGGGGCAAATTTTGCCTTCTTTAACAAAGTGTTTTGTTTTTTTTTTCCCCATTTCCATTGCTTGGGGGCATGCCTATGTTGGTTTGAGCGGCCAAATAAATGGAGTTAATAGGTTCACCTTGGTGTGAGTTCCTGGTAAGTAAGCCACATGTCACTATGCTTTCCTGTCAGTCTTTCCTGCAGTAGTTAGCAATTAGTGCAAAAATGGATTTCTCCAGTCTAACACACAGCAGAAGTACATTTAGAAATTGGCATTGATATTTTGTGTTTCTGTCTCCAAGGCTGCCTGTTTCCTCTTGGAGAAAAAATGACTCCTGCTCTGGTCAGAGTGCTGCCTGCTGGGGCTGCCCAGCGCACCAAACACCAGCACCCCCGCTTCCAATAACTCAGCGGAGATTGAGCAAATCTGCCTTTGTCCTGGAATGCTGCAGGGATGACCGGGTCATTTGATAGCGGATCCCATGTGGTTTGATGACAACCGAGGTCTCCTTAAATTGTAATACGCACCTTACAGATGTATTCTCTTGCCTGCTTTGCGGTAGGACTTGTAGGCCAAATACCCCAAAGGTCTCAGAGCAGAGGATTTTTGTGAGCTCTAAACCTGTACTGACTGGTTTTCAGCGGGAAACGGCGCCACTTCTCTGTTCTGTGCACCATTTTCTGTAGCCTCAGCTATGTTTTGCAAGCAGTGCCAGGCATTCAGGGTACCTCCTCCACATCACCCGAGGAGGCATTTTCCCTCCTTAGAGGACAGGTTGCACCAGCCTGCCCTGGGTATAACGACAGCCTCCCTGACACAGGGCTTGCGGCTCGGCGCACGGGGCCTTGGGCTTGGTTTAACAGGTACTCTGTTTTCACCGGGTAGCTGATCTGATGTGTGATTTTTAGGCAAATTTATTTCATCTTTTGTTTTATCTCTGTGGTCTGTCTTGTACGTGTTGGTGAAGAAACTTTTTCTCTCATTGAAGAGTAAGTTAGACTTTCCAAAACCTTTGATATTCTCCAATTTTAATGCGAAAAATGGCTAGGGCTCACCTTTTTTGCCCTGCTGTAACATCTGCGTGTGCTCTGGCAGATCTCATGTGGATTCAGGACACACAAAATGAAGACAACGGCTCTTTGGTCACTTTTTTTTTTCCTGCATTTGAACAACTGGTCTTAAGCTATTGTGTTTAACGTAGTGGAGCATGACCTTGAATGCCAAAAACCATTTTAAGAAAAAATGCCTCACTGGTCCACATTATTTTTGTCAAAGAAAAAAAAAAAAGCTACTTGCAGAAAATGTATTTCTGCTGAAAATATAGAATATTCCCTGAAAAACTAACCCCTAGTTGAAAAATGATTTAAAGCTCTTAATGCACAATGGAGAGTCGAAATCTTTTCCAGAAGGGAAAACTGTATTTTTCCCCAGCAGCAACATAGTAATAATGCTTGCTAGTTTGATTTAGATATTCTACTGTTTTGTAAATAAGTAAGTATTTACATCTGTTTTTTTCTTTTTTATTATTATTCATCTTGGACATTTGGTAGCATGTAATTATTCATACCAGTAACTGAATTTACAAATCCCCTCGTAGTTCTCTATCCTTTTCAGATTCAGTAAAAGCTGTTCTGTTAGATGTTCTCTTCATCTTTTTTTTTTCTTTTTTTTTTTTTTTCCTGCTTATTTCTGGAGAGATGAATAAATGTACTTTTTAATGCATTTCAATTACCTTACTTTTTGTTGAGATATATTTTCAGGTAACACAATTAATTAAAACTCCATTAACTGTTTTAAAATGAAATATCCCCTAGTGGCAGGTCTTTGGTACTGGCCTACTTGAGTTAATGATTGCAAATGGATGTATAATACGCATTGACTCGCTCAGAATTAAAAGAGGATTTTTGTCCTTTTTCTTGCTCTTTGATGTATAAAGGACGCCTGAATAAGTTTCCTTTGCTTTCTACCATTTAGATTCACTTAATTCTGGTCTTCCTGTGAGTTAGTTTTTAGGGCTAATTCGTGTTATTTTGTTGAAAGCAGGGCTGGTTGTACAGATTTGGCATACCGTCTGAGCAAATGGATTCCCTCTGACCTTTAATAGCAAAGAATTAGGGAACGTTTTCTAAGTCTTTTGACATTTGCATTAGCTCTCAGCTGAGGTGCCCAGCCTTGCAGTGGAGAAGCTGTGTCCGCTCTCGGATGCTTTTTTCCTTTTGCTGTCGGGCTGATCGGTGCCCATCTCCTGCCATGTTCTCACAGCCTGAGCAGGCGCTCACGGAGGGTGGTTGTTGTGTCTGTGGGGAAGCTCGGCTAGACCGAGTCGTTTTTCTAACTGCTTTGTAAGACGAAGAAAACCTTTCGGAGAGGTCTGCTTTAACCACGACTCGCTGATGCCAGTTCATCTAACACAGAGGCAAGCTAGGTTTTTGTGCCTTGCAAAACACCTGCACCGGGAGGCCTTCTGCAGCTGAGCACAGAGGCTCCCTTGGCAGGAGGAGAAGGCGGGAGGAGGGCCCTCCTGCAGTGGGGTGGTATATTACAATACACCTCCCAGTATATATTGCAGTGGGGTATGTTACGATAATAACGTTTGGTTTTTGTTATTACTGGGGAGAACTGTAACAAGAGAGCGTTCTAGACTGTAACTGAGCGCTGTCATTGCAGTGACTGTGCAGAATGAGTTGACAGTATGCAAAATGAAACATCCCCAGCCTTGGGTGATAACAGAAGCTACGTTTTCCTGGCACATTTAATCTCTCTCTCCTTTTAATATGTGATGCAAGAGGGTTTTCAACTTAGCCCTACAACAGGTGACTTTTTTCAGCTACTGTTTGCTGATCTTTAAAAGTAGGAGTGCGGCTTTAGCAAGCAAGAATATCCATCTACATACATAATGCTCTGGTAATTCACACATGTTGAGAGAAAAATGCAAATTTACATCTTAATAGCCTGGCGTGCCAGTTCTAGAGGTGCGAGTGAGTAGTCAAGACTTTTGTACGTGACATCTCTGCTGACAGACAGTACAGAAATTGGAATAATTCAAGAAGAAGGTAAAGTTACTTTTGTTAGGTATGTCTGTTACAGAAACACGGGGATGGTGGAGACTAAAGGGGTTAGAATCACTGGCAGTGGATAGTAATCTAATGTAAGTCCCCAGGCAGGTGAAGTTAGCTCGTTCTCGGCATGCTGCCCGGAGTAGGGTGGGGGGAGGGATGGGAAAGGATGAATCAGCTCTGGTGTTTTGCAAGATCCTGCCTTCTAGTTCAATATTGTCTTGTTTTCTTTGCCTGAATTTATTCCTGACAGGTGGTGACAGAATGTTTTCATAGAAGATATGCTTACACCTTGTTAGAATCATAGAAACCAAATAAAGTCTCCTGTGGCAAACTAGAGTTCACGCTGACAAGCAGACGGGTTCTCTTCACTACTTCTTTACAGCTTTGAAAATCCTCATTGCTGTACAACATCCCTTTTTGCTCAGCCCTGTCTGAGGAGTCTGAGCAAAGCCAGGCTAGAGGCAGTTTCCAGTTGGTTTTGGTTCACAGAGCTGCCACCTCCAGCCTGGAACAAGTGCCCGGTGTGCAGACTGGGTTTGCTGTGCTCTACGGTAACTAAATTTAGGCAGGATATAATTTAGAAATGAGAGGCACAAATCACTAAATTGGAGGGAAGCATGGCATTGAATCAAATGAGGAAAAAGTAATACTTTCCCAAAGCTAAATATCAATCATTAGTTACTTGATTTTAAGCCCACATTGATTTCAGAAGCGCATTTTCTTCCTTGGCACTGCTGCTGTAGGGGTTTTAAAGGATATGTGCGTTCTCAGATTTTCACCGTGCCTAAGAACTGCAGTGTGAACTTCACTCGTCGGACTGGTTGGTTCCTTCAGAGCAGCGGTCAGCTTTTTGTCCCATGGCCAAACGGTTTTAGAGGTGCTGATATGAGGTGGTAGAAGCGTAGAGATATTCAGGGTAGAGATGTAGCTACCACAGGTGGATTTATGGTTGAGTGCAACACACGCAAAAGTACATTAATCACTGTAGGGTAGAAATGAGTAGGATGAATTAAATTTTTCAAGCGAAGCATTTAAACTATTTCTAGCTGTATATAATCCACTCTTTTGAGCAAGAATCTTCTTTCATAAATAAAATGCTAAGGTAGAAATAAAAGCCTATTTCAGTACTGTCAACTTGAAAGGTAGCAGAAATGTTTTCTTAAACATTGGTCATTAACCATCATTCAAGTCTTTAATATATAACAATTCTAGAGAGGCATTGGGAGTAATATCTTGTAAGACATTACCTTAGGTATCATGAAGAACTAGGACACGGATAATTATGTTTCCTTTCTTATCAAATTAAGCTTCTGCATACTGACATAGCCACGAAACAACCCTCCTAAGGTAATGGAAATGGCATAAAACTCAGCAGTTTTTCCCTGCTGATTTCCTTGCCCATTGCAGTCCAACTGCTGTGCGCACCACAGGCCTGAAACTGCGCCTTGTGCTCAGGAAGGCTGACCAGGTTCATTCGCTCGCAGTAACGCAGTTTCAGAAGCTCTAAAGGCTGTATTTTTTTCTGTAGGCGTTGCTCCATGATAACCTCTGCTTTCTGCTGGCACTTCCCTTTCTCCCTACTTCTAAGGAGCTGCTCCCCAAAATACTTGGAGCCAACCCACCAAGGCCACCTTCTTTCAGACTTCCTTGTCCTGCCTGAGACCTGACAGCTCTGACTTGCCTTAGCCCTGGTCCCCAACTCCTGCGATATTGCTTTTGTTTAGCTCTTCTCGCTTCCCTCCTTTGTTCCCTTCTCTGGGTGCTGCTCGGTTTAACCTGCAGTCGCTGGGCTGGAGGGGGTGCCAGACATTTCCCAGCCCCTCTCCTTTCATTGAATCCCATTTCTTGCAGGAGAGGTGCCCTCCGAGTCAGCGCCTTTGCAGTGTTGGCCTGTCACTAGTGCTTTGTGTACGTGTCCCTCCGAGCTACGTCGCACTGTTGGGATGCTTTTCAGGCAATGAGCGAGGAAAGAGCTAAATGATTTACTCAGTCTTGTAACTACTAAGAGCTGGCTTAGGTTCATATATCACCTTTAAACCTGTCTTCCTGAAAACAGAGCAGAAGCGGATGTCCCAGTTTTCACTCACGATCTGTTTTTAGACTTTTTCTGTTAGCAGGATGTGCTGGTACCTGAGAGCCCGTCTCCTGCGATGCTTTTGCATTGGAGCTTTCCTATGAACACCGAGTGACTGGTTAGGGAAACAGTGCTCTGTTCTCCCTGGATTTTGATTGTGCATCCTGTGGTTTTGTTTCCTCTCCTAAGAACGCCAGGCAGATACTAGCAAGGTGATTAGTGAGTCTGGTGCCCTGCTATTTTTGTGTACTTCTGCGTTTGAGATAAACACAGGGGAATTAATTCATTCTGTGGAGTTCTGTGCAGGCTGTCACGAGGATATAAAAAGGAGCTGTGTGAAGGCATACGCTGAGCTCACATTGTTTGAGTGTCTTGCATGGCTACAACAGATTAAGGATTAGTAACTTCATGCTACATTTCATAGTACTAGTTTAAACTAATTGAGCTGTGTGTGATTTGCCTTCTGGGCTCCCACTCCTACTAAAACCGACTGATAATCAGTGCCAGCGTAAGTTAGACATTAGTAAAATGCTGTTCAGCAAAACAGCTTGAATAATGTAACAAATGGTGCCATTTTGCATGCCTTTTTCAAAGCACAGAAAATCAATCTACTTCAAAAGCTGGAGCCCTGCCACTTGATTTTTGGTTTCAAGCAGTTTCAGACATAAAGCAGTTTACCTTATAGTTAGCATAATCATGCTGTCCAGTCATCAGCATATAAACTTCATGGATTATGTTAGGGAATGGCATTGTGGAGATACAGATGGATCTGTTTGATGAGGAACAAACCCCGTTTTGCATGAAATTTATAAACCTCTATTATCCACGTGCCACGAGGGACAAAGAATAATTTTGATAATCAAGCTTTCAGAAAATGGAATGAATATTCAACATGATAAGCACTAAGAATCATGACCTCATCTAACACAAGACTTGGATGACTGAAGTGCTTCTGTGTTGGATTCTGAGTGTATGTAATGCTCGGGCTCCCGTTCAGTAACTGTTATTAGTATCCAGCTCAAAAAGATCTGTAAGAGCCAGCTAGGTCCAAATGCTCCTCAGTGCCACTGGTAGTCTTCAGTAAGCTATTACTGAGGACAGACAATGAGAATTTGATAGCCTGCTTCTCAAAGAAAGGCAATGTAAAATTTTACACAGTATATCTGCTGACTTAAAAAAAAATAATAAAAAAAAAATAACGGGCTTGATTTTCTCTGTCGTTTTTTGAAGTTAAATCTCTCTCTCTGCTAAGCTTTGGAGCTTAGAATGCTTTGGAATATTTTTCCTGCTCGTTTAGAGTAAATCCTTCTTCATTTGTGTTAATTACTGCTCCTATGGTGATATTTGAAATACAGACAATCTATCTTTGATGCTCAAAAGAGGAAAAAAAAAGACAAAAACTCATCATGAATGTTACTGATAGAATGTTATTAATTCTGCATACCGATGTTCACAAATTCCTGCCATTCTCCTGCCTCCCACTGTCTCCACGTTTTGTTCAATAAATCCACGGGAGGTTTTTCAGACAACTCCAGTGTCTGAATATAAGCAATCCTTTCATAAATAGTAGATATTAAGTAAAAATTAGCTGAAATGCTACACATTGGAGAGATCTGTGTTTACATTCTTGATGTGAATTAGCATATTCTCCTGTTTGAAACTCCGGTAAGTTTATAGTAAAGTAATTCATCTTAATGTTGATGTGGTTGGGCCATTCCCGTGACTCTCCATCTGTTTTACTTCACTGCTTTACGTTGTGCCAGGCTGTGTATAGGCGTGTCCTCTGCTCCACTGTCAGAGTGAATAGATGAATGCAGACAGGTAGGGGAGCAGATAGATGAACAGATGTTGGTTTTCAGCTGAAATGCAGCTGGGTCAGTCCTTTGGCAGTCGCACACCCCTGAAGACAGTCTGTAGCTGACACTACTGCGTTACTCCACCATGTAGTGCTCTTGGGAAGAGGTCTGTGGCTGACCATTTACCATTGGCTTTTTGAACACTATGAACAATAGTCAAAAACAATGCTAGTGCAAGGTCACTACTGGGATGTAATGCTAGATCGAAAGTATTTGTGAAGAAGAAAATGCCGACGCCTGGGCTCAGGTAGTTATGCTGCCAGTTCCTAGTGTGTTCTCCTGCATAGGATGTGGTAGCTGGAGGTGGGCAAGCCATGCTTTGTGACAGAGACTGCAAAAATAACAGCTCTTCAGGAGCTTGCATCTTCATAGCAAAGGGCTGCCTGAAGCTGAGGAGTTCTTTTCAGTGCAAGCGACCAGCTGGATACAGAAGATCAAGGGAGACCTCAACTCGTGGCCTTGATGTTTTTAGATCAGTTGGGTTCTTACAAGAAAACCTTCCAGAATGTTCTTCAGTTGGTAAGCATTTATCTTCTGACCCATTCCTTTTCCTTGCACTGTAGATAATTGGCACTGTACACTGTCACACAACCAGTGTCTCATCCTCTGTGTGTGCACAGGATATGTGGCAGATATGAGCTGTTCGGGCGGGGTCCTTATCTTTGAGTTAGCGAAGATTTGCTACGAGTGACAGTCTTACACTATTCCCATACAGATTGTCATCACCTCCTTCCTTCTTATACCTTCCTTTAGGTCCCTTTCACCATTCATTTACAGTGGTGCCTGCTCTACTATGCTATTTCACAACAGCAAATTAGTAGCACAGGGAATCTCTGTAGTTCATTTTACCATAACCACTGTTCATTTCCAGAGACTTCCAGTTGCTGTTGCCCTGCTCACAAGCCTACTTTCCCAAGCTCTGTGCCAGTCTTGTCCTGCACATGAGAAGTGAAAGAGAAAATTACTTATTAAAGTGTCTTTGTTGGATGTTAGTGTGGCACAGAAAAGGAACAGAATCTTTATTGTGCTATGTGCCAGAGGACAGTCAGTTGTACAAAGCGTGGGAAGGGGAGGTGGTGGGTGAGGGTGTTACCCGTACAACCACTTTGGAAATACACTTTGAAATTGGAGGTACGGTATTTGAGCTGAAGTATCCAAGACATTTTGTTTTTCAGGATAAAACTTAGCAATTTAAGAGTAAAACAATATATGTGAAAGTATATATGCCAATAATATTAGCCGTCACTATACTCCGAGTTCTGAAGGATGGCTTTATTCCCTTGATTTCAGTGGGAACTGTGTTCTTTAGAGTGTAGATAATAGCAAGTCATGGAAAATACTCGGAGGTAATGTTTCAAAGCAGTGCCACCTAATGGCACGTTTCAGAATAGGAATGTGTGGCCTCCCACTCATGCAAAACATCGTGTGTACATACATAGCTGGGCTCTCTAACTTCCTTAAATAGTCACCTTCTGTGTTTCCTGATCACAGGAGGCAGTAATGACCTATACCTATCCCTATTAGGACTAACTGCAGGGGAACAAATCCACTTAATGTCCTGCTTCTCAAAGAAGAGCCGTTCCCACTGTACAATTAACCATCACACGGGCAAAAACTCCTGCCCCTAGGTCCCTCCTTCCCAGCGTGCCTGCAGAGGTGCATGTGCAATTACTGTTTAGGACTTCAATTTCTGCAGAGACGCTTTGCTCCAGCCCAGTGTCACGATCTATAAGCCAAGATCACTTGACCATGTCTATGGCAGCCAGCTGTTTGCTGCAGAAATTTAGGAAAGTGAGATGTTTCATTGTGCTAAGGGCCTAAGGCAAAGAGAGAAGGAACAATATGGAAAATAACTTGCCCTCCACGTAGTTTTGCTCTACAGGCAACTGGCTGTAAGGCTGGCTTCCCAAAAATGAGGTCTTTCAGGCTGTGGAAACTAAATGAGCTACTTTTCCCCCCACCTTCTGCAGGCTGTGTACTGGGCCACCGTGGGCTTTCTCAGCCCAGCAATGCCTAGCAAGTTTAGGGTAGAAGAAGAGAAGAGTGCAGAAAACCCTTCTGCTGTTCTCCCACCAAGACTGACGGTCAGAAGTGGGGGTAGTTTCTGCAGCTGGGATAGAGGAGGTGGAGAGGCTACTTGCAAGCTGAAGAAAGAACAGCTCTGATCAGGCTGCTAGCCAGAAGCTGGTAATATCAGAGACACAAGGGTATCTTATGAAGCCTGGGAAGGGAGTGTTACTGGGAAAGCATGCTTCATGAGCCTTTCTCCTCCTCCTTCTTCAAAAAAGCACACAGACTTACGTGCCCTTAAAGATCTCTAGCTCTTCAGCAGGGGAACCTGGTGCTCTTGAGTTCAGCATTTCCAAAAAGTAACTAAGCACACATTACCACAGGCCACACTTTCATCCTGAACACTGTGTGAACAAACAGTAAAAGTACTAACAGATAAAAGGAGTATTTTAGCAGTGTTTCTCCTTGTCATTTGCTTTGGTTTCTGCATTCAGCTATTCTTTAATGTGTATGCCTGTATTTGCCCTTCTGAAAACCAAAGAAAAACATTTTATGTTTAGTATACCTTTCTGAATAATGCTTCCATAGGAAACTATTTCCAAAGCAGTTCTAACGTAAGGGTGAATTATTATGGCAACTCATATGTTGCTTACTCCTGAGACAGTGTCCCAAGTGCATGCTCTGCTGTCATCCTGCACCTGCTCAGGCAGCAGTCATGCAGCTTCTTCCCGTGATCCAGCTGGGACAGGGAAAGTTTTCCCAACGCTGGATGCAGCGTGCAAACAATAAAAGCAGGATGTTGTTAAAAGTCCGGAGTAGTGGACAGTGAAACAAACCTCCTTTTTCTCATTTAGAAGAGACATGTAAGTGGTGGCAGATTTATGATTTCAGGCCTTTCTGAATCACTCCTTGTAAACTAGTGACAGATGCCACCAAGAAATGTAATGGAAAATACTCCTTTCGGCTGAGTGCTTGAGAAGTCTGATGCCAGAGGTAGAGAGTAGGGGGACAGTTTCTGTTGGTTACCCTGATGAAATTCTGGTACATGCAGGAGTCGTCAATAACTTTTCATTACTTGTGTTGATGGCATTTTCTTGACAGCTGCAGCCCATATTCATCATACCTACTCCTGCAGTCCTGTCGTTCACACCACAGTAAATAGTTGCTAACTGGTCAAGAGCAGGAGGAAAGGTTTTGAAGTGTTGCAGCCCTGCTGCTCACCAGTGCCCAGATCCCTGATCCTTAGGCAACATGGTTTCAAAGGCCTGGATGGGACACTGCACCAAGGGAAGGTGATCTTAGAAAAATCCTTGCAGAACAAACTGGTCTTAGAATATCCTGAGTTGGAAGGGACCCACAAGGATCATCGAGTCCAGCTCCTGGCTCCACGCAGACGCAGGATCACTCAAAAATCAAACCCCGTGTCTGAGAGCACTGTCCAAATGCTTCTTTAACTCCATCAGGCTCGGTGCCATGACCACTGCCCTGGGGAGCCTGTCCCAGTGCCCGACCACCCTCTGCCTGCAGAACCTTTCCCTAAACCCCAGCCTGACCCTCCCCTGTCCCAGCTCCATGCTCAGGTCCTGTCTCTGTCCCCAGAGAGCAGAGCTCAGCGCCTGCCCCTCCGCTCCCCTCGTGAGGGAGCTGCAGGCCGCCATGAGGCCTCCCCTCGGCCTGCTCTTCTTGCTTTTGTTCCAGTTTCTGGCAGGACTAGCTGCTGCCAGGATGCCAAAAGCTTGTCAAAACTGTTTGGTTGTGTGGCTGCACTGAATTCTCTGAGAAGTCAATTACAAATTGGCATATGCTCATGTGTTAATTACAGCTACTGGTACAGCTTGGAGACCTCTTTTGCCTGCAGTAGCCATAACAGCTTGTATAATTCTGGTTAGCCTGAGAGAAAAGGGTCACTGAATTACACGAGAAAAGTCCTGGGGACACTTTAATTAAATTCTAGGTTTGAAAGTAGCAGTTTCTTCCAACAGCTGCAATGCATTAAGGCCCAGAAGGTGAATTAAGGAAGATGGGCTTCCTAGCCACCCTGCTGAATGCAGAGGAAAACCATTTCATGTGGAGATTACTGTCTGAACTGGAATGAGAAGCGGCACAGGCCTGTGGCTGGAGCAGCTGGGGCTTATGTTAAACCATTGCTGCAGTGCTGCTCAGTGCAATCTGTCACCCGGCACCATCACTCTTCTTGGGGTCGACCTGCCATCAGTTGCAATGTGGGTAAAGTAAAATACAAGCTATTAGTTAGGCTTCACCTAGCCTCTCTCCGTTGGACCAGTTCATTTGTTTCCAGTCCTTTCTTCTTCCTTGTAGGTACATTGAGTGCACAGCAGCTTCACCAAGTGCTACAGAGATGGACAGCACAGCAGGACAGCACTGCTAAATTCCCCCTCAGATTCCAGCAACAGTCCCATTTATCGTGGATGACAGTAAAGCTTAAAAATAAATACCATTAATATTAGCTTAAATATAGCTACACAGTTTGCAAAGGTGTATGTGTTAAGTCCTGTGGCTACAGAGAACGCTGAAGTCAACAGATTGTAAATCATCCTTCCTTGACCATTAAAGGAAATCATTAAGTTGTTCCTGAGAAGGGGAGCTAATGAAACTCAAGTTTCCTATGGTCTTGAACACACTCACTTCTAGACGCTTAAAAATTAAATTATACTATTTTCTGTTCTTGACACATACCCTATAAAATTCCCATCCGTTCTCATATAACCTTTCTTCCGTCAAATATTGTGATAGCTGTGTGCAAGCTGCCTCATTTCACTGATTTGGTGAAGAGGATCAAAACCTTGGCCTTTCCTTGCTCTAGTTTTAAAAAACACACAGAAAGCTCATCATGTTTCAGATCTCTTGTACTGGTCTGAAACTAAAAGTTTACTATAGATACATGCACAGACTGATGCCGGCAATCTGAATTCCATAGGAACCAGGCCAGCTAAGCTATGTCAAGAATATGGGACTTAATACCAATGGGAGATAAAAATGAAAATGATGATCGTAAGGAGATACAAGGAAACAGTCCAGAAATGAAGGTCATTCTACTCTAGCTGCCTTGTAAGAGCACCTGAAACTTCACTGCTTTCCATGGTTTGGGGAATATTGCAAACTTTGCTTCTGAATGTCTTGACTTCTTTACTGGGTTCATCTTCTGCCTGGTAATAAATCGTTCCAGTTTTGCTGATGGCAGTTTCATACTAGCACATTGCTGAACACCAACTGAGGAGGAGTGCATTTTGATCTTGAATTGTGTATTTCCTGAATTGCTTCAAAAGAACTGTGCTGCTCTGCCCTGGGGCAGCCATAGCAACTTTATACACCGTACTGATTTGGCAGGCCTTTCTGTAATTTACTTTTTTTTCTTGAATTTTTTTTCTATATAGTTGATACTTCCCTTTCATTGTATTAAACATTTTTTAAAAAATCAAATGGTGATTGTATAGAAAATATAATAATGTTATAAAAAGATTTATCCTAAATTAGGGAAGTCACTGACAAGGAACTTCACATGTTCATCTGTGCCCTTGACATAATCTTTCAACAACATTGTCTGTTCAGAATGTATATTCTCATTTGGATACATGATGGGTTTATGGGTGTCATACAAACTACTAGATATCTGAATGATGAATGACTAGGGAATTAAGGATCTGCAATGCTGGAGAAGTTCCCAGTAGATAATTTCAGTCCAGATTCAGGTGAGTTGTAGCTACATATGGTAGGTCAAACAAAAATTATAGGATAAACGAACATGCCTGTGACCATGCATAGCTTGTCATATCAACCTAGCACTGCAATTGCAAGGGCTGCAAGTGAGAGCTCCCTGCTCAGCAGGCTTCCCTTGAAATACATGTGTAGTCATATAGGACCAGTGACTCACAGGTGTCTAGTGCTGATTGTGTTCAGCAGCATGTGTATGGTTGCATTTATGCACTCTCACTCTTTGCAGTATTAAATAAATTGAATGGTTTTACTCTTCCCTTTCTTTATATGAAAGGGGTTTAAATTTTAGGCAAAAAAGCTGACTTTGAAAAAATAAGTATATTCTCATTAATGATATTAATGGAGTAATTGTTATAGCTTTGTTTTGAAGTCTCATTTGACTTCTTAGCATTTTTAGTGTGTAAATTCATTTTGTTTTATATATTTTAGAAACCGCAGTTGTTAGTTTGACTTTTTCCCTGAACACATTTTAAGGCGAGACAGAAGATCAGTTTTATAAAGTTTTTCTTACCTTCAATATTATGTTGCTGAATTTGAGAAACAAAGAAACAAGACTTTCAAAATTTCTGCCAGGTTCTTTAATGTTAGGTATGAAAGAAGACATTTAGAAAGGACTAATGGTTGTATGAATAGAGAAAGTTTTTTTTTGTTTGCTTCTGAATACATCTTGCAGAGGCTGTACAGCTGGCCTAAGCCAGGTTCACGAGTGCTCACAGCTCTAGTGAGACTCGTGCCCTCAGCAAGCCAACGCTGGTGAGTGCTCTGTGGTGCATTTCCACAGAGTCTTCTGGTTTTCTTACATCCTTCCCTTCCTCTCCCTAATTTTCTTACCTCAAAAACAGTGGGTATTTTTGTCACTGTTGTTTGTTTTAATTTTCTCTGGCATGTATGGTTTCAGGTGTGAAGTGTGACACACTAGTTTTCAAATCCTCCCATTCGTATTCATGTCTGGATTTAAAGATGTGCTGATCTTCAGTTGCCTCCAACACTATGTGCAGGTTTATAGCATCTCTGATTTTCAGATCACGAATGTTTGCTTATACTTCACATACAAGATCTCACTGTTACATATGTAGTTGAATATTATTTTATTTCTCTACATTAGAAAACCTCTCAGCTTTGTGCAAGATAAGAAGATTGAAACCCATACTGTGTTTTTTACATCTGTCAGAGCATTGTTATTTGTGACACCTAAACTGTGATCAGCTTCTAGCCTAATTGCACCGGTGGTGAATATTCTTGGCATACCTTTATATTGTTTATTTTTAATGCATTTGAAGCCTTTGTATTGTTCTCACATTTTTAGCAAAGAAAGATTTTTTTTTTAAATTGCGTCATAAAAAGAATCAGTGTGCCTTTCTCTCCCTTTTTACCTCACAGATGCACAAATACACAACATTTGCGCACAGTGATTAAGCAAGCAGTGCACAGAATGATGTACTGTAGTTGTTTCTCTTGTGAGTACATTTTCTTGCAGTTACGCTGTTTGCTGTATCCCCTGGAAAATTATTACAAATGCTACAAACTGTATGGAAAAAGCAGTGCTGCTAAAGAGCATGGGGTAATTACTGTTATGTAGGACTTCATGCTTGCCTGGATCCCGCTGCAGAATCAATGTGTGATGTAGGTGTGAATTCGCGTTAGAAGCTCAGCCTGTGAAGTGGAAGTGGCAGGCTTAGGGGTCTAAGATGCAATATAAAGCTTTGTCTTTCAGTTTGTTTTTCCAAGCTCTGCAGTAAGTGCTACTGCTTGAATACTTTCCTCTTGATTTCCTTTCTTAGAGGCCCTGCCATGCTCAGCGGGAGTGCATCAGAACTGAGATCTTCCGGTAGCTGAGCTTTCAGCCTCCTGTTCTGTTGTGTCCTTCTAACACAGCACTGCAAGAGAAAAAGAATTATTTATGAGAGATCATACTAGGAGCTAGGCTTCCTGCAAGAGACAGGTTAACCCCATCTCCCTGCAGAAACAAAGCATATATTTTCCTGCATCCTGAATTCCTCTTGTACAAAATGACTTTAAGCTGCCACAAGCTCTGTGTCTGCTGATGCAGTCAGTCTCTTTTGTTCCTGTACACTCAGTTTTCAGAGGTTTAGGTTTTGTGCAGCTCTTGCTCTCCAGATCTGAAGTTTACAAGAAAGCCATGAGGTACCCAGTCACTTCGGTGAGCTCTGGGTCCCAGCATAACTGATGCCTGTCAGAGGGCCAAAAGATTAGAAAGAGTTTTGAAGTAGGTAAATCAGCAGGATCTCTATGCGAGGTACAACATGTGAATCACAATCTTCACCTATTCTGAAAGTTACTGCTTCCCCTCAGATTAAGGAATGTGATTTCATACCAAAACTAGTTTGTGGTGTGAGAAGGTGATACAACTTTCTGCTTTCTGTATGGTTATATATAGCATACATAATGTGTAAATGTACATGCAGTTGCAGTAAGACTTTGGTTACCCAATTAGCCACTGAAGTCAAAAGGAGTAATTTTTTCTGCAGTCTCTAACATGGTTTTGGATCAACCCTTTACGAGGGTCAACAGTTCAGGGTTGTCCTAGGTGCAAGTTTCTTGTTAACAGGGGTGTGTGTCTCAGCCCACGTGTGACTACCAGAGCAGGAACACCAGGAAAAGATCCACAACCTCCACAGGAGGGGATTACTTCCAATCACACATTGGCAAATCCCTGTGTAGGAGGAGAAATTCAAGGGACCTCAGAAGATGTTCAGCCCTAAAATACAAGCAGTGGCTGTTGAGCGGACCGGGCTTTCTCCAGGCTGCAGCAGCTGGGAGCTGGGAGTACAGTTCCGGACTGTGGGGCAGGAGAAGGCTGCTGGAGGCCAGGAGGAAGGACCAGGGGGGTCCTCCCGGCCTACCTTTGGGGCCGGTGCGTGGTCGTGCCTCCCACGGCCACAGGCAGTTCTAGCAGGTGCCGCGTCTTGCTGGCCAGAAAATCTCACCTGCTCAGGGTCCTGCCATGTGTCCAGCCCACCTCAGCTCATCACATTGCTTTTACCATCACTTGCTAGACCTGTCCTCAGGGGCGGATGTAAGTATTCAGAGAGGTGTAAATAGAGGTTTCAGTTTAAAAATGCTATGAACTTGTAAATTCATACGGTACTTATTTTGTAAAAATAACAGAATCACATTTATTTGATACAACAATAAGTATATACAGATGAGAAACCCATGTGTTGTGATTGTAAAGGGGGACTATAAAGTAACTCCTCTCACTGTAATCATCTCTCTGTTTCAGAAGATCTGGCATGTCAGTGAGCTCTCACCCCTCCTTTGTCCTTTTGCGTGGGTCCTGAGATCAGTAAGGCAGCAAATATTTGTTTTATTCCTGCTCAAAGACTCCTCTGGTAGCACAGAAAAAAACAACAAAGGTGTATGGGGAAATGCAGTGCTGTTCTGTGGTTTTGGCAGTGGGATTTTACTACATTCTTAAGGCAATTTCAGTTCTGGTCTGTTCAGGTCCATGCAGAGACCTCCAATAACAAGGCTGTGTGGATAGGATTCAGCTCCTTCTCCCTGTAAGCAGCAAGCGTGGTGCAGAGGTGTGTGCCCAGTTCTGTGTTTTTTCCACAGCGTTTAGTGAAAACTGGGGCCCTCGTTTTATTTGCTCCTCCGAGCTTACTCTGAAGACCATAGCCATGATTTCCCACCTCGGCCTGTGCCTTTCAGGCAGCTGCAGTGAACTTGGCAGCTACGTGGCCCAGCATACCGAGGCCCACCGGTCCCAGCTTGCCGTGGGCACACTGCATGGCCGTGTCACCGCCGTGCCCCATGGCCTGGGCCGCGTCTGGGCCACATCTGGGCTGTGTCTGGGCTTTATGGAGGTGCCCGAGGCTGTGAGGGGAGGCTCCTGTGAGCGCCCTCCGTGAGGTAGCTCCCACCTTGGCAGCAGCTGCCGCCCGTGAGGTGAGAGAGCAGCTCCTGCTGTGCCCTGCTAAGCGCCAGCACGTGGCTTTAGGGGCTGGAAGGGAGCGGTGGCCGCGGCGAGAAGGAGCAGTAGGTGCTGTTGGCTTCCCTGCCTCTCGTGCTGCCCCATCAGCTGCCCTGTGCCCAGGTGGCGGGTGCTTTCTGCCGCTCTTCGGCAGTTTCTCCTGCGCAGTGAAGTCAATGGGAGCTTTGAAATCATTACCCGGTTTTCATTTTTCTGTTTTATTGTGGTCCCAACGGGGCTGTTGAACTCTCGCCCAGCCCAGGCACTGAGCTTGCATGTAATTACCCCAGCCGCAAGCCTGCTTCGTTAAAAGAGACACGTTCCCCAGCCCTTGTCCTCAGCCTGTGAAGAGGGACGGCCACCCCAGGGGCATGGCAGCCCGCAGCCTGCTCACTGAGGCCCGGGGCTGGGAATGGGTCACTTCTGAGTGTCACCATGCTGTGCCTTCCGGGAAGCCATTCCAGTCTTCTGTGTGTTGTCTGCTCCCCATCCCATGCAAAGAAGAGTGTCATTTAATTGGCTTTGCAGCGTATTTTCATGTCTTTAAACGTAAAACAATCTACAGAAATGA